>NC_072825.1:6606250-7295000 GCF_027744805.1 Dunckerocampus dactyliophorus
TCACGGGGCACATATATTTAAAAAAAAAAAAAAAACACCCCTCAAAATTCGCAAAAACAATAGCAAATAAGTCACCACAAAATGGAAACAAAACAAAAGATGTTTCTTGACATCATAATTGAAATGGAGAGCCACTTTAAACACACCACAATTTGATGTGTTTAGATGATTTAATCTTAGAATGATAAGGATTTATATACAAACACAAATAATGTGGTTCCGACCGTGCCTTGTAATAGTGATAGGTGTGTGTGTGTGTGCGTGCGTGTGTGTTATTAGTAAAGAAATAACTATTTTGTTTGTGGTGCAAAAGACGCAAACATGGCAGAAGGTACGTCTGATGAGTGAAATCAGTCCAACCTGATTGGGCGGGGCTTGCTTTGCATTGTCTTTTGCAATCTCTCCAATTGTGAGGGGGGTTCCACCGCCAGCCCCCTTTTTGTTTCTCACCCCCTCCAGCTTGACTTTGCATGAGAGTGGAAACCTGCGTGGATTTGAGGAGACGCCAGCCGAGGGGAGCGTGGTTGCTTAATATTCGAGACGAGGACATGGGCTCCGTTTCCAACCAGGACTTCCCAGGTGGGTCGAGAAGATGAAGAGAAAGTCCTCCCCCGGGCATGAATGAGTGAAGCTGGGGAGCTATCATAAGTTCGCGCTATATGTGTGTGTTTGCAGGGGTGTGCAAGGCCGACGAGGACTCTGGCCCCAGCATCACGGAGGAGGAGGACTCCTCGCAGTCCTTCCGCGGCCTCGGCGTGTGTAAATGGTTCAACGTGCGGATGGGTTTCGGCTTCCTGTCCATGACCAGCCGGGAGGGCGTGCAGCTCGATGAACCGGTGGACGTCTTCGTGCACCAGGTAGGAACCACCAGCAACCTTTACAAACTGTCTTTTGACCCCTTTCCTTTAAAAAAGTGAATCTTATTACTCTTTACAAGCAACGCAAGATGCACGTATAGCTCAGATTGTTCTCAAAAGCTTCCTTTTTTGTGAGGGCGGGAGGGGGTCAGCATTGTGGGTGTTTCCTCCCCCATGGTGCAGCAGCAGGCAATGTGATGCTATGCGAGCAACCGTATGTGGTGTTAATACTGTGAAATGTATGGAGAGGTCACAGATGATTGCACAACGTTTGATAGAGGTTTCATTTTGAACACACTTAATCATCACTAATCATCTGATATCGGCTACATTCATTGGCGGAGCATGGCCACCCCACTGGCCGTCTACACATTTCAAGTATCAACTTATTGCCACCCCTATGTGAGTAATGGTCTCACCTTGGCCAGCCCAATGAAAAATTCCTGGCTCTGATGGCTACATGTTGTGTGTTTTCAATTTGAAACAAATCTACTTGCAATAACTTTATTTTTCATGATTTTTGCTCAACAAAATATCTTTTTTTTTTTAAAAACCATTAATAATCACCTCAGATTAGGTGATTTGGATTTTATTTCAGACATTTCTTGTGTAATATGAATCTATTTTTGGTGTCCACATAGGGGAAAATACTGTAACAAACTACAGTAGTAGGTGCTATAATTAATTAGATTTGAATAAATAATGCTCTACTTACAATTACACACACACATATATATATATATATATATATATATATTATTTTATTTTTTTTACAGTTTCTTCTGATCCTTAAGTGAAAAAAAATCAATAAACACCACAAATTATGTAATCATTTTTTCGGACAGAAGCTTGGGTGATGTTGTAGTATTTTTTTTTTTTTAATCCCCCGACATCAGCAGCTAAATGTATATTTTAATTTAAAAGTTGTGCTATTAATAATTTTCTTTTCATTTGATTATACAATATTTATCCACAATGGGGGAGGGGGTCTGTACATTGCCATAAATATATCAGACATCTAGCAGCAGGAGATAAAATTGGTGTATTTAAATAAAAACAAAAATCGACTTTCGACTTTATTTTTTACATTTTTATTATTTTAGTTTTCTACCATCCTTAAGGGGAAAACTACATCAATTGTCATAAAGTCATCAGACATCTAGCGTCAGGAGCTAAATTACATTTACAAAATTAAATTAAGTGTTAATGAATTAAGAATTAATTAATCTATTTTTTTTATTGAATTATACTGTTTATATTTGTCCATGAAAGGGGTCATTTATATAAATTCAACAAACAAAAAGAATGTATTTTATTATTGTATATATTTCATTAAATTGTTTCTCTATGGAAGTTATGAGGGACTGAGAAAATGTCCTGCTTTTAAAAACATTTCAATATAAAAAAGGTTGTCTATAATCATCTGCCTCAAAAAAGTGTACAGAAAACCTTATTTTTCCATGTAATTCATATTGTGTTAGTGAAAAACACACACAAAATAAGTTACTGTTGATAAAGATCACATTTTTGTGTCTTAATCACCAAAAAATGGAGGCCAAATATTCAAATCAAATGTGAATAACTTCAATTTAATGTTGCGGTAGGCATCTAAAACAGAAGGGCAATTGTTTCAATCATTAAGCGTCATTCTCCTCTTTGGTCACTGCTGAATGAATGATTTTTGAAAATCACATTATTAGGAAAGGTATACCACCGTTGGTGTTAAATTGGGAGGTGCAGAGGTGTCCTCGCTGCACCCCACCCTACCTGCAGTTCTCAACGAGTGCCGCCGACATTGCTGTGTGATAAGAAGAAAAAAAAGCCTTAGCATGTGAATGAGAGGAAGAGCCACTAGCTCCATTCACCTCAAGGTGCCTGTCGTAAAGTCATTAATGGGTCTTTTCTGTCTGCCTGAACCCCTGCCAACCCCCCACCCCCCACCACATTTAGATGTTTTATTGTCATTGCGCAAAATATACAACAAAGCTGCATGTTTAAAAGTTGATGTAAATACCACCTTCATCTTTTCTTTGGGGCTTTTTTTAAATTCATTTTCTCTTTTTTTTTCTTTCTTTTTTTTAGTGGTTTCTACATTGTGCCGCTAGCCAGTAACAAAAAATGCACAAGTCCCCCCGGGCTGCACTTTGGACACCCCTGATGTATTGCATGTTAGAACATTATCTTTAAATCTACACGTGAACTCATCTTATCCAATCAGGTTCATGCTTGCCGCGCATCCAAGTGTGCATCAAGTTTGAAATTTGATGTTCATTCCGAAAGTGTCTCATTCAACGAAACTTAAGGAAGGTGTCAGTGATGGCTGACAACCAACCCCCCCCCACCGGCAAACCCCTGCAGCCCAACCTCACTTCCCTTCACTGGGGGGGGGAAGCTAGACGCACGTGTCAATGACGGATTATAAGAGGTTATGGCAACATAAAAAAAGCCCTAAAATTAGTAGCCTTGTTTCACAGAAAATAAACTCCCAGTATCTACTGGGCCTTTGTGAAGGTGGACAATAGGGCCATGCATGTGAATGGGGCACCCCCTCAGCCGTGACCGAGCCCCTCTTTGTCTCCACGGCAGTCCTTCTAGTGCCCCACCACCACTACCCAACCACGGCTGTGATGTCTCACTTCCACACACATTCTCCATTTTATAGCAGAAAGACACAAAAGATGCCTCAGGTCCACATCTTAAAAAAAAAATGTATATAAAAAAAATTTACCTCCACCTCGATCTTCTATCTACCTGCTGGAGGCTTGTTGAGGAGGGTCTAGCATTGAGGTTGTGGGGGAAGGTCACACTTTGGGAGAGGAAGTGGGTTAACGGTCACCATCAGGGCCCAGAGGCTTGATGTGATTGGGGTATAAGCGCTAGTTGTTGGGTGGTGGTGGTCGTCCACAGGCCGAGCGGTTATGTCTGTATGGGACATTGCAGCAGATGGTCAGAAGATCGTTTTTCGCTACAAGGATGCACAATTTTAAATGAGCTTGTTTAGTGGTGGCCCTTTCTGCGGGCATCCTTAGACTGACAGTTGGTTTGTGAGCTAGCAGAGTTGGCTGGATGGGTCACTAGCCCAAGTTAGATTTGTTTCTTCTGAACTGCTGGATCACGAAAAATTGATATGACCAATTTCTGTAAAACTCAGTGGAACGGTGGTGCACGGGCATCTTCATAGGGCACGCTTATCATCCTTGTCTCTTCTGTATAAACGTGGACTGGGACAATGAAGTCAGTCCAGTCATTTTTTCGCTTTCGACGTATGACTCCGCAAGAATCACGGAATGGGCACCCCATGTGAGCTGGTTCATGCATTGGACGCTAATTTACATACTGTAATTTGAAAGGAATTTGAGTGTCCAGAGTGTGGTTAAGACATTTCTACATTCTTGTCAGTAAGGCGAATCACCAAATTGATTGTGAACCTACATTACAATCAAGGTAGAGGCCCTGAACCATCGTTTGGAATTTGGAAGATATCTACGCAGCTGGACAAGAATTATGCCAGTTTAATGTGCAACAGCGAAAGCCAATCTTTGCCTGTCAGGCTCCGCCCACATGCGGTGACAAAACCTCAGAAACTTCGCAATACAGCACTGCTCGTCCGTCAACTACATGTGATTCAAATTTGGCATCAATCGGATCAATTCCCTCAAAGGAGTCGATTAACTCGTGACAACTGGGAATGCCCAAAAAATCACCTGAACATTCTTGCTCAAGCACAACTGACTTAATGACATTATCCAAGTCTGTTTACAGTATAAGATTATGACATTATCTTGCTGATTGGTTGTCGTTATACTACCTTTTATAGTGAGGTAAGTTTTGGACACCCACTAGTGTAAGTAAATATGGTCCCTTGCCCCATTTAAAGGGCAAATTTGACCGTGAGCAATGCAAGGATCTTTATCAAAGTAGGGTTGTTTATTCTTGGTGTTTTTTTCTGTGTAAATATCGTTGGTCAATACTTATTGTTTGCTGACCGCATATTTAAGCCCCCCTCCCACGGCACCCTCTTGATTAATTCAACCAGTCGGCCCCCGACACGCGTAGTCAAACAAACTCAACATGAAAATCGCACATCAAGATGTCGGGTGTCGCAAGGAGGGTTCGGGGTGGGGTGGTGAGGGGGTTATCAAAGGAAGACATCAGTCAGACCAACACGTCTACCCTTAAACTTTTAATCTTGTTCGCCTTTTTGTGCCGAACAACCATCCGAGGAATGTCATCCTGATCACCCTTCACCCTCCTCCAAAAACCTCCCAGAGAAGCCACCCTGCCTTCCCACCCCACCCCCACCCGTCGTGCTAACCCTTGCATCCTGCAGTTTGGGGCTTTAGTGGTGGTGGTCAGTATGTTAGTAGAGTGGGGGGCAGCAGTTTGGAATGCTGTTCCTCCATCCAGAGAAGCGGTGAGGGGTGGTGGGGGGGGAGGGGGGGTTGAAGGTTAGCCTCATCAGGTTGACCACTTGGACCATGGGGTGGGGGTGGGGGGTGAAGAGGCATTAAGCAACAACACTGCAGGGCAGTGTGTGCGTTTGCATACAGGAGGTGTGTATTTTTTATCCTGTGACACAATGAAGAATGCCTCTTGTTGACACAAGCCCCTTTCACACTGTACTTAACCACCCAAATGGCACAGATATGGAACGGAAATTGACAGCAATTTCCCCAGATTCTGAGGTAGTAACAGAGGCGGGACCCCACCTGTGTGAAAGTCTATACAACAATGCCGGGACCAGAGTATGAAGTTGAAATTACCGAAATGACCGATTCACTGGGTTCTGTGTGAAATGTGCAGAAGAATAACAGCGGGATATACACTCAAGATTCAAGACTCCTAATCAAAATTTGAAGACCAGTTGAACAACTGCAAGAATTTACATTTTACACTGTTTGCTCTTAAGGATGTTCGAAGAAGAGCTTCAAAGAGCTTAAGGAAGGAATAGTAACAAAAATTTGAGTAAGAAATGTATTGCAAACAAGTATTAACGTGAAATTGGCTGTTCATCAGCGGATCAAAAGTTTAAGACCACAGCGTTTAAAAGCCAAAAACTTGGCAAAAATGTAGATTCAATGTGATTTTCTGTCAAGTCTTCACACTGTCATGAGCTCTTGATGGCAAAGGCAAAAAGGCTTTCTCTCTTTGAACACAGTCGGATTGTGGAGCTGCATAAGCAAGGCCTGTCGCAGCGCCATTGCTGCTGAGGTTGGACGCAGTAAGTAGGTCATTTTACACATTCTAAAAGATCCTGTGAGTTATGGAACAAAAAAGTCAAGTCAAAAAAATGTCACAGGCCCTGAGCCAGAGGATATGATTGGCTGTCCGTCAAGACACGGGATGAACCTGAGCTGAAATGAATGTTGTTACTGGTGGTGAATGCAGTCAAGTAAGCATCAGTCATCTTCAAAGGCATCGTCTCCTTCAACCCCACAAAATAGCCCGTTTGGGATTTGCACGAGAGCACCAAACATGGGACATTGAAAGGTGGAAGAAAGTTTTATTCTCTAATGAGAAAAATGTAGCCTTGACAGTCCAGATGGCTTCTTACGTTACTGGCATGACAAGGAGATCCCACCTGAGATGTTTTCCACACGGCAAGTGGAGGAGGTGCCATCATGATCTGGGGTGCTTTTTCCTTCAGTGGAACAATAGAGCTTTGGGTTGTGCAGGGGTGTCAAGCGGCAGGTGGCGTGGTAATGACTGACTTTTTCAACAGGACAACACTGCAGTTTAGGACTTCTTCCAGACAAATATGCTCACTCTTTTGGACCGTCCTGATCTAAATCCAATTGAGAACATTTGGGGATGGATGGCAAGGGAAGTTTACGAAAATGGACATCAGTTCCAGACAGTGGATGCCCTCCGTGAAGCCATCTTGACCACCTGGAGCAACATTCTCACTAGCCTTCTGGAAACACTGGCATCAAGCATGCCCAAACCAAAGAACTGCACAACTACTCCATTACTGGGTTCTTGTTGGAAAATTACCCCCCTATTATAGGGGGGTTTGGGTTTGTTTGGGTTTTTTTAGATATGGTCTACTGTCAAGGTTTAATTTTTTTTTTCTCATCAGAGAATAAAACTTTCCTCCACTTTCCCATGTTTGGTGCTCCTGTGCAAATTCCGATCAGGAAATTTTGTGGCGTTGGAGACGAGCCCTTTCGAAGATGTTTTTTGTTCTTAAAACCCTTCTCTCACAGATGCCTTCTGATGGTTGTTGGACTCGGCACCAGTAACAACCTTCATTTGGGCCGAGGATCGTCCCGTGTCTTGATGGACACTCAATTGGGTCCTCCGGCTCAGGGCCGATAACTTTTTTTTTTTGGGTCTACCACTTGACTTTTTTGTTCCATAACCCTCAGGATCGTTGAAGTTCAAAATGACCGTCTTACTGCGTCCAATCTCGGCAGCAATGGCAACACGACATCCTCCAGTCAGATAATTAGACAGACAGTGACAATTGCTTCCAACACAACAGGGTGATAAAAGCGAGATGACACATTGCATTCCGGAATACCCTTTCGTACAGATAGTGTTTGGTCTCTTTTGCAGCATTAACACTATCTCAGAAGGCTGGAAGTTGCTGGGTCGACCTTGCTCCGCAATTCCGGTGCCGTTTACACAGAACAACATTTCACAGGCAGTCTAAGGCAAAAAAAAAGATTCACTGTTTTGTGACGAACGTCTTCAATCTTCTCCCATGTATCTTTTTCCCCCACAGAGCAAGTTGCACATGGATGGCTTCCGCAGCCTGAAAGAAGGGGAAGCCGTGGAGTTTACCTTCAAGAAATCCTCAAAGGGTCTGGAATCGCAGCGGGTCACGGGACCCGGCGGCATCCACTGTGTGGGCAGCGAACGCCGACCCAAAGGCAAGAAAGTCCAGAAGCGACGCTCAAAAGGAGATCGGTAAGAGACATAGCAGCCGGAAGGGTGTTTTTATTACCGACTGTTTGGTTGCATTTTGGATACCCTCTGCATTCCCTGGTGAAAATGTATGTATTTGGGAGCACTGGAGTACTGAACAGGAGCCCCGAAAACGGTTAAAACAATTCTTAGCTCAAAAATTGGCCCATGCCACCAGTTTCACCATTCGATGTGAAATTCAGTTATGTTTTTTCATGACATGAAAAGACAATAAAATGTCATGTCATTAAAAAGTGTCAAGAACCCATGCCTACAAAGAAACAAGAAGCCGCGTTTGGTTTGTATCGGCCATTTTTGGGTGACACCATGGGTTGTACTTTAATCAACTTCTCCGAGGGAGTTTGTCCAAGTAACCCCAAATTGGAGTCAGGAATACTAGACAGCTAGATGATGATCAATTGTGAAGGATTTTATCCTATGCCATCAAATATGGAAGGAGTCTTTCTCTCATCCGTGCTACTCAGAGCATGCTTGCTGTAACCTAAAACATCAAATTAGCCCTTTCCTCCCCAGGTTAGTGTTATGCTAATCCTACACATTAATGTGCTTAGGTACCGTTTGATCTATTGTCATGACCATAAATGTCACACAGTAGAGTACAGGCTACTTCCTGGTTCATGGAAGATGGTGAACTGAGCCTCATCAAAATGTGGCTTATGCACCACCTCTTTACAAAGTTTCATGAAAATCCGTCTTGTATTTTTGGTGTCATCCTGCCAACTATGTGTCCTATTAATTGTTTTACTATGTCAAACTGGTCCAGTCCAATTTGGCTTGAATCTGTTTTAGCTTCTGGTCCTTGTTCGCCTACCTCCTGTCCTGCAACCCCCCACGTTTTGGCAAGCTAGCAAGGGTCACATCAGCAAGCTTGACGTGTGACCTGGATCAATAACTGTTTAAAATCTGCAAGCTTATCCCCCCCACCCAACTCCAGTGGATTAACACCCACTGCTGGCTCTCACGTTCCACCAAAACCTGATAAGTTTGACCGGGAAATGACGTTGCAAAGCACCAACCTCACTTGGACATTTTGCACATCGTTCCTTACGTCTCCCAGGTTCAGTCCTCCACAACTGAATGTTTCAGTACAATTACATGTATGGTGGCCATGTTTTGTGTTTTTTACACCTCCGTTCTTTGAATATCATTACAGCGTAGAGGGGGGTTCGAGGTGTATCACCTTCACCCCACTGTCACTGGTGATTAGAACCAGGGAGTCGCTGGTATGAGAAAGGGGATCATTATGACTTCAAAGAGTCCTGCGAGGCCTGCTTGTGGTTCAATAACTCTCCCTGGACGGTGCTACGCCATTGATAAGATATCGTTCCCCCTCCAGCCATCAAGTTTCATTGCAACATTGGACGCTTTCATTTGGTGGACCAGGGTGGATGAAAGTGCTGCTTTCTTGCCAAGGCCACATTTCTCAGGCATATTTGGTAGCAGGAAGAAACCGCTGTCCATTTAATTGATAACAGATGCAAGAGGCAAGGCAAGCTGGGTGAAAGGTCAGGGTTGCCATGGCAACAGTGTATGAGTAGTGCAAGCGCACGGTGGTGGGGTACTGGGGATGGGTTAAAGAACTGAGGAGGGGTCAGGGTTCAGAGGTCATTACTGCCGCCCTCTTGGACAAAGGACCACTTCCCCTCCACTCGCCACCGCTCGTCCCCTGATCGATGCTGATTCAGGGAGGTTCCGCGACGTGATGGGTTGGACACCCGCGCCATCCCAACGGGCGCCACCACAAAGCAGCACTGACCCCTGGGCAGCCGCACCCTCCTCCCCCTGTACAATGCTCATCTGTTTCTTTAGTGGGTAGCAAGGGTTGTCCCTCAATGGTACAAAGTGACCACCGCACGCCCACCACCCATCTGTCTTGTAGGCATGCACACGTGGCCTTTCTATGGAGTTTATGTCCTAACAGAGGTGGACCATTTGCCCCCATTTTTTTTTGTTGTTGTTGCTGCGCTGGTGTTTGGACCTCTAGTTCAAAGCCAATAAACTCAGCTGGGATTGGATCTCTCACTTTACGCCACCTCAAATTAAAGACCTACCATTTATCACCTCAAAATCGAACAATAACATTATTGGCAACTTTCTGTGTGGCAACATTTTAGTGATGTAAGACATAAGCCAAGTAGACGTTTCTTCCATCTGTTCAGTTCTTCCATTGGGCAGGATGCACGTGATGACCTGAAATGCCCCCTGCAAGGTATACAGTCGAGATGAAGCGTCGCCCTCTAGCGGCACACAGCTGCAAGTTCCATTACATACATGATGAACTATGCCAGCTTTATTGATGGCGATGCATAATCAGAATATACAATTGCGAGAATGGAATATGGTATATGGAATATGGTAATTTTTTTAAAATCACGGTGCTTTACGGTACATTAAAATTGTGAAGATATTTCAGGAAAAAGTCTGCTCTGCCTGCTCTTTTACAAATAACACAATAAATATAATGATGCATAAAGTAAAAATCCTAATTTTTTGTTTTTTTAGCTTGAAATCATATCCATTTTCCACACCGCTTATCCCCAATAGTGTCGTGGGTATGCTGGAGCCTATCCCAGCTAACTTCGGGCGAGAGGCGGGGTTCATCCTGGACTGGTCGCCAGCCAATCGCAGGGACATATAGACAATCATTCATACCTATGGACAATTTAGAGTCGCCAATTAACCTAACATGCATGTTTTTGGAATGTGGGAGGAAACTGGAGCACCCGGAGGAAACCTAGGCACGCACGGGGAGAACATGCAAACCCCACACAGAGATGCCCAACGGAGATTTGAACCAAGATCTTCCTGTGTGGCCAACATGCTAACCACCTGGCCACCATGCGGCCCTGAAATCATATTTTCAGTAAAAATCAATTCAGCACATTTAATTATGTTATTAATCATATTACCACAAAAAACTCGAAAGTATACTTTAATCATTTTACCAGGAAAAAAACACAATATTAACTGGAAAGACTATATAATAACAATCTAAACAATAATAATGAAGCCAAAATCTTGTGATATCATTTCCATGAATACTTTGTGCCCTTGCAGGTGCTACAACTGCGGCGGGCTGGACCACCACGCTAAGGAGTGCAAGTTGCCGCCTCAGCCCAAAAAGTGCCACTTCTGCCAGAGTATCGATCACATGGTGGCCAACTGTCCAATCAAAGCACAGCAATCCTCGCCGGGTTCTCAGGGAAAGCCTTCGTCCTTGAAGGGGGACGAGGAGGAGCACGGACGCTCTTCTGCACCTCCACTGCCGCCTCCTCAGGAGCCCTCTGATTAGGCGGGCGTGGTGATGGGGAGGTCATGGGTAGCACAGAGGCCAATCAAACTGCTTTACTGGAGCAAGGGGCGGGGGGGCACCACCTCCTGCCTGAAGCTTGTTTTGGAACTACCTCAGGTTGAAAAATATTCTCACGAATGCTGCAGATTTTGTTGTTATTGATTACACTCAGGAATACTGCTGTTTTATTGCACTCCTTCCAATAGTGAGAATCAGTGCTGTTCTTGGACGAAGAGGACCACCATCATCATCTTAAATCACTCTGCTTTTTTTTTGTTGCCTCTTCTCAGGCCGCTCTACCTTTTTTGTTTTTTTTAACTCAGGTCGTCACATCGCACACTTTAGCTGCCTTACTTTCCCGATGAGCGATGTGATAGTTAAAGGGAGGTGACTGGGTGGGGTTCGGGGGTGGGAGGGGTTGGGGCGCTAGGTTTGCCAGAGCGCCACTATTGCAGTCGGCCGCGTTGAATGTCGAGATCGGAAGCAGTTCCGCTTTTGATCACCATTTTGCTTTTAAATCATGGCAGCATATGCTACACTATCAGTACTAATCACCTTAACCACACATTATTCACAGAGATTTAATCACATGCTAATCCCAGCATTAGTCCATAGCTGTCCTCGAAACGGCCAAACGATGTCCCCGTTTTTTTTTTCCTCTCCCCTCTCAGCTCCCTATGAGGAATAGTTGTTGAACCCTCAGGCACAAGCCCGAGCAGAGCAGCCTGTGGACCTACCTAGCTAAACGGCGTCATACTCCCGTTTTACAGGAGACGGCGACGCCTAATTAATATATACTGTATGTAAAGTTATTCTTTTTTCTTCTTTTTGGAAAGAGAGAAATCACGCTACGTATTTATTTTCATCCAAGATGTGATGCAGCTTCTCAGGAATCAAGAAAATCCTTACAGTTCAACGCAGTAGACATTGGGGATGGGCGTGGTCATTGATTTGTGTCGAGCAGGTGTGTCCAAAGTGCGACCCGTGGGCCATTTGTGGCCTGCCCCTGGAGTATTAAAATCAAATGAATTCCTTATTAATGCTATATCAGATATTACACTCATTTGCTTGGTCACCTATGACACAAATTGGTGCAGTTTTAGCATCTTTAATGCACAATGTGTATCGAAGTGCGCCCTGTATGAGGCCCTCAGTGGAAAACGTTTGGACGCCTCCGTTGTCGCTTGGGGCAAAATGGAGTGCACTACTTGACCTCAACCAGCAGAGGCACTCTTGTTTCAGTCTCCACTTTTGGTTGCTGTCTATGACTGCAAACTGGCACAAAAACAGGAGTTCAGAACAACAAAACAATGGATTTATTCATTTTTTTGTTTGTTTTTGCCTTTTCCCTCATAGTCCTGGGCTGTCCAAACTTTTTCCACCGTGGGCCGCATACAGAAAAATCAAAAGACGCGGGCGACCACTTTGATATCCTTTGCAACGCTAAAACCAGTCCACTGTACGGTAGTTTTGATATATGTTAAGCTATTTTGAGAAAACATTAACATATTAGCCTGCGATTGGCTGGCGACCAGTCCAGGGTGTGCCCCGCCTCTTGCCTAAAGTCAGCTGGGATAGGCTCCAGCATACCCCGCGACCCTAGTGAAGATAAGCGGCATTGAAAATGAATGGATGGATGGATTAACATCGCTAACTGTGATATCAAATATTATTTTGCATGAATGATGAATTCATTTTAATTTTACATTGTGCCAAGGGCCATTGAAAAAAAATGACCCGAAAGCCAAAAATTGCCTCTGGGCCGCACTTTGGACGCCCTTGTATTAATATACAGTATGTCATAGGATTTTTGTAATTTTTTGATTAATTTTGTATTTTTAATGCTTCAATCTATGCCAAAAAATGCAGTGTTACTCTGCACTAATCATGTGTAAGATGCATTAACTTCTGTGAAACCTCCTTTTTTATATGGTGTATATTTTTACTTTTAACATTCAGTATCGTTCCTCCTCCTCTCAGGAAAATGGTGTAAACTCAGGGATTTCAGCCATTCACCCCCCCCCCCCCCCCTTTACGGATTTGATGTGTCACGCCATGAAAGAAAATGTTCCGCTGCTGTTCTGTTCCTCTATGATGGTGGTAGACGGGGATGTAGTAGAATATGAAGGGATGCAGGGTGGGGTTGATAGTGAAATCATCTCTCTCAAAACATGGCCGACGCTTGGTGTTCCAGACTATCAATGCTTATGACAAATAGAATGTTGTCTCTCTCTCTCTCACACACACACACACACACACACACACACACACACACTATGCGGCGTGAAGGCAAGGTGGAAGTGCTTCCAGTTGATTTAGAAATTGTATTGTGATGTTTGCTCTATGATGTCATTGAGCCCCCCTCAGTGATGTGTTTTGGTGATTCTATGTTTCTAAGCTTCTCAGGGTAACTCTTCTTCTTTTTTTTATTATTTTATCTTTGTGACACATCAGCCATTTCATGATTAGTTTTTGTGTGGTATATTATCAAGTGAATGGCTCTAGAGCTCCAAAAATAAAAAGGTGAAAAAATGAAAGATGTGCATTTATGATGAATGTATGGATGTTGACCATAAAAAGGTGATCTTGACCCTCTCAGGCGATGAGTTTTGTCGAAAATGAGCAGCATGTACTGTAGCCTTGTCACAAGTCTCACTGCCATGATGTTTCTATATGTAAAGATCTGCTCCATTTCCTAATAAATATGTCAGTACTCACACATGATGGTCTGGTTTCATACTCCTTGCAAAAATGTAAAAAAAAAAAATTCATTATTGTAGATTCACCATTCAATTATTTTAAAAAAAAAGGCTCTTTGACAAGTGTCAAACAGAACACTCCTGTCATTTAGAGAATCTTTGACTAGTGTTTTTGCAGCATATTCCAAAGACAAAATGTGCTTGTCTTACAGAGGCTCTTTGACCAGAGTAAACATATTGCTTGTGTATTAATTTCTGAGTAAATGGTCCAATTGGTGAAGTAAAACGGTGAAGCTATGACAGAGCCTTGCATTGACATATACCTGTGCTGTACCTACAAAATAACCATACTGTACTGTAGTGAGTAGTCGTGCTCTATCCGCTAGGGGCGCTGCGGTCTGTTTACATTGAGAATCATGTACATTACAATATGGCCGCCCACAGTGAGCGGTCAGCTAGCAAGCCAAGCATGTAAACACTATTAAATAGCACTACCATGGGATTATCCTCAGTGCTACCTTGCGTCACAATGTGGACACAAGTCCGCGCAGTTTGTACTCGAAGACACTCCGCGTGTCGAAGAAGCGGCTTCGCCGTAGCTCATTTAAATCCGTCAAGTTACCGACGTCATGCTAACCACTTGAGCCAACAAGGGGCCTCACTTTACGGACATCATGCTGCCAACTGCAAAGCTCTGGTGTACAGAAATCACGGAGACCCTTCCAGTGTCATCCAGTAAGACATTTAACTGATAAAAAATCAACGTGTCATCACCGCTGGTACAAATAAGCAGTTGTATGTATGGTTTCGCTTTCTGTGACACGGTACGTGGGTCAAATTGAAGCAACTGTGTCTAAAAAACTATTTAGTGTTTTATTGTCACTGTTCTGTTACAAATGTACTCGATTCATGTGTTTAATTTGGTTATAAAGCCGTTAAGGAACTACAAAACTAACTGATAGTTCGTCATATTGGTATATTTACCAGGGGTGTTTACTCAACTACAGAGAGTGTCAGGAGTTGACCTGTAATTGTACAAATGCAGCGGTTTTCAAGGTGTGAGGCGGGCCAGATGTCTCCACAGGAGGTACAACAGCTCGAAAAGAAAACGAAAAATGATTTCCAAACCTGCTAGCGCTATCTTCAGTTATGTTTTAAAGGTAACGTGGACTTTTACTTCCAACGGTGAGAGAGTAAACGGTGTCTGGGGGTGAGAAGAGAACGCTACAAAAATCAATTGGTAATCTTATGTATAGTTAAGCCTGATCTTTGACATAGAGTCCCACCCCCTAACATTTATAACTCACGGTGTATGTATTTTTCTAAGCAAAAACAGTCACATCATTGAATCAAAAGGGCATTTAGAGGGTTAAAATAATAATAAAAAATATTTACATGTTAGGTGTTTTTGATTAGAACTAAAGTTGATTGAGACATCTAAGCAAAAAAAGTAGAAAAAAATTCCATCAGTTATGTTTTTCCAGCAGTTTTTGGGAGTAGACTTTTGTGGACCTCAAAGGGTAGTAAATGTGTAGAGATTTGAAGAAAAAAATGATTTTTTAAAATTTTTGAATAATGCTGTAACAAAACAAAATATGGCAAAAATGAGCCATTTTAGCCATAAATATGTCACGTCATTGTATAAGGTCCAGTGTTCAAAGCATGTCAAAAAAGTAGCGGCTTCTTGGGAATTTGCAGCAATTTCCGGGTGCACTGTAAATAACGTGAGCGAGAAAGTGAGGATTTTGTAATTGCCAGGTTGGAGGATGTGGATCTTCCCCAGCTGGGTGCAAAAGATGTTCTGCTTAAAATCCTGGCAGCTCCCATTAACCCGTCTGACATCAACATGATCCAAGGTAACCCCTTCACTGACAGCATCACTTCTACACGCATGAAAAGCATTGAAAGTATGCTGTGGTTTTTCAGGCACGTACGCCATCCTCCCCGACCTTCCTGCTGTGGGCGGCAATGAAGGAGTGGCCCAGGTGGTGGAGGTAGGCAGCCAGGTGACGTCTCTCCAAATAGGAGACTGGGTCATCCCGAAAGACACTGGCTTGGGTAAATGAGCGAACCTGCAGTGAGACTATTTGCAGGAATGGCATCTTTCTAGTGTGTGTATGTTTGTGTGTGTGTGAAGGGATGTGGAGGACAGCAGTCGTGTTGAAGGAGGACGATGTCATCTCAGTGCCCAATGACATTCCTGTGTTGTGTGCTGCCACGCTGGGGGTGAACCCCTGCACTGCATTTAGGATGCTATCGGATTTTGAGCGCCTCAAGCCAGGTCAGTAGGCGTGCCATACCATATGCCGTATGTGAATGTATACTCTGTACACTCAACGTGGGCAGGCCTGTATCACCCTCTTGTGTAGCCAAAAACAGTAATGAAAATATAATAAAAAGAAACGCCTTTCATATGTAGCATGATGCAACCATATAAATACACTTACTGTTGGATGGACACTTCTGGACATACGGTGTCAGTCAAAAATGAGAATTATTGTCTTTGTAAAGGCAAAATAGTTGCAGTGTTAGAGTTTGTTAGATGGTGCAGGTGTACCTAATGTTGTGGGCTGGGTATGTCAACGACCTTGCAGGTGATTCAGTTATCCAGAATGCAGCCAACAGTGGTGTTGGACAGGCGGTCATTCAACTTGCTGCAGCCAGGGGAATAAACACCATCAACGTGGTCCGAGACAGGTTTCTCCATGTTCTATTCCTCAACTGTTACATAACTGTACATTTTCCTGGCAAAGGCATCATTGTGCCGGTATATGAGTAAGAATAATTTCATAAAATAAGCTACAGAGTGGAGTGTTCTATTAGTGTTATTTATGAATTCCCTTCTAAAAAAGGCCAGAGTTCACACAGCTCAGTGATAGGCTGAAGGCCCTTGGAGCCAGTCATGTGATCAAGGAGGAAGCCCTCAGGCGACCCGAAATGAAGGAACTATTTCAGGTGTGTCATTAAAAAAAATGTATAAAATGTATTTCCCTTAACAGAGTCATACTTTGCTTTTTTTTTGTCTTTTTGTGTTTTGTCCTGAAAATGTAATGATAAGCACAGAACTGAAAATGGAGCTTGAATCGGTCCTGGCTGCTCAATACATTACGGCCAACAATAGAAGTCCACAGTAATAATAATCATAATAAAAGAGGAAGCACAAAAGGTAGCTTGCCGTCATGCGATACAAATTTTGTCCTCCCACCCTCATTACCGTGTTCACGCACATCATCAAAATTGAACTTTGTATACAATTTTTTTTAGCTTTTACGTCTCATTGATAAAGGTTAACTTCTTCTTACACTTTTGCACGGATCATCACCCAGAACAGATCATTTATATTCCTATTCTTTTCCATGGGTAAAATTTCCACGTTTTACTTCCTTTCAGACATGCCCAAAGCCTAAACTGGCCTTGAATGCAGTCGGGGGAAAGAGTGCGACTGAACTGCTTCGTCATCTCCAGTGAGACTGCTGCACAGTCTTGAGTAGAATGTAAATATTAGATAAAGAAATATGGTTAATGTTTATTGCAGGCTTGGAGGGTCCATGGTGACTTATGGGGGGATGTCCAAACAACCTGTGACTGTCCCGGTGGTGAGCCGCATCATCATGCCATAACCCCTCCCCAAAAAAGAGTCTCTAATCTTCTCACTCTTGTGTTTTCTAGAGTGCTCTAATTTTCAAGGATGTGAAAATTTGCGGCTTTTGGGTGACACAATGGAAGAAAGAGCACTCACACGGTGAGTTCACTGCTGCAGGTCCATGTTTTGACATGTTACATATCATTATTAGCAGTTTTTAATTTGGAAAGTTATAATTCACCAAGTTGTTGCCCTGTTTGCAACAATTTTAGTAGTCAGCGGTACCGCCACCTGCAGGACCGCAACTTTCCATTTTTTAAAATTTCCATTTTTACTTTTATTAACAGCAACACTTTTTAAAAATTGCATTTGTTATGGTTTGTGCAACCAATTGGCAATTTTCTTATAGTGTTAAATTGTACAGCAAAAATATGTTACATATGATTTGAAATAATTGATTATGATTATTGTGATTATATTATCCATCCATCCGTCTATTTTCTATGCCGGTTATCCTCATTAGGGTCAAAGGGTTATGCTGGAGCCTATCCCAGCTGACTTTGGGCGAGAGGCGGGGTACATCCTGGACTGGCTGCCAGGCAATCGCAGGGCACATATAGACAAACAACCATTCACACTCACATTCATACCTATGGACAATTTAGAGTCTCCAATTAACCTAACATGCATATTTTTTGGGAATGTGAGAGGAAACCAGAGTACCCGATGAAAACACAGTAGAGATTCAAACCCAGGTCTTCCCGATCTCCTGAATGTGTGGCCAACATGCTAAGCACTCGGCCACCGTTCGGCCCAATGACTATATTAGTAATATATAATAATTATGATGGAATATAAATATATTAATATGCATTTTAGTATGTTCCGCACAGTATGCACACACGTCTTGTTCTTTTCTGTGGGTTCTAAAGATATAAGAACAGATAAAAGGAGACCGCTCATGACTGCACGTAATGGGACACACCTTAAAACGCCTCCAAAAACATTCAACAAGATGTTATGGTTTTATATACATGCTGTAACCATGTAGTACTTATTGTATTTAGCCGTATTTTGTTCCTTTTAAGCATTACCGGAACTTCCTTCCCGGGCGCATTGATGTCACGTAGCAACCCAGGTAGCTTGTGTGGTGTAGTTCAATCGGCGCAACAATTGAATAATACGTAATAACAATGTCGCTGTAGCTTGGTTAATATAGATGTCACATTATATGTAAATGTAGCGTTGGTGACGCTTTTTGGAGTTTTTTTCAGAAGGCTTTATAGGCGGAGTAAGTGTTCTTCATTTTGTGCATTCTTAGCTATGTCTCTTTATCCGTTTTATATCTTTAGAACGCACAGAAAAAGATGTGTATGAAGTCTTACATTAGGATTGTGGATGATGGGCAAAATTAAAAAAAAAAGTGCAGTTGTCCTTTAAAGGTAAATCTTACACATCGCATTATGTGATGAATGAAAACATCGTCTCCGTACTCAACAGATTCATCAGCATTCCGCTCCATGCTGGATGAGCTGTGCTCCCTCATCCGCCAGGAGAAGCTGAGCGCTCCCGCCTGCACCGAGGTCGGTCTCCATGACTACAGCAAAGCTCTGGACGCCGCCATGCAGCCTTTCACCTCCACCAAGCAGGTCCTGATCACGTGACTCTTTGTTGGTTTGTCACGCAATAAACACCCAACGCATCAGTTTCAAGGTTGAATATTTACTATCGTTATCATCAGTCGTATTTCTTAGCAAGATAATCCACATTTATGGTTTTATTAGGGACTGTAGCGAACATGACACTGTTTATTTACTGGAGAGGCGCAGCATGTGGACAATATCATGTATCTACCTGGTAGTGGCTGTCACTCAAAATCAATAGTTATATTGGAATGGATTGACAATTAGTTGCTGCAAAAAACTCTCATGTCAGATATTATTTCAAACCAGTAGAGGTCTTGTTCTGATAGGTCCTAAAAGCAACATTGGTTGTAAGCTGTGATTGGTAGTGAACAACAATGTTTTGATTAGGTCTGAGCACGTTTTCCTCTAGCCTAATGCTGGGTCAGAGATCCTTTAAAACCAAATAGGATGGATATCATTTTTCTTACACTGTTAAATTTTACAACAAAAAAATGTATATATGATTTCAAATAATGTAATATTGATTATATTAGTAACATATAATAATAAGGATGGATATCTTTCAAAATCAGCAGGTTTCTTGCTACATTGAGGAGAAACTATCTCTAAAAAACAAGATGGGTTGATAATTGTGACTTTTAGCAAACAAAATTAGGAATTAAAAATGTTGATTAAAAGCAAAGAGGATGCTTGCGGCCACAGAGAGGACGGGAAGCAAGCCACCGCCAACGAAACCCGCCGCCTCTGTCACCAGGCAGTGCTCGTACCTCTCGTAGTCGACCTCTCGCACCGCGCACACATGGTCCACGCGGCAGGCGGCGTCGCACTCGCTGAGGTCGTAGCTCACCGAGTTGAACTCGTAGTACTTCTGCAGGTGGCAGCGGTCTGCAGAGATTCCCTCCAGGAGTCGGTCCATGGAGGCCGGGGAGGCGTCGGGGACGCGGAAGCTCTCTGTGAGGCGGTATTCCTTCTCCCAGCGATCCCGGGCGGTGTTTGCGTGAGTCAAGTTCAGGTAGTAGGTCACCACGTCCTGAGTATGGAAGACAAATCAGGTCTGTCATCTTAGCAGCATTTATGTCCAAAGACTTACAGTACTTTGACCAGGAGGGTTTGGGTGTCATATTCAAAGATCCGGATGCCAGGGTTGTTGGCGCCGTTCTTGACTCCGGGGAGTGTCGTCTCCCACGGTGTCACCCCAGGGCTAAGGAACATTGTGCTGATAGGAGAACCTGCAGGAACAGAGACATTTACAGGTGGTCCTCAGCTTACGTACAAGTTCCGTTCATAGACTGTGATGTACATAAGTCCAGTTTTGGTGTAAGTCTTAAGCTGGCATTTCACAACTTTTTAGCGTGTTGCTGTTCTGTATAAATGGCACCGACACAAAATGAGTACCTAGTCGACCCCATAATTTTTCTGCCGACAGAGGTAGTATAAGAGCAGTAACAGAGGCGGGACCCTGCCTGTATGCAAGGATATTCCGCAGTGCCAGAAAAAGTGTTGTGTTGAAAGCAATTGTCGCAGTCTGTCAAGTATTTGGTACTGTGTGAAAGGCAACACAATTGCGTCAATATCTCACTCTGCTAGGTTCTGTGCTGTAACGGCACGGTTGCTGCAATTTTTCAGGATCTCTGTATGAAAGAAGCTGCTGATACTACTTCCACAGGCAGAAAATTGCCTGGTCAACACTGTCGCCCCAGGCTGTGTAAAAGGGGCTATTGCTAAATGAATAGCTCCAAGAAGAAGTCAACATCATCTTCATACTATTTCTTATATTGGATATGTTGTGTGCATTTCTTGTACCACCATCTTGTGGCAAACGCTGCGTGGACGTTACCCTCTGAGTTGTAGAACATGCGGAACGTGTCGGTGTGATGATGTCCAAAGAATTGTCCCACGATGACAGAATGGTGCTTCTGGATCAATTCCACGTATCGCTTGTTGAAGTGTTTCCTGTACCAGGACTTGCTTCTCTTCTTCTCAAACATGCCTGGAGGCACGTGACCGATGATGTACACCTGCGGGTCAACGCCAAGCATAAGTTAGCATACGTGGGCGTGGCCTTTGCCGCCATTGTCAGGTATCCAGGGGCTGTGATGCACTAGTACACTTTATTCCTGTTTGAAAGGGGAAATGTGACGCCCTACAGGTTGTGGTAATTTGAAGGAAGTATTACAGGAACACAGCTTTTTCTTTGTTAGGTACATGCTAAATGATCAGGGATTTATCATCTGTAAGCTCAGTCATAGTAGATGACCACAAGGTATCCCACGGGACATCTTCCTGATTGATCCAATATTGTGGCACAATTAAGAGTGTAGTGGGTAAAGTAAAAAAATATCTATATATCTATAAAATGAATCATAAAAAATACACGAAAATTGTAATTAAAATTGTAAATAAAAATTCTAAATTTAAAATTTCTGGGATGAGTACATTTTTTTGGTGTGGACATAACTGTTCCGTGACACTGGTTGTCTTTTAACTATTTTAATTTCAAAACAGTGTTTACCAAAGGAAATTATGTAAAGTGAATGAATCCGTTCCAGGGTCAAATTCGCCACCATAAAACATACATGGGAGTCAGTAACAAGTAACATATTAACTGTCATACACGAATAAAAACAGAATAAAGTAAATCGTCTTCAAAGCTACATGCTAATTAGGTGAACATCTGCTTGATGTCATTGATATGTAATTAAGTGTATTACTCATATTCTACTGATCAGCTTTCCTATACAGTACAGCAAAGATTCCCATTTTCCTGTTCTATGGTTATTATAACACTTTCCCACTTTGCAGTACCTTCTGTCGAACCCTTCTGTGGTGGCATCACACAAAAAAACCTACAAAAATGTAACGAATTTCTCGTATTGTACCAGATGTGGTCTCATCATCAACTTCTCTTTGCTGTCACTGGCATCACAAAAACGCACAACATTGAATTTCTCATATTGTACTGAGCAGCCAGAGGCTTTGCTATAATGCAATCAGTTCAATTTCCTGTTCTATGGTTGTCATCACACTTACAGTGTCTTATTTGCAACGCTTATGAGGTGGCATCACAAAAAGTGTTGTATCGTTCGTATTGTAATGAGCAGCTTTTCTGTGTTGCAAAAAGTTGCATTACTGTGGTTATAATCACACTTTTGCATGGTACCCTTCTGTGGTGCCATCAGAAAAAGTCCAAAAATAGTTAATTGTATTTCTCAAATAGTACATAGCACCAACACACAGTCTTATGTTCCCATCCATGCATTCATTTTCCTCCACTTATGCGGGTTCGGGCCACAGGGGCAGCAGTCTCAGTAAGGAAGACAAGATTTCCTGGTCCCTGGCCACCTCTTCCGGTTCCACTGGATGGACACCGAGGCATTCTGTGAGACATAAACCCTCCAGCGTGTCCTCGGTCTCCTCCTGACTGGGCATGCCTGGAGCACCTCGCCAGGGAGGCATCCAGAGTAGATGCCCGAGCCACCTCAACTGGCGCCTCTCGATGTGTAGGAGCAGCGGCTCTACTCTGAGCTCCTCCCAGATGACTGAGCTCTGTCTCACTCTGTCCAGCCGCCCCACGGAGAAAACTCATTTCAGCCACTTGTATCTGCGATCTTGTTCTTCAATTTCCTATTCCGTCGCACATCACACATTTCCATGGTACCCTTCAGTGATGCCATCACAAAAAAGTCCCAACATAATTGTTTTTCTCATCTTGTACCGAGCAGCAACACACTTTCTTATGTTAAAATGTTACATTTCCTGTTCAATGATTATCATCACACTTTTTTGTACCCTCCTGTGGTGCCATCACAAAGAAACTAAAAACGCCAAAGAAAAAGCAAAACACACTCAGTTTGTTGGACTTTTGAGGCATATTTTTTCCCACAAAAAGTTTGGTTGAATTTTAAATTGTCCTAATTTTGGGGGTTCCCCTTTGCTGCTTCCACTGTTAGGCGGGGCGTCCCAAGACTTTTATTTTGACACACTCGTATAAATGCTTTCCTTGCCTTTTCTTTGTTCCTGGCCGCCTCTGTTAGGACCTGATCCGCCCAGCTAAACTGTCCTGCGGGGTCTTCATCATTGTGGGTCAGCATGTTGCGGTCATAGTAGAGATTGGTGTTGAGCACCAACATCCTGAAACCTGTCCTATTTAGCAGCTTTTCCGTATAGTATCCACCTGCGTGCAACACACAGTCAGATCTCCTTATTTCTCCAATAAGAAGACACCACCGATCGTCAGGCTTAATAAGAAAGAGAAAAAAAAGACCTTTCATGAATGTTATACCGGACTCGGGCTCCAACCAGTGCTGCCACATTTGGGCTGTTTCGTTGTACATGAAGCTCGGGCCTCCAGGAAGCTGGCTCTTGGGGTGGTAGTCATGGTTACCCAGGGCAGAGTACACTTTAGTTCCTGCACAGAGACAAATAAGATATATGAGGCCATACTGAAACCTCACTTTACTGACTTCCCTTTTTCGAGAGTGACGTACTTGGAAAAACCTCATTTATGATGTGTGTCAGGTTTCTGATAATGCTCAGCACCGCCTCTGTGCCCAGATTCTGGTCGGGAACGTGCGGTGTGTCGTCTCTGTGTGAAACGATACAAGCATGGAAAAATTGTCTTCCAATTTTGACCCAAGGGTGATTTTTAGGAGCTCAGGTGCACCGATTGAAGCACACCGTCATTTTAATCTCATTTTATATCTCATAACAAACATTATGAAGGAGAATTACAGTGGAACCTCTGAGGTTGAGCACAATCTGTTCTGGTTTACTTAATATAAATAGTCCGTTCCAGGGTCAAACTGTCGCCATCATATGGCTTATTAACTGTATAGGCAAACGCAGCATTAACTAAATTGTCATTAAAGTGTAACAAGAAGTTAACCACTGTAATAAAATATATAAATAATATATTTTGTTATTACCCTTAACTCCCTTAATGCACTTCATGATTCATGACAGGCTTGTGGCCAATGTACCCTCTAATCTGGAAAAATTGTGTGCAAACGCACACTGCTCTCGCTCAGAGCACAGCACATTCTGTAAATGAAATAAACACATAACAGTTTATTCTGTCCCATTTTGCATTGCAACGCAGCGAGCGATGGGTGGCAACAAGCAGTAACAACATACAGTAATCCCTCGCAATATCACAGTTCGATTATCACTTCCTCACTATACCACCTTTTTTTTCCAGGAATTAAGTTAATGGATGATTGCAGTTTCGTGGTTGACTGTGGCCTATTATATGTCACAAATATGCAGATTTAAACAAATTTTATGTATTTCTGGCCTAAATAAAGCATTCCAAGCATAAAAATTTCTACATGAAGGAAAATACAAGGCCTGGATATGCAAAATTCTGAATTCAATTCAATTCAATGGACGACTTCACCCCACAGGATGTTGAATTGAATTCAATGTAATTCAGAGAAATTCCTCAAATGTTTTGTCATTCAGGTAACGTCGTTCTAGTCTGAATGTCTTGCCTGCAACACTAAAGATCCTCTCAACAGGTGCAGAGGAAGCTGGTATGGCCAGATTATTTGCATGCAAGTACAGCTAGGAAGTAGAATTGAAATTCAAAGAATTTCATGATGCATAATTAAGGTGTATGTAACAATGAAGCTTTACAGTATATATTTAAAACGTGAATTTTATACAAATATTATTGTGTGGACTTTATGTGCACAATACTTTATTATAGTAGATAGTGAAGTATAGTAATTGCTTTTACTCAGATAAAACAGATCATTAAAATTGTAAAAACTTTCAAATGGTTGGCTAGGAGGATAGAACAGTACTTCATCTCCCAGAATACTTGCTTTATCCGAGTCCTTAAAACGGCTGTCCAAAAGTCAATGCCACCTGTGACATTAGTAGTCAACCAAGGAAAAGCCCCAGACTCTTTTCCTACATGGAGTCTGGAACATCCACGGCCCCAACTGACACAGCCTCACATCAGCTCCAAGTTTACTTGAGCACACCACGTTTGCATGAGGATGCCAATCCTTTGGAAAGAAAACCAAAACAGTTTCCCAAACCTAGCTGTACTTGCATGCAAACATCTTACCATACCAGCTTCCTCTGCACCTGCTGAGATGATCTTTAGTGTTGCAGGCAAGATGCTACCTCAGTGACAAAACATACGAGGAACTGTTGACCATTAGATGCAACTTTACCCTGTAAAGTACTTAAATAAGTGATTACTGCATTTACCAAAACATTGTTTCATTTGATCACTTTGAAATGAAGATAAATTGCTAAACTTTCCAGCATTAAAGAATGAATTTCGATGCTTAACATTAGTGTCTCTACTTGCATTTGGAAGAAAAATGTATGTGAAAAGTATCTAATTCTCAATGATATGTGATGAGAATGAATTTCTCTGAATTGCGTTGAATTCAATTCCACGTCCTGTAATTGAAATCTAATTCAAGCAATGGTGCAGCGGAGTTAAGAGTTGCTAACCCTGTGTTATGGCGAAACAAACAGGCAGTGCAACATCCACTAACCAAGCCAAAGTAAAAAAAAAAAAAAAAAAAAAAAAAAAAAGAATTTAAAAAAGCAGTTCTTTTAAGGTGTACTTGTTTTCGCGGAGTATGTGTCAACAGAAGAACAAAAAGTGAAACTGGGTGAGATTTTTTCTTTTTTGAATGAGAAGGGGCTTCGCTGGAAAAAGCATGCTGCAAAGCCAAAGCAGCAAGACAGTTTTCGGAGTAAAAAGTGTGGAGTGAACGTGTGGCGTAATTGTGCAAGTGTGCCGGATGTACCGGATACAGGAAGTGTTACGCCAAGTTTGTGTTGCTGAAGGGACCGGAAGGTCGGTTAAGAGTTAATGTTATTTTTTTATTTATTTAGACAAAATAAACTGTGCGGTCCCCCAGGGATCAATTCTTGGGCCCGTCCTGTTTGTTTTGTACACTCACAAAACGTGACCATGACATCAAGGTGTGGTTGGCTCAAAATTTCTCAAAGCTCAATGACGGGAAGACTGAGGTTATCTTGCTCAATCACAGCGGCCCCCTTTTGGGCTTGGGCCCCCTCAAGAACCACGAACATCCTACAGCCACCAGCCTTGGCGTCATGATAGACAGTGATCTTAAACTTTAATAAAGAAATCAATGCCATTGTAAAACCTTGCTTTTATCATCTTCGGCTTTTATCTAGAATAAAATCATTTTTATCTTTGCGCCATTTTGAACAAGTCATGCACCATTTTATTTCGTCACGTCTGGACTACTATAATGCACTTTACTCTGGAATAAGCCACAAGGCACTCTCTTGCTTACAGTTAGTCTGCAGCACGGCTTTTAACAGGAACCAAAAAAGGGAGCACATCACCCCAATTCTCGCCTCCCTGCACTGGCTGCCTGTTTGTTGTTTGTGTTTAAGGTGTTGATTGGACTGGCCTCTCAGTACATCTCAGACCTCATCCAAATTTACACTCCAGCATGCTGTTTGGGGTCCGAAGGCCAGCTCCAACTAGTGGTGCCTAAGACGAGACTTAAGACCAGAGGAGACCGGGCCTTTTCTGTAGTCGGTCCCAAGCTGTGGAACACTCTCCCCACTCGTGTAAAAACAGTCCCCACAGTTGAATGCTTTAAGTCTCGTCTCAAAACCCACTTTTATCTTCTGGCTTTTAAGTCAGCGTGCGTTGTGTGGTGCTCTGTGTCTTTTATTACTTTCTTTTTTGTTTTTGTTTGGTTTCACTCATCTAGGTTTTTATGTATTTATTTTTAAGTTGTATCTATTTTATTTGATTTTTATTTGATTTACAAGCTTTTATTGTATTAATTTGTACTTTTACTTTTAATTATCGTTTTACTAGTTTTAGTTTGTGCAGCAATTTGTTTGAAACTGTGCTTATAAATTGTGCTGTACAAATAAAGCAGATTGGATTGGATTGAGGCCGCACGGTGGATGAGTGGTTAGCAGTCACACAGGCCGCACAGTCAGGAGATCGGGAAGATCTGGCTTCGAATCTCCGCTGGGCATCTGTGTGGAGTTTGCATGCATGCGTGGGTTTTCTCCGGGTACTCCGGTTTCCTCCCACATCCTCCAAAAACATGCATGTTAAGTAAATTGGCGACTCTAAATTGTCCATAGGTATGAATGTGAGTGTGAATGATTGTCTATGGCTGGCCACCAGTCCAGGGTGTACCCCGCCTCTCAGCCGGGATAGGCTCCAGCATACCCCCGAGACCCTAATTAGGATAAGCGGCATAGAAAATGTAAGGATGGATGGATTGGATTGAAATGTAAGCATTTACAACAAATATGGCATCGATTTCAAGTAAATTTCCAGGATGAAATAGTGCCACAACAGGCTGCTTTAAAACTGAAAGTGAAAGTCAAATTAGAAAATGCAAGCATACCGAATTAACAATACAAATGGTAAACAAGAAAAGAAATGGAAAATGAAATGATAAACTAGCGGTTTTCTACAAGATTCAGATGGTTCATTGTATGAGACCACGGCTTGTTTTGTCAAAGGTTGAGAATAAAGAAAGCTACATTGCGGAACCCTCCTTGCCATCTGTTTGAAACCAGTCATACACAAAATATGACAGAATGGAAGTTCCGAGGTTTTGGACGGGTGCGATGCTACAGTGCACGTCTGATGCTGCTCACAGAGGTCTAAGGAATGCTCAGGTTGTTTTTGTGCTCAGATACTCAAAAAATTAGAGGGAACATTGCTTGTGGCATTTAGGGACTTGGGAGGAGACGGGTTCCTGAAACCTTTCAACATTCCTAACCATCATACAAGTGTAAAAAGAACGTAACCGCCCTATATTACAACTATGAAAGCTATTTGTTTATTATTGGCGACGTATACTTTTTGACTCTTTGCATTCATGAGGTAAAAAAAAAAAAACACAATAAGGAAGCAAAACTGACTTGTCGTGCTAATCCTTTAGAGAAGGGTTTAGGAGCATTTTTGTGGACTCAAAATTGCAAAAACATTTCCGCATTTATATATTCCTAATGTGACAAATGCATTTATTGACACACACAAAAAAATCTAACAATGAATTACGGTCAAGCTAGCTTACAGCATTTTACTTAAATTTAAATTAATGTAAATCTAAATAAACAGACAAAAATGACTCAAACCATGGAACAATGATGGCTTTTATTTATTTTTAGACATGCATGCGGACAGGATCAAATGCTCTGGCAGGCCGTGTATAGCCCTTGGGCCGCAGGTTGCCTATCGCTCTTTTAGTTGAAGATTTGAGCACTCTAGGACTATTTTTCCAGAAAATGTTGGTTGAATTCTGAGTTGTACAACTTTGAGCTTCCACTTCACATTATTAATGCCCATCCGTGTCGTTATTAATTATAGTAATAGTGATAACAGTCAAGAATGCTGTATGGATGAGACTAATGTACATACCCAGTCCACACAATGAAATCCGGGTCTGGTAGGATCTTCTTCATGGCATAAACGGAGGAGTTGATGAGGTTCCATGGGGAGTCGCAGGCATGGTCACCAAATATACCCGCCATGGCTGCAGGTTTGTAACCACTTGATGCACACACCTTAAAGGGGTCATCTCCCAGCTTGTAGGACGGGTCCCAGTGCAGGTCAGTGATGTGCCAAAAGTTGCCTGTTTTAATTTAAACAACGCATTGTTTAATGACACACGTGTCTTTGCGCTACATTTTTTAATATGTCACTTACCTGACAGTGCAAGAGTCCCTTTAAAAAGAAGACAACACAGCAGCAACCTCTGCGCAGACATGTTGAAGAAAGCACACACAATGGTGTGTGTTCAAGTCCACTGGGAATGGGAGAGGCCAGCCCTGATTGCAGACGGCACTCTGCATGTGTCACACATTTATTGCCTGTCGTATTGTAAATATTTCACCCACCCAGGAAACCATGAGCTGTTGATTAAATGCAACATGCAGCTTCCTCAAATTACTCAATTGGCAATTCCAAAGTGTCCCTAACATAGAAATCAGAAATAATGAAATGACATGTCCTATGACTAGACTCATACACATTTTCACAAATATAAGAAAGGGGTGGGACGTCTCCATTCACTTTAAGTTTTATTTTATTATTATTATTTTGTCCTTTTACTTCACCTAATGGCAAATATAGTCATAAATATGTTTATTCAAGTCAAAGATCCTTTACGTGGCAAGAGTCCTGCTGTTTCTAAGAACCCGCTACAAAAAATGCTAGTCAGAGATCCAAGATCCTCTATACTAGACAGTGCTCTGTTGTTTTTAAGCGCCCACTACCAAAACACTGGTGTCAAACATACTTTACATGACGCATTAAGGTATTTTGAGCAACAATACAACTTGCCCAAGTGGCTGGACAGGACAAGTTTAAGAATCAAATAAATAATAATAAAACAGAGTGAAACGACATGCTGCATTCACTGAAGCGATATTTCCATGAAAAGCATATCATTTCATCATAAAAAACGTTTTGTAACACAGGGTCCACGCTTGAATGCATCGACAGAAGTGCATTATCACGTAACGAATCTATAAACTACGACTCGTTTCACTTTCATTGAAGGCAGCACGGCCTGACTCCTCAAACTCTGAACTCCGTCAGACCGTAGACCATTTTTTTGACCCGATGAATGTCTTTCAGGTGCGTTTTTCTGTCTCCCGAGACTCATCCTCCTCAATATATTAATTCCTAACAATGGCCGCACTTCAACCACTATAATCGTCTCAGTCGGGGTTATGTAGCGTTTCTATCACGCCACTGACTAATACATTCTCAGACAACAATCGGGTCATTCCACTTACCGTATGAGCGGCATTTCACTTCCTGTATGTGGAGCTTCGCGGGAATTCTAGTTGACGCATGCTCACTGACTTGAATTGCGCGCGAGAGAAGCTGTCCAGACATGCTCGTATGTCCTGCTCATTATTAACTTTTGAAGCTCAACTATTACTACCGACTCTGTTCGAATAAAATGTGGAACCAGGGTGAGTTTAACGCCGGTTCGTTTTATTTACGAGCGCACTGGACGAGTAACTTTGCTTTTGTTGCGTCGTAAGAGTTAGCACAGTTTGTGCTAAACAACAAAGACAGCCATTGTTTTTGACTGTTGTTTATTTCTTTCTTAGGTGGATACAGTGACTCCAGTATGGGTGGGGGCTACACTCAGTCGCCTGGGGGCTTTGCATCACCTGCTTTGTCCCAGGGAGGAGAGAAGAAAGGGGTAAATGCTTTAATGTGCACCTTACTGTAATCCTGAAGTTGATCTTAAGCATTGTGTTGCTTATTGTGTTTTGCAGTTGTCCATTTCAATTATCTTTCTTCAAAGTGGAATTTAGGTACCTAATGTCTAATGCCTAAGCAGTAAAGATAATGGATGCTGATGCCATTGTATGCGCGTATTTTTGCAGAGAACCAGAACCACACAGATCATCCCCTGCACTGTGTCCCAGCTGATGAGCGCTTCCCAGTCGGATGAGGCCTTCAGAGTCGGGGATGTGGAAGTGGCTCAAGTGAGGAGGCCTGTTTTATGTCTCTTTTTTTTTTAAACTAAAAGGCAATCTCCGTTTTAATAAGTTAAAGGTTTACTGAAAAAAACAATGCACTTGTGGTTCCATAGGTCACCATTGTGGGAATCATCAGGAGTACAGACAAGTCCATGACCAACATCCAGTACAAGGTGGACGACATGACGTCAGCCCCAATGGATGTGAAACAGTGGGTGGACACAGAGGTAAGTATTGGCCGCCACTGGACTGTAGAATGAACATGTTATATTGTAAAATACCGGATGTGCAACAATACTTTTAACTTTTTTGACTTTTTTTGTCCAAGGACCCCAGTGTGGACGGAAATGTGTTGCCTCCAGGCACGTATGTCAAAATTTCTGGCAACCTGCGTTCCTTTCAGGTGAGTTCACGCTCCTGCTTTGTTGTAAAATACCTCTGCAGTAGCGCCCCACCAATATGTATACTGTACATGAACAAAATATTCTTATAATACTCAAAATATCATTCAACACAAAGAAGCAGAAGACTCATAAATTAAAATAAGGAACTTTAATTAGTAACACTGTCAACATAAGGACATGCGTCTTTGTGATGTAGTTTTAGGTGTTGCCACGAATTTGTAGTGTTCTTTACTTTGCTGGTGCAGTAGCCCTGGCTAACTTGCACACTGCAGATGTTGCATCTAACGTAACGCCTGTTGAGTCTTTTAAGTGGCTCCACACCTTACTCTTCCCCGCTGCCTGTGAAATGAAAAATATACATTTAGTGCAATTTGGTAATTAGCATAGAATGTGATATTATAGTTGACCATTTTAAAATAAAAATAAGTGGCTGCATTTGACTGAAAGTGACAATACCAAGGCTAATGTGTTACCAATACCAGTCATATTCACTAGTTATTGAAAAGTTCCATCTGCAAACACTATTTGCCATCAGCTCAAAAGCAAATGCTGAAGCAAACATGAACAAGTGGAGAAGAAAAAAAAGTTGACTACAAACAAAATAAGACATAATCAAAACATGCATCACGTTGCTAGACTTGATACAAGGGACTAAACTACATTTTATGTAACAATGCAGCTGCTTTCAAAACAAATGACAACTAAATAAATTACTTGGAACATTTTCAAAATGATTTTAATAAAGACGTGTTCTTGTGAATGTATGAGCCCCTGTAAATCCTGCATGGAAGTATGAAATGAAGTGGGACGTTGTGTAGTAGGCTTATATTCATGACAGACATGGATGTGGATTAAGACTTGCATCGCTCTTTGTTCATCTCACAAAGATGCAAATTACACGACGTTAAAAACGCAGTGCTACGTTCTCTAAAGCTTGCATGGAAAAACACCTAAAACGTTCTCATTCACGACACTGAAGTGTAGCCTTATATTGTTTTACAAAGTCACAGCTTACTATGGTGTAAAAAAATGTAGTTGGCTCCGCCGCTCGTCTCCTCTGCAGCAGTGCAGTGACAGCAGAGCTGCGTGTGCTTGTGTGAGGGGGAGGAGCCCGGGGAGAGCGCAGCACAGAGAGACACACAGGACCGGACCGACAGAACCTCCGCGCAGCAAAATGAAAAATGTATATATCGGTTACATATTTGCCGATATTGATTAATCTGTGATATGTCATAATCGGCCCGCCGAGATACGGGTCTTCTCCGCAGGTTGTACATCTGCATCAGCTGTAGAAGCAGCAGCAGGAGTAAGAGGATGGAAACAGTCCGATATCTTCTATCTAATAATAAATCCTACATAAAGAACAAATTACATCCTGATTTGACATGATATTTAATTATTGCTATTAAGATACAGTATAAGCGTCTAAGACCCACACTAATGAGACTAAACAGTCATTTCCATGGTAGCGGTAAAAAAAATGCTGATAAAGTGTAAGTATCTGTTTCGTTAAAAAAAAGGGTTGTGGTAATGGGGACCGTAAATGCCAAATGTTTCCCCACGTGTGTACAGAATAACCGGTCTGTGGTGGCGTTCAGTGTCAGGCCCCTGGAGGACATGAATGAAATCACGTCGCACATGCTGGAGGTGGTCCAGGCGCACATGGTGCTCGGCAAGCCTCGGTCTTCGGTGAGGGATCAAAACAAAGAAAGATGATCTGGAATCCCGAGGAAGCTGATGTTAGTGCACGCTTTTTTCAGGATCAGCCGGGACAGAGCGCCTCGGTCTTGATGCAGCCTGCAGGAAGCATGGCCGGCATCGTCGGCGGGGGCTACGCGGGCGCATGTGACATGGTTAACAACGGGCTGAGTGCAAACCAGAACCAGGTAGGACTACATTCAATGTCCTCACAGAGACATGGCGTCATGTTCTGATGCATTGCCGTATTCATGTACACGAAGGTGCTTAGTTTGATACGAGGATGTCCAGATCCACGAGGCATCAGCATTCATGACCTAAAGATGAGACTGGGCAACCTCAGCATGGCAGTCATCAAGTAAGTGACAACCTGACACAGCTAGCTTTTTTTTTAATTTCCCACGCAAAGTCATTTTTATAACATTTCAACATTTTCCTTATACAGTAGACGCCCCTACAACGTAAATATTTCCGTTCCGAGAACGTTTATGTTATAGGGTTTTTATGTTATACGAAGCGTAAAATACATGTAAATAGCCTAATCCGTTCCAAGATCTTCCCAAACTCACCACCTTTGGCCCTTCAAAATATTCAAAGTCCACCAAATATGGTGGGAAAATATTACAAAACGTTAGCATAAACGTACTAGAGTAACATTCCAATATAAAATAAGGTAATAAATAAGATTACTGGCAATGAATAAAACTGAAAAACAAAAACAGTCCTACCTTTCACGAGATGTCCTGATCAGGAGCACGCAAGTGGAGGCAGGAGTATAATTTCCTGCTTGGTTTCTATCCACAACTTTTCCCTTTTTTTTAAATCAATTACACTTGGTTTAGGGCCCATGATTACGGTCATTTTAAAACAAAGAAAAGTAAAAAAAAATTAAGAGATTTCAATGCGTGCGAACTAGTTTAAGGGCGACTACGATGAGGAAGGGAGTTGAAGGAAGCAGCATGTCTCTCACAAACACACGGAAGGGCTGGATAAATCAGCCAATGAGATGAGAGCGTAGGCGGTGCCCCGATAATCAGCCAATGAGATGAGAGCGTAGGCGGTGCCCCGATAATCAGCCAATGAGAGCGTGAAGCGTCAGAAGGTGTCACTAAGTGTACTCTGTTAGTCTCTCTGTTGCTTGCACCGACTTGATGCTTTACATAAATTCTTTACGTTCAGTGGAATTTACGTAAAAGGAGGTTTACGTTATGCGAGGTACTAGTGTGTACCCCAGCCAAGCATGTGGTTTATCTACTGATTTGTAATTTTTCTGTGTTTTATTTGTGTTTATGTGTGAATAGTACAGTGAGATTCATTTTTTGGGGGGGAGGGGGGGATTTTAAAGTTGTTCCCCTCGGACATAATGGAAGTGGACATGATCTGTTCCAGGGTCAAACTGACAAACTAACAAATGTTAGTCTTTTACTGTACAAGCAATGTTTTAGTTTGAGCGTTCTTAAAGGAAAATTGCACTTTTTGGGGAGGGAATTCAACCCATCCATAATCCTTATGCAAGACATGAACACTTTGTCTTTGGCTTTTCTTTTCTAATCAATTGAATGCTCAATTGATTGTTTTCATTTTAAAGCTGACATTATTGTGTATATATTTTATTGTGCTTTAGATCAGTGGTTCTCAACTGGTGTGTCGGTACCCAAAAGTTGGTTGTAGAGCGGTTTTCAGTGGGTGGCAGGTCTTTGAGGGGGGGGGAAAGATATTTCTTTTAAGCACGATATCAAAAACGAACAGTGTTCATATTGATATCAACCGGATTTGCGCTGTTCTCTTGTATCTTGATGTGGATGTCTGACTCATCACTGCTCTGTATGTGTCAGCGCTCCTGAGCGGGGTTCCTGTCCCGCCCCACTCTGTGCATGTAGGAGGAAAGCTCTGCACGTCCCCATTGTGTGTTTTAAAGGAAAAAAAACTCCTGTTTGGGATAACCTTTAAAGGGGTAGTTTGGATTTTTTGACATGAAGTTGCATGACATCCCCATCAGCAGTGAAGGCCATCAACAGTGACTTACGCCGCACTTGGTCCCGTGAGAGGAGGTCTGGTCAGAAAACCAGACCTCACAAATCGCTCTGCTTTGCTTTCTCTGATGTTGTGTTAATGCGGGCTGCCGGCTGTCCAGTGATGAAGATGAAGTGATGAAGATGCATCTGCAGCCGTCTTGTTTATGTATGCGTTCCACAGCGGATGAAGATGCGAGGGTCGCAGCCATTTTCCTCACCTTCACAACAACAGACAGCCGAAGGCGCGCATAAATACAACATCAGAAAGAAAAGCCGAGCCATTTGTGAGGTCCGATTTTTTTCGAGGAGGCACTTTTATCACCGAAATCTGACCAAAGCTGGGCTTACGGGACCAAGCGGGGGGAAAGTCACAGTTGATGGCCTACATTGCTGATGGAGAAGTCATACAACCTCATGTCAAAAAAGCCAAACTGTCCCTTGAACACCCCTTTATCTGAGCTCATTGGATGTGACATTACATTTGGGTGGTATAGCACCCCTTGCTGGAATGATGCATTAGATTTTTTTTCCCCCATTGGTGTGTATTGTATGGAAGCCCATCTCCACCACTGAAAGAAAAAAATATATCCCAATGGTAAGTCATAATTATAAGTCCAAATTAAGAGATACAACCTTTGCAACGGTGCTGCCTTCTTCACTGGAGCCTTTGTCACATGGCACTTAGCACACGTGCAGTTTGTATCTCATTTAGACTTTTTATCTCATCATTTAGCCTTTTTATCTCATAATTACGACTAACCATTGGGATTTTACTTTTTTTTTTTTCTGTCAAATGCGCAGATCACTTGTGGGGCGTGAACAAGCGTCTTGATGTCACTGCACATTTCTCAGAAAGGTGTCTCATCAGGCAAATGGCATATTCGTAGAATGAGCATGAATTGTTCTTCCCCTGCAGTTTCAAGGAACTGATGTTGTGTACTAAAGTGATGTGAAGCTCCAAAATGTCCTTAGATGTTTGACGATGATAACTGTATTGTGTTTTGGGATTTAAACAGGCAAGTGGTGGAGTTCCTCAGCAACGAAGGTCACATCTTTTCCACAATCGATGAAGACCACTTCAAGTCGACAGACTGCGACGAGTAGATGGAGAAAGTAGAACGTTTTTGTTTGTTTTTGTTCAGATGTTGATATATTGTATTTTTTTTTTTTTTAAGAAACAAAATACACAATTTATTTGTGTCCTTGTACTTGAAAATAAACAAAATACTATTGACTCTTGTCTTATTTATCACACAATACTTTAATACTCGGCCTACCGTGGTGCCTGGGGGGTGTCATACTATACAGTATGTTGTGACAATTGTTGCCAACAATTATAGAATTATTGTTTTTATGTCATTTCTGAAGAAACGGACGATGGCTTTGCTAACATTTTTGATGGATTGCAATGATAGCGTATGTTGTCATATTTAACCAGCATCAGTCTTCAGTGCTAATTTGTTTTAAAATGTGTTTTTTGGGGGGGTGTTTTGGTTTATTATTAGGATGCATATTTAAACTGTTGCCCTGATATGTTTCAATATATTAACCCCCATTATAGTCTTTATTGATATTTATTTGGAATTTCCATGCTATTACTATGGTATGATGTGATTTGCAGTATTATTATTGCTGGCCATTGCTCGGCCATAGTGGTTTAATGGTACTCAATGCGGCGGTGCCAAGCCCAAAAAAATGGGAGGGTTGCGTCGGGAAGGGACTCTGCTGTAAATCAAACATGCGATCGACTCACTGTGGCGACCACTGACGAAAAAGACCAAAAAAAAAACTTCATGGGCATTGAGGCCTGCATGTCAAAGATAATTGCAATATTTTATTTAAAACATGTTTTCTCATAAAGCACAATACATTAGGTGGCATCTTTCCATGCTACCTGGATGTTTCTATGTGCTGTGATGGCGTCATCCCTTTCTGGATTAATTGTGCACATTTTTTATGTTTAATAATAGTCTTTTATGCACTGCAGGCCATATTTACATGGCATTCGGGGCTTGCTATGATATGCTGTCATATGTTGTTCACTAGTGCAGTGTTTTACTGATTTCCTTCTCAGATATCTCAGTTTGTAGCTACAGTGGTGTGAAGTGTTTGTCCCCTTTCTGATTTCTGCATGTTTGTCACACTTAAATGTTTCAGATCATCAAACTAAATCATAACTATATAAATATTAGTAAATGACAACACAACTGAACACTAAATGCAGTTTTTAAATTTAACTTTTTATTACGAAGAGAAAAATAAGTTATTCCCCAACAGATTAATTGGGTATCAGTGTGGAAAAGGTTATAAAGCCATTTCTAGATACAGCGTTGGGACTCCAGCAAACCACAGTGAGAGCAATAATTCACAAATGGCGAAAACATGGAACAGTGGTGAACCTTCCCAAGAGCGCAGCGACAACTCATCCAAGAGGTCACAAAAGAGCCCACACCGACGTCCAAAGAACTGCAGGCCTCACTCGCCTCAGTTAAGGTCAGTTTTCATGACTCCACCATAAGAAAGACACTGGGCAAAAACGGCCTGCGTGGCAAAGTTCCAAGGCGAAAACCACAGCATAACAAAAAGAACATTAAAGAGATAGTAGGGAAGTCTTCGTCACACACAAGAACGCACAGGTGACTGCGCAGAAATTACGGCAGGAGACAAATATAACGGCAAGCGTTTTGTGAGGTCTGATTTTTTTGAGTAGGCTTTTTTGTGATGCAAATGTATTAATCTTCTGAATGCATATTGTTTTTAGAAGCCAAACACTTTACTTAATTGTCCCCAGAATGTAAGCGGAAGTATGTTCTTCATCACAGAAATCTGACCAAAACTGGACTTACGAGACCAAGTGGGGGGGTAAGTCGCTGTTAATGGACTGCAACGCTGTCATACAACTTCATGTCAAAAAATCCAAACTATCCCTCTAAGACAGGGGTGTCAAACTCGTGCCATGGAGGGCCGAGACACTGCAGGTTTTCTTTCCAGCCAGTCACTAAAGCAGGTGATTTTAATGATCAACACCTTCAGTTTGAGGGAAGGAGCTCATCAATTAAATCACCTGCTGAAGAAACTGGTTGGAGAGAAAACCTGCAGTTTGACACACGTGCTCTAAGGCTTGTCTCAATTTTGCCAGAAAACATGCTGATGATCTCCAAGACCTTTGGGAAAATAAAATGTGGTCTGATGAGACAAAAGTTGAACATTTTGGAAGGTGTGTGTCCCATTACCTCTGGCATAAAAGTAACGCGGCATTCCAGAAAAAGAACATCTTGTCAACAGTAAAATATGGTGGTGGTAGTGTGATGGTCTGAGGCTGTTTTGCTGCTTCAGGACCAGCCATCTCTTTGTGACCTCAAACTGAAATGAACTTGGGTTCTGCAGCAGGACAATGATCCAAAACACACCAGCAAGTCCACCTCTGAATGGTTAAAGAAAACCAAAATGAAGACTTTGGAGTGGCCTAGTCAAAGTCCTGTGTCATGTTCGGTGTGCTGCCCTGCTGCCGTCTTTCTGCCTTATATTGCAGCACACCTCCAAGCCTACCAGGAGGAGCCAATTATCACACCTGTGGGCAATTACCTACCAGCCTTCTTGAGCTGCCTTTTGCATCCAACTACTTTCTGGTCCTTTTTTGCCTCTGTTGTACGTGTAGTTCATTTTTCGCCTGCCAGGCCTTTTTTCCTGCAGTGGTGAGTGTCACTAGTACCTGCTTGGTTCTCAGCAGCGATTTCTGTTCGCCTTTTTTCCTGTCTGCTACCTTTTTTGCAGCTCCCTTTAGTTCTATTTTTTTCTCCCTGCTTGTTTCCCGTGCTAGCAGCGTTCTTAGTTTTCAGTTCTTACCCCGTGACTAGGTCCGGGTGGTTTTTGTGTTGTATTTTGTATTTGGTGTGCTTTCCCACGTCGTGGACACCTTTTGTGACAATAAATGTTGTTACACGGACTCTCTCGTCACTGCGTTTGGGATCCAGCACTCGTGGCGGTGGCCACTCATAACATCCTGACCTGAACCTATTGAGATGCTGTGGCATGACCTTAAAAATGTGGTTCACGCTTGAAAATCCTACAATGTGGCTGAATTACAACAACTCTGCAAAAATGAGTGGGCCAAAATTCCTCCACAGCGCTGTAAGAGACTCATTGCAAGTTATCGCAAATGCTTGATTGCAGTTGTTGCTGCTAAGGGTGGCCCAACCAGTTATTAGGTTTAGGGGGCTTCACTTTTTCACGTGGGGCCATGTAGGTTTGGATTTTTTTTTTCCTCCTTTAATAACAAGTTTAATTTAAAAGCTGCATTTTCTATTTAGTTGTGTTGTCATTGACTAAAAATTACATTTTTCTGATGATCTGAAACATTTAAGTGTGAAAAAGATGCAGAGAAAAGAAAACAGGAAGGCGGCAAACACTTTTTCACACCACTGTAAGAGCTTCAGGCTGGTGTGTCACAGTGAACGGCTGAACGTAATAGCTAAAAATCTTAGGTGGTGCAGCCCAGCATTGTCTCGCTAGTAGAAAGCCGCACTCTCCTGGGTTTCCTTCACCATCACTGCCAGCATGTCCTCCACTTCTTCGTAGTCGTCTGAGTGCTCTGCTGCAGACGTCCACGGTGACCCTGCGAGGAGAAGAATATTGGTAGACTCCACAGTTTGCAGTAACACAAAAAGACTAAAGGTTGTCCTTCACCTTTAACATGAGTTCCCACTCTCACATAGGTTTTGGGCGCGGCCCTTGCAGGCAAGGTCGGAGGCGCTGAGTGCTTTAGTGGCGTGATTGGCAGCAGTCTGTCGGTGAGAGTTGCCTGGCGAGCCTAAGAGGAAGTCAAACAAGTGTGGCTTTGAGTGCACGCTCGAGTGTTGTACCGCAGCAGCTTGAGGTGGTGTGTGTGTGTGAGAGAGATGGTGGATGTTCTCACGCTACTTTGTCGTACTTACAGGAGGCGGAGGCACTGAGCAGCTCTCGCTTCTGCTTCTTAAAGTCAAACTGGAAAACTCTTGGCTCGGCGTGCTTTGGGACGCCTTTGCAAGCCTCGTGGTCGACTCAAACTGATTCCTTTTGGGGGGTCTGGGTGGAGGCTCGTCCCTTGTCATAGCGTCCTTTAGGAACTGGTGCAAGAACCTGTCCGTCACCTCGGTAACACACTCCACGTGACACTCTGGGGGTTGTTCAACGGGCCACGGCAGGCCATGCTGGCTTTGACACACAGACATGGAGATCCTCTGGGCGGGTATCTCAAAGCAGAGCTCCGGCGAGTGCAGGAAGCTCGCCAGGATGGTGGGCTCCAGCGTGGCCCCCTCTACCCGGAGACACGGAAATCCCACAAGAGGGTCGACCTCCAGTTCGGGATCCCGGCTCACTGCTTTCACATTCAGCGGCAGCTTGAACATCCTGCCCAAGTCTTCCAGTTTGTACTTCTTGTTGTCGCTCAGCACCTCCACAAAGTGGCCTTGCATGTACAGAGGCAGAAAAACATCCTCATCCTCATCTCCTTCATCCACATCTTGGAGGCGCTGGCAAACGAGAGCGTCAACTGACTGCCTCTCAGTGCCTCCACATGGCAGCAGGACTTTTTGACAACCCACCACCTCCAGCTGCTCCCCAACACTCAGCCCAGGAAGACCTTCTTCCTCAACTTCCTCACAGTTCCTTGTGACGGATACCTTCAACCCTGGTGCTTGCATGGAGGCCACATAGAGCTCATAGACTGAATCAAACCCTCTGGGACGCCTCCGGAATTGTCCACCATACTGCTTTGAGACAAGGAAGTACTGCGACTTGCGGCTTTTCAAGCTGGACATCACAGTCATGGCTGAAGTTCTCTTTCCGTGGAAAACCAACAGGGTTCCCTTCTGGAGGTGCGGCAGCCATCTGCAATTAAACAGAGCACCCGTCTCCGGACCCTCCAAGACCTCCACGACAACAGGGAAGAATTCATCGGTCAGGGAATGGACGTCTGCGAGACTGAGAGGGGAGACAAAGTTGACCTCCTTGCACATGTCAGTGATGTCCACCACGTCCACCTCTAAGCTGGAGGGGAACCTCAACACGTTCTTCCTCACTGCGCACAGAATGGGAGAAGTCACGTCATTTCTGAGAAGACTTTGGGATCATTACGTTGTGTAAAAAGTATGGCTGTCAAATGATTGAAAAAAAATGAATAAAATTAATCACTTTTCAAATTAATAGCGATTAATCGCCATTTGCCACTATGGGTGAAATATGTCCATTTTTTGCTCTATTTTATCAACAGAAATGAACTAAAAGTTTAAATCAAGCTAAAACATAGCACACATGTCTGAAAATCTACTTGCCAGACTCTAGTCTCTAGTATCTATAGTATCTCTGAATAGTAACATTTGAATCACACTCAAACTGCTTTACAGTATTATAAGCCATGAAGGGATGCGTTCAAAGACACCACGTAACTTCAGCTGAACTCACACGTTTTGAACGTATTTTCTGTGATTTCTGAGCGTATGCGTTACGTTGGCTAACTGTTTTCTTTGTCTTTCTGTGTACTTAGACCACACATACATGCATAATACAGACATTGCTGTGATTTTGGCCATGTCAGTGAATGCACCTTGCTGTCATCTAGTGACAACGAGGAAGTGTTGTTCCCGGTACGAGCTGACTAGAGACCACTGTTGCCAACGCCTCAGTAAGAAAAGTAGCCATTGGCTGTACTAGAAGTCACTAGTTCATTGGTTCATTTGCATCTGATTTGCATATGATGTAACAGATGCTGTAGGGAAAAAGCATAACCTCGTCAGAGAGTCAGAAAAGTAGAACTAGAAATAAAATTGACTCATGGTTTGTTAATTTAAAATTGTCCACCACATCAAAAAAAGCATCCTCTGTTTATCTTGCAGTGAGGCCAGCTCGTTTAATTTGTCTCTTTCTTCCATCAGGTAAGTGACCGAGTCCGAAGATTGATAAACATTTATTTTTTAGATCTTGCTCTGCAAAACGGCGAGATCCACCCAGGTGGCGCCGCACCTTGTGCATGCGTGTTTCATTTGCGCTTTGGATTCGTAGAGCTCCACTATGTTCTCAGTGTGCCGCGGGAGCTGACCGCTTCCTCTGAGGCGGGGTGGACCTCTCGGCAGCACCCGCTGCTGCTCAGGGAGAACGGAAACTGCAGAACAATGCGTGCTTTCACTTTTAAGTCCCCAAGAACCAGAAGGGGCTCCAACGCCGCCAGAAAAAGTCGCTACATTTGTCTCTCGTCGCTTTTGAGAAAATATGTCGCCAAGAGGGTTCGGAAAGTCGCCAGATTCAGCGACATCAGTTTTTGTGATCGGCTTTGAAAGGCATTTTTCGGCATATGCAGATCACGTGTTTTTTACGGAAATCAGACAATACCGACAATCGATCGGACCATCCCTAATAAACTGTTTTGTGTTAACATTTTGAGCGCCAACCGCTGATGACATCATGGACAGATGACATAGCTGACTTCCGGTTCCGGGTTTCTATTTTGTTAGCATTTTTGTTAGCAAGCTAACCGGATGTTTTGTGATAGAAAAAAATACATTAAGAGCACAATTGGAGTCACGGAGTGTATTTACAACACGACAAGCCATATTGTACGCAAATTGAGGCAAAATTTTAACGAAAATTTTCAACTAAAAAACAGGCTAACCTGCTCCACTGTAATTTAGATCTTTATGCCTTTTCCTATTAGGATCAATACCAACAAGTACGTGTATATGCCCATCACTCTACGGAGCACAGCTTTGGAAGAAAAACAGGCTTTGCTACACATCTTAAAATGTAAGCCGGAGCCGCCAGCTACCCGTCAGTCAGCTACAGACCAGAAAATGTGAGTGTAATGTTAGCACTTTAGCATCACTTAGCTATGCTAGTGTTGCTAACATTTGTGTCCTCCTTGCCCACCTCATGAATAAAGAAAAAAAGCAGAATAGAAAGCAGGAATAGTGATGTTGTACAAAAAAAAGAAGTGTTCTCACAGTTCATGACGGCACAGATTTGGTAGACAGGACTGAGGACGAGGGTCTGTTGCCACATTGCGGTGTTAACGAAGTGGAATCGTTGAAGGCGCAGGCACGGCGAAGCCATGATCTCCCTGAGAGTGAAGCGCTCCTCACCCCCGCACATGTAGAACTCTCCACGCGTCGCCAGCGACACGTACACCTCGGCCGAGGCTTCCCCATTGCCTCTGATGTGGCAGCGACACCGATCGTCTTCGACAGACAGCAAGGTCAAGACTGCGCCCTCCCTCAGCGTGACATCTTCGAGGGTCATTTTGTTGCGGCTGGTGAATGTGACGGGGAGGCAGGACTCTAAATCCACAGGCCTCAGCTTGACCAGCTCCTCCACTGTGCTGTACGGCGTCACCTCTGGACTGATCTTGAACAAGCCTGAGAAGAAAAAAATGTCACCCATAGATCATTTTAGCTGCAGGAACGTCCCTTCGAAGGAGCACCTGTGTGGTTGATGGGCAGCTCAAACTTCTCATCGCTGCTGACATCTTTGCAGCAAACGGACAAGAGTTCAATGCCGGTGACTTTGATAACGTCCCCGGTGGAAAAGCACACCTCGTTCCCCGAGATCTCATAGATGGAGCCTTGAAAAGACGACAGCAGCACCGGTGAGGAGGTCTAATACTGACACTTCGTCTCACAAAGACGCAGGCCTACCTTGGAAGTAGACTCCCGAGCAGACCTGCAGGATTCTGGGCAGACATGTGCTGTTTAGTGATGCGATGTACTGCTGGAGAGGCAACACGCTGCTGGCTGCCATCATAGAATGAATCATGCAGACTATAAATGTGATAGTGGGGTGCCTGTCAGTCCAAAACCACAAAAGTGAAGGAGGAAGTCACAGATGCGTCTGCACAAAGCTTGCAAACACAAAGCACTGTATAACACGCCTTCTGCATGGTAAGCACAATGCAAAAACAGGAAGATAGTAATTATTTAAAAATGTAAAGACCCAAGTAGTAATATCATCAAATTATTAATAAACTAAAAAGCAAAACTGGTAATGATTATACAGATAACAACTATAATAACTCTAATTATAATAATAGTCATGATAATATTCCAGCTATAGTAATTATATATGTGGGTTAATATATATGTGAATAATTTAATTTATTTAATGTAATGCAAACTATTATTTAATTAAAATTCCCATATCCAAAGTAAAAATGTAATAATAAAATGATATTAATAACAATGATAAAGGCATATATTTTGTAAAGTAATTAAAATAAAACCAATAAATATTAATAATAAAACATGAAAAAATGAATTGACTAAAATGCATACTTCTATACTCCAATTCCTCAAAGTACATAATAATAATAATAATAAAAAGAAGAATGTAATAATAAATTAAATACAGTAATTAAAATAAATGAATCAATATTACTGTAACACCACAGCAACGTAATAATAACAATAAATAATATTTATTATGTTATATCGCAAAAATTCTCGTGTTCAAGGTACACTTTTAATTGACTGGACATTCTAGAACCTCACATCACGAAAATCCTGTCACGTTTTCATGCGATACAAGTTTTTCCTACACTTTTACAAGACAGAACTACAATTCCCAGCAGCATCCGCATCGAGGTTTACCCAGCATGCACCGCGGCTCCGGGAAGATGAGGCCAAGATGGCGACTAAAACAAGTAACGACGGCCCACCTCCTTTTGATTGTCCATCATGGTGAGCAAGTCCACATCTTTAGTGTGTAATGTTGGGGCGCGATTCATTTGTTTTATGCAAATAAAGCAGATAAATATGTAATTTTATTCCTTACGCTCGTTTATCGAATGCATTTTTGTAATATAGCCGAGGTGGCTAAACTTAGCGTTCCGGCAATGCTAGCAAGCTAACGAGTTTAGCAGCGAGGGGATGCACTGATACTCAACCAAACATGACGATCTGACGTTAAATTGGTAATTTTGTATGTGCTAGATATCTGCAGGTATGTTAAGGGGGACATAAATAGCTTTGCTTTTCTGCCCTAATATGGTGCATTTTACCTTTTTGCAGAGAGTGAGCATTATTGCATTAGAGCACAGTGCATTCAGCACTCATAGTTATCTTCCTAGTTAAGATTGCTTTGCTTTCAGGGGAGGCAAGCCACCGGTCGGGCTCCACCTCGACGTGATGAAGGGAGACAAACTGATCGAGGTGAGCTGAATGTGATGCACGCATCCACACTCCCTCTTGAATGGCACCAACTACAAGCCAGGCAGTCCAGTAGAGTCCCAGCTTGAGTTTCTCAAACTGGACTTTTCCTTCCATGGCTGCATGGCTTCTTACCGGTGCCAGAGCAGCATCAAGCCCTGATTTTTAAGCTTCTCAGTGGAAAGGAACACTGTTGAGTTATGCCTCAGAGGCACAACCATACTGGATGTTGTTGGTGAATATGTCCAACCCTGCATTGATGTATTGACGTTGCATTCTCTCATTTTTTTGTGTAGAAACTGATCATAGACGAAAAGAAGTTCTACTTGTTTGGGAGGAATCCAGACTGGTGCGACTTCACCATCGACCATCAGTCATGCTCACGCGTCCATGCCGCCCTCGTCTACCACAAACATTTGAAGAGGCTCTTCCTCATAGACCTCAACAGCAGTAAGCCATGACGATCTTACTGAAAGACATTTAATGTCTTTAAAAAAAAAACATTTTTTAGTAATAGTATTAGTAGTGGTAATTGTTGAGGTAGTGACCTCCACTTCCAGAAGCTCAGCCAAAAAGTTAGGAAACTTGAGTTATGCTGTCCTTCATCCCAAAATTAATACATGCCTGGCTAAATGTGGAATTGTTAATTTTAAATTTCTATTTTATTTATTTATTTATTTATTTATTTGCATTTTTTGCATTTTGACCAAAAATGTATATAAGGTATTCCTTTATTTTCTCAATACTGTTTCTCATAGATTTACAGTGGATTAGAATTGTCCAAATTATACTACAACTTACCAGGATCCTTTAGAATGGTGTAAAATGTTGATAAGATGAATCATTTTCAAAATCAAAATATTTTCCATTAATATCTCTAAACACAGCTTTTTTGTGTCCTTCGACAACTGAAAGGACAACTTAACAAAAAAAAACCGGCCAGTTTAGGATTAATTTTCGAGCTGACCCCTGACAATCACAATAGAGTAGGTAGAGTTAGTAGTACAGTTTCGGCCAAGAGGAGAATAATGCAGATTTACCCTATACACAACTTTATGAGATTTATGGAGTATTTAATTCAGATAAGTTTACTGTAATGCCACAGACTGGGATCCAATATCATTTGAAACGCCCCTGAAATGAGAAGGATAGGACTCCTTTAAGAAAACCTGAACAGTTACAACATAACTGACACATTTTAAACAACAACAAATACATCTCATAAAGGCCAGAGGCACCTGAGGCTCTGAGTTTAATTTATTTAAAGTGAAATACACAAAGTTTTACATAAAGTCCAAGTTTGTGTTGGAAAGTATGATAATAGTTTCCCCACAGAACTGCAATCTATCAGTGGTGGTGGGTTGCCATGGGGGTTGCTGTAAAGCAAAACATGAAAAGGCAATACAAATATGTTTAGAAATACAAATGAACTGTCTTCTGTTGTTGGTTTTTGGCGTTTAAAAAAAAGAAATATATCACAACCAAGACATGCTGCTTTTAGATCAGGGAGCGGCCCACAGCAGCACCCACTGCCTGTTGAGAAGCGTGATACATGCTTTCATGTCAGAGTGTCTAGTTGCTAAAAAGACACTCGCTTTGTCAATTAAAAAAAAAAAAAAAAAAAAGCCTAGAGGGGCCTGAACACTCGCTAAATATAGTGTCTAAGTCTCTAAGTTGGCAACAATGATCATTCCTGCAATGTCTTCTTTTCTCTGGCAGACCAGGTGCTGATGAGGTGTGTTAAGCGGAGTTGCGGTGCATGCTGCCACCTACTGTACGCTGTTGTAACAAGTTACATTCACGGACCATCCCATTATAATGTGTTTATGAACAAGGGCAAACCGGTAGCACCAAAAAAACGGCCCACCACAAATGGGGAAACACTGCACAGAAAACATGAAAGCGCTGCGATACAGATGTTTTGATGCACTAATTTCACCCACCCAAGTGAACCTCACTCCATTCGCTTTCCACCAGTGGGTCTTGAAGTCACCAATCGACCTTTGGATACTTTTCTGTTAAAATGGTCCGATCCTTACTTTGATCTCTACTTATCTGGCCAAATTAATTTGAAATTTTTGTTTTGTTTTTTTTTAGCACATGGTACTTTCCTTGGACACATCCGTCTGGAGGCACACAAGCCTCAGCAGGTTCCCATCGACTCCACAATATCTTTTGGGGCTTCCACACGGACCTACACCATCCGAGAGAAGCCCCAAAGCCAGGGAGGGGGCGGCACCGGAGACATTAAGATAGGAGATGAAGACGAGCTGAAAGGACTTCTCGGACTTCCGGAGGAGGAGACGGAGCTGGAGGTGTGATGGTGGTGTTGCTTTAAGACTCTTTATAACAATGGAATCATGTTGGACCATTTTGCCCGACAGAATCTGACCGAGTTTAACACGGCTCACAACAAGCGCATCTCCCTTTTGACCATCGAGGAGGGCAACCTGGACATCCAAAGGCCTAAGAGGAAGAGGAGAAACTCCAGAGTTACCTTCAATGAGGAGGACTGCATCATCAATCCAGGTGCCAAAAGCTCCTTTCATGCAGTCATCAGAGCCTGTACATTTCATTACCGCAACGCTGCAAAGAAAATCACTGACAATAACTCTGATAAACATAGTGGTTTCACAAATATGCTTGTTGTCAATTGTATTTTTCTGTTCGGCATGCTCACAGAGGACATCGACCCCTCGGTGGGACGTTTTAGGAATATGGTGCAGACTGCTGTCGTCCCTATCAAGGTAAGGTTTGGCTTTGTCACTTGTTAAAGCTATTTACTGTAGACAAAAACAGCTGTGTGTTGACTCATTTTCTGTCCTCCTCATATACAAGCTGCACACTGACTACTCTAAAGTACACTCCTGATCCAAATTTTAAGACCAGATGAAGACTTGCAAGAATTTACATTTTTCACTGTTGGATCTTGAGGAGGTTCTCAGTAGAGCTTCAAAATGCAAAAAGAAGAAATGGGAGTGAGACAAAAAAAAAATAAAGCAAGCAATTTATTGCAAACACGCATCAGCTGATCAAAAGTTTAAGACCACATCTAAAAAAAAAGCACCCGAAACTCTCCTAATAACAGAAATAAAATGTTGGAAAAAGGACTCAGTAATGTGTAGTGTGCCATTCTTCTTAACCATGTGAAAAATTGGTTTGGGCATGCTTGGAGCCGGTGTTTCCAGGAGGCTAGTGGGAATGTTGCTCCAGGTGGTGAAGATGACTTCACTGTCTGGAACAGATGGCCATTTTTGTGAACTTCCCTTGCCATCAAACCTCAAATGTTCTCAATCGGATTTAGATCAGGGTGGTCCAAAAGAGTGACGTTATTCCTCTGGAAGAAGTCCTTTGTCAGGCAGGCATTGTGAAATGCAGCAATGTCCTGTTGAAAAAGCCAGTTTTTACCACACAGAGGACCTTCAGTCATGAGGGATGCCCCCTGCAACATATCACATAGCCATCTGCCGTTTGACGCCCCTCCACAACCTGAAGCTCCAATGTTCCATTGGAAAAAAGCAGCCCAAATCACGATGGCGCCCCCTCCACTGTGTGGAAAACATCTCAAGTGGGATCTCCTTGTCACGCCGTTAACGTTACCGTAAAGCTTCCTTTTTTTGTCTCATCAGAGAGTAAAACTTTCTTCCACCTTTCAATGTCGCATGTTTGGTGCTCTTGTGCAAATTTCAAACAGGCAATTTTGTGGCGTTGAAGGAGACGAGGCCTCGAAGATGTTTTTTCTTCTTAAAAGCCTCCTCTAACAGATCCCGCCTGATGGTTATTGGACAGCACTCAGCGCCAGTAACAACGTTCATTTGGGCTGAGGACCGTCCTGTGTCTTGATGGACAGCCAATCGGATTCTCCGGCTCAGGGTCGCTGACATTTTTTTGGGTCTACCGCTTGGCGTTTTTTGTTTCATAACACTCAGGATCTTTGAAGAAGTTCCAAATGACTGTCTCACTACATCCAACCTCAGCAGCAATGGCACGCTGCGAGCGGCCTTGCTTATGCAGCTCAACAATCCGACCGCTTTCAAAGAGAGAAAGCTTCTTTTCCTTTGCCATCAAGACAGTGTGAACCTGACAGAAAATGAGATAGAATTCACATTTTTGACAAGATTTTGGCTTTTAAAGGCTGTGGTCTCCAACTTTTGCTCAACTGATGAACAGCCTATTTCACTTTAATACTTGTTTGCAACAAATTACTTCCTCAAAATTTTTTTTCTTTCGCTTCCATTTCTTCTTTTTGCATTTTGAAGCTCTTCTTAGAACCTCCTTTAGATCCAACAGTGCAAAATGTAAATTGTTGCAATTTTTCAGCTGGTCTTAAAATTTTGATCAGGTGTGTGTATATCCCAGTTCATTTTCAGTCATAACGTTCCTTGAGAAGATATACTGTAACCAAAAAATGCTGAAATTTGACAGGTACACTCATGTTTGTGAGATACTGAATATAAGCAGAATGATCCTAACTGTGCTCTGTGTGTGTGTAAATGGAATGGGTGGACAGATCTCAGTCATGGCAGCATAAGGAGAAACAAAAACGCAAGAATATGAACAGGATTTATAAGGGCTGCTGTGTAAATGCAGCTTGATGTTATCATTGTGCTCACCTTGTTTTAGAAACGGCGATCAGAGGGCCAAAACACGTTGGGTCTGGACAACTTTGCTTCAAAACGTATGCACGGTTACTCCCTGAGCGGCGGTCTCTATGGAGACCTGCCTCCCACCAGCCACGAGAACCAGCCCACAGGCGCTCCGGGTGGTGCCTCCATGCAGGGCGGGCTCCCCTTGCCTTTCCCCAATCCGGCACCAGAGGTGGACCTGGCCCCAGAGGCTCACCAGCCCCCCGTCATGCTCAACCCCACTCCGGTCACAGCACCGTACCTACCAGAGACCCTCAACGAGCCGCGCAAAAAGAAGTACGCCAAAGAGGCGTGGCCGGGCAAGAAACCCACGCCGTCGCTACTCATTTGACCGCCTTGCCCTGCATGCTGACTCTCAGGTACCAGCGTGAGGTTTTGCAGACGCCAGCCTGACCGAGGTAGCGTCACTCAGCCCTGACGCCACTTTTTATTTTGCGTTGGTGGGCCTTCTGGTGCAGAGGCGTTGCATACGAAATGAAACACCACATGTTGAGCCATGGTTACAAATGGTTGTGTGTCAGTAACGGGCTTTGTGTATCAGACTAATGTAACTGTCTTTAGTTGTTTTCCACTCTTTTCAGTGAAAATGCTATTAATAAATGGCAAAAGAGTATTTTTATACCCAGGATTTTACTGTGACAAGTCAGGACTGACAGGAGGAAAATGATGTGTTTTTTTTCCCTAACACATTACAGTTGATGTGATGATGAAATTGTCTTATGCCCTAAAGGGTTGGACCAAATTCTAATAAATATATTGCAGTCGTTGTGGCAGCCGCTAGATGGCGACTTGTGCGCACATGAATCAATTTGGTTTATATAGTATTGTAGATCAATAAAGGCAAATTTAGTAGGACCACATTCCCAGGTGGAAGCAAAAAGAACATACCATTGGTGCGGATCTGGATTAAAGTGGGGAAAGAATCAATTTCAGTTTTCACTCCGCTTTTTGACTGCTGTTCTAGATATCTTAAGGCAAGCTATGAAATACCATATTTCTCTGAAAGGTTACTAACCAAAACCGCAGCACCTAATCTAATGGTAATGTGCAGTTGTCCAGTCGATCCCTTACTGGGGCAGGGGCTGTTTTTTCAAAGGTAACTTAGGAAGTGGCTTGACGATGTGACCTGCAGGGGATATATCCCTGATTCATACCGGCAGCACTCTATAAAGAGCGCTGTCACAAACCAATGCACTTAAATTTTCCAGCAGGAAGATGCTTTTTCGGGGTGCAATGTTGTGGAACTGCACGCTTGATATAAGTATGAAATATACTGTATAATATACACTCCTGATCAAAATCTTAAGACCAATTGAAAAATTGCTAGAATTTGCATTTTGCACATTTGGATCTTAAGGTTTTAAATAGAGCTACAATATGCAAAAACAAGAAGGGGGAGTGAGACAAAAAGCCATTTTGAAAAAGTAATTTATTGAAGGCAACAAACTGAAATAGGCTGTTTATCAGCTGATCAAAAGTGTAAGACCATCGGTCAAAAAATAACAAAAACTCTCCAAACCAGAACAAAAAATGTTCTCAGTAGGACTCAGTAATGAGTAGCTTGTTAATCACCGTTCTTGTTAATCACTTCCAAAATTGGTTTGGGCATTGTTGGTGCGAGTGCTTCCAGGAGGCTGGTGGGAACGTTGCTCCAAGTGGTGAAGATGGCTTCAACTGTCTGCAACTGATGGACATTTTTATAACCTTCCTTTGCCATCAATCCCCAAATGTTCTCTATGGGATTTAAATGAGGGGAACATGCAGGATGGTCCAAAAGAGTGATGTTATTCTCCCTGAAGAAGTCCTTGGTCAAGCGAGCATTGTGAACTGCAGCGTTGTCCTGTTGAAAAACCCAGCTGTTACCACACAGACAAGGACCCTCAGTCATGAGGGATGCCCGCTGCAACATCTGCATGTAAGCAACGCCATTTGACGACCCTGCACCACCTGAAGCGCCAGTGTTCCACTGAATTAAAAAGCTCCCCATATCATGATGGACCCCCCTCCACTGTGCCGGGTAGAAAACATCTCAGGCGGGATCTCCTTGTCATGCCAGTAATGTTGGAAGCCATCTGGACCTTCAAGGTTGTATTTTTTTCTCATCAGAGAATAAAACTTTTTTCCACCTTTCAATGTCCCATGTTTGATGCTCCCTGGCAAAGCCTAAACGGGCAGTTTTGTGGCGTTGAAGGAGATGAGGTCTTTGAATTAGTTTGTTGTTTTTTTTAAACCCTTTTCCCGCAGATGCTGTCTGATTGTTATTTCACGGCAGTCGCCACCAGTAAGGGCCTTAATGTGGGTCGAAGACCGCCCTGTGCCTTGATGGACAGCCTCCGGCTCAGGACAGGTGTGATTTTTTTTTTGGGTCTACCACTTGACTGTTTTGTTCCATAATGCTCAGGATCTTTCAAAAAAATGTAGAATGACTGTCTTACTGCGCCCAACCTCAGCATCAATGGCACGCTGCGAGAGGCCCTGCTTATGCAGCTCGACAATCCGACCACGTTCAACGAGAGAAAGCTTCTTTGCCTTTGCCATTAGGAGGGCATGACAGTGTGAATGCCTGACAAAAAAAATTAACATTTTGAGCAGATTTTGGCTTTTATGGACTGTGGTCTTAAAATTTTAAACAGGTGATAAAAAACCTATTTCAGTTTTGATTTTTTTTTTTTTTGTTTAAATTACAAATTCCGAATGTTTTTTGTCTCACTCCCCCTTCTTGCTTTTGCATATTGTAGCTCTACTTAAAACCTCATTAAGATCCAAATGTGCAAAATGCAATACTACTTGACTTTTTTTTAGTCGTATTAAATAAATAAAAAAAGCACAGATTCTTGTGACAGTCAGAAATACTCAGTGTGCCTGAACGCATCGTGGCACTATGCTGAAAGGAAAACTGCGCTTTTTTTGGAATTTTGCCCATCATCCGCAATCCTTATGTGAGACATGAACACATGTCTTTTATTGTCTGTGCGTTCTAAGAATATAAAAACAGGTAAAAGGAGACCGCTCATTACCGCACGTGTGGGACTTAGTTAATCTGTCTATAAAGTCGTCTGAAAAAGTCTACAAAAAGCGGCAACAGCGCTCCATTTACACATATTGTGACGTGCATATTAACCAAGCTACAGTTACATTGTTATTATTAGCAGTGATTGTTACGCCGATCAAATTACATTACTGGCGTATTGACACTTAGCCATAAAACACCAGCTAGCTACTAGCCGGCTAACAAAACAACAATTACTAGCTGGCTAGCGACTAGATTCACCGCAGCGCGTCAGCGTCGCTCTCACAACGCCTCAGACCACTACAAAAAAGGTAAGACTACAGTACATATTTCAGGTGCCATCACCGCTACTGTGTTTTTATTTCTAAGTTTGGAAAAGTTAGCGCTAGGTTTAGGCGTTCGTTTCACATATTGCTATGTGAACTCAATGCGCTTCAAAGTTCCGGTAATGCGTAGAATGAAATACTGTATTACATGTTATCATGAATGTACCTGCTATTACACGGTTGCAGCATTTATATAAAACCATAAAATGTTGTTGGAGCTTTTTGGAGGTGTTTTAATAGCGGTCTTTGTAGGCGGCACAGGTGGATCCAATTACGTGCAGTACTGAGCTATATGCTTTTGTATCTTTAGAGCGCACAGAAAAGAGAAATACATATGTGTTCATGTCTCACGTAAGGTGGATGATGGGGGAAAAATTACAAAAAAAAAGTGCAGTTTTAAGCCGGAAAACAAACAAGATCCTGCATCAGTTAAACTTGGTCCGTATTACATGCCTCAGAACACCCAAGTATGTCAACATTTGGAAGGCAAAACTAAAATGGAAATTTTCTAGAGTATATTCCTTGGCAGTGGAATTCATGATAAATATCTCTCTTTTATTTAATTTGAGTTTTAATTCAATTATATTACAGCCTCTCGAGTGTTAGAAGAATATACATGTTCTTAAATACACACGACTTGATGGAAAAAGTCCTGTGTGCAAATAGATGGTAATCACATGAGGCGTGGATGTTGAGAGTGGTGTGGCAACTTTATCTCAGCCATGGGAAGGACGTAAATTTTGGGACACATCATCAGTAGTGTACCTTTGAATCAGTGGGTGGTTCGGCCAACACTAGACACCCTCTTGGCAGACAACTACAGGGTGATCAACCCTGAGCCTGTGTCCCATGCCCAATCATGAGTAAAGTAGTGCCTGGAAAGTGAAGGGAGATGAGCTAGGCAGAATTTCCTGACCTGGGATAAAACAACTGCCCCGCCCTGTCGTCAGGTGGGTACCCTCCTTCATTGGTGTTTCGATGATAGGCCCGTGACACCTCCAGAGAGCTCATTGGCAACACGTGGCATCCCAGGTGTGTGCCCCCCTCTGCTTTGAGCCCAGCAAGTGTCCTTGCGCTTGATCCATAGCTACTGGCTATTTCAGAGATTGATCTTATTGTCTGTCGCAGAGCCTGTCCATGAATGCCAAGGTCTTTCATAAGCCTGATGGTAGAAGAAGCCACAAAACCTCTGCATCCGGGATGCCGATATCAAATCTGTCAAATCTAACTATTTACAATCAAACAACACAACATCAACAAAACACCACACAACACACAAATTAAAATGCGCAAAACAAAAAGAAAAAGCAGCAATCGGGTAAGAGTTGAGTCTTTACTGAAAATTGGACATAAAAAAAACAACAAGCACTTCAGCTTTGAGGAGGTGATCCTGTTTCTCCTTTCTGTTACGATGTGAGTATGTGAAGTGAGTAAAAACACCTTAATTTCTGAACTACGAATAAACTTGGTTCTCGGTTTGTTAATTTAAAATTGGCCATCATTTCATCAAAATAAAATAATTTTCATATTTTATCTCGGCCAGCACCTCTCAAAGTCTAGACAGCGTAATAATTATACCCGAACTCGCCTCCAGCCTCCACCCTTTATCTTGCAATTAGGACTACTTGTTTAACTTATCACACAACGTTCTTCCATCACACATTCTGACACACTCACTAAGTTTACATACAGTCAATATTTGGATTAAGGTCAATATTTGGGTTTCTGAAACACTGGAATAACCGGTTTACATGCTTGACGTGAAAAAAAACAAAAAAACTTGCCCAGACAACGTCTCAACGCACGCAAAACGTCATGGTGCAATGCGCGCATTTCCGCTTCTTCTTCCTGTATCCAAGAACAACAACACCGGCACGGCGGATAATGAACGCCTTTGTTTGCGCTTTGGTGCTGGTAATGACCCACCACCAGTACTTGACACTATTCTGTCTTATTTTCTTCATTAATGGAAGGCGAGAACGTGAAGAAATAGGAAATGGAGCTGAAGCTGTGCCATCCATATCCATGCCACATCCACCAGAGCCGCCTTGACACTTTTGAAGATGCGTTCGTACAAACCCTGCTTTGCGTAACTGCTTGCTCACCTTCTGATAGATTTCGCTATTGCGGTACTTTCTACTGTCAATAAAAGACATAAAAGACATAATGTTTCAGTCTTTCACCACACTAACGAGGTGGCTTGTTTCCTCCTCTCTCCAAAAGTGTGGGATTTTGCGTGTTGCCATGTTTACAAGTAGTTCCTCCCAAAGACACAAGATTCCTTTTGATTAGAATATGCACAGAACACAAATTAATGTTCCCTTGGATCAGGATATCTCGATAGGCGTATACATGACCCAATTTCAGGTTAGGACCCTGTCACACCTTGACGATTTAGGCAGCGCATGCCTGACGTGATCATTTTGATGCACGTGCATCATCATTTTGATGCACGAAAATTTTTTTACGTCGTAGTACATCTAATTCGTCCAAAAATTTTGTGCATGTCTAAAACTTTTCCACGTATGTCAACGTGTGATTCATACGTCCCGCATCCGCGGGCAATAAGTTATGCGATCGTTGACGCCTGTTCACACACGTTATTTGTAAGTTATGTACAAGTCGTAATACGTCAACATACTTTGAGACAGAACTGTCTTCTTGGCGAGGGGAGATGGAGATGGAGGCTGTCTTGTTTGCATTTGCAGGTAAGTTTGCAGCTTGACCAGTAGAGGGCACTGTGACACTGGGAATGGAACCAACTTTTTTTGATTTTCTATCAACTTTATTAATGCCTTAGCGAGTCACAAATCCATGAGTGGTAGCGTATGCAGCCTCCACCAGGGCTCTCAGACTCGCGGCCTCCGGGACGTTAGTTTGCGGCCCCCGTCTTAATATGTAAGATTAATATTCGTGTGGCCCGCAAGTTTGATATGAATGACACTTGTCGTGTGCGGAGCTGAACGAACCAATCACGGTGAGGTATATGGCTTTCGAGGGCGGGACCTCGGCTTAACGAACCAATCACGGTGAGGATATACATCACATTGGTCCGTTCAGCCGAGGTCCTGCCCTCGAAAGCCATATACCTCACCGTGATTGGTTCGTTCAGCTCCGCACACGACAAGTGTCATTCATTCAAAAAGACAAGGAGAAAACTAAACGGCTCCCAATTGGCTCCCAACGGCTTGAGCCGGCTCCCGTTGTTCATTTCAGAGTCGACTCTTAGAGCTGATTCGTTCGTGGCCGACACACTGCTAATGTGTGTGTGTGTAATAGAAAGTAAGAAGAAACACCACAATACTCACTTAACCATCTAATATGTATTTTAAGAAAATAAATCATCATTTGGCAATCCAGGACACACATTTAAAATGGATGTCTTATCCCTTATCCCTTGTCTTATCCCCCCAAACTCCTCTCTGCGGCACACTACCTTATCGTGGTGGAGGGGTCTAAGTGCCTGCGTGATCCTAGGAGCTATGTTGTCCAGGGCTATATAACCCTGGTAGGGTTTCCCAAGGCAAACAGGTCCTAGGTAATGAGCCAGACCAAGAGGGACCAGGATCTCCCGTTCTTGTAGTCCCACACCCTACAGGGGTAAACAAAAGGGTCCGGTGCATTGTGTGTTGGATGGCAGTCAAGGGAAGGGGTCTTCATTGTATCAAGTGGATTACCATAGAAATATATGACTAATATATCCCTTGATACGCAAAGCTAAAGTTTTTCATATTTACTTAAGCATTTAGGTAAGCAAATCACTCCATCAGTCGTTGTAGAGCTTTCAAGTGTCCACTGCATTGATTCTAATGTGGATGCGGTTGATGGAACGAAGCACCAGTTGAGAGATGAGCTTTGGCTTCCTTGTGGAGTCGTCTTTCAGCTGGAACCTCGTCAGCGTCAAGGCCACGACCACTTTCATCTCGTTCATGGTGAACTTCTGACCGATGCAGTTCCTAGTGAGCAGAATGGAGATCTTTTTTTTTTTAATTTTTAAGTGGTGAGTAAACACACTGTGGTCACACTAATAAAACAAACAAAAAAAAACCAAAATTGTCTTGGCAGAAAATTGTCTTGTGTGCCCCCCTCTGCTGTGAGCCCAGCAAGTGTCCTTGCGCTTGATCCATAGCCACTGGCTGTTTCAGAGATTGATCTTATTGTCTGTCGCAGAGCCTGTCCATGAATGCCAAGGTCTTTCATAAGCCTGATGGTAGAAGAAGCCACAAAACCTCTGCATCCTACTTCAGCTGGATAGACCTTGGCCTTCCATCCTCGTTGTTGTGCATCTGCTGCCAGATCTGTGTAGCGCAGTTTCTTTCATTCATAGGCCTCTTCGGTGGAATCCTCCCATGGGACCGTGAGCTCTATGATGTAGACCACCTTTAATGAAGGGGACCATAGCACCAAGTCTGGCCTAAGGGTGGTGGCTGCAATCTATGGGGGAAAGGTAGGGGAGGGAAGGGTGGTTAGGCTGTTTCTGCCCTCTCGAACGAATGTTGGCACAGAGATGGAATTGGCAGCTCTCAAAGGCAAGGACTTGATGGTGTCCCTCTTGCTCTCAAGGGCTGCTGCCAGACTCTTGAGGACCTGATTGTGCCTCCAGGTGTAGCGGCCTTGTGTGAGGCTGGTCCTACAACTGGTCAAGATGTGTTTGAGAGTCGCTGAATCTGGGCAGAGGGCGCAGGTTGGGTCCTCTCCATATAGTGTGTTGAAAAGACTTCTAAGATAAAAAAAAAAATGCCTATTTTGAATGAAGCTGGTTTGAGCAGAGGTGGAGCCAGACATGTTTCATTGGGGTGGCAATAAGGTGATACCTGAAATGTCTATATGGCCAGTGGGGTGGCCATGGCCGTGGCCCGTAGCGCTGCCACTGGGTTTGAGCTGCAGCGATAGAAGACGTGGGGTCAACAAATTGGATAACAATTTAAAATTAACATTCAAAAGACTAACAGGGCAGGAGGAACTGCAGAATGAAGCAGCCTTGCCTTTTTTTAAGAAGAGAAATAAAGGCTTGATTAAGAGTGGCCAGACTTAAACTTTACCATTTTGCAGAGATAAGGCTTCGGCGTTCAGTTCCCTAATAGTAATTGCTTTCTCTCATTGCTTCCACAGCGGACTGATTAACCAAGGGGATGTCCTGCTTGGTAAAAAAAAAAAATCATTGATGTTAGTAGTAGACATATAACATTTCTTGAACACAATTGCTGTACGTCCAGTAGTTATGCCTGAATCTGTTTGAATCTGTGGAATGTAACGGGATGCTGATATCAAATCTGTCAAATCTAACTATTTACAATCAAACAACACAACATCAACAAAACACCACACAACACACAAATTAAAATGTGCAAAACAAAAAGAAAAAGCAGCAATCGGGTAAGAGTTGAGTCTTTACTGAAAATTGGACATAAAAAAACAACAAGCACTTCAGCTTTGAGGAGGTGATCCTGTTTCTCCTTTCTGTTACGATGTGAGTATGTGAAGTGATTAAAAACACCTTAATTTTTGAACTACGAATAAACTTGGTTCTCGGTTTGTTAATTTAAAATTGGCCATCATTTCATCAAAATAAAATAATTTTCATATTTTATCTCGGCCAGCACCTCTCAAAGTCTAGACAGCGTAATAATTATACCCGAACTCGCCTCCAGCCTCCACCCTTTATCTTGCAATTAGGACTACTTGTTTAACTTATCACACAACGTTCTTCCATCACACATTCTGACACACTCACTAAGTTTACATACAGTCAATATTTGGGTTAAGGTCAATATTTGGGTTTCTGAAACATTGGAATAACCGGTTTACATGCGTGACGTGAAAAAAACAAAAAACCTTGCCCAGACAACGTTTCAACGCACGCAAAACGTCATGGTGCAATGCGCGCATTTCCGCTTCTTCTTCCTGTATCCAAGAACAACAACACCGGCACGGCGGATAATGAACGCCTTTGTTTGCGCTTTGGTGCTGGTAATGACCCACCACCAGTACTTGACACTATTCTGTCTTATTTTCTTCATTAATGGAAGGCGAGAACGTGAAGAAATAGGAAATGGGGCCGGAGCTGTGCCATCCATATCCATGCCACATCCACCAGAACCGCCTTGACACTTTTGAAGATGCGTTCGTACAAACCCTGCTTCGCGTAACTGCTTGCTCACCTTCTGATAGATTTCGCTATTGCGGTACTTTCTACTGTCAATAAAAGACATAAAAGACATAATGTTTCAGTCTTTCACCACACTAACGAGGTGGCTTGTTTCCTCCTCTCTCCAAAAGTGTGGGGTTTTGCGTGTTGCCATGTTTACAAGTAGTTCCTGCCAAAGACACAAGATTCCTTTTGATTAGAATATGCGCAGAACACAAATTAATGTTCCCTTGGATCAGGATATCCCGATAGGCGTATACATAACCCAATTTCAGGTTAGGACCCTGTCACACCTTGACGATTTAGGCAGCGCATGCCTGACGTGATTATTTTGATGCACATTGAACTGCCGACGTTTTTTTTTTTTCAATTTTGGGCTTATACATAGCGTATTCATAACGAGTTCGACGTAAACATGACGTATTAGTAACTTATAGATAACTGATATCAACGAATGCGTAGCGTGTTGCCGGTGTTCACAATTTATGCCCAACGCCTGTCACACCTTGACGATTTAGCCAGTTTACGCCAACGTATGAAAAATTTGGCCAATACGCTGGCGTACGTCGTAGTACATCTAATTCGTCCAAAAATTTTGTGCATGCCTAAAACTTTTCCACGTATGTCAACGTATGATTCATACGTCCCACATCCGCGGGCAATAAGTTATGCGATCATTGACGCCCGTTCACACACGTTATTTGTAAGTTATGTACAAGTCGTAATACGTCAACATACTTTGAGACAGAACTGTCTTCTTGGCGAGGGGAAATGGAGATGGAGATGGAAGCTGTCTTGTTTGCATTTGCAGGTAAGTTTGCAGCTTGACCAGTAGAGGGCACTGTGACACTGGAAATGGAACCAACTTTTTTTGATTTTCTATCAACTTTATTAATGCCTTAGCGAATCCACGAGTGGTAGCGTATGCAGCCTCCACCAGGGGTCTCAGACTCGCGGCCCCGGGACGATAGTTTGCGCCCCCGTCTTAATATGAAAGATTAATATTCGTGTGGCCCGCAAGTTTGATATGAATGACACTTGTCGTGTGCGGAGCTGAACGAACCAATCACGGTGAGGTATATGGCTTTCGAGGGCGGGACCTCGGCTGAACGAACCAATCACGGTGAGGATATAAATCACATTGGTTCGTTCAGCCGAGGTCCCGCCCTCGAAAGCCATATACCTCACCGTGATTGGTTCGTTCAGCTCCGCACACGACAAGTGTCATTCATTCAAAAAGACAAGGAGAAAACTAAACGGCTCCCAATTGGCTCCCAATGGCTTGAGCCGGCTCCCGTTGTTCATTTCAGAGTCGGCTCTTAGAGCTGATTTGTTCGTGGCCGACACACCGCTAATCTGTGTGTGTGTAATAGACAGTAAGAAGAAACGCCACAATACTCACTTAACCATCTAATATGTATTTTAAGAAAATAAATCATCATTTGGCAATCCAGGACACACATTTAAAACGAATGTCTTATCCCTTATCCCTTGTCTTATCCCCCCAAACTCCTCTCTGCGGCACACTACCTTATCGTGGTGGAGGGGTCTAAGTGCCTGCGTGATCCTAGGAGCTATGTTGTCCAGGGCTATATAACCCTGGTAGGGTTTCCCAAGGCAAACAGGTCCTAGGTAATGAGCCAGACCAAGAGTGACCAGGATCTCCCGTTCTTGTAGTCCCACACCCTACAGGGGTAAACAAAAGGGTCCGGTGCATTGTGTGTTGGATGGCAGTCAAGGGAAGGGGTCTTCATTGTATCAAGTGGATTACCACAGAAATATATGACTAATATATTCCTTGATACGCAAAGCTAAAGTTTTTTATATTTACTTAAGCATTTAGGTAAGCAAATCACTCCATCAGTCGTTGTAGAGCTTTCAAGTGTCCACTGCATTGATTCTAATGTGGATGCGGTTGATGGAACGAAGCACCAGTTGAGAGATGAGCTTTGGCTTCCTTGTGGAGTCGTCTTTCAGCTGGAACCTCGTCAGCGTCAAGGCCACGACCACTTTCATCTCGTTCATGGTGAACTTCTGACCGATGCAGTTCCTAGTGAGCAGAATGGAGATCTTTTTTTTTTAATTTTTAAGTGGTGAGTAAACACACTGTGGTCACACTAATAAAACAAACAAAAAAAAAACAAAAATTGTCTTGGCAGAAAATTGTCTTGGCAGCAACAAAGAGGTGCAAAGTGCATTCAGATATGTGTGCAGCTGCAAGTTGAGAAGCTAAGAGGTTGAGAAGCTGGTTAAAAACAACCACACCATCAAACAAACAAACAAAGGCCAGCAGAGAATAGCACGAATGCATGTGGTGACCTCTGGGAAATGTTCTCTGGCATTAACTGAAGTGGGTCAAACATCTGTGATGACACAATAGAAGGAAAATAAACATAGCATCAGGTCAGACAAAAAAATTGAGCACGTTTGGGAGGTTTTGGAGCTTTTGAGTTCATGAAGTCAAAGGCCTTGGGGATTTCTGGAAATTCTCCCATCAAAGTAAAGCCAATAAATGTTTGTAACTATGAAATACAACTTAGCGTCCCCCGCTGGTATGGAGCAATATTTCCACGCCTGTGCTAACTTTGATTGTAATACAGAGTGTCTAGCTACAGCTGACAGCTCGGAGAGACAACAATCAGGGCAGAGAGAGCTAGCCTGGCGCCCTGCAGCTCCTGAGCGCTGGCACCCAAACTGAAATATACCCCTATGGATGCCAGAGAGGGAGGGGGAGGATGAGCATCCCAATCGGTTGGAGCTACCGGCAAAGACCCAAGCAAACGGACAACAGAATACCAGCACAGTCTGTACCTGTGACAAGGGCTGCAAAGAGCCGAAAAAACAGTCAAGAGCCTGGGTGAGATGTTTGACACCAGTCTGAAGGACTCGGCTGCCATGCAACACATCAATAGTAACCTGACCATCTAGCTCACAGCAATTGACAAATGTTGTCTTTCAGGAAAATGTGTTAACCTGTATGGAGTCCTGCCAAGAATACTCTGGCCGCTGTTAATCCACAAAGTACCAATAACAACTGTCAATGCTCCGGAAATGTCCATCAGCATGTTCCTCAGGAGATGCCCTTGAGCAACATCGCCCTGTAAGGCCATTTCACCAAGTCGGACCTCCCTTTCAGTGGCATAATGGAGAAGTTTAAAGGTCCAGAGAGGTGTTTATGTACAAGGACTCAGCAGATGCCAAGGTTGCATCAGCAGAAATGCTAATGAAGACAGGGCAGGCGCAAGAAGCCATCACAAAAGCTGAAGCATGACTACGGCATAAAGCGCTGTTGGGCACCTTGGCAATGGAACAAGCAGGTTTTGATTGTTTTCCCAAATCAAGATGGTTGGCATGTCCAAACAAGGAGCATTAACCAAGTGGGAGCATTCAGATTTGCGCAAAATCATCTGGGCAGAGCTCTGGAAAGCAGAACCATCTCGCATCAAGTTTATAAAGTCCTCCCAAGCCCGGCCAACCTACACACCTGAGGCTTGGTGGCCACTCCTGATTGTAAGCTGTGCCAGAGGAGGGAAACACTGGAGCACATTTTAAGCAGTTGCTCAAAAGTGCTTGGAGAGTGTTGGTACCACTGGTGGTACCACCGAGTGTTCAAAGCCCTGGCGGACTCCATCACCAGCCTAGCTCTACAGTGGGACTCTTCACCATCGCTCGGGACTGGGAGCTTCAAGTTGACTTTGGAAGGCAGCTCACATTCCAAGCTAACATTCTGACCATTTCTCTTCACTCAAACATGCTACTAATTTCCACCAAGCAAGTGGTTATCTTGGAACTGACTGTCCCTGGGGAAGACCGTCTTGAAGAGGCCAGCAAGTGAAAAAGGGAGAAGTACACAGAGCCAGCATAGAGTGCTGGAACAATGGCTCAACATGCGGGTTGTCCTAAACTGTTGCATTCCTGTGAAGTGCAAACACATTTGTCCCAACTAACAATCCTACAAACTGAAATACATGCAAAAGTGAATGAGTTTATCTCAAATTCTTGGATAATATGTATGTAAGGACTGTTCAAAAACTCAACTGACTTGCTGGCAAAGTCCTTCCATCAAAAAAAGTAATGGATTTGCTAGTTTTTCCTCCCATTCCCAGCACAGGCGGGTATACTTGGTGGGTTTCTTTGATGCATGTCATGTACAGAATTTTGCTAAGCTCCTCGCAATTGAAGACAGTACCTTGTTAATGACCAAAATCTGAAACAGCTTCACAGAGGTGGACATGGAACGATGTTACCACTCCATGTTGTCCTTGCCATCCAGGATCTGAGTGACCTCAGAAGAAAGGTGAGTAAGTGGTAAGTTTGATGATGACATGCATTAAAAGTGTTTCATCTTGAAGCGTTTAAGATCATTTATGTTGTGTGCTAAACTAAACGAGAGCTGGTCTTCTTACGTAGTGCTGTGACTAATTTGCGCATTTTCTGTGCTGTATGAGCCAGTTTGTTTGTTGACTGGATGCCCTCACTATGTTAGAAAGTCCCCAATTTTGCATGCATAAGTAAATTTATGCTTTCAGAAATAACGTCCATCCATCCATCCATTTTCTATACCGCTTCTTTCTCATTAGGGTCGCAGGGGCATGCTGGAGCCTATCTCAGCTGACTTCGGGCGACAGGCGGGGTACACCCTGGACTGGTCGCCAGCCAATCGCAGGGCACATATAGACAAACAACCATTCACACTCACATTCATACCTATGGACAATTTAGAGTCGCCTATTAACCTCACCTGCATGTTTTTGGAATGTGGGAGGAAGCCGGAGTACCCGGAGAAAACCCACGCGCACACGGGAAGAACATGCAAACCAGAAATAACGTGTCTTCGTGTAACATTACTTGCATTGTACTGATTATTTCCATGTTGTTGCAGACCAAAGCAGTCAGATGTTTGAAGGGGCATGCGACTGAAAAGTTGGAGAATCAATGTGTCAGGGGTGGCCAAGGCTAATGTATGGGATCCTAGAACGCAGAGGCGAGTCAGTCCGTGTAACAAACGTTTATTAATAGAAAGTGTCCCACAAGGAGAAAAACACCAAAACACAAAAATGCAAAGTAGAACCAAAACCACTGGGCCAAGCCACGAGGAAAAAAAACACTACAAAAACTCGTGCTAGACACGGGGATAGCAACAGACAATATTGTGTCTTACATGGTTTACCTTTTGCTGTCATGCTTGCTTGTAGTTAGTGAAACAGGAAACAGGAGGGTGATCCTGGAAGGCCCACAGTCACCCTCCTCAGTATATTTGTTTATGTCAAATAAAGAATTACAGTGGAGAATACGATCTATAGAAGACAGAACCTCTTGAGAAAGGAGACATAGCAATATTCTGGTATGCATAATGAGGTCTGACTTCCTTCCTTATGTTCTAGCCAAAATATATAGTCCTCGCCACGCTTTGAACAGGTGTAGTCTTCCGTTGATCTTCCCTTTTGGTTTGGTTCCCATGGCAATCCGTCCTGTCCCGGTTTGTAGTTTTCTGGATCTCGTCCTGCAGTAACCTGACCGCCCCATTTCTTATCTTAGAATGAACTAAATAATTTGATGATCTCTGTGCCTGGCCTTATCAGATCGCTGCCTTATATGGTCTATGAATCATATGTCTCAATATGTGGGCGTGTATACACACATAGATACAGGTACAGTGCACAAAATATGTATGGACATATTTCCTCACAAACGGGCACCCCGGTTTACCATTATACTATTGTACCCTACAAGACTACTATGTAATAACTAGAGGATCTACAATTTCTGGAGACATTGTGTGTGAATGCGTGAGCTCAATGAAGTTATTGGGGGGGGGGACAGAAATGAGTAGGAAAGGCACGAGTGTCGAAGCAGAAGAGGCAAAGCCGCGCGGAAACAGCGTGGAAATGTGCCGAAATTTAAAACGGATGTATGAACGATACCTAGCATTATAGCACAGTGTTTAGATAAGTCGTTGGAAACGCATTCACACAATTACAAAGCAGAAACATGGTGAGTAAAATCAATACATCAATTTTAGCAAGTGTGTTATACATTAAAATATACTGCTCAAAAAAATTAGAGGAACACTTCAAAAACACATCAGATCTAAACTGGGGGGAAAATGATCCTGAATATCTTTCCTGATAATAAGTGGGTGATGTATTAGTAACAAAATGATGCCACATAATTTGATATAAATGAAAATGATCACCCTATAGAGGGGGGAAATCAAAGACACCCCAAAAATGAAAGTGAAAAAATTATGCAGCAGACTGGTCCATTTTGCCAAAATGTCATCGTAGCAACTCAAAATGATTCTCAGTAGTTTGTGTGGCCCCCACGTGCTTGTACGCATGCCTGACAACGTCGGGGCATGCTCCTAATGAGACTACGGATGGTGTCCTGGGGGATCTTCTCCCAGATCTGGACCAGGGCGTCCATGAGCTCCTGGACAGTCTGAGGAGCTACCTGGCGGCGCCGGATGGACCTAAACATAATGTCCCAGAGGTGTTCTATTGTGTTTAGGTCAGGTGAGCGTGGGGGCCAGTCAATGGTATCAATTCCTTCATCCTCCAGGAACTACCTGCATACACTAGCCACATGAAGTCGGGCATTGTCGTGGACCAGGTGGAAACCAGGTCCCACTGCACCAGCGTACGTTTTGACAATGGGTCCAAGGATTTTATCCCGATACCTAATAGCAGTCAGGGTGCCATTATCTAACCTGTAGAGGTCTGTGCGTCCTTCCAGGGATATACCTCCCCAGACCATCACTGACCCACCACCAAACAGGTCATGCTGAATGATGTTGCAGGCAGCATAACGTTCTCCACGGCATCTCCAGACGCTTTCACGTCTGTCGCATGTGCTCAGGTTGAACTAGCTCTCATCATTAAGAGCACAGGGCACCAGTGGTGTAGTTGCCAATTCTGGTGGTCTATGGCAAATGCCAGTCGAGCTCTACGGTGCTGGGCAGTGACCACAGGGCCCACTACAGGACGTCGGGCCCTCAGGCCACCCTCATGGAGCCTGTTTCTGATTGTTTGGTCAGAAACATTCACACCAGTGGCCTGCTGGAGGTCATTTTGTAGGGCTCTGGCAGTGCTCATCCTGTTCCTCCTTCCACAAAGGAGCAGATACCAATCCTGCTGAGGGTTGAAGGACCTTCTATGGCCCTGTCCAGCTCTCCTGGAGTAACTACCTGTCTCCTGGAATCTCCTCCATGCGTTCAGGTACCGCAGTGATGCCCTGGTCCAGATCTGGGAGGAGATCCCCCAGGACACCATCCGTAGTCTCATTAGGAGCATGCCCCGACGTTGTCAGGCATGCGTACAAGCACGTGGGGGCCACACAAACTACTGAGAATCATTTTGTGTTGCTACAATGACATTTTAGCAAAATGGACCAGTGTGCTGCATCATTTTTTCACTTTCATTTTTGGGGTGCCTTTGATTTCCCCCCTCTATAGGGTGATCATTTTCATTTCTATCAAATTATGTGGCATCATTTTGTTACTAACACATCACCCACTTATTATCAGGAAAGATATTCAAGATCATTTTTCCCCCAGTTTAGATCTGATGTGTTCCTCAAATTTTTTAAGCAGTGTATATGAGTAATATATTCCTTCATACGCTAAGGTGAAGTTTTCCTATACAGTAGATCCCCGCTTGTCACGAGGGTTATGATCCGAGACTGTCAACGAATGGCGAAAAACGAGTACGTGAGTGTCTTAGTAGCATAGCTCTCAAGTGTTCATTGCTTTGATCCTAATGTGGATGCCGTTGAGGGAACGAAGCACCAGTCGTGGGATGAGCTTGGGCTTCCTTGTGGGGTCCTCTATCAACTGGAACCTCCTCAGCGTCAAGGCCACGACCACTTTCATCTCATTCATGGCGAAGTTCTGACCGATGCAGTTCCTAGTGAGCAGAATGGAGATGGTTTTGTAATTCTGAAGTGCCTCGTAAACACACCCTGGCAACACTAATAAACCAGTCCATTTATTGTCTTGGTGTCAAAGTTCAGATATGTGCGCAGCTGTGTAAGTTGAGAAGCTGCCTAGAAACAATCCCACAAGCGAACAAACAAACCTCGGACCAGCAGAGAACGGCACAAATGCATGTGGTGACCTCTGGGAAATGTTCTCTGGCATGAACCGAAGTGGGTCAAACACCTGTAGTGAAACAATAGAAGAAAAATAAACATATCATCAGGTCAGATAAAAAATACGTCATTTTTGAGAGGTTGTGGAACCTCTGGGCTCATGAAGTCAAAGGAAAAAACTTATCTCTCAGGCCTTGTGGATCTATTCTATGGCAATTCTCCCATCAGAGTGAAGCCAATAGACGTTTAACTACGAAATGCAAACTAGCGTTCCTTGCTGAAAGCACGTTGAAAAATAAAATATTAACCTGTCAAAATTCAAACTGATACAGATTTTATACCCTATTTCACAAAGCTTCCCAAATGCTCAATATACACAAAAATGCATTTTCAGTGCTTGTGAATGCCATGCTTCACTCTGGGAAAAAAAAGTTAAAATTTGATTAATGTCATTCTTCACCCTGAAAAAAAGTAAAACATTAAACCTAGTGTTTACACATCTTGTTAAAATTTGATCTAAGCACTCTTGACCCCAGAAAAAAGAAAAAGTAAACCATTTAACTTAGTTTTTACAAATCTCGAGAATCGGCTATGTAATTATCCTATGAAATGATGTCCATTTTTTTGTGAGTCCTCAAATTGCTTGAGGCTGCTTTATTGCACCATCTGCCAAAACAAGTTTAACTCACATGCGGGTTCTCCCAAATCGTTGCATTCCGGTGAAGCGCAAACACACTTGTCCCAACCAAAGAACCTAAAAACAGAATTTGATTCTCAGATTCACAGATTATAAGTCTGTACTTGCTGTCCAGAAACTCAACTGACCTGCTGCCAAAGTCTTTCCATCAAAAAAAGTAATGGGTTTGGTCGCTTTTCTGGCAATTCCTGGCACAGGCGGGTATAGCCTGAGGGATTCTTTGATGCACATGGTTGTGTACGGCATCTTGCTGAGATCCTCCCTAGTGAAGACAGTACCTTGTGAACCGACATCTTAAACAGCTACACTGAGGTGCTGTACATGGAACTATGTTACCACTCCATGTTGTCCTTGCCATCCAGCACCTGGTTGACCTCATCCCTGCACATTTGCTGGTGTTTCGGATGGCAGGCGAGGGTGTGGAGGGTGAAAGCGATGCCACTGGCGGTGGTGTCATGGCCCTCGAACATGAAGGTGTCCACCTCTGCTCGTATGTCTTCATCTGAAAGTCCCTGCTGGTTCTCATCCTTGAAGGTTTGCGATCGTCGACAAAAACAATTCATGGAAGCTCAATATTAAAGTCAAATTGATTTGTTTTGGGGGAACTAATTGGTTCATGGTTCTTCTGAGTGTGGATGCGGATGTAGACTGATCCTCATCGCATTCAATGTGAGGTGTAGCCTACAGGTTTTATCGTGGTAGGTTTCTGCTTCCAGTTACTGTTTGATCTCTTTGATGATCTGTGCCGGAGTCGGTATGGAGCAGCTTTTGTGAGCTAAGAACTTACTCTCGCAAAGAGAAGGATGTCTAAAAAGTCCAGGTTCCTCTTTTTCAGGATGTTGTCAGGCTCTTTCTCCCCCTTCAGGGCTTCTTTTCGCTTTCTAATCACGGCCTCTTTCGGAGACAAAGAGGAGTTATGACTGACATGCCGTGTGACATGCTGCAGTTTGTTGGCTTACCTGTATGACTGTGAGCCACCTTGCAAGCTCTTCTGTACCTGAATCCATGCGGGCTTAGATGGAATATGAGGTCGTTGTGGTAGGGAAAGGTCCGTAAGCGCAAATTGATTAGATCACTGAGCTCATAGACGGATTTGATGTACAAGTTTGTCCCGCTGAAACGAGAACGTATGTTAAAAACTGTCCAAAACAAGGCATAAAAGTACAGAAACTGTGGTTAGGCCGACCTCTCAGTTTGACAGTTGCTGTCGTAGCTGAATGCGCATTTCAAGATGCTGTCCAGCGCCATTAGGCTCACGTGTTCGAACAGCTCGAAGGACTCGCCGGTGCTTGAATAAAGCTCCCATTTGTCCTGACGAAAGCGAGTACATTAGGCTGGGCAGCATTCACAAGTTTAAACATGTCAAACAAGTGTCGTGCTTTTACACTGCAGAGATTCACTGCTGTGCTTCATAATGCTGTCATAATAGTAGCAAGTGATGCATTCATTTCATGGCTTGATGGACAATGAATTCAAAAGCACATAACAGGCAGAGGCGATTTTGCATTGTAGGCAAGTAGATGGCGCAAAATGTAGTTTATATTTAATACAGAGTAATTATTCAAATGTGGAACCATGTTTAAATAACCTCATCTGTGTTTACTTTAATCTTGAGAGTGATGTTTTTTGACTCATTTTTTGAGCATGTTTATATTGTGTTCCTGCTGACTCTCCCTGTCCTTTCTCTGCTGTGTGAGGCAATTGTACCCTCAACCCCAAAGTTGCCAAGGAAATGACTGTTGTTTCTCCCTACCGACAAGTTATTATTTTTTTGTACATACAAACGTTGATACTGATAACTGTCGGCCTCTATCAAATGCGTCTAGCATGTTTATATTTAATTTTGTGTTCTTGCCGACTCTCCCTGTCGTTTCTCTGGGTTGACAGGCTGTTGAGAACCTCAACCCCAAAGTTGATCATGCATGTAACATGCATGCAAATTAATTTTATTGGGCTTTAGTGGTCAATTTTGTTTTGTCAAGATGATTAGTTTCTTTTTATTTGGTTGTACTTCTCAGTACTGGTCCGGACTTTGAACAACCCTGCTTTTATCCCAACCATGGGCGTGGAACAGTGGGGCAAATTAGGACAATTCCAAGGTCAGTTGACTTACAGAAGCCCCCCAAGAAATAGCTGAAAATTAACTCTTTAATCACTCTTTGTGTTGAGAATAGGTTTTTTTTCAAATATAGTCATAAAATGGTCGAAAACAATGTTTTTATTGAAAACATTGGTTTTGATCATTTTTATTAAATTATTTTAATGCCTATATTTAAAAAAAATAAAATAAAATTCTGTGTCAATGGTCAGTACAGCCGCAGCTCATACATTTTTCGGAGGTGCTGATGTCACGGTACTTGCGGCGACTGAAAAGTAACAAAATGCGTACCTGACAGCAGCAAAGCCTGTAAGTGTATTTAAGGGTCAAAATGCGTGCTCTGTATGAAAAATGCGTACATATTGGCAGGTCTTATTTGGCAGCTGCGGGGAGTCATGGTGAAAGACAAGCAAACTGCACTGTACAAACCAGCATAGTTCTGACCGAATCCGACATCAGCCTTGTGTATGATTTCAGTACATCGTAATGGAAACCCGGTGTCAGGAGCCTCCTGTGACGGAACCATTTCTGACCATTAGACACCAGCAAGCCGTCGCCTGAGAATGTATGCAAGCAGTGTTTGTGTTAGTTGAGTAACTTCATAATAACTCCTCAATATGCAGTTGAAAAAGTATGTCTTACCAATCCAACTTTTTATGAATTCATAGAAAAAATCATCTTTTGGCTCTGTAATTTCATGTAGAGATATCAAAGTTAAAAAAGACTCCAGTTGCGCTCGTCCAAAGGTCAGTCGAATAAAAAATTAACACCTGTTGTTCTCAGTACGCTCTTCACATAATCTGGATGGTGGATGTTGAAATAACAAACAGAGGGACCGAACCAAATGGGGAAGCCATAGGGGTACTGGACCCCCCATTTCACTATCTTGTCAAAGTCAGTCCCGTCTTGTTTAAACTGAAAGAGAAGATTGACCAACAAATGTCTTCCTGCGTGCTGTTTGCACACGATGCTGCACAGAGATTAATCAAGGTAAGCAGGCATATCAGGCACTGCTGTAGTTCTGCACAGCGCAGACCAATGGATCATAACATTTCTTACCACGCGTGCGTGCCCAAACAACCAGTGTTTCGGTGGTCCCGGGAACGCCTCATAGTTTCGAGAGGTCCGTTTTCTTTGCATAAGTAAGACGATAACTTTGTGGACGACAGCTAGGAGGCAAATCAAAGCGAACGAGTACTGCACAAAGCAGCCCCACTGAAGCCCCCACAAGACCTCCGTACAGAACATGTTTTAAAAGTGGAGATTAAATAGTCAGCGGCACTTCGCAGCAAGGTCCGCTCATCGATATTCGTGACGGAGCTGTTTCCTTTCGGGGTGGGCGTTTGTGGACATTTTTTACATTCTCCGCTAGGTGTCCGTAATGAGCTGTCCAGCTAATGCATGAAGTAGAAGAAGAGCACATTCCATGGTTGGCTCCACTTAACCGCTTTCGCGTGCTAGCTTCGCCTTACTTGCTTTGCTGCAGTTTTATTTTTTCAGATTGATTTGAAAAGCTTTGCATCTTTATCACATATCTAACCGTGGGTTAATATGCACATGTATATATAAATGCCGTTCAGGCTCACGTCTTGTTCACGTTGCTAGTTAGCAAGGCTACATGTCTGCTGATTGAAGTGCTCCTCTGTTTTTTCTTCGCTTAAACACCTCGTTGCCTGAATATCTTCACTAACCAGCCGTGCTCTAAAGTTTTTTCAATACACATAGTTTTGACTTATTTATCCAATGAACGTGTTGAGAGCCGGTTAGCGACGTGCGCGTTAGCTCGTGGCTAACAATGCTACACGTATGAGCAGACGCTATAGGCCTCACTGGATCCTCGGTATTTCCTGCGGAGGCCAATCCGAGCTACATAAGCTTAGACCGTCTTGTCTTTTGCTACGCGGGTGACCCTCCCGGATTTGGGAACGATATCAAAGGTAACATTTTCTCTTCTATCATTAAAGTTTACAACAAGAGTTAAGGGAGGGGGGCTGTATTGCATAGCTAGTTTGGCAAACTATGGCCTGTTTGATGCTGTGGTTTTAATTTGGTTGTTAAGGCCTATATGAGATGTGCAATTTGATCATATATATATATTTTTATTATTCACCAGTCACACACTAAAAAGAGGCTCCTGAAAAGAGATGGAGGCACCTCCTGTCACTGTCATGCCCATCACTGGCGGCACTATCAACATGATGGAGTACCTGTTGCAAGGTGAGGCTCATCTAATGACATCTACAGGAAATAATAATTAAACACAAAATATGTTGTAAGTGCTGTCAAATTGTGTTAAACAAATAAACACTTGTAGCACTGCAATCCATTATAGTAGCAATGTCTTTATTTTGCTTGTGTTTGGCTAGTGTCTGTGCAAATTAACTATGAAGATGAGATATATTGTATCAAGCAAAACTTTTATGGATGCTTTGTGGATAAGATAACATTGATGTACCAAAAAACATTGCATTGCTTTTATTGCTGTTTTTGTTGTGTATGTAGTAACTCGATCCATCCTGGCAAAATAGCTTAAAACCTTTTAGAGGTTCAGTAGTCACATTAATTTCAGGACCTGTCCCTGTGTTCTGACGATGTGTTTATGTCCTTAACAAAACAGGAGCACCTAAAAAGTGTGTTTTAAGGATTAACTCATCGCACCATATTCTGTATACTGGTCACTTTTAGGAAGTGTGTTGGACCAGGCCCTGGAAAGCCTCTTGCATCGCCTGCGAGGCCTGTGCGACAACATTGAACCAGAGGCCTTTACAGACCACGAGCTGGTTTACCTCCTGAAAGGCCAACAAGGCAACCCGTTTATCCTCCGCGCTCGCCGCTCCCTCGCCCACCCCACAGCCCCCTGGCACCTGCGTTACCTGGGACAGCCGGAATTGGGAGACAAGAGCCGGCATGCGCTGGTGCGCAACTGCGTGGACGTGGCGGCCTCACACAGCTTGCCCGAGTTCCTCAACGAGATGGGCTTCCGCTTGGACCACGAGTTTGTGGCCAACGGACACATATTCCGCAAAGGTGCCATGAAAGTTGTCGTCAGCAAGCTGTCGCGCATCTTGGTTCCGGGAAACACGGACAACACGGAACGCCTGTTGCTGTCGTACTTGGTGGAGCTGAGTGTGTTGGCGCCCGCCGGGCAGGACACAGTATCTGAGGACATGCGTGGCTTTGCCGAGCAGCTCAAACCCCTGGTACACCTGGAGAAGATTGACCCCAGCAAACAGAGACATTGACAGACTCTACGGACATGTTAGATCTTTTTGCTTACTTTTTTCCTGCTTAGTCTAGATGTTACATGACATTAAATGCACCGCTTAACTTAAGCGTTACTTGTTTGGATTGTTTTGTCACATTCACCATCTTATTCCATATATAGTTGGATATTTTTTGCAAGCTTATCACTTACTGTACTGAAGTTGGATTATTTAATGTACTTGTTCCACTTTACTTGGATATTGTTACGTATTATAGATGATTTTGGCTCAGTATATTCTCACAATAGTACGTTAATCCGCAATCCAAGTGGTCACAGTAGCCTAAAGTCAAGGGTCAAAAGTACTGTCACTATATTGCGGCTAAAGCTTACATGCGCATCTCCATCCACTAGGCGACACTGTTGCTCCTCATATTGCTCTTCTAATTACGTTGCTTGACTCCCCACAGTAGATCATCTCCAGGAGCTTTCGTTGCCATGGAAATAATTAGCTGCGAGATCTGCACATCCCCCTACCCCACCCCACCCCACTCTAATTAGCTTTCTCAATTGCTTAATGATACATAGACCTGTGAAAGGCTTTCTTTCTTCCCTTTCAACAAAAGCATTGATTATTTTTTTGTATCCCCCTCCCTCTCCCGCTCATTTCTACTGTTAATCCATTAGAGCCTCTTTCATGGGAACTTGAGCTTGGGACTATTACGCATGAAAGCACCGCAGCTGCCTCAGGTTCTTCCCACTTCACGCTGTGCTCCAAATTGGCCTGTACGCCTGTGTGTCAACATTATGGCCAATCTGCAGCGCCAACTGAAGTAACTAATGCACATCCTGTCAGTTGCCATAATAATGCGGCCAATAGGACATGAGTGCCTCTAATAATATACGTCCAGGAAGGTCCATTTGTGATGTAAAGGGACCGCATCGCGTGTCAGAAAGGAGAGTTCAGGGTGGGGGGCGGCCGATGGCTGTCTGTACAAGTTGACCTACCTGCAAATCACAGGTGATGAGGGCAAAGTCGCTGGGGTGAAAAGGTGGGACGTTGTCGCCCTGACACACATTTGCTGGCCTTTGAACATCGTTATATGCCGAATGGATGAGGACGTATAGCATAGGTACTCCTGCAGCGTGTAAATACAAATACTGCAAAGATGACAATGCACACTATTGATTACCACTGTCACTGTGTTTATTGTGGTGTGCAATGGTGTAGAACTGTGCTGCATCATCTTGAGGTGAGCCACTATAATACACATATCAGGATATTAAATTAATCTTCTGTTTCTCGGGAATGGAGTTAATTAATGCAGGGAATAAATATTACTGTGCCTTACGGGTGTTACGGTACACCATAATCATGGTTCGGTACATAGGCTACCTCTGTTTTAAAGTCATGGTTGGGTTCATTTTTGGTACAGTCTGGGAACAAAGTACAAAACAAAACTACTTAGACAAGTACAACAGTACCAGATTCAACAGTCTGAATTATTTTATGATTCGGAAATGAAAGTTTCTTATTGCCTGAAGTGCAGCAAATTAACGTTCCCCATCTTTACTGAACAATGCTGTCACGCTGTTTTTTCTTTTGTCCACTTGTCTTTGTCTGTTTACGTATTTGACATGGAAGGCAAAATGACGAAAGAGCGTTTTCAAGCTCTGGCTGCAGCCACAGGCTGGGCTGCACTGTATTTGTTTGCGAAGTAGACAAATAAGTATATCACGAGGCAGTTACACTTCCTATTCCTCACTTAATGTGTACTGTTTGGGATTGGAAACTTGTTACGCCTCTGTTCCGAAATGTGAAAAATGTGATTACAAATCCACCGTGACATGCCTCCTGTACACTGACTGATGATCCTTTACCTACTGTATCTCTCTGACCGTGCTGATAAAAATTGAGCATTATTCTCTAAACGCATCTGATCAGATTTAGCAGGTATACCAAATGTTTTAGCTGCTGAGTCTATGCGGTACATCAAGATGATGGCTATGGTTATTCTAGATCAAGTGGATGGATGTTTTCCAGCAACCGGAGGGACCAAAGCGCAGTGTTTCAGCTCACTGTGAATTATGCATTAAAGAGGCAGATGCCTCCTTGCCGAAGGCTTTCTGTGTCCGGCATGGATACTCTACAGTTTGCTGGCTTTCTTCCACTTAAACTTGTGTTTAGCACAGTGCTCTTTGGTGATGAGCCTCGCTCCCGCCGCACCTCCACTCCTCATCGCCTGGAGAACGAGAGCCTAGCCGGGCTAATCAGTGTCTTGGCATCGGGCCTACTCGGCTATTGTGGATGCAGCCAACCACTGACGGGGCACAAGTGAGGCCTTCAACTCCCTGCCAGAGGCAATATCTGCTGCATGCTTTTATTTGCTAGAACCCAGACTGCTGGAGTGGCACTCAATGTCAACACAGGCATCCCCCAATACTGACACATAGTGTAGGCACGTTCTTTAGCTCTAATACTGTATTTGGCTTTGTGATATTATCTTGATGTTGAGACAACTATTGACATGATTGTAAAGCAGTGCTACATATTTGGTAAAAGAAGGAAAATGAAGATAATGGCTTCTTGGTTACTGTTGTAAAAACATACTTTGGCATACCCTAGCGATTATTACCATTCGGCCAATGCAGACATTTTTTTTTATATCACACTTCTGAGCCTTCGCTGGGTTCCGTCTAAAGGCAGAGGCAGATAAATGCCAGGTCTGACGCACCATTGTTGTGGAATCGCTGTAAACAAGGCTAAGATCTCAGCATTGTTTCGAGAAAGTGTGATTTACCGACCTACCCCCTTTAGAGCAGCTATGCTCTACTGTAATTGTGCTTTCATCCAGATGCCCAGTGTTGACACGTTGTGGCTAGGGGTGTAACGGTACTTGTAATCAGATTTTTTGGTACGGTGCAGAGGCGGACAGAGTACCCACACAGAACATATTGTCACGCGATTTCTCCGCAGCCTACCCTTTGGCTAGCGGGAGTCATGGCTCGAGAGAGCGCCAAGGAGAAGCCACTGCTTGAAAAACCCTCTCCCGTAGTTAAAGGCCTGTTTGGAAACACTTCGCTTTTCCGGTGAAATACATCAACAGACAAAGACAAGTGGATAAGACGAAAGCAGTGTTCAGTAAAAACGGGGAAGCTGGAACTATTGATGCTGCATTTCAGGCAACACGTGCTCGCAGATTGCAGTGTTTTATGTTTAATTTTAAAAAATGTTAAAGATGTTGAGACAAAAGTTAAGCAGTCGTATGTTTTGATTTCTGTTCCCTTACTGTACCGAAAATGAACCGAGCCGTGACCTTAAAACCAGCGTACGTACCAAATCGTGATTGTGGTGTACGCCTAGTTCATCTCGATTTTTTGCTAAAGAAATTGAATTGAGTCTTAAACATGATATTAAGCTTAATTTAACCATCTCATTGTGATATCTGCTACCCACTGTCTCCTATGTCTATCTGTTAAAAATCTATTTGATCTTAATCCTATTATGATGCCTAAGGTGCACTCATGCCAACATGAGGTTTTGGATTCACCTCTCTGGACCATTTGGGTGTTTTTTTTTCTGGGCATTTAACTAATAAATGTAATTAATTGGCTAAGGCGGATAGTGATAATTAATCACATTTTGTTAGACTGAAGAAACAAGGGGAGAGGAGTCATTACCTGCAACATGCCTTTTGCTTTTTCCATTTCACCACGGTCTTAATTAAAACTCTTGGCAGGCATTGTCTGTGTTGTCTCCCAGCCTAAATATGCCAAGTTGGCAGCGCGGGATGACAAGATGCCACATCGAAATGCGGGATTGCGCTCAGGGCAGGAAGTCTTTAAGTCGGTCGGCGTTTTTGGGTCGGCGCCACGAGGGGGATGAAATCCAGCTTCACCTTCTCAGAAACGTCTCCAACTGTTTTGGATTGGAGCCGTCTCCTCCTTGTGTCATTGGGAGCCCATATGTTAGAGAGTGTTGCTTGTGTGGGGAGAAGGGGAAAATAAGGGAAGGGGGGTCTTCTAGACATGCATCAAACTCCCATGAGTGGTCTTGTGGCTTCTCTAGCTTCCTTTTATTGCAATCCCACTGGGCAGCTTCATAGATATTACCCAACAGTGTTAGGCTGCTGAAGTTGTAGGAAGCCAGGGTGGGATTTTTTTGTTTTGGAGTAAAAACGTGTCCCCAGTGCCTTATGTGAAATAAATTCCAGAGCACTTTTCCAGGGTGCTAATTGACAGGCACAAAGCTGCGCCTGGTTGATGCTGCAGCCTCGCTTGTGGCCAGGCGAGGTGATTACTGCTGCGAGGAGGAACGCGCTGTTCCAAGATCAGCCGCACTCAGCCAGCCACCATGGTTGTGGAATGTCTGGTATGGGGACAATGTTGCAGGCACCCTGGATGGACCCGTCGAGTTTTTCGAGCTTTGGTGGTCCTGGTTTCTCGGATCCATGAGCTGAGGCGATCATGTTGTTAATGGGAAATGGCACAAACAACAGCGGTGTCTTGCTGAAGTTATGGCTGCCTATGGGCCCAAGTGTCTGTCAGACATTAGGTATGTGCACACTGTGTTGTGCCACTTTGAAGTGCACACTTTGCATGCAGAGGGCACATTTGCAGACACAACGCTTGTTCTGATGTGGCTGGTGTGGTGCTCAGAAAATGCTTAACTTCAACTCCAATGTGCAGTAGGCCTCCTCAGAGCTACTCCCCCCTCAAAACTCATGGCCATCGCACGCACGACATGACACACCCACTCAACCTTCTGACCTCTCGTTGCTGCGGGTTCAAGACCCAATAGTGCGCATGTACATCGGTATTACAAATTTATTTTACTACTGTACTGTATGTAGGAGTGTGATGGTACATGGATTCATCCATACATCCATTTTCTATGCCGCTTATCCTAATTAGGGTCGTGGGTATGCTGGAGCCTATCCCAGCTGACTTCGGGCGTGAGGCGGGGTACACACCGGACTTGTCGCCAGCCAATCGCAGGGCACATATAGACAAACAAGCACATATAGCTTCTTTTCGAAGCTTTCAGTTGGGTACAGAGGCGTTCCGGTACACGGTACACATTGAGGAACAGGATGTAGGCTAGCGTTAGTGCCAAGGAGAAGCCGGAGCTTGAAAACCCTTTCCCGTTGTTGGTCTCCTGATGGAAACACTTTGCCTTCCTAATAATGTGATAAATAGTAGAAAAAATAGTCGGCAAGTTCGGTCAGATTTCTTGTCACCGTAACTACTTGATTTGACAATCCTAATAAATACGGTATACATCAACTCAGATGGCGCTCCCTACCGGATAAATATTATGCATGATAAAATTCTGCTCAAGCCGCCCCCATTTTATTTATTGGAGAAGTTTGTTCCATTCTAAAAATCGTCAAAGTGGTTTACACGAAAGCCAAGCAGCTTTGCATTTTGTTCCCTTGCTATACTGAAAATGAATTGAACGGCGACCTTAAACTCGAGGACGTACACCCCTAATTGCGTTAAATGAATGCCTCCCTGTCAGTGTCGATCAAAACTATAAAGACAGCATGTTCTTTAGGTGTACCTAATGTTGTGGCCTCTGCAATCAGAATTTAATGTGTGTGTGTGAAAGTGGGTCTGCAAGTTCATGAATAAGTAATAACCTCCCCTGCAGCCAGCATCCAACATTACAGGTGTGAGTGTGCGTGGAATGTGTGGCAGACTGCAAAGTAGCCTGGCGAATCTTACTGGCTGAGTTAAGGGCAAAAGTCGGAAGCAGTGCCAAGCGCCACGCTGATGAACAAAAAAAGAATACTACTAGAATGAAGTCCTATTATTCCGATGATAAATATATACCTGCTTACAAAGAAAACTGCACTTTTTTGGGGATTTTTGCTTATTATCCACAATCCTTATGTGAGACATGAACACGTCTTTCTCTTTTCTGTGTGTTCTAAAGATATAAAAAGAGCTAAAAAGACAGAGCTAAGAATGCACGTAATGTTAAACACATATTCCGCCTATAAAGCCCTCTGAAAAAAACTCCAAAAAGCGCCAACAACACCCCATTTACAAATAATGTGACGTGCATATTAACCGAGCTACAGCGATATTGTTATTGTTATTACTATTAACATTGTTTACGCCAATCAAATCCAATTTTTTTTGCATATATGGACATAATTTTTCCTAACGTTACAATTTTATTGTATTTGTATGATTTTATTCTCGTAAGTTTACAACTCTATTGTCATAACATTACAACCTTTTCCCATCAACGTTATTTGATCTTTTTTTCTCTATCTAAGATTGCTTGACTCGTAAATCTATTCCGTTACGGTATTCTCACTTTGAACTTTTGTCTCGTAGCGTTACATTTTTTCCCCCTAACTTTATGACTATTGCCGTCGCATTGACTTTTTTCTCTGTTTGAAAAACGTAATTTCTCAGAATATTACAACAATTTCTAGATTTTATTTTTTTTAATTTATTCTTATTTCTTAGAACTTTACAATTATAATCACAACATTACTCTGTCATAATACTATGCCTTTGTTCTCACAGCACGCTGACTTTTTTTCCAATAGAAATATTTTATTCCCGTAATGCAATTTTTTCTATCGTAATGTGATGACTATTCTTTACAACTTTACTCACAAAATTCTATGGCTTAATTTTCCTCATACTAAGCCATTTATTGGCGTTACATATTTATTCCCATAACATTTTTTCTCCTAATTTTATGACTATACTCATAACATTGGGATGTTTTTCTTCTAACTTGGGCTACTATCATAATGTGACGAGGTTTTTCTACTAATTTTGTGACTATTCTCATAACATAATTTTTTTCCCCTAACTTTTTGACAACTCCCGTAACAGTAAGTATTTTTCCTTCTGACCATTGTCGTAACATCCCGTTTTTCTCCTAACCGTTCTTGTAACGTTATGACACTTTTCTCCGAACTTTGACTATTCTCATAACATTATGACGTTTTTCTCCGAACTTTGACTGTTCTTGTAACATTATGGCACTTTTCTTATAACTTTATGTCTACACTCGTAACATTACGTTTTTCTCCTAACTTTGGCTATTCTTGTAACATTACGGGGTTTTTCTCCTAATTTCATCACGACTCTTCTAACATTACGAGGTTTTTCTGCTAACGTCATGGCTTTCTCATACCGTTACATGTTTTTTCCTAACTTTGTGACTACTTTCGCAACATTACATGTTTCTCCTAACTATTCTTGTAACGTTATGACACTTTTCTCCTAACTTTGACTATTCTTCTAACATTTATTTATCTTCTAACTTTATGACTATACTCACCGGATTACTTTTTTCTCCTAACTTTGGCTATTTTTGTACCATAACGAGGTTTTTCTTCGAACTTCATGACTTTCTCATAACAATTCGGCATATATTTTTCTTAACTTTGTGACGATTCTTTTAACGTTACGTTTTTTCTCGTGACTCTTCTCGCAACATAACGTTTTTCTCCGAACTTGGTTCTCATAAGATTCCGTTTTTCTCCTCACTATTCTTGTAACATTATGACACTTTTCTCATAACTTTGACTGACGTTTTTCAGCTAAGCATTTTTATCTTGGTATATTACAACTTTATTCACATAATGGCTTTCTCTACTTGTCACATTGATGACTTTTGATGTTATTTTGACATTAGGATTGTTTTTGCCTTGACCTTATGACTGTGTCTTTGTAATTCAACCTAATTTTTCTTTTCTCAGCTTCCCTTATCTTTCAAGATGACCAAAATGTATGCATTGTGATACTGGAGCTTGGCTTCCAATCAGCTTGGAGCACCTGTGGCAGCAGCAGGCATGGCGGCTGATGATGGAGGTCGAGGAGGAGGAGGTAAACCAAGCAGCATCTCATATGCTTAGATTTTCATCATGCTTTTTATTCCCTCACGTTCCCTGGAGTGTGTCGTGGACATTTCATTTTGTTAATATATATCCCTACTTTCAAAAAGACCCCATTTCACCTCACCTCTTCCGGATTAAAATCTAGGGTTACCTAATCTCTCTTAATCTGAGCTAAATCTGTCTAATCGTCATAGAAAATTACACTCACTGGGGTATAGCCGCCAAATCAGCTGAGGTGAAACCTGCGCTCCCTCCGGGCCCCGTGGAGGACATTTGGACGTTGGACACCCAGTCACGCACAAAGGCGCAAATCCCTCTCTATTTCATTATTAATTTAATTTCTTTGTGCACGCATGGAGTGGCAGTGTGCGCGAATACAACCCCTTGTGTAGTTGTCACATTTGTTGTTTTTTTTCCTCTTTTTTCCCCCCACATATCAGGGCTGCTGGGCGTGGAATCTGGCACACACAAAGCGACGCTGCGCCAGAACGAACATTCACAAGGCGGCTTTTTGATTGAGGGATTGAAGGAGGAGAGAAAGAAGGCGGGGAGAGAGGAGGTAAGAGTTGTGGATCTCAATGTGATCACGATGAGGAGTGTATCGATTCTGTGAGCGCGCTCCACAATAGGCGGCATCTCTTGCACTCCACTCCACGACCACGGTGCGCGTCACACTCTCGCCTCTTTGAGTGTCATCTGATTTTGCTTTTTGTGGAAATCTTTTTAATTCAAACTGACGGAAGTGAACGACATTTTTCAATCTCTGCCTCAGCTTTGTGGAAGCGTCACGCCTCTTCATTAAGAATTGCAGACACACTTGTGCGCCGCCGACTTGCTCCATCACCCTGGAAGAAGATTGAATAATTTACGCCACAATCACGCCTCGTCGCCTTGCCGGGATGCTCCGCTGATCTTTTTGCCTCCTTTTTCCATACACCTTCCTGGAGGATTTCTCGAGCATTTGAAGAAGCTGCGCACGCATCTCAAATATCATCTGTTGCTGCTATACCTACCGGAGGAGGAGGAGGAGGAGGAATCTGGAATCCGATGATGAAGACAAGGATAAGGAAAGGATAAAATGGACGAAAAGGTTCTGTTACTTTTATTGCTTCTCCTGTCCTTGCACGCCGTGATTCCATTCATTATGATCCGTCTCTGTCGTCGACCCCCCCTCCCTCATTGATCCGTAAGTTTAATAGCCGTGTGAGCATCTCCAAGTCATCCAGCAAAGACACGCACGGTTGGGGAACAAATCGTGGATGTATCCCCCACCCAGCACCACGACACCCCAGCTTTGATCCCCCCCTCACTTCCCACTCAAATGTTGATGATGGAAGACGACGAACTGGACGCTCATCAGGTTGATTCGGATTTTGAGCCGCAAAGCCGGCCTCGCTCCTGCACCTGGCCGCTTCCGTGCCCGGAGGATTTCCCCCCCGCCGCCGCACATGAGGTGAGCGGTGGGGGGCTCCCGCTAGCCGGCATCAAGGTGGAGCCGGAGGACGTGCCGGCGTGCCGAGCCGCGCTGCTCGGGGGAGGCGCGCTGACCGGCGATCTGAAGCATCCGGCCGGCGCCCCGGCACCGACCGGCGCCACGCATCCGTGCCTCGACGTGAGCGGACCGCTGCGCAAAGCCAAGTCGTCGCGGCGGAACGCATGGGGTAACCAGTCCTACGCGGACCTCATCACCAGGGCCATCGAGAGCACCCCGGAGAAGAGGCTGACGCTGTCACAGATTTACGACTGGATGGTCCGCTACGTGCCCTATTTCAAGGATAAAGGCGACAGTAACAGCTCGGCCGGATGGAAGGTAAGCCTAGCATGCAGCACGCACACACACACGCCTTTGTTAGTCCTGCGTCTTCACCGCGTGTCACGCACGGTAAGGTGTGAGAGGTCGTCGTGCTTCATTAGGGCGGCCAATCCATCTAATAGATCATCGATGCTAGATTCACTTATCGGCTGGAGTGGCGCCACTTGCAGCATGTGTAAGGCTGGCAGCCAGTATAGTGCATGTAACCCCCCCTTTTTTGGATAACGCCTGCATGCCACTCATACAGAGAGAAAAAAAGTACATTAATGCACCTTGAGGAGTAGTCAGGGATTTGTCAGTGGGGCTGTATCTTTGACACGTTTGAGATTAGGACCTCTAATCCCAAAAAGATCCCACTAGGAGTCCATTTTTGTTTTCTCTGAGTACACTAATTTAACCCACGTCACCTATTACCTGGCGGAAAGGTAACTGTCTAGTATGTTGGTATCATTGCACTATGGATACTTTGACAGTGAGATTAGGACCTCACAAAGTCAGAAAATAGGTGTGCATTAGGTGTCCAGTCTACATGAATTCTACCCCATAGGAACTATGTCTATACCTCTTCCAGGACCAAAAACAGTACAGGTGGTTCTCGGTTTATGGCATTTCGTGGTTGCGAAAGCGATCTCATAAATGAACGGAAAACTTAATTTAGCCGTAATCCGTAAACATCAGTCTCGATCGAGAACTAGCAACTGCTCGCGGCGGTGGAAGAATACGTGCCACTCGCAGCACAAGAACGGAGTGTGTACCCACTGGGTGGAAGAGTATAGTGTGTGCCTGCGCAGACACAGTGAGGAAAAATAACATCCAACATCGTTTATGAGTTAACATTTTGGATTTCACTATGTCTCCCAAGCGGCAGTGCGCCAAAGAAAAGGAAAACCATCACCATGGAAGGGAAAATGAACATCATAAAAAGCTCAAAGAGGAAAAACGGCAGCCAATATTGGCCACCCTTTTGGTCCCAATCGCTCTACATCATGAAGGATAAATAATATTGAATGCGAGAGGGGTCATGGATTCCGTGCACTGTTACAAGGAGATCTGGGAGGAGAAGAGGTTATCCTTCCAGACTAGCATTGGGCAATATTTTAAGAAGGTAGAAAGGCCTGCAAGACAACCACAGGGATAAAAGTAAGGAGTAATTGTTTGTATTGCTGTTACTTCTAATTCTTGGATCTAATCTTTTTATTATTGCATTTTCTATGTCCTCCACGTGTTCTGTATACTGTGTAAGTGATTTAGGAGCTAATTTACGTGTAATTTAGGTCTACATTCTGATTTACACTAAAACTTGGCTTCCATCACAGTTTAGGAATGGAACTCATTTGTAACCCGAGATTCACCTGTATAAGAATCAAAGTTTTTTTGAGGGTAAAAAAGCAGTTTGTTCAGTGACGAGCCAGTGTGTTTGTGGTATTGTTTTTTATGACGTATAATAGAGCTCAAAGATACTACTTCTGTACGATAGATACCTTAGGGCCTCAATTCTTAAATAAAAATGACTATGAATTCCTAATGTTGTCACAAAATAGTGGTTTAGGTGTCATTAGGTGTCCATTACTGTCCCTCCAGGTACATTCTACGTTAATATTACCCTGTACCATTTATGTCTACACCTCTTTCAGGACCAAAAGCGTTCAAATAATCAAAGGTTCTTAAGCAGTTAAAGTGCCAAGGGTATAAAAGCAGAACATTCAGTGACAGCACCCCAAAGATACTATTCTTGTACCATTTGCATTTTTGAGATTAGGAACTCAAATCTTAAAAAAAGATCCTTATGCTGTGCTGTCAGAGAATAGGAATGTATTGGGTGTCCATTACTGTCACTCCAAGTAATATTTTAGCCCATAGGATCTAAATCTGTGCCTCTTCCCGAACCAAGAAAGGTAAAAGAATGAAAGATTCTCAAACAGTTAAAGTGTAAGGGTACAAAAGCAGTACAGACATCTGTTGCTACACCGCGGTTCGAACATCGGTCCGTCACTCTATCGCGGTTTCTCAAAAAATAATGAATTAATAAATGATTGCTGTTTCGTGGTTGGCTATGGCCGATTATTAGTCAAAACATATTGAAAGACAAGTTACATAGTAGCATTCTGGTCACGAGGCATCAGTAATGTCACATTGACGAGGCATGACGTTGTACATGTATTACGTTACCTTCACACCAGGCCATGGCTTGTCTGACATGACATAGTGAAAAGAGGTTCTCCTCTCATTCTGTGTGGAAGTGGTAATTTTTTTGCATCTTGCTTTGTCCTTCTACCCCATTGCGTTTGAAAGACTTTCTTAAGTTTCGAATAAGTAAATTGGAGAAGCCAACTAGTTAGCTTGGTAGCTTGCTGTGCTAGCGGCGGCCGTCTCTTATGTCCCTGTAGCGATCCTGTAGCCTGCACAATGTGGTGTAAACAAAGAATAATAGGAGTGTAAAGGTGACTAAAGGGTGTTATTTCATGTCTACAGAGCTCTAATAAAGTTAAAAACCGTACTTAGAAAGTCACAAACAGGCCTTCTATGCTCTCACTATCTTACTGTACATTGCTTCAGAGCCTCAAATACTACATTTGATACTTGGGAAAGTGTCTGGACTGTTTTGGCCCTGATAGACAGTTACGTTGGTGTCCAGTAATTAGCCCCATGGGGTACATTAGTGTTGATTGCACCCTCAGGCCCTACTCCTGTACCTCCTATGCCTGACAGTGATGCACACGCCAGGTTAATGGCAGTATTTCATTGGAGTATAAGTGCTACTATGTTGCCCTCTTGAAGCAAATAGGAGTCCACACTTGTAGGAGGTCACAGGTCAGCTGCCCACAGTGTGTTCATGATGATGATGATGATGATGATGAAAAGCGAGCACATGTAAAGCACATCGCAATCACTGCCGTCTATCTGTCCGGGAGCCTAGCGTAATCTCCTTCACCCTCCCATGGACAGCTGCCCAGGTTATCAGCCTCTGCTCATCGCGTCATCATCGTTCCTGTGGACATTTGTGCACACAAGAGGAGGAAGAGGACGGGGACCACGAAGATCGCTCACCTTCCTGAGCGCAGATTTCGAGCCCCTGTGCCACATTTGCGTATGAATGGAGTGCTATTTCTATGGCGACGCGTGAGAACATATATAGAGAAGGCCGCATTGTGGAACTGTTGGGATTCCTGTCAAATACATGACATGATATCTGGGTTTGGAGGATATCCTCCGCTACAAAGCGGGATTTAGCAATAGCTGCCTCCTTTCCTCTTTCCCTCTCTAATCTCATTATTCAACACGTATTCATATTGCTAAATTTATCCCATGGAACTGTCACATTGTTCCATTACTACGCCGTCTAGGCGTGTCATGCATATAATCTAACGGCAATGTGTCCATTCATTTTTCTCTCCTATCTCGCTTTCAGAGGGATGTGCCTTTTTGTTTAAACTTGTTGTGTTGCAGCATTGCATAACGTAAACTCTGCCACCGCTTGAGAGTAGAGACAACTTGGCCTCCTCGGCCTTAAGCGCCCAAGCACCTGACTGACACTTTAATCCCGTCCCATTAAAGTGAACTCCGCGAAGGCATGTCTCCAGGTAGACGTTATTAGTCCTACACTCCCAACTGACCCAGCGAGCAGGTAACTCCTTCAAACCGCAAGGCCACTTTAGCTTAAGCAACATTTACAGTACGTCTGCGACTATTTATGTAACTGCAAATTAGAGGGTTTGAAGGTGGCAGTCGTGGGCTATTTCAGCCCACAGAGCAGACGTGAGGCCCACTGCAGGTAATGATGGCGGATTAGCAAGGAACATTTAAAGCGGACAGCCATAATATGCGAGCACACGGTCACATGGGGTCACTAAAGGGACCAAACAAACAGGAAGTGGGCATGTTTTCACTTTGATGCACTATGCATGCACTGTGATGCAATTAAGTACGCTGGCTCGTGCAACCGTATTTTGTAAATGTTAGCAGTATGAATGAATGGCTAATGAAAGCCTACTTTATAGGCTACGTTCAGCATTGACCTTGCATATCAAATTAAAACATGCACCTTAATTTGACAAAGTTCATGTTTGGTTGTGTATTCCAATTGAAGCCTCTTTATTCACAGGGTAATTACATTTAGCAGCAGTGTCTATGGGAGAATATCATCAACCAGCAATAATAACATTTGCAGATTCGCTCTCTGATGTGGAGGAGAATTTGAGAAAAAAAGGCAGCATAATTGTTGGTAAGCTGCTGATGAAATAAAATGAAATGAAGTGCTATAGCTTGGCTGTTTGCGTGGGAGGCCAGGCGGCGGTAGAGGGGGGATCATGAGGGGTGGGCAGCTATATAGCCAACTAAAAGCAAAGCAACCTCTAGGGACTACATATTGAACCCGGACCGCACGCAGCAGTTCTGGGAAAAATAATCCTCAAAGGCGTATGGGTAAATTATTCCACCGTGAGTCACGCTGGAGAGGAAGGCTGGATCAGAGCGCTAGACGAGGGCTTCACCTAGACAGTGCCATTAAGCTCCTATAAATACCTGATGGCTTCTGACTTCTTGGAAGGCAGCAGCATCCTCGGGTCATGACTTCCCAATTACCTTCTTACAAGAGGGAGTTTAGGAAGCGGCGTGCACTTTTGAACCCTTCCTGCGCCTCCCAGCTGCATCGCCACCACAGCAGGGGAGATTAATTGGCCATTGATTGTCCAAACTCCCAAATTTGAGCAAATCTGCTTGCGTGGTTTCAGTGTTTTTATATTGAAAAATGTTGGGGTGCCAACCATTTCGGTAGTCTACACTTCCAAGGAAAACATTTGCTTGCTTAAAAATTCATAACTCAAATCAATTCCATTTTTGTGATATGAGAACCACTGGTGGAATGTGGGCTCTATCTAGTGGAACACCAGACATCTTAAAAAAAAAATATATATATATATATATATATATTAAGACATATACATATGAAACAATTATACAAATACAAATTTACTAACCAAAAATTTAGGTTTAACGCAACTCATATGCCCGCGAGTACAAGCCACATATTCAAAGACAAACCATGATGCTACGCGGACCTAGCAAAAACAGTAGCAGATGTAAATCACACAGACTTCAAACATAATTTGTGATTCTCCAACAAAAACTAATAAAATGTAAGCTATTTTATCTTAGCTTGCGCAGCAATGTATTGCTCGTATAGTTTTTCCTGGTCAAGCATTTGCATGACCACGTGTTGCTAGGCAGAATTTATAGGGCTCAGTAATAACTGCCCCATGGGCGAACGAAAAAACACACGCTTTAGGGTATTACTCTTTAAGCAACGTAAAAGATTACAGGACAAGTCAGTGTATACACATCATTTGGCAACGTAATCACTGCCCCGTGTGAAATATAAAATAGAAACACTGCTGGATCCTAGTTTATTTATATTGTATGTCTTTATGCAGTCAGAAGCATCCACAGGTAAACGTGGGATGGGAGGCCCACAAGGTTGCAGGAACTCGTCGGGTTTGTTGTGTCGTATGTGTTGTGTGTTATGTGTGTGTTGTGGGCGCTGTGGCAGAGGGAGGGGCTGTCTTCATCCATAGGCGTGTATGCTCGGCGAGGGTGATTGGCCTGACAGCATGTCGCTGCGGTGAACGGGGCGTCGTCGTGCTCCTGACTTGCTTAATAGCGGGATTGGAAGCGAACTGGATGGGTGTATTGGCTGAGGCACCCGTAAGTTCATTAATGTGTCACATAACTTCCCCCCAAAATAGTCAGTTGCTTTCATATTTGCATGCACAAGCGCGCTTAGATCGTTATGATGTTGAAATGTCGAGGAATGCCCTCACATGGCACCTTGAGGCTCACGCAGTTTTGCTCAAATCTGTGTCACGTTCACCCTTTGTGTCTGCATTGTAGGGCTTTTCCCGGCATTGGGAGTTGACGGGGGGATTGTGCAGCAGGTTGGCAACAGTGACAGACAGCCGCTCAGACATCCAAAGCTACTAGAGAGTTATTTTTAACACTGCCAACATGCATGTTTGGACCTTTCAGTCTTTAGTAACCTGGAAATCACGGTACTGTAATTTACTTGGGAAATGTCACAAAAACAGCTTTGTTTATGATGGAACTACTGTTGAACATCTAAATTGGAATCTCCCAGAGGTCGTACAGTGTGGAGTTCTGTCTGGAACTGTCCTATCTAGTCAGACTAGAGCTTTCCTACCTAGGTTCTGAGCTTGAACTGCTCGGATAAGAGAAGAAACATCTGCTAGGACAACCTGAACAGTCCAGTTGTGATCGATGCGATGACCTGGATGAATGAAAACATTCACAGGCATGTTTGGAGTTTTGGAGCATGTTTGGAGAGCTCAGTAAACATCTAAAGGATTAACTCCACAAGTGTTTTTTTCTGTGTGATGCTGCCACAGAAGGGTACCAATGATGACAACAAAGGAAAAATATGACAACCTTAGAGCCGGAAATGGAAAGATTTGCAATGTAGCGTTTCAACAAAAATGGGCCTCGGTTTACGGTGTTCCGTGCTACGTGGTTTTGTTGTTACGTACGCGCTTCCGCAAATTAATTCAAGACTTAAACACAAAACTCACTCGTTACAGCTTGGTGCGCCGCGTAAGACTACTGTACGCTATGCAACCTTTGAACACTGGACTGTTGCAACCGTAAGTAAGGATAAAAATTGTATTGTAACGTCTACCTGGATGTTGTGAGGAAGAGGAGGAGGTGGTCGATGAACAATGTCTTTATTACAAAAGCAAAATAGGCTACTGTTGACCAAACCACGCCAAAACAACATCAGCAAACTCAACTGTCCTCTGCATGTGGCCACACACACAGTCAAATCAAAAAACTCTAACACTACGCATAACTGCCAAGTTGCTGATCCTCTGAAAGCGACAGCAATAACTCGTGCAGTGGTCGTATTGTTGACATGCAAAGATTGCTGGTGCTTTGGAATTTAGTGTTTTGTTACTTTTACTGTGTTTTATGTCCTTCGTGTGGTCTGTGTGCAGTGTGAGACTTACATGGACTTACAACACAGTCTGGGAACGGGACTTATAAGTAACCCGAGGACCACCTGTATACGTGTCTCTCGTCCTGGCTGCTCAGCACAATATGGCTCCAGCAACAATAAGTCAACAATCGCCTGCCGTCAAAGAGCGAGAATGCTTTTTACTGTTTTTACGTCTTGTCATGCAAAGCGGTTAAGTTCTTTTTACGCTTTAATGACAGTTCAGAATGCTGAAAGACACATTGCCTGTATTGCCTGTCATACAGGCTTTAAGAGGGTGACAGTTTGGCCCTGGCATGGTTTCCTATGAAATCCTAATTCAAAATACAAACAAACCACATGTTGACCAGCAGTCAGAGATGTATTGTTTGACCTCCGAAGTTCCATTGTATATGATAAGTGATTTAAAGGTTAAGGTAAAGGGATTTCTGCTGTGCAGATCATGTACGCAGCAGGGAGTGTTCGGCCACTCTGCGTGATGTAACAAGATTTTCAGAGTATATCATATGTGTATATGTGTGTGGGACTCCTTATGTGCACGCCTGTGTCACTTCATGATTGGCCCGGGAAGTCTGGAGAGACTGGAAACTATCCGAGACATCAGCTGATTCATATTTTATCCTCCGTCTTGGCTCAGGGGAGCGGAGTAATTTGAGAGTGCGACAGACACACACACACACACACACACACACACACACACACACACACACACACACACACACACACACACACACACACACACACACAGACACTTGCAGAATGAAAGCATATGATGCATGTTGGACAGATTTACGGTGAAGGATTATGAGCACCTTACAGTTCCCCTCGGCTCAAACAGCGCGAGCCAGGTTGAATTCAGGCAGTATATTCGCGTTGAGTCGAGGGTCTGATGCCAAGATGCACGTTGTCTTTGCCACCCCCCCCCAACACCCGCCTCCCCTCACCTCCCTTGAAGCCTTCAGGCAGCCGTGGCAGTTCATTTCTCACTGAAAATGATTAATGTACATGCAAATTACCAAAGCATGGGCACGCATTCAAATCTGGTAGACAGCGATCAGGGGGTGTCAGGATGGAAAAACAATGCGAATTTGCCCACTTTGCTCATTTTTCCTATCCAGCGCACATCATGTGATTTCTCCTCCTTAATCATCCCTGCCTCTCATGCTATACATCTATTCGTCCTTTCCTACATTCTATACATTCTTTATGTCTTGGTGGTTTTTGTCACAAAGGCCACACAGGGTGAAGAGGAGTCATTCTTAAGAGCCTCAGGATGGTGAGCTTCAGTGCTCCAGACCGCCTTAAGCAGTACGCCTCCTCCTAATCTAAGAGGAAATCTCATATCTCACATTATCTCCCAGATAATAGGATAACAATGCCGGATTTCCCCCTCTGCTCCTCTCCCCTGAGCTACTTGGGGCTTTTGGAACAGAACACATGGGGGATGAGGGCGTCAAGTTCACAATTCAACAGGCTTGAACTAATTTAGACGTACTTTTCAGCTGAATGGAGCTTGATCGGTTAAAGTGTTTGTGACCAAGCCCGTTAGCCATGGCTGCTTAAAAAATAAATTAATCAGCAGCTGCTGGATGACATTTTTCAGTGTATTTCATATATTTTCTCAGTTCATTTGTACTTAGTCTTATTGATGTTTTTTTTTTTTTTTTCCTATTCCCACACATTTGCATGAAATACACACAACACAGTTGTGCCTCCTCAAACCACCCATGGAGGAACACTGTGTTCTCGGTAAGGGCGAAGCCACAATCCCTCTGCTTTGTTTTGAAACTTGAGCGATTGGCTCACATTAGGAGGCGTGGCTCTTTTTTAGTAAGTGCCCAGGCAGTTTAAAATTTTTTGCCATTAAATTTTTTTGGGTGGAGTGGTTGTAAAAGCCTTCGCAGCTGTAGGGACAGACATGTGCTGCTTTCTGCGCTCCCGCCTGTGTAAAGTTTGATGTCACGGACATTTGATGGCAGGGGCGACGGCTCACGATTGGTTACTTGCTTGGATGTTTCTGCGAAATGTGTTATGAAATTGGGGCACAGAAGGAGGGGCAACAGTTGAGACGGGTTGGGGCGTTTATGAGTCATGCCAGTGCTGCTGGATGCACTTGGGGGCCTTCCATTCACCACACACACACCACATCTCAATAAAATAGGAATAAACATCCCCCGTCCCTGCTCATTATCCTCCAGCTACTCTTCTGGTACCAGTAAAAATAGGACACCGCTTGTCCTAGTGGCTTGTAGTGGCCCCCCCAGCCCTGTGGTACATTCCAAAGAATTGAGAAGGGACTATTTTAGGAAGCAATGTGACTAAAAACAACTACTTTAATTCACTGATTTGTCATAGGTTCATTTCTGTGCAGTTTTTTTCTGATTGCAATCCCCGTTCCAGTTTTACATTTCTAGTTTTACATGCCTAAGACCATTATAAATGCATAAAAGATGTGAGTGTTCCCAAAGACATGATGTGGCAGCGAGACCAACACGGACACCACGTTTGTGTTTAATTGTAGATTTCAGGTTATTTCTTCTTTCTTTCAGTTGTTTTTCTCACACTTTCATCTTTCTTGGGCTCCATTTTGGGTTATTGAGGTGAGAAACACGATCCAAGTCAAGTAATAACTCGTGGCAAAACACAAAGGTGGTGTCCGTGTTGATCTTGCTGCCACATCGTGTCTTTGGGATGAGTCACATCAAAAATCACATCTTCACTGAAGGTAAAAGTAAACTTAAATGTTCATTTATCCCTTTCATTCATCATTTATGTGTATTTATATGCATTTTGAATTTAAAAAAATGTTTTCTGTTAACATTTTGGCTTTCTGGAACAGATTAATTGGATTTACATAATTTCTTATGGGAAAAATTGATTCGGTTAGCGTCCGTTTTGGCTAGAGTCAGACCTTCTGGAACGAATTAGTGAGGTTCCAGTCAACGTTCCATCTAAGCCATTTGTCTGAGTGAAAAGTGTGGACTGAATGTGTGGCTCATGTGGTGCTGGCATGCTTTTATTTTGATGGCTGGACGTGTTACGCCCAGTTTGCCTGAGTGATCCCAAAGGGACCGGAAGGTGGTTGTTTTTTTCGGTTCGGGTGAGATTTTAATTTTATTTTAATCTTTTATTTTGACTAAAGTAAACATATACTGCAAATGCGGCATCACTTTCAAGTAAATTTCCAGAATGAAATAGTGCCAGAAGAGGCTGCTACAAAATATATAGAAAATTCACAAAATAAATTGTAAAAAAAAAAGAAACGAAATGGAAAATGAAATGATAAACTAGGTAATTCCCACAAGATTTAGATCATTCATTGGATGAGAGAATTCCACGGCTTGTTTTGTCTGAGGTACACAAAAAAGAAAGCTACATTGTGAAATACGCCTTGCTGACCTTTTGAACCCACTCATACACAAAATACCACAGAATGGAAGTTGGACTACCTCAAGTTGTCAGGTTTTGGACAGTGTGATACTACAAGTGTGCACATCTGATGGCGCTCACAGAGATCCAAGGAATGCTCAGTCGTTTGTGTGTATGCTCAGACAAATTAGAGGGAACGTTGGTTCCAGTCTATTTGTGATCTGATTTTTTGGTACGGAAGGTACAAAGGCGCATGGACGACATTACGTGAGGTGCAGGAAGTCTTCACCCAGCCTTTGACTAGCGGGGGTCATGGCTAGCAATAGTGCCAAGGAGAAACCAGATCTTGAAAACCCTTTTCTGTTGTCAAGTCTCCTGTTTGGAGACACTTCCCACTTCCCTGCTGCACTGAAAATGTGATATTTTGATACAGAAATGCATTTTTTCCCCCCGCTCTTTCAAAATTGGGACATATTGGCTTCATAACATGCACTTTTCCACTTATCACAGAGCAGTACTTTTTATAGGAGAGGTTTAATAACAAGGAATGCAGTGTTATTGTGCTCATGTCAGTGGAATGCAAAGGCATTTCACTCAACACAGTCTGAATACAGTGAGATAGTAGAGATGATCAATGTGATACAAGTGCACTCCTCTTCAGTCACGACTTGGAATATCCCCCACCCCTCCCCAAAAAAGACTAATCCGTAATAAAGGACTCATCGTTTAACAACCTCCACTGCGTGCCAGAAAGGAAACACCTCGGCAGCTCTTTTAATGCATCGATTGGACAGAATTCAATATCAAGCTCTCTTTTGATGTGTGAAATATTTAGGCATGTTACAAAAAAAAGACATTCAAGCCAAGTACTTGTACACAGAGAAAGTCCCATTTTGTTGCAGACTGTTTGCACGCGGCCGTAGATAAAGTGTGTTCGCCCTCACAGTGCTAAACTGTTGCTCATTTGTGTCAGTGTGCATAATGCAGGATTGTTGTGGAGTGTAATGCATGCATTTCTCTGCCGTCTCTCCATGTGAGTGTATGTGGGTGTTTTGGGGGGGAGGCCGGGTAGGGAAGGGGTGGGTTTGATGGGCTCAGTGGGAGTCCGGGTCCCGGGGGAACAGCTCTCGTTAATAATTCAGACGAGCCTCATTATCAAGGCAGCGCAGATTTCTCCCTGATTCCACCGTAATTGCGGGCAGGCTGCTGCACTCAGGCAGGCGGGCGGGCGGTAGTCACGCTGGCTCTTCCTCCACCACCACCACCACCACCACAGGGCCCGTTCTGCCCCACTCGGCTCTGCTCCGTCTCCGGGACGCAACCGCGGCAGCCGTGGCCTTGGGCTGGCTTACTCCTTATTAGCGTGCACCGTAATAGCTGTAATGCAATACGAAATGCGCTATTTTTATTTTGTACTTAAAGATGCCTCATATATTTTTCATGAGAGCGCTTTCTGTTTGGGCTTACTGGCTGTGGAGCGACTTCTTTTGTTGGCCAACAAGGATTTTCATGGTACTGTCTCTTGGTTCATGTAATAAACATAAGCAGGGTTTGACTAACTTGGGGTCGGGAGCCAAAATTGGTGGATTTTTATGGAAGGTCTTGAGTTAAAAAAGTTTGGGAAACCCCGAGTATAACTCAGCAAGCATTTTGTTTCCTTTGTTTGCTAGTAGCGGATAACTTCCTGGTTCATGCGGAATGACATAAGGGAGTTACCATTGGATGGACAGTACCATCCGCCTCATAGTTACGCTGCAAAATGAATCCTTTAACCAGATATGAACCAAAATTATATCACTCCTTTTGCCAATGCACCACCTCCTTGCCAACTAACCAACCAACCAACAAGCATCAAAACAGCTACTTGTACAATTTGGGCTTGGAAAAGGTAATAAATGAGATCATTCCCTGCAGTTTCTGATTAACCTATAGGGAACCGTCATCATTTATCTCCAGCATATTGTGCAATTTATGGTGTGTTGCAATTGACACATCATTTGCTTACGTGCCCGATCCGCTGGAAGCATAAGTCACGTGCTACCCGATGATGTGCACCACACAAGGCCTAATGTGTTTTCCTTTGCTTACATGCTTTGTGAAATATTATAATAGCGAGTTTATCCTTGAAATAGCCTGTAGCGCATTATCATACTGATGACACCGTACAATGCGCGCCGCCGTGATTGATGTCAGCCTGCAATAATACTCCACTTGAAGCCTATCTATAGGATTATGAAATGTATCTTGTCTTCATAATTTACTCTGACTGATGGCTCACCATTCCGTCCGTTCAGCGGAGCCCCTGTGGAGAGAGGGCCATAATGGGCCTGATCTTGTCATACATGTATATGAATATTTCAAATCAAGCCATTGTAACAAGATGGGGTTGGGGGGGGCATTAGATAAACAACACAGATGCGTCCTCCTGCAAGATGAAGTGTGCTCGGAGCTGGATTGCTCTCCCGGACGCAAAACGGGCTTTCCACAAATCACGGCGCCCATTTCCTGATTCACCCAATCCTCCCCCTCCTCTTTTTGATACCTCCTCATGTATGCACGGGATGGATGGCTGGGTGTGTTTACGGGACCAGCAACATTGTCACGACCGTCCCCGAGGAAGCCGATGATGCATGCCGGGCTAAACGCCGTCTTTCACGACCGCTCCATCTCTGGACCTTTTTCCTGGCAGCCCCGTGCTCCCCTCAGCCTGTCCATCAAGGCCCTGTCAGGAGTGGAAAGGGGTTGTGGTCGGGGATAGGGGGCTTGTCCATCAGTTTACCTGAGCTGGGAAGTGATGGAAGCGGGAGGGGTGAGGAGGGAAGGAGTGTCTGCATCACAAAGGGAAATGTGGTTAGCGGTGACTGATTGCAGCAGGTTGATAGAAAAAGGAGGAACAGCAAGAGTTATGTTCAAGAGAGATGCTTGTTATGCTAATGGATGGCGGAGAGGCTGCGGCTGAGCTGTGGCAGCCGCGGCTGATGGATGGAGCGGAGGTCACCTCGGGGTAGTGGTAGCTGCCTAGCACCCCCCTGCTGAGAGCACTAATGTCAGCTTTACCTGATCTGAAAAGAACGAGCTGACCTTGGGGGGGGGAATCACGTTGCACGTCTAGGCGTTAAAGCTCTGTTTAGTTCCAAGCTGTTGAGTTCAGTATGAATTTGTTTTCGTCTGAGGGTTATCAAAATATCGAATACATAATGTACGTAATGATGCGGCAGTGAAGGCGGACTACGTTACTGTGGCCGCTGTTTTAACTCCCTTTCGTTGCGCTTATTTAGTTCCAGACCCAACTGCGATAAGTGAATTTCTGCAAAGTAGGATTCAATATTAATAAATTCAATATTTTCGTAGTTAGAGCATAGAAAACCTGTTTGTGACTTTCCAAATACAATTTGTTTTTACCATTGTTAGAGGCCTGTAGACATGAAATAACACCCCTACAGTCACGTTTACACTCCTATTATTCTTTGTTTACACCACATTGCGTGTAGCACAGGCTATGGGATCACTGCAGGGACACAAGAGATGGCTGCCGTTTTAAAAATAGCAAGCTACCAAGCCAATGAGTTAGCCTCCAATTTATTTATTGTAAATTTAAGGAAAGGCTTCAAAAGGAGTGGGAAAGAAGGACAAAGTAAGAAGCCAAAAATATACCACTTCCACATGGAATGGGAGGAGAACTTTTTTTCACTGTCATATCGGACATGCCATGGCTGACTCCATGCAGTGTTAAGGTAATGCAATACGATGTCATGTCTCATCAATGTAACATTACTGAAGCCTAGTGACGAGAATACGACATATAACTTGTCTTTCAATATTTTTGGACTAAAACAGCAATCCATTTTTATTAATTTTTGAAAAACCGAGATCGAGTGAAGGAGCAATGTCCGAATGGCGACGTAGCGAGGGACGACTGTATTTATGTAAGCCAAGTTTTCAACTCCTGTACTGCTGCGCACAAAAGAGTGAGCATGCACTCCTGGTGTGTTGCCTGTGCTATTATTTTTCTGACAAATGCGCCACATGACGGCGCTGTTTTTAACCCACTAAAGTTGGATTGATTTGAAATTTCTGCAAACACACGCTGTAACTTTAGTGTGTTTCGCTAAATGACCAAAATTGGCAAACACGTTTAGGGGACGGGCAAACAGATGTGTGTAAAATTGGAGCAATATCGTTTGAAAAACATAGTCTCCATCCAGCTTAGCAACTTAGCAACGAGTTGGCCATAATTGTCAATGACAGTTTGTCTAATGATTATAAAACTTCGAGATTGTATGTATCACATGTACGCGAGCATGTATTCCAAAGCATTTTGACCACAACCTATAGGGGGCGCCACAAATTTGACTACCCATGCTAAACCATGAAAATGCAAGTAGTTCCAGACTGCTTTGATATTGGTGCTGTTTGGTCCGTTTTAATGGAACTCTTGATTGTTTCTATCTTGGTGCAGTTTGATTGGCTCGGCGTGGACACGGCAATTGAGAGTGAGTGTCCACCAAACCGACTGGCACGGTCCGGCAAACAAAATGAATGAATTAGCGGCAAAATAGATGATACTTTTCTTTGGCTAATTTGCTTCAAACATCCCCTTTAAGAGTGCACTCGACTATTTGCTGGCTGCTAGACTGTCCGTATCAGAATTAAAAGACAAAAACAACAAATGCCACTTTTGCTCCATGTTGTGTCCACTCTTCTTCCTGTTTACATCCTTGTGACCAATAAAAAGAGAACGCTGATGCGGTTTGTTGTTAGTGTTGACGTACTGTAGTGCTGTGTGTAAAAGTTATCTGTTTACAATACATCTAGGATTTAGTGGCACGCTCTTAGGTTACAAGCCGGGACAGAGAGGGGAGGGTGGCAGTCAAGACAAGGAGTGGGGGCTCAAAATGCTTCCCAATTGGATTTCTATGTCATTGGCGTTAATCTGGGTCAGGACCGGGTCCGGTGTTTAGTATGCTGACCGTGTGAGGTCTGAGCGCCGAGGCTGGTCATGGCCTTGAATGAACCCAGCTCGTCTGCCTCGCTCTCTGACTGTCTACGCCTTTTTCCTCTGGTTCTCTTAACCCCCCCCCCCTTTTTTTTCATCTCTTCCTCCCTACGCCCACAGCCCTTTTTTACTCTCTCTCCTCGGCCCCCACTATCTTTTCTTCCTTCGTTTTTTTATACCTCCCTCCTTTTCCACACCCTGGGCTTTTCTCTCTCCCGATGCCTTTCTTTTTCTTCTTCCTCTTTGCTGCTGTCACTCACTGGCGGGCCTCCTCTTCCTCCTCTTCTCTCCTCACTTGTTCTGTTTCACACTCCTCCCCACAAAGTAGCCTTTTATCGCTCATTTCCCTCTTTCCTCGCTCATTTCTCCTGACGCTTTCATGTGCTTTTGAAATCCCCTTTTCATCTGTGGAGCTCACTCTTGCCAGCTCTCTCAGCTCTCTCTCTCTCTCTCTCTCTCTCTCAATCCCTCAATCACACACACACACACACACACACACACACACACACACACACACACACACACACACACACACACACACAGGCTCATTCAGTCATTCTTTTCCCATCTTCCAAACTAAAGTGATAAATGCCCGTCTTTCTTCTGCGTAAATGTCACTGAGGGAATTGTCACTGCTCATTGATGGACTACGGAACAGCAGGGTGGCCGCTCGTTCACAGTGAAGTAAGAAAGAAGACAGAAAAGACAAAGCAAATGTTGGAAGTTGTCACATGTCAGGGTTCACATCTGGCCCTTCACAGGTTTCACATCATTCTTGAAGCACTTGTGCTTGCTGGCTTGTTCATAAAAGTTCCCCTAAGAGGGAAGCGACGTGGATGCGGGACATACGGGATCAATCAAAAGTGCTTTGTTCTTTGTAAGACAGAGGTCTCCAAAGTGCGGCCCGGAGGCCATTTGCAGTCACGAGAAAAAGTTGAAATGGCACAGAGAACAGAGTGTAATTTTGCTGTCCCTTCATAAAAACGCAAGACTCAACCATTAATGTCTAAACTGCTGGCAACTAAAGTGAGTACACCCCTACGTTAAACTGCACAAATTTGGTCCGATTAGCATTTTTTCTCCGCAGGGTCATGTGACTTGTCAGTGTTACAAGGTGTCAGGTTTTATTGCTCTCACCCTCTCATACTCGTCACTGGAAGTTCAATATGTCACCTCATAGCAAAGAACTCTCTGAGGATGTGAACAATAGAATCCATAAAGATGTTCTAGGCTATCAGAAGATTGCCAGCATTACAGGCCTCGCACTGAGTGGCCTGGTTATTATGGTGGGTGTCTGTTTGGGGTAACAAAAGGAAGACAAATTGTGGTCGATTGCTTTCTCATGGCAGTCTGTAGCCAGCATGAGAAAAGGAAGCGTCAACCGAGCATCTCCCACGCGCTACTTTCTTAAAGTGATTCTCCCCCTGCTGGCGTGACGGAATAATGCTCCTATTGTGACCTTCTTAAGAATATACAGGAAATGAAAATATAACAGGCCACTCAATATTCACATTTTTTTTTTTACATACCCAAGTTAATAATTGTGACTACTATTTGTTGGCGTCACAGCAACACCCTGAAACTGAGCTGTGAAGCGGTGAAGACTATACAGCACTTTAACAGGGCAGTTTCCACTCAGAATAGGCCTTGCCGTGGTCCACCAAAGAAGCCGAGTGCACATGCTCAGCATCATATCAAGAGGTTGTGTGAAATCGATATATGAGTGCTGCCAACATTTCAGCAGAGGCTGAAGGTGTGAGGGTCAGACCATACGCTGCACTTGGCATCAAATTGGTCTGCATGGCTGTCATCTCAGAGCCTCTTTTAACAGCGATGTCCTCTACATGAAAGCCTGCAAACAGTTTGCTGAAGACAATCAGACTACAGACATGGATTACTGGAACCATGTCCTGTGGTCTGATGAGACCATGATAAACTTATTTGGTTCAGATAGTATCAAGCATGTGTGGCGGCCACCACGTGAGGAATAAATACAAAGGCAAGTGCGTCTTGCCTACAGTCAAGCACGGTGGTCAGAGTGCCGTAGTATGGGACTGCACGAACGCTGCCTGCTCTGGGGAGCGCCGTTCACTGAAGGACATGTGAATGCCGACATGTGCTGTGGACATACTGAAGCAGAGCATGATACCCCCCCTTCATAAACTGGGGCGCAGAGCAGTATTCCAACAGAAGGACCCCAAACACACAAGCTCTCCATGATGTTGTCATGGAGGCCTGCAAGTGTATTCCAGAGGCAATCTGTGATGTGATGTTCCCTTCGTGCCCAAGAGAGTTAAGGCAGTGTTGTAAAATAATGGTATCCACACTAAATATGAACATGATGGGCACAATTTGGACATGTTCATGAGGGGTGTTGCGGTCACTTTTGTTGCCGGCGGTTTAGACAATGTCTGTGTGTCAAGCAAATTTACACGGTTGTGCAAGCTGTATTCGGACTACTTTACATTGTATCAAAGAGTTGTTTCTTTAGTGTTCTCCCATGAAAAGATTTACAGTACCACAATTCCACTCTATCTGTAAAATTTGAGCAAGACTGGTTGGAAAAACGTTGCTGCCATCAAGCAACACGTCTTTACAGGGGCACGGAAGGGCTTAGCAACTAACTGTCCATAAGTCATTGACCATTTGTCTAACGATTATAAAACTTTGAGGGTAAATGTATTACATGTATGCTAGCATGTCTGACAAAGCATTTCGACCACATCCTATAGGGGGCGCCACAGTTGATGTGTCGATAATTTTTCATATGGCTGTACACAAAAGCGGGCACACACGGTGGCCTAGTGTTTAGCACGTTGGCCACACAGTCAGGAGATCTGGATTTGAATCTCCGTTGGGCATCTGTGTGTGGAGTTTGCACGTTCTCCCCGTGCATGCGTGGGTTTTCTCCGTGTACTCCACATTCCAAAAACATGCTGTTAGGTTAATCGGAGGCTCTAAATTGTCCATAGGCATGAATGTGAGTGTGAATGGTTGTTTGTCTATATGTGCCCTGTGATTGGCTGGCGACCAGTCCAGGGTGTACCCCGCCTGTCGCCCGAAGTCAGCTGGGATAGGCTCCAGCCCACCCGCGACCCTAATGAGGATAAAAAGCGGCATAGAAGATGGATGGATGTACACAAAAGCTCACGGAAAAAATGTGTTTTGTTTGTTAAAGAGAAACCCGTGTGGACATTAGACAAGTGTTGGTTGAATTTACACAAACTCAGCTCATGACGTCCGTTTGACCAAACCCTAGTGCGAACCTCACATTACATTAGGACTGAGACTACTTATAGAGACGGAGTCGATCCGCTGGCAAGTAAACTCTGTTGTGGTTTGAGCTCAAGCGTGACCAAAGACATGAAAAGCACGGAGAAATGACAAATACTTCACAGTAAACATCAGGGTGTGCGACGGAAGCAGTGTCTGTCCTCACTTCAGCTCCGAAATACGCTGTCCAATCAGGTTGTGACGCTGTATTTGGTTAGCTTTTGGTTTTGTATCTGGTCTTTGGTCCCACGATTAAAAACGCCAATGATCGACCCAATGTGCATACCGTGTCTCTTTTTTTTACTTTTAGCGCAGCTTTCATCTCAGTTGGATCCGTTTAACTTTCAGGGGACTGAAAACAAAAAGACATGAAAGCCACCGTGGTGCAAGTGCGTACGTGTGTGTAAGTAAGTAGAGGTTAATAATACTCAGTCATTTTCTTAATGTCTCACTGAGCCTGCCTCGGGCACCGGAGCTTGATAAAGGTCAAGTCTACTGGTGGTTACATGTCATCTCCCCTTATTTCATTCTGCTCACAGCACAGCGGGAGGGGGGAGAGACGGCCGGCGACCGGGCCTGAGCCGCACGTCTCCTTCTGAAAGCCAGGATAAGGAGATTTAACACACAGAGAGAGTGGCTGGTGGAGGGCGGGGCGGCTAGTTCTGTCAATGAGAAGGGGATGAAAATATGAAGCTGATAGACGACGAAGAGAGCGGAGAGTACACAGCTTCCAAGCCAGACTTGGCTGCACTTCAGCTACATTCTGCACACTTCACTTCAAGTGTGCGTCCATTAGTGCACTCCCGTTGCACTCAGAAAGCCATGCACTTTGGGATGCATCACACACGCACACACACACACACACTCGCATTTGAGTGAATTCCTCATATACGGTTCATACATTCAAATCCCAGCAGACAGTTAGCTTACAGCAGATCTGCCCCTTGCACACATTTACCCAAAAAGCTGCTCTGACCTGCACCATCCCGCCCACCAGAGCTCTTTCTCGCCGCACACGCACGCCCGCACACACACACGCACACACGCACACAATCCATCCACCAGATTGCCTTGCATCAAAATAAATAATTAAATGTGTGCAATTACAGCTTCTGAAAAAAGATCCCTCAATTAGTGCCAAATGGGTAAATGGTGCACAGTTAGGGTTAGCGTGCGTGCGTGCGTGCGTGCGTGCGTGCGTGCGTGTGTGTGTGTGTGTATTTCAGGAGCAAGTTACAGTTTGTATTACATAAGACAAATCATGAGCCAAATAGTTTTACCCCATGTGTGCAGTGGTAATTTGCCACCTCCCTCCCTCCCTTGACCCTTTATCGCAGCAATCAACATAGTCGAGTATTCCTTAAATCCTCACAAGTGATCCGCGGCCAGGCGGGGATCTAGATGAGTGTGGCAAGGAGGGAGGCCGAGGATGGGCGGGTTAGGGCTGGGAGGTGCGTGTGTGGGGGTGTCCAGCCTGTCTGTGGGTGTCTGTGTCTTTGTGTGCGTCTAGGGGAGGTGAGTGTGCGTCTGGAATAATGATTAGGTTGTAATAAAACAAGGGCAAGTTTGTGTGCGAGTTGCGGGAGCCACACACAGACTTTTGAGGAACGTGTGAGACGTTCAATGACCTTGTGTTTACTTACGCCGTAAATGTTGTTCGTTCATTACATTTGGAATACACCCCAAAATGATTTTTATACCAAAAAAAATTAAGATGAAGGTCAGTTGAAATCAGGGGTGCTCTCAATTTTTCAGCCTGCGAGCTACTTTTTAAAATGACCAAGTCCCAAAGATCTACCGCCTACGAGAGAATATATACTGCATATTTAGTATATTCATAAATATGAGTATTTATGTACATGTATATCAGGGGTACACACACTTTTTCAGCATAAAACATATAACATACAGTATGTATAAAATTCACAATGGCAATAAATATAATATTCCCATCATTCCTCAACAGTTCTGTACTTGTATGTCAGTCAAAATAGCTACGTAGCATTCATTATACATGCGGTTCACGTATTCGTTAGCATTTGCTATCAAACATTGCAGATATACAAGTCATGCAAATGATTATGCAAAAGAGAGTGCAGCCGAAGTCAAGGCAACATATGCAAAAGGTTTCAGCAATTGGCACATTTTCCAGTTAATCGTGAAGGAATAGTCTCACAAACGAAAGTGTAGAAAACACACATTTCTGTAGTGGAGTCCAGCATGCGAAGCGCAGCCATCAAGCAATTGACTTTTTTCGACATGACCAGCCGCTACAAGTGAACGGATAACTTTTGCTCTAGAAATAGGCATCTTACCTCTCGTAATTGGAATCATAAAGCTGAAAGTTGCATTTCCTTGTTTCGCTGTACAACAGCGACTCAGGAGGGGAGCTTGGTGTCAGCTGACTGATGTCATGTGACATCTACAAAGTGACGTTTACGACTGGGTGACACATGCAACATCGACCCACACGACTGCGAGCTCGTGGTGGACATAATGGGCACCCCTGGTCCAAATGACGGCAAGGATGAGGACCTAAATAGTGGACATTTAGAGAGGAAAGGGGCATGTGTTCATAATTGGCTCATGCTTTGCTTTTTCTTAGGCTGCCAGAGCAAAACATTTACAGAAATTGCCTTTGACCTTTTGTACTTTCTTTAAAATAGCCTGCAATAGACCAAATATGTTCCAAAATGCAAACAAGAACCTAGAAACCTGAACGAAACGGGGCATGATGTGGCATCAGCTGATCTCGATGACCTTCTAGTTCGTAATTTACTGTAGTGCAGTTTGTTCGTCCTTTCATTGTGCGTGTATAACTTTCACGTTGGTATCACAGCTGAAAAGTCTAAAGAAGAAATTCAACAAATGTCATTTTAAGACTTGCATGCACCACATTTATGCACTTTAATGTCATTTAAATGGTGATTACTGTGTGACTCTGGACTTCTATTTCCCGAAAACAAGTTCAAAATCCCAATGAGCCTCTAAGAATTGATTGTGTTTGACTTCCCAATGTAGTATAAAAAGAGGTTGTACTAAAAATACAACCAAATCCTATGCAGTAGTCTTATGCTGTGTGGCTGCCACTACAAATAATTAATTATTTTGAGCCGTCTGTGTCCTCTTTGCACCGGCTCGGTCACACATTCTATGTAGCCACGCTTGTCTGACTCCAAAATCTCCCTGGCGTCGGTCCAAATTGTACCACTGCTGTGACATCACGCGGCTATGCAAGTCATTAGCATACCATAATGCTAAATTCCGTGCTCCGCAGGTGCCAAATCCGAGGCCAGACGCATGGCGGAGCAGCCATTAAAGTGTTTGCGTAGCATAGCAGTAAATGCTATGACAGCAAAGCAAACAGATGGAAGCCGTGAACCTGGAAAACCCACCCGAGTGAGCGAGCCAGGGGAGGATTTGTGCTAACACGGCTAGCTTTGTAGACGCCGTTCTGTTTGGTAAATGTCAGCAATGTTGATTCTGGTATTCAGCATAGGGCATGGCGGCACAGGTCACGGACCTGGAGGGAGTGGAGGAGATCACAGGGATGCGTCGGCCATGACAGAGCGAGGCACAGTGAGGGATTGAAGGGCGAGAGAGAGAGGGGAGAGACTACAGACACGAGGGGAGGCTAAACAAAGTGGCTTTTTTGGAATATGTCAACATTTTCTGGATTTCAATTAGAAAACATCGGAACATCAAGGCAAGCTTGCTTCCCGCGTATCTCTCACACCTTGTGAGACAGCTACATTGACGAGATTTGGTTCATCATAAAATGTGTATGTCCTCCAGTGCGATGGCCCCTGGGGATGGTATCATGATACCATAGCAGCAGTTTTAGCGCAACCGGTGTTTATAAAAACAAGAGCACTGAAGGCTTTTCTCTGAGTTGTCTGACTGGGACCACCCCATTGTACACAGAATTTTTAAGCCATTTAAAGCCGGTTGATTTTCTCTTTAATCCACACTTTCCCGCCAATATTCTGATGTCGGAGGAGGCATCAGAAGCCTCCTTTTACACAGAGATTGGCACTATAAGAGAACATTTGGCATTTACTCGCCTGTGCCTTTTTCACGGAACCTTGTAATGCACTTTCACACCGTCTGTAAAATAGTTGTTGGACAGCAACAATTGCTGACAAAGGTGGAAGAAATGAGCGTCAGGTGTCAGACTTGATACTCGTGTACTAACAATGTTTGTATCACTACCGAATCGTAACATACAGTATCCTAGCAAGACACCTGTGTGCTTCCATCAATGTGGGGGCAGTTTGGGGAAAGCCCTTTTTTCTGTTTTTGGTGTGGAAGAACCTCCTGTGGGATGATCTACAATGGCGATGGAGAGCCAGGCAGGCCCCTCCCTCGGGTCCAACGTTAGGGACCTCAGAAATGCCCCTGCATCCCATCACTTTTGTCTGCATAGTTTACATCTGTGGACATGTGTTGCACAGCTGTTCCACCTCCACACACATGAGAAGAGAAGATCAGCGGTGGCATGTGGAGTTTAAAAACGGGTGCAATGGGCTGAGGCTGAACGCCAGGAAGGCTGGGGCGGGGGGCGCAAACCTGTGATGCCCCCTTCTTAAGTGAGGGCATGTCTTCAGAGAGAGGGGGAGGAAAGACGGGGTCAGACAGAGACGCAGGGTGAAGGAGGTGAGGATGGATGCAGGCAGGCAGAGTGACAGAGCAGGGGAAGGGTGGTGGGGGTGGAGGCCTGGGCCAGGGTCTCGGCGGAGGGGCCGATTGCGTGACTGAGAGGAAAGTGCAGTGCCGTGTGCGTAATGCTCTCAAGACGGGATATTAAGACGCCGCGGCCGACTCACACAGCCGCTCTCCCCGCTTCTCCCCCCTTTTTTCCCTTTTTTCCTACGCTCCACTCTGGTCCTCTCTCGGTCCCTCCGTCTCCACTAATGATCCCCGCGTCCTGCCACACTGCCGGGCTGAGTGATGCCCACTGACAGTCGCACTCAGGCGGAAACTGCTGCTGCTGCTGTTGCAGCCTAGCCTAGCCCCCCCATACTCCTCCACATCACCCTCCTTTCTTCCAGGAGAGCTGTGACACACACACACACACACACACACACACACACACACACACGTACATTTATAAGATGCAAAGGTGCAGCACCTTTTCACATGTGTATCAGCTCATGCAAAGATGCTGACAGATGTGTCTGTCACCGCACACACGGCAGCCCTCCCTGTCACGCACCTTCGCTTTAAGTACGCCTGCGTTGGCCAGGGACTTTTGATTTGACGGACATATGCACAGGCAGGTGATCCCAGCGTTTCTCGGCCGCCTTCGAGCATCATGACGGATAATCGTGCAAAGGGACAACATCACATAGTGCTTACTCACCGGACACTTTATTAGGTACCTAGGTAATGGATTTCTGTGAGTCCCAGTATAAGTGAATCATATTTTTGCAAACCGTGTGGAATAGAAGGATCATTGTGTCCATAACACTTGAGTTTACGGTCTCTTTTTTGCGTTTTAGCACATGTTTGTCTGTTTTTAATGTTCTTTAGAGCAATCAGTCACCGCGTTATCCGACGTGCCTGCATCTATGAGTCGTCTTTCTGTTTGTCAGTAGAGAATGCTAGTATGCCGTCACTGCGTATGCTATGTTCAACTTGTCTGTCTCACCTTGCGCACAATGAAATCCAAGGTCAAAAACCTTTGGTGGTTTTTAGAGTTGCATTGCAGTTCATTGCAGCAAAAGACGAAAATTGCTATTACAGTATTTTTATGATTTGTCTTCACGCATTAAACTACTAGTATTAGTAGTTTTAATTAACAGTGTCTGCAAGAAAATATTAGTGATTTTCGTCATTGTCCCAGCTGAATTCCACTTGTAACAAAAACATTTTAATGTTTGTTCTATCTGAGCAAAGTAGCGTCATGTCTAACTGATGCGTTGTCATGGCAACGTTATTTGCTTGAATTAACTGTCTGCACGAAGTGCTCGATTGAATCCTACCGCAGGTTTTTGTAGGCACGGTGGTACTTTGGTTGTCATTATTAATGTGTTCCGAGAGATCAGACGGAAACCGAAATGTACAAAACTGGAGCAATTTCTCCCATCGGATATCATGTAAATCCAACCAATCTGTTCCAGACACCCAAAAATATAATTCCATATCATAAAATGTAGTTTTACATGTAGGAAACAGTGTGTAATAATTATAAATGATGAACCAAACGGCTAAATCAACATTGAACATCACATTTACCTTTTATTGATGGAAAAGGGGGGAAGGGATGGAAGAGAGAACAGTGGATCCACAGCAACTCCAACTTCTCAACATCTTGGATCGTTTGTGATCCCTGTTTCGTTGACACCTTAACGCTGGATTCCTTATTTCTTCGCCAGGATGGAACATATTGTTGATGGGGCAAATGGACTAGTTTGTGTCACATTCTCATCTGAGTTTGTCAAATGAATGAGCCTTACAGGACACCGTAGTATTGTGTAAATTAAGTATTACAAGGTTTGGTGTTGGGAGTATCCTCCATCCACATCTTTATTAAGAAAAGGGTCAAATACAATGTTAGTTCAGCACGATATACTGTATTTGTACGATAACCAAGACAGCGTACGAGATCCCAGGCAAATTTTGGCAAAAACTGGGGCGTTTGAAAACCGAGGGTTGACTGTCCTCGTTTGAATTATTTAAAATATGTCCTCCGTGTGAAATCCGTCCCCGCTTCCTGTCTGAATCCCGTCTCGCTCCCACACACTTTCCACTTTCCCGCCTAATCCAAGTGATCTGAGCGACGAGGCCCTGAGAATGACTGCGGAGGAGAGGTTAGGAATTAGGTCACAGCATCCTCTAATTAGATGCAGCCCTAGAGTGTGTTTGTTGCATGTGTGTGTGTGTGTGTGTGTGTGTGTGTGTGTGTGGGTGTCTGCATATGCGTCCACACGCTGGCTGCTCTTAATCCCCAGGTGGCCTTTGTGGTAACGCAAGGGAAGACGCGTTAACCCGCATTTTCTGTGCGTGACGTCAGTGGGCACATGACCTCTAAATGGTAATGAGTGCACGTGCACGCTTTCACCAACCTGACCCTCACGGTATGTTGTCTGCCCGCCATGCTCTCTGTGAAAGTCAGTTAAGGTGAGGGTCGTCCTTTCAGGGTTCTTCTCCTCCGCTAGGACATACGTAGTTCAGTCGAGATGTGCTTTTGGATTATGTCACGATGCGGTTGGAATGTGAACAGTCGGAGAGATTGTCTATCTTTCTTTGTCTTTGTGAGGACTACCCTGGCTGGTCCACGTGATAAAAAAGACAAGGTTTTCACCACATTAGGGATTTCAAATGAACTGTACCCTTAAGAAATCATGGAAAGTCAAATTAAACTCTTCCAGGAGTCAAACTTTTCATGTAAAAACGTGCAAAAATAAGTGCACAAGTAAGTCAAAACAATAAAACTTAGCCAACCTGAGTACTTCTTTGGGTCACAGGTTGAATTTTTAGTTCTATATTGTCGTCATTACCATTTTGGCATTTGGATTTTGGTTATATTGGGAAATACTTTACACAATAACCCCAAAAATCCAAAGGAAACAAAATATATGGAAGACAAGGCAAGAGAGATGAGTTGCGTTCCAGTCCAATCCACTCTATTTCTATAGCACGCTTTATAAACAGTTTCCAAAGTGCTGCGCAAAATTCTAAAAACGATAAATAAATGAAAAGGAAGTAGAACAATGAGAAATAAATCATAAATGAGAGAAAAAAGTTTGAATTAAGACAATAAAAAATAGTAAATCAAATAAGAGCAATACCTTTTAAATAACAATAGATCAATATTGAAGTAAATAAAAACCCTGTTTACATCCAGGTTGAGCATTCGTGTTTGACTTTCTTCTTCTATATTTTTGTCATTTTAGATAAGATTTTGAGTTATCCACTTCTGGGAATGGAAACATACTTACAATACTGTACATAGGTAAAAATACAATCAATAAATAAAATGGAATAACAGTAATAATAGAGCTAGTACTGTCAAGAGATTTAAAAAAAAAAAAGAGAGATCGTAATCTGTGATTGATCGATGTAATTCATCCATCCATCCATCCATTTTCTATACCGCTTCGTCTCTTTTTAAACTCTCATCTACAAATTGCTGGGAAAAGCCCCCACTTTGAGGCGTATTATTCATTTCAATTCATCACACATTGATTGAAATGTTCATTTTGAACATTTCAATCAAAACAAAAAGCACAGTTTTCCTCTCAAAACATAATACACAAAAAAATAGAATAAATGAAAAGAAACATAATTTTTTAAATTTTTTACAGATAAATTAGAATAAATGAAAAGAAACATAATTTATTTAAAAAATTTTTTTTTTAGGTTAATTGGCGACTCTAAATTGTCCATAGGTATGAATGTGAGTGTGAATGGTTGTTTGTCTATATGTGCCCTGCGATTGGCTGGCGACCAGTCCAGGGTGTACTCTCGCCCCGAAGTCAGCTGGGATAGGCTCCAGCATACCCCCGCAACCCTAATGAGGATAAGCGGCATAGAAGATGGATGGATGGATGGATGGAAAAGAAACATAATCAATTATATATTTGAAAAGTGAGAAGAAGTAAAAGATGTAGTGAATTATGACAGATCAAATGATTGATATATCACAAAAAAGTCTCTTTATAAAGGAATTTATTGTTTTCAACAGACTTGAACAGATGCAGCACATGCCGCTGTATTTGAGACTAGTCCCAAGTGCTGCCTGCAACCTTCAGTTTCGACCACTAGGGTGGGAATATTGCTGTGTCCCTTTGTCAATCTCCAAATAATTAGACAATAAAAATAAAATCAAACGTAAGGTCCATGTAACACGCTGAAGTATGAGTAGAAAAAGTAAGAACAGTTTTCTGAACATAAGTACTGAAAACTGAACTTTTTGTTTTCTCCTCTGCTTCCGATAATATAAACTAAATAAAGCACCCCCATCAATCACAGTGCTGTAAGTTAGCACATCAAAAGTAACATTGTTTATCACCATCAATAGAGTGTCCGGTTGTCATTGTAATCCTGCATGTGGCTTGTATGATGAATCATTAGACGCAGTTTGGACTGGTCACATTTGTCTAATTGTGTCAACAAAATAAGGGTTTACTAAAAATACCTTATATTAATAACACGATTGGAATTACATCTGTGACTACACCTTCCTTAATCACAAGCGCGGGCATTACAGTTTGTTGAAGATTTCGTAGCAATGAGTGCAGAGGCTGACATCCCACTAGAAAAGTTAGCCAAGCTACATCCACTTCTCAATTACTGGGCAAAATGGGCCAATGATGTATTGCATCAATAAATGTACGGATTTTTGCATTTCATCAATGGACATTTTATTCACTAACCCAAACAGCACACACGCTGGTCAAATAAGTGGAAAAGGTAAAAACTGAATTCTAAAAAATGAAAACAGAAAAAACGGAATTTGGGGAAAAATCAAACGGATTTCATAGGGCCCTAAGAGAGTTTGTTTAAAAAATTGGCATATATTCGAAATCACACCACAAATTGATCTATAACCATGTCAAATTATTAGTCCCACCCTAAAAGTGTTTTGCACGCCCATTTTTCCCAATTTAATCTTTTACTGGATGGACTTTTATTGGATCTTTAATTGGATTAAGGAGGTTTGTTCCAAAAGCCAAACAGTATTGTTGGTCGTGCTGTGTAATAAAACAGTCAATTCAGCAATGCTTTGGTTGCATTGTTTTTAATGCTTTGAAGACATATTTTCATAACCATATTCAATTCCACAAATTCATGTTTGGAACAAAAGCCCTTATTTACAAAACCCCCCAAAAAACGATCGGTACCAGATCGGATTGGCAAGACTATAAAAAAAAAATCGGATCGGAAGCCAAAAAATGTGGAACGGGACATCCCTAATTTATGGAAATGGGGAACATTTTGTGTGTGACTCAAGTGCGAGTCAATCGCATGGGCTAATTGAGTTAGGTTTAAGAGTAACTAACTATACTGAAAGTAATTACTAACTAGGACGGGAAGTGTGAAATTCAACAGGTTGGGTGGCCCATTTGTTTGGGCCTGGGACCACCACTGGACATGTTTAATGGCTGTATGTTGGGGTCTGACCAGGAATCGAACCCCAAAAAGCAGCGGTGTGTACCATTACACCACCAGTGAAACGTTGAGCACGTCGCCTATGTTTATTATATCAAACATGGACTATATATTCGTTCAAGTTCAAAGTGTACCAGAAAACAATGTAACACAATGGAAATTGTGTAAAATTCAAATTTCATAGTCACGCAGCGCTTTCAAAACCACGGTGAGCCACCAGCTAGCTTGTTTATTTGCTGATGTGCCCCCTGCTTTAGTGCCCCCTGCTTTACCGGAGGAGTAGCATTACAGGTAATAATAGTTTTCCTTTGTATTTAGCGGGAAAAGTAGCGTGATTTACGGTCCTGGTGTGCGTGTGTGTGTGTGTGTTTGTGTGTGTGTGCGTGTGTGTGCGTGTGTGTTGAGGAGAGCGTAGCAAAGCGTAGGTTAGTCTTAATTACGTTTTCAGGAGGTTCTTAAAAGGTCACGGCGTGCCTGTGCGTCCCCTTCACCAAACCAGCATCCTCCGCGCCCCCGCCACAATTTCACTTTCCACCCTCCCCACCTCCTTCCTTTCTCATCTTCCTCATAGCCCCCGACACCCCCCCCCCACGTCCTCACCTCCCCAACGCGATCCATCCAGTCATCAGCCACCCATCTGTGCGCATTAGCCATTCATGAACACACTCATTAGGGTGGGAGTTTGAAGCGATTGTGTTCGCTCGGCGGCGGCGGCTGGAGCGTGGCGATTAATATTTCAGCGTCTCCCGTCGAGGAGCTGAGAGTTTGGCCCCTCCAAGGCGGGTGGGGGAGAAGGTGGTGGTTGGGGGGGGCACAACAGCAAAGGGAAAAAGCCCCCCCATTCTCCCATCCACCGCCTCCCAGTACACTGCCGCCTTTTAGATAGTCTCCGCTTAGTGTATTTCCCCCTTATTTCCATTTATTGCATCCACAGTTCAACCCCCCCTCACAATAAACACACACACACACAAAGAGCCTAACTCGAACTGACTTAATTGGGCTCTTTTTTTGTTTCATGGAGCTGAATGAAGAGGGGGTACTTCTGGATTTCCTTACAACCCCCCCGCCCCATCTCCTATTAGACGAGAGGCACCTCCCTGGATCACATTCTCATCATGCCAGCTTTCAAATGGGGGGTGGGGGGAAAGGCAGCGGTGTCAAAGCAAAACTTTATTTTAACTTTCCTTAGACAAACGCACGTTCTTTGATGCAATGTTTTATTTGTGGCGTTTTTTTGTCGTTGAACTTGTAGCTGTTGTTAATGAGCGCACGTTAGACCGGTTCCTCAGGCTCGGACGGTGCGGCAGTTTCTGCAATCAGCAGCATGCGCTCAGACTAGAGCGTGGCAGTGGATGCCGCACAAACAAAAAACATGACAGCTGCTAACTAATCTTGTCATTGAAATTCCAAATAAGCATGTGGTAGGAACACAGCATGACGCAAGACAAACGGGAATGTAATGGTTTTTTAAAATTTGTTAGTCAAAGATCAAAAAGTGAACATAAATTCCGCTACCAAAAGTGAAAAAAAATGCATGTATTGCCATGTTTTTGTTCATCAGCTGCCTGAAAGTTACCACCTTATGACCGGGGGTGTCCAACGTCCAGCCTGGGGCACCTTTGTGGTCCACAGTTCATTCTTTTATTGCTCCGCAGCACATTGTAAAATTTTGATTTAAACAAGGCAAAAAAAAGTGAAGTACAGTAATCTTTCGCCACTTCACGCATGATCCGGATTTGGGGTTGAATGAGGTGTTCCCTCATCTATTGCGTGGGATAGGTTCCCAAAATAGCCAACAATAAGTGAAATCCGCGAAGTAGCCACCTTTATTTGTTTACAAATATTATATGCTGTATGTTTCAAAGCTGTAAAACCCCTCACAATACACCTTGTATCATTTTCTCAGACAGACATTAACATTTTCTCACATTTCTGTCATTTAAACACTCAAAGTCCAAATTTCCTATGAATTTTAATGATCAATCTACTAGGTTGGACACAGGAAATTATTAAGTGACTCGTGTATTTCACTCCTCTGACCGTGCCTTGCCCTGGTGCCGTTCGACTGTAGCGTTTTTGTATCCTTGTTCAAACGTATTGCTCTTGCCGTCGTCCTCCTCCTCGTCCTACTCCTTGAACCGAAGATTCATTTAGCCGGTTAACTTCTTCTTCTTCTTCTTCTATTGTTTATTGGCGGTTAGCAAGAAGCTCACACCACAGACATAGATAGACGCCACGTCGAGCGCTGAGTCGTATGTCAACGTCGCCGCTATATCGGATGGGTCAAGGCTGTGCTGTAAATGAATACAAGTCAATGTACTTACTTTCATAAAGCGCCTTTCCACAAAGAAATGTAAGTGAATTCCTCGCGTTTATACATGCACACACCCACTAATACACCAAAAACAAGTGATTGTTTTTGTTTTTGTACAATGGGATTGTGATTGTTTTTGATGCCTAACTGTTTCCCACGTATTAGTGCGTGTGTGAATGTATAAACGAGAGGATGTATAAACTTTTTTTTGTGGAAAGGCACTTTATGAAAGTAAGTACATTTACTTGTATTCACTTACAGCGCAGCCTTGACACAGCCGGCAATGTTGACATGTCGCAGCAGTGGACAAACCCACTCGATGTGGCGTCTATCTATGTTTATGGCTCACACAGTTAGATAGTTTGCTAGCGCCGGTACAAAGGAGATTGATTGACAATGGTCTACAGCCAATCAGGACGCAGAACACAATGGCCGGGTTCTCCCTTAGCCAGTAAGGACTGTTGTGGCTCTATATTTATCCGGCTATTACCTACTGTGGGCTGCTAATATGCTCGTACAGGAACGTAAACACATACTTGATTGCCGGAACAACAGGCTTTTGTTGCAGGTTTGAATGATCTCACAACAGGCACAAGAATGCCTAATGAAAAAAAATAGCTACTGTTGCAAACTAAAACTCAACTTTGAACCCCCAACATCACTTCTTGTCCACCCACCACTCTGCACTCCATGAGAATGACGCCCTGAGCGATTGCCCATACGGCCCATACAGTAGCTAGAACCGCCACTGATGACATGTACATTATATTTAATAGGACGTATTAAATATAAGCACTTGTACCACTGCACAAAATGAAACCAAGACTCGTAAGTCAATAACTTTATGTTCTGTTGTTCAGTAAAGTTTAAAAACATGAGGTAATGTCGCACATTAATGTCGCACACAAGCCAAAAAACTCAGTTTTACCTGTCCACACACAAACGCTGACACAAACGCAGCTTTTGGAAAATCTGAGTTTTACAAAAGGGCAGTTTTTAAGGACAAAAAACCTATAATTTGCATGTGGACGAGAGGCCAAAACGCGTAGAAAAATCAGCGTTTTGAAAATATGCATATTTGTGTGGACATAAGTTAAGTCCGTCGCACTTTTATCGACAACCCATCTATGTCGAACAACTCCTCAAGTCTCAAAATTAGAGCGCCAAAGGCGTCATTTGTGTGAATACCCGTTAATGTCCACGTGTGTTGTAGTATTGTCAACTCCATCATTATCGCTACGCAGCGTGAAATGATGGCAGCAACGTGACTACTGTCTGGTCACACAGCATTGACTTACAGTATAGCCAAGCTGATATACAACAACAGAAAAACACACAGGACAAAGTCATATAAAATATGTGCAAATGGTATTTTAAACAATAAATAAAGTAAAATAATAAAACCATTCAAATACATGATGAACTACCATAATAATGAAAGACATTCACACATGTTTCAACAGGCAAACGTCTCAAACACACATTGCCTCAAATGACTGAAGTATCAAAAGTATTGTTGTTTTGATTTGAGAATCAGTGCAGAATTAGTGCATAAAGAGCTGGTATCGGCAGTATCGATGTTATAATCCGCCCACGACTGGTTGGTGTCTGCTTTGGTTTTGCCAACCACCGTTTACGTCGGCGTCCGTTTGCCAGTCGATATGCTGGCTCCGCTGTAATAGTATAGAAACGCTCTCGTCCAAATCATTACTTTTACTGCACAAATCTCATCTCATCTACTCAAGTATAACATTTTTCCACGTTTTTTCACATTCTATTTTATGACATCGACTAAAATCTGAAATTCAGAATTTTCCCCTTTGGAGCAGATGTGCACGCTCGCGGAAACTTTGCTTCTTTTTTGTTGTTTTTAATCATTCTCAGTCATCTGATCTGCGTGAAATGAGTTTAGTAAACAAAAAACTTGCAGAACTTCCAGTAGACTAAAATAGAGAGTGTGACGGATCGATTGTCGCTTATCACAGCGTGAGGGGTGGGGGGGCGGGGACACTAAGTTGATTAAACGACTTGTTGCACGCTTTTGTGTGTTTATGGAAAATTGGTTGTAGCTGGACGGAAAGTGATAAGCGGGGGTCAAGTGTCTCTCATGCAAACAGGGTTGTTGTGAAGGTTCAATACATTGATGCGGGCTCACCTTTGAACCCGTTACTCTCTCCCCGGTGGTAACAGATTGCATATCATTTTGCAAAACGTAGCATGGCGAGCTCTCTTGAAAACAGATTTATTCCCGTGTATTCTGTTCCCATATTCTTTGTCACTCAACCTGTAAACGAAAACAGCAACAGGAATTGTATAGCGAAGACGCTCATTAGCTTGCCGGATGACTTAAAGGGGCTCGTTTAAGTCCAGTAGGAGACATTTGACATTCTGACATTTTTCTCAATTGGACAAGGATGGTAAACTTTCACATAAAAAAAGAAGACAAAAAACGTTTGGCACGTAATCAGATTTAGGGAAGATAATGAGAGCAGTCTCCGTGACAGAAAGTCACTCATCATGTTGATATGAACTCCATTAATGAGGCCATGTTTGCTATAATATCTGTAATATATTAAAATCCTAGCTGGAGCCATAAAAGCACAAAGTGATTCATGGACATAGAAGATCCATTTTCTATGCTGCTTGTCCTCATTAGGGTCACGGATAAGCTGGAGTCTATCCCAGCTGAATCGTCGCCAGGCAACCACAGCGCACATACACTCCTGATCAAAGTTTTAAGACCACTTTTTGCACTGTTGGATCTTAAGGAGGTTCTAAGTCGAGCTTCAAAATGGAAAAAGGAAGATAAGGGAGTGAGACAAAAAAAAATTTGAGTCAGCATTTTACTGCAAGAAAGCATTACATTGAAATAGGCTGTTTAAAAGTTTAAGACATCGCCTTTAAAAGCCAAAATCTTGGCAAAAACGTGGATTCAATGTCATTTTCTGTCCAGTATTCACGTCTCTTTTCATGATCTCTGGATGGCAAAGGCAAAAAGCTTTCTCTCTTAGACCACAGTCGGATTGTTGAGCTGCTTAAGCAAGGCCTCTTGCAGCGCGCCATGGCTGCTGAGGTGAACCCACAAAAATGTCACCGGCCCTGAGACGGAGGATCCGCTATGCAGAGAAGCCTTAGCCTTTCGCACAGAACAATGCAAAGTCGGGAATTTGCCGCAACTATGTGTGCTTTTACACAAGATTACAGAATCTCAGAACCATCCATCCATTTCTGTACCGCTTGTCCTCACCAGGGTCCCAGGTATCCTGGAGCTTATCCCAACTGTTTTCGGGTGAGAGGCGGGGTACACTGGAATCCCAGAATCAGATAAATGTTGGAAATTGCAGACAATTGCAGTGAAAGTGGGTTGTCGGGTGTTGAACTTCCAGGCGGTCCCGGCATTGCTGAATGCCCTTACAAACAGACACCATCCCACCTCTCTTACTGCTCTGAAACTACCTTAGACGGCAGAATATTGGTGTGTCAGCGACTTCTACACGCAACAGCAACGTGGGGAAAAAAATGATATGAAATAAATGGATTTCAGCTTTTAAAAGGCTGTGTGAAAGGGGATAGTTGACGTCGATGGGATGTATCAATGAGAGGATAACTGTTCAGAGAAGTTGAAACAAACAAGATGAAACTAAAATGAAGTAAAACTTTTCGCCCTGTGAAGACGTGACTGAGGGGGAACAGGAAGGTTAGCTGCACAGTGTGGTCATTCGCTGGCTAACTAATTAGAAAGAGAAATGTTTTGATCACAGGGGGGCTGTTTGTAAAAAAAAAAAAAAAAAAAAAAAAAAAGAAAATGGAATAAATAAACAAAACTGACATTTCGGAGAAAGAAACAATGCATAAATGCAAATGTGGTAACATTTAATACAGCATGTTCACGGTGTGCATTAAGAAGAACAGTATAGTGCGCACATTTCTATGTATATAAAGGATGCTGCTGTTCTTTTTTTGGGGGGGGGGGCGCTGGACATGAAGGTCAAGGTCGTTCTTGGTTGGACCAACAGACTTCCAAGCTGTGCATTCAGGACCCCTCTTTAGCTGCCCCCACCCCACCAACTCTGTGCTTGTCATTGTGAGCGTCCCCTTCCTCGAATACAAACAAGTGCAGGTAGGTATGGAGGTGTGCGGGTGAGGGGGGGTTGTGCGCTGTGCTTGAGTAAGCGGCGGTCAGCCGCTGGAGTGCGCGTCCCCATGGGCGGCGCTCAGCCTAATGAAGTTCGGTGACACCTCCGTAGCCTTATTTATTAAACCTGCTGCCCCCCCTACCTTTATATCCACTTCACCACCGCCGCCGCCAACCTCCTCTGGCGCTCTTACTCCCCCCCACCCCCCACCCTACCCCAACTATCCCCCCTGAGGGAGCAGGCTGGCAGGGAGCTCGCTGGCTGCTATGGCAACAACATGGAACCCTCCTTCTCCCACAGGTCTCCTTAGCAACTGGTAGCTTGGCATTGCGGTAATGAGTTTGCCCGGTGTGCCAGGCTTTGTGTCATGCCACCGTGTGTGTGCGTGTTCAATGTATGTGTGGCTTTATGTTTTTTTCTTCCCCCTTCCCACCTTAGGTGAGAGCTATAAAACGTGTGATGATAAAGAGATGCCCATGCGCCAAAAATTAAGCAGCTTATTTTATTAAAATGTAACCCAAACTAGCACTTGACTGTCTTATCTTCACCCTCCACTGTAGTGTGCGTGTGCGTGTGTGTGTGTGTATTGTTGTGACGCTTCGGAATCTTCTCAACAGAAGCGATTAAAGGGGCAATGCAAGGATTTTTTTGCGCTGGCGACTGCCGAAATTGAATTAAACGGCGAGAATGATGTTCATTAAAGTGTGATCAGAGGTGGTCGCTGACCTTTAGAATGTGGGAAATGAGATTCTCGTCGTTATGAATGAGATTAGGTGCAGCCTAAATCAACAAAAAAAGGTTGCATTGCTACATAGCAAAAAGGGAACCATAATCAAATCCACATTGTTGCTTATTAAAGCAGTCTGATGTATAAATAATGATGCTTTCAGGTGCACGCGTGGACTCGCATGTTCTTGCCCGTCTTGTAAAAGAAAGGAGGCCCATAAAGTGCCTCTCTAGATACGTGTCTGTGAACAAAGGCATGGCAAGCCCAGTGGAAAATCTTAGTTTGCTCCCTCGACGGAGTGTGTGAAGTGCGAGCAGGCGGCGGGCCCCACAGGTGGCCGAGCCCAAACACCTGTTGTGTGAATCCTCTGTGGGTGGGTGTGAGCTCGGCCTCCCTTGCAGGTATCCGTGGAAAAAAAATACAAGCGCGCTTCTGTCGGGACGTTCATGTGTCCACCACCGCAACATTTTTTTCTCTTTTAACATGAGTGGGCGTCAGATGCGAGGCCCAGATTGTGTCCCCTTTACGCCCACCGGCAACACTCAGCTGTCCCTGGCATTAGGAGAGTGGATTTTCCGATCCCCTGTTCGGGTCTCAGATGCTCCGATAATCTGTCCACTTCTATTTTTACCCTCCAAAGCTGTGGCAGCCCTTCGTCGTGCCGCCCGCCCGCCATGCCAACGCTTCCCTTTGGCACCAGGGGCGGCCTCGCTTGATGCCCGGCCAAGCATTGGCTGCAATTAGTGCACAGTCAGGCAGGAATCCCCCACCAACTCCATCACAGACGCCCCCTCTCCACGACCACTTCCTGATCCGAAGCCGCCCGGCCGGCCCGTCGCAGAAGCACTCGCTTTTCCTTTTCTGAGCCTTTTCATGAATGGCACTCCCGCCGCGTTGCGGAATAATGGGGTCGACTACAGAGCACCTTTCACAGCGCTTGAATCACTCAACTGTACAAACTCAGTCAATTTGAGTACAATGGGAGCCCAGGGAAGAGACTCTAGTTTTTGGTTTTTTTAACCTGCTCAGATTTGCCATTGTGATCACAGGACAGCTTTAAAAATGCTGTAGTCATCATCAGAAATGCCCACTTCTTGCAGTCAACACTGTAAACACTGTCGCTAAAACATGTCTTATGTATGTTATGTGTCGCCATTGGTTACCAGAAATAGCAATCACATTCTCGTCTCTATCTTTGCTAGCTTAATGATTAGTGTTTCACATTCACATTTTAAAAATTGACAGGTCATCAAAACAGTTGATATCATTTAATAATTCACAATTCAATTTAATATGGCAAGAAAGATAATCACACTTAATTCCTCAACAGTCTTGTACTTAACCTGAGTAGTACGTCAATCAAAATAGCTACGTAGCGGCCATTATACATATAGTTAATGTATTACGCCCAGTTAGCATTGGCTATCAAACATCACAGATATACAAGAAATCCAAATGATGACGCAAAAGACAATGGAGCCCAAGTCAAGGCAACATATTAAAAATGTTGCAGCAATGGGCACATTTTCCAACTACCCATCCATCTATTTTCTATACCGCTAATCATGAAATCATAGTTTTACAAACAAAAGTGTAGAAAACTATCATTTCTGTAGCGGAGGTCAGGACTCGAAGCAGAACCGTCAAACAATTACATAACTAGTCGCTACAAGTGGACGGATAACTTTTGTTATAGATACAGGCATTTTACCGCTGAGTGAGTGTAATAATAATGATGAAACTTGCATTTCCACGTGTAGCTAGAGACGTCAGTTCCCCACTTACTTTGCCGCGGAGGCGCAAGAGTGAATCAGGAGGAGAGCTTGATGTCATACAGCGCAGTGGTTCCCAACATTTTACAGTCACGTACCCCTTCAGACGTTTGACCTGAAGCCATGCACCCTCTATTCCAGCACATTTAAAAAACATAAACCTTTTTTGTCTTAAGATAAAAGATAGATAAGTAATCGTCCTACATATCTTTTAAAAATACTGAGCTTCATTAATTGGTAAATTAATTTTATAGTAATTCCAGATGAAAGTTACATTTTGATAATGTTTCCCATGAGCACTGATACGTAGATAAGTAATCATCCCACATTTCTTTTATTCAAGTCTCATGTTGACATTCTTGCATTTGAACGGGCTGAATTTGAGCATCACTTTTTTGTTCACTCAGGACGTCTATGGTTTAAATCTAGTATTTAATTTAATACCAAATTGAAGGGCGAAGTTTTAACAATCACGATAAAGCAGTACCCCAAGTACAAAAATACATAAACCAATGATAAATCCTAATTTTCGGGGGAATCCCCACTGACAATGACAGGTTTTCACCGCTGCGCCGTGCATGGATTGGAACATCAATATAAACGAAATCTTAAAGCACAAAATAATCAGCAAACTCACTTTGGGAACCTACAGTACGTCATATGACATCTACAAAGTGACGTTTATGACACGTGCGATCGGCCCACACCACCGTCGATCGACCTAATGGGCACCGCTGATCCTCAACATGCAGCTTATGCCTGCAAATGATAGTTTACATTATTAGTGCGGAGTTTCGTGGAATAGCAAGTAGTTTGCAGCAGTGAAACCTCCAACATCAAACGCAATTCATCCTTAACCAGTGAGCACTAATATGTGGGCAAACAGACTAGTTTGCGAGGCGCAATGTTTGGCTGTGCATAAACCGAGACATCATTTTGGCAATCATTTTCGGCAAAAACTTCAGTCCTACGAAAACTGGGGCATGGGCAAACTGAAGTACCACTGTATTTGTATGTATACACCACATGGTGGCGCTGTTATAAATGCCTCGTAAGTCGGATAGACTTGAAACTTCTCACACAACTTTAATGCGCTTAGAAAAATGCTACCCATTGTCGCTTTAGGGTGTACAGCGGAATCACCACAAAATTTGGTACACACCTTTAGGGGACTGAAAATTTGAAGAAAACATGGCCGCCTCAAGCAGGACATCTTTGCAGCGGCAACTAATTGCGGATAAGTCATTGACCATTTGTCGAATAATACTTGAAGGATATCTGCATTACGTGTATGCTAGTCTCCCAAAGCATTTTGACCACAACCCACAGGGGGCGCTGCTAGTGTAAATCGTTTTTGAACAGATGTCGGTTGTTCCTCTCGCAACAAATGACCACTGGTGCCAGTTCTCCAAAGAGTCAAGCGGGGCCGCTAATATCAGCGACGGCATGTTTATTCAGCGTGTCGTGACCGCTGGTTCAGAGGTGACAACGTCGTGTGCCAGAGGAGTAACTGTTTCTCACCTCCTAATGGAGGAGTCGCCTATTTTCAATCTTTTTTTTATTTTCTCCAATTTGATTGCGTTCCAAAAAAAAAAAACAAAAAAAAAACAGGCCGCCTTGCCCATCTGTCTCTCTTAAAGAAGCCTCCTAAAGGGATTTTAATCATCTCAACTTGGAGCTGCTCAGGCAAAGAGCTACATCTCTCTCTCTCATACGCACACGCACGCATTTCCCATGTTCTTGCTTGTATTCCCTGTCATATCGTCTTGTCGCTACTGCAACATATTGTCTCAGCTCTTTTGTGTCATATCTGTGCAGCCATTCGGCCCCTCAGACCCCCATTCAAGGCTCCCACAGACACATCAAATCCCCCCTGCCAACCCCGACCCTGTCCCTATTTATCCTCTTGCTCCTAAATTTCCCTTCAAAGGGGCGGGGGGGGGGGACGACAACGCGAGCCGTGACATCAATCAGGGAAAGCGAATATTTAGCCGGCGCTAATTTCCACCAATAGCCTGGAGACAGGCTTAGCTGACAAAACTCATTCCTGCGCCGAACAAAACTGCCTGTGTTGAGATGCAGCTACCCCCCACAACCCCCCGCGCCTCCCTGATCCCTGCCGCTTTGCGCGCAAGGCAGCATCACAATAAACACAGTTAACGCTTCTGTTGCTTCCCTCTTGATTTAGCCTCGTCAAATGAATGCACGCCACGGCGGGATATCCAAGGCCCCCCCCCCCCCCCCCCCCAACCCGCCCCCAACCCCCTTTTGACGGGACATAATGGGCTCCATTCTGCGTGAAATAGTTGGGTAATACCAGTCGAGTGTGGCAAGCAGGCCCTTACCCGGTGCCACTACAAGAACAGCTGCTGTGTTCTTAGCGGGACGAGAGCGCCACGCCGCTTCACCCTTGAGCTTGTTTGAATCGGGTGAGTGGTTTCTTCCCAGAGCCCGCTTGCCGCCCCTCTTTCAATGCCAACAAACCGTTTGACCCGGTTCCTCTTCCCCCTTCAGTGTGTGAGCGGGAACAAAAATAATAATGGGGGGTGACCCTTGTGGTACCTCAATTTTCCCATCCTTTACCCCCTACCCCACTCAAGCGCAGCTGCCATCATGCCAGTCTGGTTATCCCACACAAATCATCTGCCCTCCCCCCATACTACGCCCAGTCACTTAAAGCAACAATATGTGATCATTTGACCCCAAAGAATAGCTCATGCTACGCTGGCTCGGAAGAAGGAGACTAGCATCCTCTGTCATTGCCATGGCAACCCTGCATCACCTACTTCAGTGGTCTATAGGAGGGGTGTTCAAACTTTTTCCACTGAGGGTCACATACTGAAAAATCAAGGGATGCGGGGGCTTCTTTTACATTTTTTATATTTAACAGCCTGCATCTCAGCTTTGTGTTTCCAGTGTATTTTCCTCAACTTTTTCTCCTTACATTACACTTTTTTGCAGCTAAAATTTGTACGCACACTTCAACTTTCTCCTTGTACGTTTTTTCTCTGACTTGTCATAATATTTGGACTTTATTATTGTAATATCATAACTTTCCCAACCTAATTTTCCACAACGTGCAACTTTATCCTTTGTTTTGTTTGTTTCCCATATTACGACATTTTTAATGTTTCAGCCTTATGCCACTTTTTCTCTTACGATTTTATTTTTATTCTTGCAAAATGACTGGTCTTTTTCCATTTTTACTGCTGTTGTTTTTTAGTTTAATTGTATTTTTAGAATGAGCCGAAGACCAATAAAAAAACAGCTGCACGCTATAAATGGCCCCCAGGCCGCACTTTGGGCACACCTAGTCTACAGCATCAACCCCACAATTAGAACGCTTGCATCTAATTATCTGATTACAGGATGCCGCTGTGTGAAAGCACACACGGTTACGGTGATATACCACTTTAAAGGAGCAGGTGTATAAATGCCTGATCTACTGTTAATTTAGCTGTTAATTTTCCCATTGTTGTTGTCGCTATTGTTAGAAGAGCGTAGACACTTTCATGGTGTCTTAGCGCGACACTAAAATGATCAGACGTTATTTATTGTGTTAGCTTTTAGTGCGTACATTACTTAGTTTGACTTCTCGAGCATGACTTTTGATACATTCAAGACAGCTAGGAAATCAGAAATATGACACTTGTTGCTTTCTATGAAAAGCTGCCGACTCCAAACTGCAAAACGAAACCCAATTTTGCCGATTAGCCTTATGCATGCATAGCTAATAAATACAGTCAAACCTTGGTTTTCGTGCGCCCCAGTTGTCATATGATTTTTTTCAGTCAAACATTTTCACTAAGATTTTGCCTCGGTTTTCGTACAATATTGCACTTTACAAACGAGTCCGTTTGCCCTGTATTGTATTGTTCCCCGAAATCGAGCGCCCAGACCAAGCACCATACACATTTATGACTCACTGTCCATGCATTTTTTTTTATCGAGTGCGACAGGTAAATAACCCGACATGGGCCAAAGAAATTTGCAAGGGCCAGCAATTTGATGGCGAGATTGATACGTTCAATCTGCATCAAGTCTGCATCAACAATAAGTTTCATCCATTCATCATTTATAATTATTTTGCATTGCCTTCTGCATGTAAGACTACAATTATTCTCCATAGAATGTAGTTTTTGTTAATATTTTTGGGTGTCTGGAATGGATTCATTACATTTACAATGATTTGCGTGGGAAAAATTGCCTCAGTTTTCGTATGTTTTGTTTTTTGTCCGACCTTTTAGAACAAATAATTGCCGAAAACCGAGGTTCCACAGTGCAGATAAATACATATTTTTTATTTACTCAGTATTTTGTCATTATATTTCTATTATATATGTTTTCTAATTTCCTTCTGGAGTCTAATGACTCAATTGCTATGACGTCAGATTAGCAATTTTTGAAACATATTTTTTAAAATTTAGTCATTATATTGTTACTGTCATTTATTTATTTATGATGTACTTATTTATTTTTGAATAATATTGTCGGCCCTCTCTGCGGGGTACTTTGCGACTTTCCAGTTTTTTTTAAAGCAGCATTTTCCCTTTGTTACCGTTTCCTACTACTGATTATATGATATACATATATCGGATTTAATGTTGTTACAAATGACTAGGCATTGACAGCTTGCGAAGAAATGCGGCATATTGAGCAACAGCATTTGGCGTCATGCTGCAGGTGGATTACATAGTCGTACAAATTTCATTGATTTGATCCGGCGCTAAATGGGCCCAGGCAGTCTGTGCATCAACATACAATCTCTGTCAAGAGAAATGGTTGTGAAAAAAAGTCTACATCAGATTTGTTGAGGAAAAAGCTTTTAATTGTTGGAAAAATAATGTAATTACGTAGGTTGTTTTCTATTGTCCAAATAGCCAAATCAGCTACGCTGCTGGCTAAGCCCCAACGAGAGTTGAACCCATGCAGGCAGGAGAATCTTGTTCACTTTAATTGGCTGTGATTGGTCTCAATGACCTTATCCTCTTTTACTGTAGAACCAAATGATCCCTTTTTGACCTAATTCACTTTGTGAGCGTTTGGCAACCAGCAAACCAAACAACTATTTTCTTAGAACTCTTGTTGTGCCCTTTTTTTTCTTCTCTCCAATATTATGGTAGCAGAAAGTACAAGTCCCGCCACCGCTTCATTAATTATTTAGCGCCCTTTCTAGAAGGCTCGTTGTATTGGGGGGGGGGGTATGATTTGAATAGGAAGTAGCTCGGCGGACCCGAGCGTGTGATGTGTGTGTTCCCCTGTCATTGTATGTTTCTGTGGGCTTCATTTGTCTGCCTCGGCAAGCCAGGGGGCTGAAAGAGAATTTCCATTCTATGAATATTTAATACATAATAAAGTTTTTGATTTTATTCTATTCAATCTGAAGGGGTAAAAATGTGGCAAGGCTACCCTCCTCAAGGACAGCTGGGAGTAAAGGTAGTTGGCTTGACTATCACACAGAAATACATGTGCCACATTGGAATAGTTCTATAGGAGTTTTGCCTGCTTTAGTGTTGGATCAGAGTGCATCCGGGCCGCCCACTGCCTCCATGGTGACCTGGCATGGCTCTGTGTGAGACACCCAGCTGGGAGTGCCCCTGAATCTACTTGGGATTAGCCCAGGATTGTCTGGGATTACTCTGGGATAGAGAGGGATTAGTAGTGACTGCCTGTTTCGGGGGCGTGAGGGCCATCGTTTGGCCAAATTGCCCCCTGACTCAGAGTGAGGCAATGGGGAGGCAGAAGAGAACCACACCTGCCTGCAAACCTCCTGCCTTGTTCTTCGGTGCTAAAAGCAGAACATGTTGTACACGAGCTTCACCATCATGATGCTGATGGTGGTTCCATGCATGGCCACCATCCGAAATCTCCCAAATCTCTCTAGCAGGTGGATTCATCAGATAAAGAGGGTTTGGGAATGACGGCAAATCCCTCCAAGTTCAGTGTGGCTGCTCTTCCCTCACACGGGGATAAAATGGAGATTTGGACTCAGACGGGTCACAGAGAGTTGCAGCCTGAAGTGGAAGTGAAGCTCGGTGAGAGTTTGCCGTCGGCCTTGCTGCGATGGCTTAGAAAACAAAACAGCAGCAAAAAAAAACAACAGTTTTATGATGAAGTATTTCATAAAGATGCACCATGATGTTTAGAATTGTTTAAGCCTGCTTGTCAGTCATTTGGAGTCGGCGTACCTGATGAGTCTGAGCAATCTAGAGGATTAACTAACACGAGTGTATTTTGCTTCTTGTTTCGCTTTTTCGGGGCTTACCAGTGACGGCAAACAAGAAATTTATGATAACAAACAACCTGAAATAGAAGATATTGCGACACAGGAAAGGGTCAAACGGCACAATTATATGACGGGTACCGGGGTAAAACCATGTTTCTGCAAAACCTACCATGAAAGCAATGCACTGAAATCAGCGCAGTTCATCGGCTCAAAACATTATGTCCATTATCCAAGGTTTATTGAAACAAAGTCTTTGCTGGTCTTCAGTACAAAGTGGTAGGGAAAGGTGTGGTCTGAAGCGGACAGTTTTGGCCGCTAGTGGAGACACTTGCTATGGAAAACACGGTTTTTAACGGACATGGGTGGTTGTCATCAGACAGCGACGATGTATTCCATTTCAAGCAGGACGCGATGGTGCTGATTTTGAGCGGCGCGATAGGTGGATGGTCCCGTCAGGGTTGAGATGACGGAAGGATGCGGAGGAGGAGGGGTTCGGCAAGTTGGTGCGCCGAGAAGCCGTCAGTAGCATGGAGCGGGCGTCCCCTGCGGGCCTTCGTACAGCCGAGATGAAAGGCTGTTTAGTGTTGGAGCAGCGGCATCAAAAGAACCTCTCGCATCCACCCCCATCCCCCTCTCCCCTTCCATTGCTCTCTCGCTCTCTCTTGCCACAATATGATATAGTTCTGCGGTTGCACGTTTACCCGGTTGCCATGGCTACGAGGCGCTGGCGGTGTCACAGCGAGATAACCCAAGGAGGCATTCACAGATCACCTGAATTCACTTCACCTCCCATCTCTGGTGTTCTCTCTGCCAGAATTTGATTTATTTGTTTCCCCCGCCACACAAGTCGCCGTGAATACAAATAATCTGCGATATAATGGAGATGGTGGAAGTGCGCATACCCCTTCTCTCAATAAACCTATTGTAGCACTATATTCCACAAAACCGCAGGGGGTGCTTTTTTTCCTACCTATTTTTTTAAATGTGATACTTTTCCCACTTGAGCACCAAAACGCTTGGCATGGCAACAAAGAAGCCAAATTGCTGCAACTGACGATGTTGCGCATCAGGAACTTGAGCATCTAGCAACCCTTGAAATGTAAATGATAATAGAAAAATGATATCCTCAGAGTTAGTGACTGTATACGCTGCCAGGATAATGGGTAAGTAATTGGTGACACACTGCATAATTGACGGCAGAGCGATTGAAAGAAGACGTGGAAAATGATTGTTGTGGGCAAAGAAATGAGAGAAGAGCAAATCAAGACTAGTCAGAAAAAAAAGAAGCAGTCTCACTCTGACAAAATAGAAACGGGATTGTGATGGAGACAGAAAAATGGAGGCAGGGAAGGAAGGAGATTGGCAGTGGCAATAGATATTGGAAATTGGGATACATCCATTAGCCTTCCTTGCCCCCCAGCTCAATCTTGTGATACATCCTCCCCATTCAGAGAGCAACATGGCTGGAACTAAGCCAGACTGGCGATGACTTCAAACATACGTACAGTACACACATTCTCGGCAGCTTACATCAAGCCCGAGCTTGAATGGAGACGTAGAGGAGGACAGATGGATTGATGGAAATGAAAGTGGGAGGATTGACGTGCGTACTGAGAGAGCCTATAAAGTTGTGAGTCGCGGGTCGTTTCAGGTTGGCGGCGACTGACAGGCTCTAACGCCTAGCTGGCGAATGCTGTGTTTGTGTTTCTTGAAGGTATTCCAGATTTAATGATGCCGTGACTTTGGTTGACACTGATTGCACAGAGTACAGTAATATCAGATATGGTAGGGACTTGAAGAAGCAGAAGTGCTGCTGGTAGCTGTGATTGTGTTTGTATGTCTGCTTTGATGGTGTCAAAATGTTGCAATTCTGTGAGGACATCCATTTATCCATTTTCTACACCAGGTATCAGGGTCATCCGGGGGACTAAGCCTATCCAAGCTGCACTGATCATCTGACAATCATTCACAACCATTCCCACATTGTCTACCCAAAAAGAACCTAAGCACATGCATATTCCACACAGATAGGCCCAAAGCCAGAACCATCCAATCCTTGCCACAGAAATATGATCTAGGGTGTCACATGATCTCTAACAGACATCTTTCCTTCTGTTTCTCTGCAGAATTCCATTCGTCACAACCTCTCGCTCCACACACGCTTCATCCGTGTTCAAAATGAGGGCACAGGAAAGAGCTCATGGTGGATGCTCAACCCCGATGGAGGGAAGATGGGCAAGGCCCCCCGGAGGCGAGCAGTTTCTATGGATAACAACACCAAGTATCTTAAGAGCAAAGGTCGCATCAGGGGCAAGAGGGTCGGACGCCCTGGAATTGGAGCAGGTTCCACTGTCGTTGGGCTACAGGGCTCCCCTGATCATGGCAGCCCACCACATAAAGTGCTCCCCGGATCTGGAGGTGCATCTGGGACAGATGGGGAGTTCGACGCCTGGACGGATCTCCACTCCAGGGCTAGCTCGTCGGCCTCCACCCTGAGCGGGCGTCTATCGCCCATCCTTGCTGAAGGGGAACCGGAGGAACCAGAGGAAGGAGGCCTGTCCTGTTCCACCTCCCCACACCTCTATCCCTCGCCGACCGCCCGCTCTCCGTCCATGGGGGCAGGCAACCGCTGTCCTCCCCTTGAGCAATTGCCTCAGCTGGCCAACCTGACAGGTGCCATCAGTCTTGATGAGCAGCTGATGGAGGACAGTTATCATCACCATCATTCACAACAGCAGCAACACCAACAGCATCCCTCTGTTGGCAGACATAAGCACCAAACCTCAGTCTACCACTACAGCTCTGGAGTAAAGGGTCAGGGGGCTTATGGTTCTGGGGGGTATGCTGCGACAGGCATGGGCATGATGCGCCACCACTCACCCATGCAAACCATCCAGGAGAACAAGCCGGCCAGGTTCTCGGGAACGATGCGGACATACTCCAGCACCAACGCCCTGCAGAGTCTGCTAACAGGGGGATCAGCCAGGCAGCCGTACTGCCCCAAGGACATGATGTTGGCCCCCAAGAGAGAAAGCCATCCCATGATGGGCCCGGCTTGTAATGGCTCCAACCCTCATGGCCACCTCCCCGGTCACCACAATGGACCTCACAGTCACAACAGAACTCACAGCCATACTCCGTCACACAATCACAACTCATCTCACAGTCTCAGTCATAACAGCATCAGCCATAACCACACCCCGCCCCGTGCGCTGCCCCTCAACCCATGCGGCAACCAACTGCAGACCTACAATCACAAATCGCCCTACCTGTACAGTCCACCGTCACACGCCCACCTCCCGGCGTCAACCACCCTGCCCCCTAATCCAGCAGGGATGCTCGGCATGCCCCAGGACTCTTGCCATTTGGCCACCGCCCCTCATCCACACCCTCGTCACAACCATTACCCTGAGCCTCAACACCAAGCCATGGCTAACGGACCCTTCCACCTGGGCCAGGGCATGGGGGGCAGTAACGGCAGTGGGGGCTACCACCACGGCTACCACCAACCCCACCCGCACGAGAGACTACCAGCTGACCTGGACATTGACATGTTCCAGGGCAGCTTGGACTGCGATGTGGAGTCCATCCTCCTCCACGACATCATGGACTCTGGGGAGGAAATGGACTTCAACTTTGACTGCTCCCTTGCACAGGGGGTGGGAATCGGAATGGGCATGGGCATGGGTGTGACCATGGGCATGGGGATGGGAATGAGCGGACTAGCTGGTCCACAGCAAACCCATAGCAACCAGAGCTGGGTCCCTGGCTGAAATCCGGCCGGACCATCCGGGCCCCCACAAAAAGAACAATGTTACCCATAAAGCACTGTGCTCAACTGTGACATTCCTGACTTGACACAGAGACTATAGGACTATGTCTTTCTTTGTTGTCTGTCACCCCTTGCTCCTTTTTTGCCCCACCCCCCCTCCTCTCCCTGTGAGATCCAGCTCATGTCTCGTTAAGTATTTCTTCATATCAGCTATACTGTGATGACAATCTCTCAGCATCATTGCTTCTCATCTACCATGAGAGCTGAACTCTCAGTGCACTTTATCGCAAGTGGGTCTTCATCTGGCAGAACAGCTATTGCAGAACGTTTGTAACGAGGCTGTAACATTTTGGGCACGAACACATGAAGTCAGAAGCTAGTGTCAGATGTCAAACTTAAATGGGACCCTTAATCAGTCATAGTCAGAAGTCGGGACCTTTTTTCATACCAAAAAATGTACAAGAAATATCACTGAAAACAAAAACCTTAGCAAAAACTCAATACATGCAAATGAATTTATGATCTGGAGTCACTTCCCCCTCATAATGAAATTCACGCTCATGAGATCCAATCAATCCTCGCCACTGTCTTAGCACTCCTGTTATTTACGGCCTCATACATCCAGACCTTGGCACCTTGACTCCTCTGTTGGGCGCAATGTTTAGTTAATGTCCTTTTCGGCATCGGCCGAGGCGTGTTGTCACTACATCACCAAATGGATTCCATCATTACTCGCTTGCATGCAATTTGGTGAATTAAAAACTTGTATCACCTTGTCTCACCTGGGCCTCTGGAGCCTCTCTCTCTGGCATTGTCTGGAAGTGGCGTTCTCTTTCCGCCTGCCAGCGGAGACAAAGTGGCCATTACTCACAGCGAGCCATTAATGGGGCTTGATTGAAATTCAGCATCTTGCTTTTAATCTCCAAAGTGATGCGGCAGCGATGCGTCATTATTGAGAAGCTAACACATTGTCCTCCCATATCTCACCTCCCCGGGGTCCATCCGAGGGGGGTGGCCGCTTGCCCTGCCCGACGTTGACGTGCTGAGAAAGCCGAGTCAATCTTGTTGCCATCCCGTTTCAAGAATGTTCACTGGAAGAGATGGAGGATCAATCACGAGCTGGTGCAAATAGATGACAATTTTGACAGGGTCAACGAGAAGCCCGCAAAACCATCCACCCCCAAGATACGTCCCCCCCTTTTTTCTGTGTGTTTATTCTGTTGTCGTGTATTTGTCGTTGTGTTGTTGCTAACTCTACGGACCAACAGCGCTCATGTATTGTGCGCCGAGGAAATTCTGTCGGTGAAATGATGTAGTGCAGTATGACATTCCTCCCATCCTTCTGGTCGGAACCATTCCGCCCGCCCACATGTGTGCTTTGCTCAATTGTCTCTGTGTTTGTGAGTGAGGGGTGGGGGCGGTGCTGGAGTGTGTGGTGGCGGTGGGGTGGGTTAGTCTGAAGCTTCTTTATCATTGGCCTTGAAGGAGTCATGGAGAGGACATCCTTTTTTTCCCTTTCCCCCTTCTCTGACTCCTCCAAGGAGAACCCGCTGCATTTGGGCTTGTACACAAAGGGTGGGTGGGGCTTGGGTTGGGGCAGGTGGGTAGGGTGTTTATTGTTCCAGCCAAAGGTCAAACATGGCAGAGACTATCAGACCCATTACTGAGGTAAATACACCTCTATTGCAGGGCTTTTAGGCAGCACTGCTGGAAAATGTGTGCTTTTTTTGAAGCAAAATGGGCGGTGTCCTCCTTGCAAGTTGTGCTACACCCCGCGCTATACATTAGCCAGAAAAAGAGAGCTATACGTGATGTCTAATTTTCCTATATTTATTTATGAAAGAGATGGGTCTTTGTCAAATCCTAAATGTGGTAGTTGTTTTGAGTCAACTCCTGTACCCCCCTACATCCTCTCCCCGCGCCTCTGTTTTTTAAGATGTCAACCTCCCCCGTCCCTGTTTTACTTACATTTATTTTGTACAAAATCTATATATTAAGAATATTGTAAAATAGTTTTTAAGAAAAAAAAATCTCAAAAGAATATCAGTTTTGTTGTCTATTTCTTTTTTTCAAGAGAATGTATCTCATCATCTGGTGACTGTTAAATAAATGCATTTAAAACAAACAAACTTGCTCGTGTGTTTGTTCTAACATAAAACACCACAAAAGATGCTATTTCTTCCATGTGCGCGGTTGTTAAGCAAATACTAATTATTGAAAAACATTGCATAATTACTATTAATAAATATATGATTTGTTTTGGGTTTTTTAAATAAAATATCTGCTAAATTTGGTCTGCATTGTTTCATATACAAAAACTGGACTTTTTAAAATATACAGTATATAAAAGTTATTTGATTCCATTACACTTTTGCGAGAGTCCACAGAACATCATAAAAAATCAACACACAAGAGTCCTTATCTTTTATATTGAGTGAGTTATCATAAAAATAAATAAAAAAAACTGTCAAAACTTTTTCTGTGTAGCAGCATCAGTAGTATTCCTGTCAAACTGAGTTTAATCCTGATCTGATCCAGACTGACAGCCATTCCAATGTCGTGTAAACCATAAATGTAACATGTTCAAAAGCTGAAAACGTCTGTCAAATTAAGTCAGTTTGTAATTTGTTGTCCGTGTTTTATTTATTGTCATGATTAAAATTGTGTACATTCATTCGGCAGGTGACAACTGTGTTAAGCCTCGGTGGAGGCGTGGCCCTGTCCTACAGAACTATGGTGGCGGAGTCACATTATGTGTGGAAGCATCATTTGTTTTGTTTTTTTTTACTGCATGGGAAAAACGCTTTGTGTGTGTGTGTGTAGCCAGATTGTCAGTGTCGGAGTAATAGGTGTGTGTCATGAGGCTCGTTATGGCTCATGAAGCGGGGATAGGTTGGCCACAGCTGTCCCGGTCCCACCGGAGGTGTTTTCACAGGGAGGAGTGTGCAGCACTACAGCGCCATACTGCTGGGCCCCAAGGGGGACACCCCCCCACACACACCTCACCCCACCTCCACATACACACATGTATGTTTGCACATACGCAGTGGAGAACAACGCAAAGAGGCACATTTATAAAATACGCTGAGTACCCTCATGCTAGCTCTGTGTAGACAAAAACGATTTAGTTGTTGTGTCTTTGTGATTCGATGAAGTTCACGCACAGATGACTGCATTGCTAAAACAATGGTTCATGCATTGCTGCAAAAAAAAAAAAACAACTAAAAATGGGCCACTAGTTGGTAAAGAAACATTACACCTAGCACAGCTGTTTGACCTTTTGAATACATTTTGTCAGCATACATACAGTATGGGTTTAGTTACCATACAGTTTATAAAACACAAACTCTACAGTATAACTACACGTGGTCTGCCATTGTTGTTTTGGTTGTGATGCACTCACGCATGCCTATATTTAACACATAGTCCTCAGTTTCAGCGTTTAGAGCAGGGATGTCCAAACCTTTTCAACCTTTTGTTTGTATTAAATATGAACATACATTAGTATCTGCAAAGGTACTGGAAGAAAAAACAGCCTGTAGCTGAGCTTTGTGCTACAGATGACCAAATCATCAAACAGTTTTTACTATCAGCCTGATTTCTTGCATCAACATATGCAATATGGGCAAACTGCAGGCCAGAATTGGCCGCTATCTGGGGTGTTTCCAGGCTCCAAAACCATGTCTTCATGGTTCAGGTTGGCATTAGAGTTAATGTTAGGGTTGGGGTTAGGGTACGGTTTAGCTTGGGTAAGTGTTGGGGGTTATAGTTTTTCATGCTAAATTATGACTTTTCTTTTGTTTGGCCACCAAAAAACAAGATGTGGGCCACAAGGTGCTCCAGTGCCATACTTTGGACAACGCTGGAAACCTTTCAAATGTTTTCCAGTTATGCAGGCTCCAAAATCTTACCATGTTAGAAAACCACCAAGAAGAGACTATTTTTTTTATCGAGGAAACCTCATCTTAACTGACTAGGCTTGCCAATGACATCTTGCAAGGAAAGACGAGCTAAATTATAGTCCACTACTTCCATAAGGAGGCGGGCGACCTCTTTGGAGTCTGGCTTGGATCCACAGTTTGTGTGGCACTCCAGAGAGGGATGCAGGGTACAGTTGACAGCCAAGTCCAGGTGCTATGCCTGGGGGAGGGTCTGCTCCTCTGTTCCTCATTATCAGAGAGAGAGAGAAGCAGTGTTGGGGCATCATTACTCATCCACTCAAGCATCTGGGAGAAGGTTCTTTCTCCGTCGTGGATGGGGAGACCGCCCTCTGAGCTGAAAGGCTGGCTTTGGACGCTACCAGCGAACCTGATGTGACGTGATGGTCATATATTGACAGTTTAGATTGCATATAATGCTCTTTTATGCTGTAAAAGCGACACGGGCCGTGTTTCAGAGAGGTCATCAAAAATAAAAAACATTAGGGATGCAACTGGTGCGCAAAGGCCCAAACAATTAGTGGTCCTGGCGGACATAACTTAAGTTATTAAAGCTCCATAAAGCAAACCTCAGGAGGGGACTTTGCATTACCTCAGACGGCTTGCATTTCATCACGTTAATGTAAACACAGCCTGAACAGTAGCAGCAGACATTAATAATAACTGCTGTTGTTGTTGCTTTCCACCGTAAGTCCATGTATTAAAAAGAGCTGTCAATCACTTTTTGTGACTTGCAGTCTGTGATGCATTAAAAAGTACACACTGCATGCTGTGACATGCATCAATAAACGCGCTATCTCTAACTACCATGCTAATAATCTGCTGCAGATGGTGCCTGATGGCAGCCTCTATATTTGGTCGACATAATCACTCTAAGTTCATCTCACACACACACACACACACACACACACACACACACATTCACAGACGCTCCTGAACTGCTGCCATGTCGATGCGATGACGAGCTTTACGAGTGTGGGTTTTTTGTTTTACTTTGAAGGGCCAGGTAGGAATTTAGAGTCGTTTTTGATCCCATTAAGCTGTGATGCAACACAAAAGAAGCAAACGGGGAACAAGTGAGGACAACTTGGACTAATAGGTGGCCTGAAAAGCCACCTCATTAGCGAGGCCTACACCTAATGCAATACACAATCTGAGTGAATGAGTGAATGAATTTTAATGCATTAGGATAATCATACCACACCTGACCTGATCAGATTTGACAGATGCATTATGTTTTTGAACATGTCACATTGAGGGTTTACACATTACATTTGAATCTGGATCAGATCTAGATTCAACTCAGCTGCATCATACCGAGAGCTGTTTTTTAACAAACATATTGGTACCTTATTGGATATCCGCTGTTGATGGAGAGCTCATGTCACTACGATGGCCTCCCTCTGCTTCTTTGTGTGTGCGCACAATCAAGATGCTCTTGCGTGCATGTGTGTGTGTGTGTGTGTGTGTGCGTGCATGTGTGCGAGAGGGTTATCGCTCATGGTAACCTGCAACACACGCACACACACCCATCCAGTTCATTAAAGCGCCACTTATGTGTGTTGGGGGGGTTAGAAAGAGAGCGAAATGAAAGAGAGACAGGGATCTCGTTAGCAGCCATGCTGAAAGTCTGCTCCAGTTACTCGCTCAAGTGGGAGGCCCCGCCTCCTTTTCTTTTTTTGTTGGCCCCGCCTCCGCCATCCTTCTCTGTTCCTTCTCCCAGGTGGCGACAGAGGGCACACGAGGTGACTCGCCTTTTAGCTCTCCCCAAGACTCATCTCACCCACTGAGCTGCAGGCCTCATTAGACCACACTGCTGTCTTTAGCATTTAGCATTTTGCGTCACCCGAAAAGATTTCACCTGGCTTCACCTCGCTATACTTCACCAGGGAGTAGTTGGGGGGGGCTGACGTTTAATAATCAGAGGCACTTTTGCGTTATTTATGCGTGAGTGCGAGCGTACGTCCCGTGGGATGAGCGCGGCGGCGGCGGCGGCCTCAAACAGCTCTTATCCACCGCCATCGGAGGCTGACGCTCTAAAACTGCTGCTGCCATCAGCCACAAACTCATTAATTACTCTTTAGTATCAAGCCGTAATTAGAGACACCAATCAGGCTGAAGACGCCCCCACCCCCCAGCCCCTATTAGCGCTACAGTGATCTGGAAGCTAGCTTGCACAGCGGCTGAGATGTGTGATATTAGGCAATATGATGGGGGGGGGGGCACAAGAGGGAGGTGATGTCGATGTGAGAGAGAGGCATTAATTTGACATTAATTGTGTCGCCTTGCACTTTATTGACCCCCCCCTCCACCCACCACCACCACACACAATGTACTCAAGCTCAAGCGCCCCCACCCCCACCCCCACCCCCCCATCCCAAACACACACACACAAACACGTCCTCTCATCCTTCCTGAGTGGATCAGGAGACCAGCAAATATCTGATTAGACGTGGCTGTGCTGGAGGAGGATGGTGATGAGGGGGGGAGGGGGGGGGGGGGGGTGAAGGATGAGGATGATGAGGGTGACATGGGGACAAGAGGAGGAAGAGGTGAGAGGGTTTGGACTCATTAAGGCGCTCTGATTGGAGCAATAAGAAGAGATGGATGGGAGGATTTCCTGCCTGGTAATTGTCCTTTAATCAGGAAGTGACAGCTCGATAGATAGATAGATAGATAGATAGATAGATAGATAGATAGATAGATAGATAGATAGATAGATAGATAGATACAAGTAGATAGATAGATAGATAGATAGATAGATAGATAGATAGATAGATAGATAGATACAAGTAGATAGATAGATAGATAGATAGATAGATAGATAGATAGATAGATAGATACAAGTAGATAGATAGATAGATAGATAGATAGATAGATAGATAGATAGATAGATAGATAGATAGATACAAGTAGATAGATAGATAGATAGATAGATAGATAGATAGATAGATAGATAGATACAAGTAGATAGATAGATAGATAGATAGATAGATAGATAGATAGATAGATAGATACAAGTAGATAGATAGATAGATAGATAGATACAAGTAGATAGATAGATAGATAGATAGATAGATAGATAGATAGATAGATAGATAGATAGATAGATAGATAGACAGACAGACAGACAGACAGACAGACAGATAGATAGATAGATAGATAGATGATAGATAGATAGATAGATGATAGATAGATAGATAGATAGATAGATAGATAGATAGATAGATAGATAGATAGAAAAATTCACCTTTCAGCAGCTCTGCAAAAGTGTCCTAATAAAACATAAAAAACTTAAAAATAAAACAAAAAACGCAAAATAGGAGCGTTAAGAAAACTAAGACAATAGATTAAGAATAAATAAACAAATAAATATTTCAAAGATCACTTAATCTCAATAATAATAATAAAAAGTCGCATGTCGTGGGGGGGAGTGATCTGCCCATTCTATCAGTGGAGCAGGGCAGTGATAGTAATCTGCCACTTAAACTGCTCTTCTGTCGGGAGATGATGCTGTGCACTGGATGATGCTGGTTGTCCATGATGGACAGGAGCCTCCTCAGTGTCCTTTGCTCTGCCACAGATGCCAGGCTGTCCAGCTCAGTGCCAATGAAGGAGCCTGCCTTCCACACCAGTTTGTCCAGGCGTGTGGCGTGCTCCCCTAGCACACTACTGCATACAGGAGGGCACTAGCTACCACAGTCTGGTAGAAGATCTGGAGCAGCTTCTTGCATACGTTGAAGGACGCCAGCCTCCTGAGGAAGTACAGACGGCTCTGCCCTTTCCTGCACAGAGCATCTATGTTGGCAGTCCAGTCCAGTTTATCATCCAGATGCACTCCCAGGTATTTGTAGGTGTGAACCACCTCCACACGGTCACCTTGAATGAGAACAGGTTCTGGGTGTGTCCTGTTTCTCCTGAAGTCCACCACCATTTCCCTGGTCTTGGTGGTGTTGAGGTTCTGGCGGTATGCGTCATACCAGTTGACAAAGTCCTGGATCAGTTTTCTGTACTCATCCTCCTGTGCATTCCCGATACATCCCACGATGGCCGCGTCGTCCGCGTACTTCTGCACATGGCAGAGCTCAGAGTTGTACTGAAAGTCGGACGTGTACAGGGTAAACAGAACAGGAGAGAGCACAGTTCCCTGCGGTGCTCCCATGCTGCTGGTCACAGTGTCGGATCTGCAGTTCCCCAGTCGCACGTACCAAGGTCTGCCAGTCAGGCAGTCTGTGATCCACACCACCAGGTGATGATCCTGATGATGTTTTTCTGTAGGCCTGACCCTTTTTAACACTCAAAAATATAACCAATTAAATAGGGAACATACAGGAGAGAAAAAAAAATGGCAAAAATAAACAATAAAACGATCTATTGTAACGTTATTTATAAAAATAATTACATTGAAACAATACATGATCTATTTGTCAATAATAAGTCAGGACATTTAAGTAATTCAGCTTGGTCTTGGTCGTGCGTTTAGGGGAGGCTCACCGGTCATGATGGCAAATAAAAAAAGACTGATAACAAAATAAATATTGATATGAATCCACTGAACTGTATTAGAAAAGTATTTTCTGTATGATTGAAATCATTTTTAATATTAAAAATTGCTGAATTTGTGTGAAGGGGTGGGAGCATGCGTGAGCGGGAAGATGGTTGTCACTGCTGTCCTTCTATAGAGAGGAAAAGCCAGTGTGTTTTTTTTTTTCCAGCATCAGCACCAGCTGGAGAGCAGCAAGTCAAATGCATTCATATATAATTATGCTCTGCTGAATGAATGAATGAATGAATGAATGAATTAATTTGACTGTCAAGATTAGTCATGGGTCGGTTTCAAGGAAAACCACGGTATGGAAACCGTCACGGTTTCAAAACCACTAAAATTTCCCGTCATAGCATTTTTATAATATGAGAGAAAGTGGAGGTCCAGCGCGGCCACTACGTGGAAACGGTTTGTAACTTTCTGCGTTACACCTTGCAGTCAAAACTGGGCTTCGATGTGTTGAAACCACAGGCGTGTGCTGTGTTGCCATACGTTGGGCATAGATAGCACAGGCATTGTTAGCTGCCTCGTTAGCATTGAGCGGCGTCGGTACGGACGTGCCGTTGTTGTCGTTGTCGGTCGACATACTACTCATGTCGAGGCTCAGCAAATGCGGAGATTGGGAAGGAGACAGGAGTGGAGGATAAGTGGTAGAAAGCGTTTCGCTCTCCACTGAACAACAAGCAACAACCACTCAGCAACGTCTCAGTTGCTAACAACGATCACTCGACTCGGAAACGGATGTTTGCTGAAAAATGTGACCTGCCACTATGAAATAATAACATAACATTACGTAACATAAAAAAAAAAAATGTTGTGACCTTCGTGAGTCACTTGAATGCTTTTATTTGCATTTTTCTTTGTTTTTTGTTTTTTTTTACTAAGAAAATATCTACTGTGTTGTGACTTGAGTTTCAGGATTCATCACAGTAGACTGCATTGAAAAATGCATTGTATTTATTATTTTTTGAGAAACAATTCAGTTATTTTTTGTTATTTATTTTAAATACATATGTTCCACTTTCATCGTGCTATATTATATGGTTTAAAAATGCCTTTTTTTTACTCTCTTTTCAATAAAGATATTTCAAAACAACACATTTTAGAGCTGTAATTATAATATTGTGAAACTGTCAAACCGTGATATTATTGCCCACGGTTATCATACCGTCAGAATCTTTTTCTTACCGATTATATATCCAAGCTCACCAGAAGATGATCAGACTTTTACAACAAAGTATCAGAATCTTTCCTGGATAAGGATAGGTTGCATCTACTTCATAAAAGGTAAGGCCACAAATGTTTTTTAGTTCATAAAAAAAAAATAAATGGAAATAAGAAGTATTTGAAAACATTTTTAACCAAAGTGAATTATTCTCTTTTTCTGAGAAACCTGTTTTAACATGAAAGACAGCTCCAAAGGAGTCATGAACCTCACCGCACGTCACTGTTCTTAATGCTAATACAACAATGGTGGGTCAGCCTCTAAATATAAACAAGTTCTACCTAATCTGTTTACATGTGTGCTAAGCTATATCTAGCAGTGTGTGCTGTACGGTATACACGTGTACGTGTCACATTAACTTGTACCCTGTGTATATCTAAGGTTCACCCAATCTGACCTATAACAAATAATGTAAAATGAATGACTCTGTTCAAGGGACATCATAAGATTTATCATTAAAAAGTATCGAGTATATATAATCATAGAATAACACATGAACCCTGGCTCTAAACAAAAAAAAACTAACCTAAACTCCAATCCTAAAAGATGAAAAATCCAATAGAGCTCTTGCTTTGACATTAATTTTGTGAATCCCTGAAAGTTTGAATAACGATAAGCTGTAATAAAAACAAAAAAGGACATGTGTCTTTGCCTGTGGAGAGGCCACTGAGGTCCCCCTGGTGCTGGTAGTCCCTATGGCGGAGCTCCGCCGTGGGACTACCTCGCAGGAGGTGTAACTGGAGGCTTGGCTGTGACAACAAGGATGGTTGCTTTTGGAGGCCATTATTTTTGGTGGTGGGTGGAGAGGCAATTACAATGGAGGAAGATGAGGAGGAGGAGTTTGTGGATTGGGGGGAGTGGGTTCGCACGAGGGCATCCATCATGGTGTTGTCTACCTGGGGGTCCGCCCCTTGCACAGTTTCCTCCATAGCACACACTGTCAACATATGCACACAAACACGAGTGCAAGCACATCTCTGCCAGCATGCCCCCCCTTCCTCCCTACTATACTGCCTGCACACCCCCTCAAGACACATTGGCCATGCCATCCACATCACACACACACACACACACTATTCCCTGGGCTGGAGCATAGCAGACAGGGTACAGTGTGTAATACATTGCTGGTGCGCTGCTGCTTGTGGGCTGTTTGGGGGGGGGCAGTCCAGTCTAGACGGAGGCGATAGACATCTCATTAGGCCTCCTCTGCGGCCACCACCAGCTAGCAGCTCGTCCTTGCTCTGAGGGGGAAGGAGAGGAGGAGGAGGGTGGATGTATGGGGGGGACGCAAACGAGGTCCAGAAGGAGGCGACAATCAAAGATAGAGTCAAGTGAGGAGAGCGAGACACACACATTAGAGTATGATAATAGCAATAATTGTTTTGATCCTTCCCTCCTCTCCCGCAGGCGCCTTCTCTCTCTCCCCTTCCTCCTTCCTATTCCCTTCCACCAGACCTGCCCTCCTTTCCCCCCTCCCTGTCTTGCCTCCTGCTGCTGTTTCACTCTTAATTAATTTCTCACTACTCACCAGAGCCCATAGAGCTGAAGCTCAGCTCAGTCGGGCCTGGCAGGCTGATCTTAGATCAGCGCATGCAGGAGAACGCCCAGCAGGCATGAGGTGTGACGCTCATGTCTTGGCTGTGTGGGGCTCAGCCTGCCAATCTGTGCCCGAGGGTCCTGATGGGTCTTTATTGGCACCAGAGGGTGGGTGGATCATCACTGGGTTCAGTTTCACTTAATAATGCTGGCATGCTTTTCCCCAGCATGGTACCTACCGTAGCTACTCAAATCAACATGGCTCTACGCACTTCCAGACGCCGCTACCAGGTGCTACGTCCACTAACTTGGTCAAGCAAATTTGTCAGTGCAACATTCAAGTATACATGACGAAATTAAACAGACATGCTAAAATGAGCTTACTCTGTTACTGTGCCTTAGCGTTGGACGCTGCAGTATTATACGCCACCGTTTTCTTACCTCTGCCCTCAGTCTCCTCTTGGATAAACTAGATTTGAAAGTGAGAAAAAATGAGCGCGGACAACATGAAACCACATCACCCAGGTGTAGAAGTTATATACTGTATGTTTGGCTTTTGTGTCTCACAGAAACTATGGTGCATTGAAGGACCGCCGAACAAAGTATGAAATCTCAACGCTTGTTGAAAAAACATTATCAGCGATGCATAAAGACATAAGCATGTAAAATTGTCGGCTTTTAAAAATAAATTTAATATCACATATTTATAAATTAGACTTCGGGTGAATGAGGTGTGTTCTCAGACCTATTTTCGGAAAAGAAAAATACAAATTTAAAACAATTTTTTTGTTCAAAAATCCACAAATTTGCAGGGACATGAATGCTGAATCATGGATATGCAGGGATACACTCTATACATACACACATAAAATGCTCACATGCTATTAGCAAGCTAACTATTAGCATTTACATTTTTGTACATTCAAATAAGTAACAATTTGGACTTATTAGTGGTTCCCAAACCTTTCACAGTCACGTACCCCTTCAGGCATCTGACTGGAAGTCATGTACCGCCTACTCCCGCACACTTAAAAAACATAAAACACACAATGAAACATCTTTGATATATTGTTAAATATATCATATATTATGACATTACGTTATTATTTATTTTCATCTTATTTTTCAACTGCACACACAGGCTACTAATTTAAAATAGAGATGGTTTTACAAAGGTAAGATATCTCCTGGCAGGTTTGTCTTCCGTTTGGTGAATTTATTTATAACAATTAGTGACAAGCTGTGGTAAGATCTGGTGAACTGTGATCTTTTTGCTCTTTTGCTGTGCTTTGTTCTGCAACAACATGGAAATAATCAGTACAATGCAAGTAATGTTACACGTAAACGTAATTACAAGTAATTATGACAACAAAGGCACATATGGTACGGAAATCAATAAGGAAATTAATTAAATACGAGGCTTATTACTGAGACTAATGAACATATGAGAACATATCGCATGAGATTGTGCACCAAGTGTAAAATGCAGCACAGAGCTAACACTATTAAACCCCACCTCTGTGCATTTACGCACATTTGTGAACAAGGACAAGGTGAAGGGAAGAATAGAAAATACACGTCTGTCTGTGCAGTGCAGTGGCCGCAACGCCCGAAGACACATTATTCGTGAAAGCATAAATTTACTTACACGTGCAAAAATGGGGGCTTTCTAACATAGTGAGGGCATCCAGTCAGCAACCAAAAGAAAGGCTCATGCAGCACAGAAAACGTGCTAATTAGTCACAGCACCACGTAAGAAGACCAGCTCTCATTTAGCACACAACATAAATGATCTTGAAAACGCTTCAAGATGAAACCCTTTTAATGCATGTCATCATCAAACTTACTTATTTGTTCATACAACGCACACAGAACAATGAACAACCTCATGCCGTCTCCTTTCTTCTACACTGTACTAGCGGCTGTAGCTGTTCACGTGAGGCGTTTGAGTGCAATGCGTAAATCTCAGTATTTGGCGCTAATGTAGTCAAGTCGGTTTAAATTGTTATTCACGTGCCCCCTATGGCAATCTGCGTGCCTCTAGGGATATGCAGGTTAAGATGAGTCGGTCTCCAGGTCAGTCGCTAGGCCCGTTTAATATTTCCATGGAAATGTTTCTAGTTATCATCAGGAAATTGTGTTGGGAAATGTTTAGGATCACCCTTCCACACATACTGCAGATGCCCCAGAGGGGTCTAGACTCTTGGCTGTAGACTTTATGTACCGTAATTTCCGATGTATAAGCTGCTACTTTTTTCTTAAACTTTGAACCCTGTGGCTTATACAGCGGTGGAGCTAATTTATGACCATGTTCTAATCTTGTGACATCTCCTGTACCTCAGAACTACTACTAATCGCTTAAAAACTCAACCCATCGGAAATCTCAGGAGGTCGTTACTCAGTATAACAGTCTCACTCACGGTGTCATCATCAACAACTACAGTCATGGAAAAAATGCTTGTTTCTCCAGTTTATTGATCCATTTTAATGGTACAACTAAAGGTACATTTGTTTGGACAAATATAATGATGATAACAAATATATCTCATAAGAGTTTCATTTAAAAGCTGATAGCTAGCAACTTCCATGGTTTTCTTGATAATAACCAAAATCACTTAAGTTCTTACATGAATAGCCAAAAAATGTAACTCTTATGAGCTATTTTTGTTGTCATTGTTCTTTTTGTCCAAACAAAGGTACTTTTAGTTGTATCAGGCATTAAAATGAACAAGAAACTGAAGAAACAAGGGTGGTCTAATCGTTTATTTCCATGACTGTATTTGAACTTCTTCCCCATGATGCATGCCAATGGCTGCGTTTTTAAACTGCATTGGCGCTTGTCTTGTATGCCTTTTGAGTGTTAAGTTGCTGTGCGATGGTTTTAGCATTATTTTTAAGATGACACCGTGAATTAGACTGTTATTTTGAGTAATGATCTCCTGCGATCGCCGATGGGTTCGTGAGTTAGTTGTGAATTCAAATAAAGAGCTGCCCGGTCCTCACGGACTCATGGGTGCCACAATTTTATGACGTGGACATGTGCGGTTTATAGTCCGGTGCGGCTTATGTATGTAAAAATATGTTTTTCTCTGTAAATTTAGTGGGTGTGGCTTAAACACCTGTGCGTCTTACACACAGGAAATGAAGGTAGTTCCTGGCCTGGGCTGGAATCATTTGTGTGACTCCGATACAAGTGACTAGGACGACGAGGAGGACTAGGAGGAAGGATGGATGGACAAAGGAAGCAAGGAATTGCCAAGGTCGCCCTGCAGCAAATGCAAAAAAAAGCAGGGATAGGAGAGAAGGAAAATGCTTGGCTGGATCTCAAGGCCAGATGTGCATTGTGACTCTCCTCAAGGGAACCAATTGCTTTTTGCTTCTGGGTTTGACCTTTAACCCCCATGGCCACCAACTGAAGTGCAGAAGAAATGCTCATGCATCACCCCTATTTTTTCACAGCGTTAACTTCGTCATTCCACTAACATTTTAGTTTCTTGTTTTTGTTCCATTTTCATTCTTAATCACCTGTGTAGTAGACCTTAAAAAGTCTTATGAGCAGTGAATTGATTTTTCTCAATGATCACGTTTGTTTCGTCACCTTTTCTCTCACCGGCGTCGGCCGCCGGGAGACTTCTGTCGGTCCGATGAAGCCTCCTTTACTTCTCGTCTGCTGCCTCGCCTGGTTAAACGAGCCACAGGGGAGCATTAGACGAGCAATAACCAAGCAGCTGGAGCTTCCACAGCGACTAACTTCTCCTCACGCTTAGAACGAACCTTGATGCTTAGCGTGAACAGTACTTGTGTGGCAAATGTTCTCTTTTGCTTACTTTTTTGGCACGTTTACGATCCAAACTCATTGAGAGGAACCAAAGTAAATTAGGTTGATTTGTTCAAGCACTGCTTTCCCAATGTACATGGCATGGCCGGTTGAAAAATTGCTCATTTAAAATAGAAATAAAAAAATAACCCAAAATAGCATAGGATGAAAAAGGTAGGACAAAAAATTGCTAATTTAAAATAAAATTATAAAAAAAATACAAATTAATTTGAAATGAAAAATTGCAAAATGTTACATTCAAATAAAATATTTAAAAATAAAAATAGAAATAAAAAAATAACCCAAAATAACATAGGATGAAAAAGGTAGGACAAAAAATTGCAAATTTAAAATAAAATTATAAAAAAAATACAAATTAATTTGGAATGAAAATTTGCAAAATGTTACATTCAAATAAAATATTTAAAAATAAAAAATTTATGTAGAACGAAGAAGTACACATTTTTATTAAAATATGTAGGATGAAAAATGTACATTAGTACATGACGAAAGTACATTCAATTCTAATAAAATGAATACAAAAATAAATAAAAATAAAGTTTCAAGTGCATCAATCATCTTGGATCTCATAATAGCCAATGGCTAATTTAGAATACAAATTTAAAAAATACTAAACAACACAGGCCAAAAAAATTGCAAATTGCAAATAAAATTGAAACCTCCACCCAAAATTATATGGAACTGAATTACATTAAATAATTTTTAATTTGAAATGATAATAATAATAATAATAATAATAATAATAATAATAATGGAGGATGAAACATGTTCTAAGAAATAAATAAAATAAAACAAATAAAAAGCACCACAATCATCTTGGCTGTCATACAGTGGAAATAATATATCAAAAATAATTTAATCACTGTAGTAAATTTAGACATTTTTATGCATTTTCCAATCTTCATGGCAATGTAGCCCGAAAATTGAAATTTTCAAATAAATAAAAAAAATATGTTGGATAAAAGCTGAACGATTTTTATTAAAATTGACGACAATTGTTGTATGAAAAATGTTTTTAAAACAAATAAATGAAATAAATAAATAATAATGGCCTTAGGCATGTTCGATCTCATACATGGGAAATAATATAAAAATAATCTGTTCCAGGGTCAAACTGTCGCCATCATAAGACCTATTATTAACTGTCTAGTCAGTGTTTTTTAAATCTGTCATACAAGTGTAAAAAGAAGTTAACCAATGATCAACACTTACACAGACGAATGACTAAAACGTATATTTCCCAAAAAATGAGGTGGAATTCCAAACTGTACCACCTCAGGAGGGTTTTGACTTTAAATCACGGGAGAGAGGACATGATCTTATGCCCTCCAAATTTTAGGGGGCATGAAAAAAAAAATGCAAAAAAATCTCCTGGGTCTTGCCTTGTCTATTTCTAAAAGCAATAGCGTTATTGCTTTCATACGACAGTGCACACAACTTCAGGTCAACATAGAACTCACGAGAAATCTCTCTTAATTAAAGATGTCAGATCCGATGGAGTACCATCCTTTTGTGAGGCTGACAGTAAGTCCATGCAAGACCTACAGATAATAATAACAATAATTATAATAGCATAACGTTATTAATGACTTGTAAGAGGATCAAGCCAGTGAATGAATGAGCCGCCTTAATGTGATGGTGCGTGAAAAGATGGATTCTGAAGGCACACAAAAGAAGCAAATGGTCATCCCACGAAGCCACATCTTTTAGACCATCAGCCACAATGAGTATTCATTCTTACGTAATGAATACTTTTATATGTATACATGCATTAATGCAAGAACTCAGTGAAATACTGGATGAAGATCAATAAAGGAGGCATTTCAAGGTAGTTTGTATTGAGGAGGTAAGGTTAAGGCATATTATTTCCATTACATGTATTATGAACTCAAATATTTTTGAATTTACTCAAAAATGACGCATCAAAAAACACATTTTTAATATCTGAGTAAGTAAAAAATATTTGATAAAATATACACATATATATATATATATATAAAATGACCAAATTATCACAAAAGAAATGGTTAAACAACAACAAAAACAAAAAACTACAGCGCAATATTTTGTACAAAATCCTACCAAATTCTTCCAAAAGTCTCATTAATGACATTTGAGCATTTCATACAAACCAGAACGATTCAAAAACATGTTTTCCCCAAAGTTCACGAAAGGTTTATGACATGTAGAACTAAATCCTACAAAAGTAATTAAAGCAGAAAATGAATAAACCACAAAAATGTTTTACCACAAAAACTTAGATAAATTACAGTGCAAGATTTTGTGAAGAAGCGTGCAACACTAATAAAAAAAAAATGGTCATTAATGTCATTTGATACAAACAGAAAAACAACAAAAATCTACATAATATGAAAAAAACAGTCTCTCTCTTTTTTTTAAAGTTCACGGTTAATGGGTTTCTGAATTTTTGTACAAAATCCTACAAAATTCTCACAAGAGTAAAAAATGGATTAAAAAAAAACACATGACAGACACTTTAAAGAAAAACAGCACTTTTTTTTTTTAGGAATTTTGCCATCCAAAATCCTTATGTGAGACATGAACACGTATGTCTTTCTCTTTTCTGTGCGTTCTAAAGCTATAAAAACAGCTAAAAAGAGACAGCTCATTACTGCTCATACGGCAACCACTTATTCCGTCTATAAAGCCTTCTAAAAAAGACTCCAAAAAGCGAAAACAATGCTCCATTTACATATAATGTGACGTGCATATAACCAAGCTACAGCGACATTGTTACTATTGTTAATAACATTGCTAATGATGATTTCCCTTTAAGTTTCCCTTTAGGCTGGGCTCATTAATGACATTTGACATTGTTTGAGGTGTTAAATTAAAAAAAAAGAAAAGCCTTTAAAGTAACCAAAAATATGTTTAAAAATGTAGTTTAGGATTTTTCGTACAAAATCCAACAAAATTCTTTCATTTATTAGGTACCTTGCTAAAATGTTATATCATTTGTCGAGGAAAAAATCAATATTTGATCATTTCTGACCAATGTAAGTGCATAATAATTGCAACATGTATTCATTTGACAACTGCAACGCTTTTCTATGATATCTGACATCATTTGAAAAACAAAAACAATATTGTGTCCTTACACAACAAACTCCTTAAACATGTTGTGCTGAACACATAAAACATTGCTGCGAAAACTCAAACTTTTGCGGGAATTTCCACTCTTCTCCAAACCTTCCCATGCTGCTGCAAACTCTCTGAAATTTGTTGAATTTCTTCAAATTACAGGCAATTCCTCCTTGTATAAAATTACACTAAAATCTTTCAAGAATTTATGGCACTGTTGGTTGTTGGTTTTGAAAAGAAATAAAAATATTGATGCAAAAAAAATCTTTTGAGAACAGTCTCATCAGTGACTGATGATGTTGTATGGTTTGGAAAACAATAACAATTAAAAAATTTAAACAACAACTTAATTCCTTCCACAATAAACAAACACTGCGATTGGCTGGCGACCAGTCCAGGGTGTACCCCGCCTGTCGCCCGAAGTCAGCTGGGATAGGCTCCAGCATGCCCCCGCGACCCTCGTGAAGATAAGCGGTATAGAAAATGGATGGATGGAATAAACAAACATGGCTGAAACATTAAAACATTCAAATGAACAAGAAACTGAAGAAACAAGGGTGGTCTATTCTTTTTTTCCATGACTCTAGTTGTGGGCCTAAAATCACCCAAAAAACCAAACATTTTTGCAGATTTGAAAAATGATAGTGAACATTACTGATCATAAATCTGTTTTAACCTGAGTGATGTAAACCATTTAAAGACTTGTATGCAGTTTCAAGTCTGCGAGTCGAAAAGAAGCGCGTGTGTGCCTGCGTCGTCGCACTACGCCACCTATCACGCTGTGGCTGCGTACGCCGCTGATACCAGGCAGTTAATGACGTTCGTCTGGCTTTATTTGACGCAGTTGAGCACCTGGTCCATTTGCCTCTCTGCCATCACGGCAACCACGGCAAACGTTAACATCCTGAAATCAGCTCCGTGTCCCTTGGGTTTCTTTTCATTCACTCGAACATTTGGAATAACATTATCACCGCATTTAGGTAATGATATCACATCAAAGCGCTGTCAGGAGACTCCGCCCCCTCTACTACACATCCCTCACATGAAAACGGCCCAACATGACCCCTGAGTAAGACCTCCTGCGGCCTGGCGACTGCTCCCCAACCTCCCGCCCCGTGAACACTGACACTAATTGAGAGCGGTATGAAATATAGATGATCTCTGCGGTGGTCGCCACCGCTGCCGCGGCTTTCACTGAGCCTCCCTCCTTTCTGAGCTCGTCTTCCTGTCTGCTCGAGCGACTCGGGATCAAGACGGCATGCGGACGCCTCGTTGGCATGACGCGCATGCTCCACTGCACACGAGGTGTATCAGCGACGCTCGGCTGCACATCATCGACTTGGACGAACAGCACAGACAGAAGCCAAGCATGTATACGTACAGTACATACGTTCCATTAAAACGCCACCTTTTAGCTTCCGCAGTCCTCTTCTTGATTAGCTTGATGGTTGACAACAGTTTGAAACGCGCCATCTACAGGACTTACTGTAAATGGAATGATATCAGTGTTATGTTTGTCTTGATAATAAATATTACAATAAAATAACACATCAAATAAAAAACTGAAATCTACATTAATACTACATATTATACAAATATACACAAAATATTAAAAATGGGAGTATAAAATAAGAGTTTTTATGAATACATAAATAATCTTAAAAATAAGAAAGCTAATGAATGAAAATAAATGTGCAAATAAAACAAATACAATTTTTTTTACATAAAAAATATTCCAACACATCTTTACAATAATAAAAAAGTTAAATAAAAACATAAATATACATGATACTAAATCTAAAAATTAATAATATTTCATAACATAATAAGAAATTTGCTATGTAAAAAAAACTATAAGAAAAGTAAAAATAAAATACAAAAAGCATCATTGGGGCCCTTGAAAGCTGCTACATAAATTATACAGCATTTACTATTTTTTTACATTTTTAAAAATATTCCAACATATTATACAAGTATTTACAAGTACAATAACATAGAAAAATAATAAAATAAAAACACAAATATACAATAATACTAAGGCTGTTAACGCGCGTTAACGGTGGTAACTATTGTATTTCAATAATTACGTTTAATTTTTTAGCAGTGATTAACATTCAGACATCATGACAAGCCACGGCTCGCTATTATGACGACGGACGGCGGCACAGTGTAGCTCCCAACAGAGTCACACAGTGTCTAACGCTCTTTTATAACTTTATTCTTACCTCAACACATCACCAGCAGTGCAATTCCAACACCGTATATGTCTCTTCTACTCCAAACAAACAAGTCTCTCGTCCATTCAATGCAGCAACACTTCCTCATTGTCACCGGACAGACCGCGAGATGCGTTCACGGACACTCCGAACATCACAACAAGGTCGTTATTATGCGTGCATAGTGTGGTCTAAATAAACAGAAATGCAATGAAAATCAATAAGTGAATATTCTTATCACTCACTTTGCTACTCTTAATGCGGAAGTACAATTTGCTGCATTTAAGTGTGATCGGAAATCCCAGAAAATTCACTGAAAACATGTGAACTCACCTTAAATGATGTGGTGTCTTTGAACGCAACTCCGCATTGCTCATAATAACACAGTGCTGTTAAAGAAACCAGTGTTAGGTACATAGATTTTCAGACATATGTGTCAATATAAGTTACTTTGGTGCTGCTAATACATTCAAATCTAAATATATATAATCCTGCCCTGTCTTTTATCTGTCTTTCAATAAAATACAGTAAAAATGGGCATGTTTCAGACATGGTAATGGTAATTGTTGAATTTATTTTGAACATGCATAGGAGTTACATTGGAATATATCACATAGTACAATTTAGTGTTCTACATGTCCAAAAAGGAGTAGGAAGAAGCACATCTTATTTAATCCTACCCGCCATCCGTTTCACATCAATTGCAATACATTTGTTCACTTCCTGTATTCCAAATGTACTCTTTGCTTTAAAATACATTGGAAAATGATGAGGTAATATGATAAGGTAATATAGTGTGACATGGTGATTAATCATGATTAATTAATTTGAAAACTGTCATTAATCTGATTACAAACTGTAATCATTTGACAGTCCTAAATAATACTAAATATTATTTTATGAAAATGAAAAAGTAAATAAATAAAAAACATCACTGTGTCCCTTGAAAACTGCTACATGCATTTTATAGCATATAGCGTACCCTTTTTTTAGAGCATAAAAAATTGTCCAAAATGTTTGTAAAATAAAAAAAACAAGTATTCATTAATACAACATACACACACAATTATAATATGTCATATTTGTAAATACTGTGAAAAAGAAAAATAAGTCAAATACTAAAAGCGTAAATAGAATACAAAAATGTGTTCCTTAAAAGTCTTTATTATCTTTAAATATGATCTTTTGTATTATTACAAATAATTCATATCTTTCGTGAATTTTTCTGGTGGTTATAGAGGGTATTTCGATGCTGGGCTACCTCACCGCTGACCTTGGCAGTGAACCCAGTGTGACCTAAATCTAAACTGGAGGTCCTGCTTGAGGTTTGTCATGCTGGCGAGAACCGAGCAGTGTATATCCAGACAGAAGCCTCCTATATGACTTTACTGTGGACGCCTCTCCAAAGGAGGTGGCAGGGAATCACACTCAGTCGACACTACCAGCAAGTACACACAGCTAAAGGTCAGGCGGTCACTGGATGGTTAGTTTGTATGTGTGTGTGTGTGTGTGTTTTTAATTTCTCTTCCTATTTACTCATCCTCTTTTTTTGTAAGAATTTTATATTTAGAACAATAATAAACCAGTATAATATATATATTTTTTCCCCACTGTATTTTTTTTCATCATTAGCATTCATCATTAGCATCTACTGCTTTAAGTTTAAGTTACCAAATATGGTTCCTTTTGGCCCCCATTGCGAGATTTCAGAATTGTGGGACATTTTCTATAATTTCTCAGTAAAAGATGCATGTCTTTTAATGAGGTCTGTGAATAGCAGGGACATGGCATAGTTTTATCACAATGCACACATACGTTCCCGGCTTGTGAGGATTCCCTACAGGACCCTTGCCTACTGTCAGCACTTGGCCTCGGCTGTCAGTCGTCTCGCGGCCTTCGCCATCATCGGCTGGCTGGCACGCGAGTGTGAAATCTTTGTGTGCGATGGAGCACATGTTGACCCCTCGCAGCACATGTCTGTCTCTGCTCCATCAGCTGAAAGAAAAAGAAGCGTGGTGTCGTTCTTGGCAACCATTTACAGAGACGACATCCCAGTTTGGATGGAATACTGAGGCCCAGTTAGCACACGCGTCTGCCAATGTGGTTACTGGTGCTAAACTCACTCATTGTGTCTCATTAGGTTTATTTTCTATGAAATATTATTATGCCAACACAGGAGCAATTATCCATGTTTATGACTGTGCAGTATATGACAAAATATACACTACATCTACTCTTTCTCCACCCCATAGCAACTAACGAACAAATACATGCTGCTAACCTTTGCAAAATACTTATTTCACAAATGAATGATTGTTGTAGTGTCTCTGACAGAGAGAGTGTGTCTCCGGGAAGCACTACTGTATACTTTATCCACTTTTTACATGTACACTGTAACTCTGCACTTGTCCAGAGTACTAGATGCCATGTACTGTCACAAATATAACTAATGTTAGCAACACTAGCATAGCTATATGAGCTAAAGTGCTTACATTACAGCCACATTTTAACAGCAACATCATGCTACGTTAGCCTGTTTGCTGAAGAAAAACAAAATGATCAAACGTTCAGCTCGTCATGTCTGTAGCTGACTGATGGATGGTTGGCTTTATCTTAAGATGTGCGGCGAAGCGTGGATTTTACACAATACTCCCATAACAAGGTTTCCGATACATGCTGAGTCTCACACTAAAATATCAATATTTCTACATATTTGGGGGCAATGTGGTCGAGAGAGGCAGCTGGAATTAACAGCAAACACAAACGTTAGCAACACTAGCATAGCTCCGTATATGAGTTAAAGTGCTAAGATTACAGTCACATTGTAATAGCAACATCATGCTAGGTTAGCCTATTCGCTGAAACACACACACACACACATAAATAATCAAATGTACAGCTTCCCGTCTGTCGCTGACCGACGGACAGTTGGCAGGGCTCCAGGCTTTGTTTTAAGATGTGTAGCGAAGCCTGAATTGTGTTTGATAACAAGGTTTCTGATACATGCGGCGTCTCATACTACAACATCAATATTGCAACATATTTGGGGGCGATGTGTTTGAGAGAGGCAGCTGGAATTAACAGCAAACACAAACGTTAGCAACACTAGCGTAGCTTTGTGAGCTAAAGTGATAACATTACAGACACATTTCAACAGCAACATTATGCTATTGGCTGAAGAAAAACAAAATAATCAAACTTACAGATCTCACATCTGCAGCTCCCTGATGGACAGTTAGACTTTATTTTAAGATGTGCGGCGAAGCCTTTTTGAAAACAAAGCTGTGCTCTGTGAAGTGGTGGTTGAATGCACAGCGTTTGAGAACCTCTTCTCTCAAAAGTGGAGCAAACAAGTGAGGCAGATGATAGATTTTTCTCACGTCTGGTGTTCATAAGCAGGCTCTAGGGAGCACTTATTACTCTTAGAACATCATTAAAAAGTCACTTTTGCATAATAAAAAAATGTGTGAAGATTAGTTGATCAATGTGACTGGCGGAAGTGGCCACATCCAATGAATGAACAGCAGGAGAAGCATCCATGTAAGTTTAAATGTACATATACAGTAGTAGTGCCAGTACAAACAAGCAACAATAACAACACTAAAAGTGACATCTGCTGTGGTTTCTCTTGGACTTTTTGACTGTTAAAGCCAAGAAAGAAAGTGTTCAGAATGCTGCTTCTAATTGGACATGCACTAGTAGGAAGGGAGGGCAATTAACACAAGCATGTGACGTCTCCCTAACTCCTCATCCTCCTTCCCCCTACCTCGGGTTTGTCGTCTGCCTCAGTGGCATGCTAACGCTCACAATGCAGCGTGCTGAATTATTGATGCTGCCCATGTGAAAGTTTGATGGCTGACTCGCGGGCAGATTGAACCTGCAGGCGGCAAACGCCTTTGCCCATCAGCACACACACACACACACACACACACACACACACACACACACACAAACACACACACCTCAGCATACAGTACATACCTCCCAATGGACTCGTCACCCCACAGTCTTGTTCCAACTCTGGCAGATTTGCTGGAAGTCTCTGCAACTGTTGCACATCACGCTGACAGTGTGTTGCACTTTTACGAACAGTTGGCCCCGCACCTTTGAGATGCTACTGTACACAACTCATACCACATAACTCATTTATCAACAAGTTTACTGCACAACACAGCAGCAACAGAACCAATGTTGTAATAGCGGTCAGGAGGAAAACGCTGAAGCATTAATACCACTGATGAGCACGGCAAGTGTAACATGTATGACTTTCGCACTAACAACCATCGTGCAAGTAGTGCACCTGCCATTTTAAAGGGTATGCAGAGATAAATAAGGGCGCTGGATTCTGACTACTCATTTACTGTAACTTCAAATGCAGCTACTGCCATCTTGTGGATTTGATTCAATACCAAAGATGTATTTATACGTCTTTTACGTTTTTCTGCACGAGAGGAAAAAAAGAGGCGATGACGCAACTCTCCGCTAATGCATTCCACTTCAGAGCAATTTTGGGCCACAAAAACAGCCACAAAGTGGCAGAAGTGCATTTGATAAGAGCTCGGCATGTGAACGCAAAAATCACACATGACAGGAAGGAGGAAGTGAGAGAGCATGGAGGAGTGTAGCGTGCAGAAGGTTACGCCTTGTCGGGAAATTTTAACACGTGCACACGCACACGTGCACACACAAAGTTCAGTTCCAAATGTGAAAATTGTGAATAGTTCATGGTGTTATATTTGTAAATAAATTGTTATTTTGATGTGAAACAACCCCTTTTGTGTTGTTTATGTTGGTATGGTTGTTTAGATACTATTTGAACTGTCACAAAAGCAACAAATATTTTAACTTTTGTTCTGATGAAAGACAGGAGTCTAACCTTTCTTTTGGTAGGTTCCATGTTTATATAGCCATAGAACACAATATTCTGTGTGCCTTGAAAGATCACTCAAAATCGTCTAAAATGGCTGGTACTGAAGGTACTGAAGGTCTTCTGAAAAATGGCTGCGCTTCAATATGTTGCACAACTCAGCAGCAACAGAACCAATGTTGTAATAGTGATAAGGAAAAAAACTGCTCCGCCAGCATTAAGGGCACTGATGAGTTCATTGTAAACAACAAGTACACACAGACGTTTCACACCAATAGCTGAATAGCAACAATTTAAAGTGCATGCAGAGGTAGCTAAAGCCGCTGGATAATTCAAATGCAGCTAGTGCCATCTTGGTTAGCTAATTTTTAAAAAATCTGGTTGTCAACAGGCACAGCTGTTAATGCCAATGTTTTTAGTTAATTAAAGACCCTTTGATTTTTGTAGACAGAGTACCTGGCGGCTACAGAAGACTCCGCAATTACTGAATAAAGGTTTTAATTGAAGCATTTATGGCAAGTAAAAAGGACAGTTAGGTTACAGCAGGTGACCAGACATCCTCTTTGTTGGCATGTATTTTCCCCCAGTGCAGTAGCTTATGTTTCATAAACAGTGGCACCTCGGTTTGCGTGTTTTTCGGTTGGACGTCAGGTCTGTCGCCCGTCTATGATGTCATCAGCGGTTGACTCTGTAGTTCTTTGTTAACTAACACAGTTATACCACGGGTCTCTGCTTTTGCCGTCTGCCAACAATCATGTCTTCAGTCAAGGTAAAAGTGACGTTAAATGTTCATTTATCCCTTTCACTCATCATTTATATACATTTCTAAGCGTTTTCTTCATGTAAACTATAAAAACGTGTATTATGTTAACATTTTTGGCTTTCTGGAACGGATGAATAGGATTTACATTTCTTATGGGATAAACTGATTCGGTTTGAGTACTTTTCGGTTAGCGTTGGACCTTCTGGAATGCATTAATGGCGCTAACCAAGGTTCCACTGTGCTCATAATGTGCATTCCAAGAACAATCCAGTACCCATGACATTACCACTATCATAATAAGGCATTAAACCAAACACAGACAGTTCATTTGTAGTTCCGTTTTAAATGTGAGGCCTACTAGCCTGCCCCTAGCATGCTAACAAATAGCTCCAGGCTCCCGCCCGCAATTTGTACTGTAGAATGGTAAGTGCGCTAAGCATTTTTGCGATACAGCCTCAAGTCATCTCTGTATGTTCCTACAACTGCTGAGAAACCTTAAGAGAAAAAAACATCTTACTAATCGCACATTTAGTGCTGCCTTACTTAGATTTTTTAATCTACAAGGCACTCCCTACAAGCTGTAAATAAAATGTGGAAAATGAGTGTTCACAGCCGGGAGACTTGTGACTCATGTTTCCCTCCCCTCAGGTTAGAACCCGAAAGGTCCAAAAGTGCCTGCCTGAACTCTGCTTGGTCCTAATGGAGCAGCACTAGTTGGTCTCCAGGCGGCTTGAAGCATTTAATGTACAGGCTTCTTGCATGTTTAATAATGGAAGTAGCACTCCAATGTGGGGTGTGCACATACAAAACTGTTCCCAGCAGTGTCTTGCGTGCCGCTTGAATTGTGCTCCTCTTTTTGGAATTTCTCTATATACATATGTACTTTCTTAAAGCAGCAGTTTGTGATCATTTGAAAGGCATCCAAATCTTGTTTATGGTACACTCGCTTTTTGAAAGGAGAATATTGTAGCTCAGTGATTCAACATAAACAAAACGCATTTAAAGAAAATCGCTAACCCAATGCTAACTACATTGGAAACCCTGTATATGCGCTAGCAATTAACAATTTACATGGCGTTTTTAAACACCTCCAAATATGACAACTAATTAGACAAACGTTAAACAAATTTTGTACGGCTAAACAAGAGACGGACTGGCACACACACACATCTCCCAATGACAGTTGCTACTTCTTGACTACGGCAATACCCACAGGACAAACTCAACGTAAATTGTTGCAAATTATGCGGGAAAATGACATGGCATTTTCCATCCCCAGATCACCTACTACTAGTGGACCAGCCAGGACACATCTTGCTTTAGTTCTAGCATTGATGCTAATGTTACCATTTAGAGTAACGCATAGCAACTTTGCTGTGTGCTAAAAATATGATGTTTATTTCAAGAAAACTTTTGATCAGCTGATGAACAGCCTATTTCACTTTAATGGTTGTTTGCAATAAATTGCTTAGTCAATATTTTTTGTCTCACTCTCACTTTTTGCATTTTGAAGCTCTACTTAGAACCTCCTTAAGGTCTTACAGTGCAAAATTTAAATTCTTGCAATTTTTCTGCTGGTCTTAAAATTTTGATCAGGCGTGTACATTATATCCCATGAGGCACCCGCCAGTTATTTATGATATTTAAAATATATACACAATGGAACTTTGGTTAGCGTACAGTTAGCATATTTTTCGGTTTACGTAAAAAGTGTACGCAAAAAATTGGCTTCAGTTTGAGTAAATTTCCAGGTTAGCATACAATATGCCATGCATCTTCTCGTCTTATTAATATATTGCGTGAGCCCAAATGTGTTAAAAAAAAAAATCACTAAAATTATTTTGAAAAGTGCTTTGCATCAATGTTTTTGGCTGTGTGGAACACATTAATTGGATTTGCATTATTTCTTATGGAAAAACTTGATTCGGTTTGAGTACGTTTCGGTTTGAGTCAGACTTTCTGGAATGAATTGGGATGATGCTAACTGAGGTTCCACTGTGAAAGTTGATCAACAAAACAATCAAATTCGAACCATAAGGTCGGCTCAAATTTAAACAGTTATTGGTCGTTTTGAACTACATGAAAACAATGAAGAAAAAAAGGCCATAATTTTGTCAGAACTGAAGAAACAGATGTAAGATTTTGGCCCACGTTGAGCTCTCGCGTACTGCTACAAAGGCACTAAATTTGAACGTGACCCAAACAAAACTGTGACCTGTGTTCTTCACACAATGCATGTCAGAATTTGTATTTCGAGTGGTCTTTAAAGTGAATTACACCATACAACTGCAGGGGGAGCCGTAGAGTATAAAAATTGCTGCTATTTGAAATGACATGTGTCCCATTTAGTCATTTAAGTTTGCAACCTGTATAATATTCAAAGTGAGGGGGGTGGGGTATAAAGTGCTGTCACAAGCTAATCCGGGAGCGTCGTGATGGGCATGATGGCATCTTCCTCCACCCTCCCTCCTCCTCCTCCCGCCTGCCTCCTGTATGTGGATGTGTCATGGAGGAGACATGAGGAGGCTGCCTGCTGATTTATTCATGATATGACTTTTAATATCATTTACTGGGACATGCAAGTCTGCATCTTAAATAGGCCTGCAGGCACCTTTGCGCGCCACAGCAAGCGCGTGTGACGGAGCCAGAATCTTTTTTGTTTTGTTTTGTTTTGTGCTCGTACTTGTGGCAGCATGCAGCCACACCGTGTGTGTGCGGGTGTGTGTTTGCAGTGTAATTTGTGTGTGCTTTGAAGATGTGACGTGAAGAGGTTTGTTCAGAGATTGAGTTATCAGACGATAGCAGGAGGTCATTGTGTAATGGAGTATAGTTAGACAACATAGTTCACACATTTGGAAGAGCCAACATGCATGCTTATGTATGTACAGCATGAAGACAAAGGTATTGGGACGCGGTTGGGCTATAGCTTTAGAAGACATGCTTGCATACATGCAACACAGATATCCTCAAAGGTGTATCATCATTAGACAAATGCTCAATGACTTATGGGCAATTAGTTGCTACGTTCAATAACATTTTGATGCCGGCCATGTTTTTCAACCAATCTTGCTGATATTTGACATACATGTGCTTGTCAGTTCCCTAAAGGTGCGTGGCTAAACACCCTAAAGTTACAGTAGGCATTTTGTCGAGTGCATTGAGCTGTGTGTGAAATTTCAAGTCAACTTTGGGGTTTGATAACAGCGCCACCATGTAGTGGATTTGCAACACAGTAGGGATGCATGTTTTGACAAATTTTCACCCTTTTGCGTCCAGAGGTTCAGGAGAAGAAGAGCTTCCTTACACAAACTAATCCATACATACAGTCACATACATACTATACAGTCATGTCAACAAATTAGGACACACTTGGCCCTGAGTATCCATGATCCTTACATGAGTTTGGCGTGGAAGAAGCTCGTTAAACATCTTTGTGAAAGTTAGTGACAGTTAGAGCGTTAGAGCATTTTCGAGGAATACAAGGAAATGGGAAGAACCTAGCAGACAGCACAGAGGCAGACTGGGTGGAGCTAATCTGATGTATGCATGGATAGGGATTTCTCTGTACAAGAAAAGCTACACGTAGAATGATCTTTGCAGACTGAAATCTGAGTAAAAGTACAGCTCTCAAGTTGAACGGACAGGCCTTGACATATATGGTAAAAGTCGTACACTTGTTTAAGTTTACTTGCTACAAATAGTAAGCTGTTAGTCAAGTTCCCATCCACCTGTTCTATGGAAAGTATATACCGTAATTTCCGCTGTATAAGACGCTCCGGTGTTTAAGCTGCACCCGCTAAATTTAAAGAGAAAAACAGATTTGTACATATACCTGTATAAGCCGCACCAGACTATAAGCCGCACATGTCCACATCACAGAGAGGCATATTGTAGCACGCACGAGTCCGTGAGGACCAGGCAGCTCTTTATTTGACAGGAGCCAATCATGAAATATGAGAAAACTCACCGCGAGCTTATCAACCCATCGGAAATCGCAGGAGGTCATTACTCAGTATAACAGTCTGCCTCATGGTAGAATGCTAAAATCGTCACACAGCAATTTAACAATCAAAATGTAGGTAAGACATATACAATACAAGTACCAATATGGGTTTTAAATTAAAAAAAACATTTTAACGGTTTCCTATCATTCCCATCTTATCTACCATTTGAGTGTTAAGTTGCTGTGTGATGATTTTTTCATTCTTTCTAAGATGACACAGTGAGTCAGACTGTTATATTGAGTATTGACCTCCTGTGATTTCCGATGGGTTGACAAGCTTGTCGTGAGTTCCCTTATAGCTTGTGATTGGCTCCTGCCAAAGAAAGAGCTAACGTTTCCTCACTGACTCGCGAGCGGCACAGTATTTAAACGCTTAGTAGTAGTTCTGAAGCAAAGGAGATGTCACGAGATTAGAACATGTCCATAGATTAGCCGCACCGCTGTATAAGCCGCAAGGTTCAAAGTTGAAGAAAAGAGTAGCAGCTTATACACCAAAAATTTCGGTAAGGGCTGTGCTGGTAGTCAATCTTCATCATGCATTGCTTGTCCAAACGCTGGAACAATGCCGCAATGTTATGATCCACGCTCGATGTAAAGTTGTCTGGTACAGTTCCCCTCAATCAAGTAATCTGTCCCTTCATTGTGTCCCGTGTCCATTGGCATACTATCAGATAGTTCAATAAAAATATTTTGTCAGTGATTTGAAGAGTTGTCATTATTTTTGTGCAGGTCTACCTATTAGCGGCTATAATAAAATGATGAGGAATAGGTGGGAGGATGGAACAGGAGGCCGACAGAGAAGGGGGCGGCTGGAAAGCGCGCTTTAATTTGGTTATGATCTAATTTGCTTTGATTAAAAATGCATGCAAATCCCCCTCGGCATTAGAGATCAGTGAGGAGAGGCGACACCTCTCTTTTTCTCTCTTCTCGACTTTCACTTTTCGTCCTCTAGAATGTCCACTAAAACCAAGAGTGTCGCACTTAAACATGCGTGTGCTGTGAGAGGCTTATTCCCGACTTCGAGTCCTTGGTCAGACTCTGCCAGGCTGCCCAGAGGTCGAGCTTCCCGACAGGCCTACATTGTGAAGGTCACACCGCTCCAGCATCCTTCCCATCTTAACCGGCATCTAGTGTGTTCTCCTGGGTAACCATGAACAACCTTCAGCCAGAGCTCACATCTGTGTGTTGTGTGTGTGTGTGTGTGTGTGTGTTTGTCATTCTATTCTTTTGTGTTTGGATAAGGAAAAAGCCGCCTCACTAACTGCATCTATTTGCATGGCAGGATGGCGGTATTCTTGTCACTCTACATTATTCCCTCCATCCGCCATCCAAGTTTATTGTAATGAACTTGGATCCGCCCCCCCAACTTCTTTATTGTCATTTACATGACTCATGCAGCCAATCGAACACTCAATCAAGCATCTTTTTTTGCCATTGTCAATAATCTGCCGTGTGCCCTAATTGTTTCACATGATTGAATATATTTGTATGTGTAAGCTAACTCTTCTACTCCTGAACCACTGCACACAAAAGGGTGAACAATTCTCATAACATGCACCCAGGCTGTATTGCCTGTGCTATTATTTTTCTGACAAATACAACACATGGTGCCGCTGTTATTAAACCACAACTCCCATAAGTCAGTCTATTGCGTTTTTTCAAATATGAATTAAATAATAAATGATTGCTGTTTCCAGGTTGACTACGGCTTATTATTAGTGAAAAAAAAAATATTCAAAGGCAAGTTATATGTAGTATTCTGGTCACTAGGTGTCAGTAATGTTACATTGATGAGACATGACATTATATTACATTCACACTGCATGGAGTCAGCCATGGTGTGTCTGACATGATAGAGTGAAAAAAGTTCTCCTCCCGTTCTGTGTGGAAGTGGTACATTTTTGGCTTCTTACTTTGTCCTTTCCCACTCTAAGTTTAGAATAAGTAAATTGGAGAGGCTAACTAGTTAGCTCAGTAGCTTGCTGTGCTAGCAGTGGCCATCTCTTATGTCCCTGCATGTCTACAAGTCTCTAAAAATAGTAAAACCCATATTTAGAGAGTCATAAACAGGTTTTTTATGCCCTAACTAGGAAAATAATCAGTTTATTAATATAGAATCCTACTTTGCGAAAATTCACTTAGCGCGGGTTTGTTTGAGTCTGGAACCAATTACCTGTGATAAACGAGGGATGAAGTATATAGGGCATTATGAAATTTGTTTTATTTTTTCCCAAATTCAATCCCAAATTTTTTCCATTTTAATTTTTTTCAATTCCGTTTTTTACCTTTTCCACTTATTTTACCAACATGTGCTATTTGTGCTACTTGGGTTAGTGAATAAAATGTCCATCCATCCATCCATCCATTTTCTATACCGCTTCATCCTCATTAGGGTCGCGGGGGCATGCTGGAGCCTATCCCAGCTGACTTCGGGCGACAGGCGGGGTACACCCTGGACTGGTCGCCAGCCAATCGCAGGGCACATATATGAAATGCAAAAATACTTACATTTATTGATGCAATACATCATTGGCCCATTTTGTCCAATAACTGAGAAATGGATGTAGCTTGGCTAACTTTTCTAATGTGATGTCAGCCTCAGCGCATATTTCTACAAAATCTTCAACAAACCGTAATGGCCGTGCTTGTGGTGAAGGAAGATGCCGTCACAGATGTAATTCCAATCACGTTATTAATGTAAGATATTTTTATGGCACACCCTTATTTTGTTTACACATTTAGACAAATGTGACAAACAGCGCTCTTATTTTGAAGGCCGGAAGTGTGTTGTGTGTGCTGAGAATGGCAATTGACGGTTGATATGCGCTGGGTGCAAGAATAAACATGCCTCTCATCTGTTTTCACTCAGAACCGGCACGTCGTCAGTGGGTATTGAAAATGGTTCTTACATTAAAGCGGTAAAACACAACACGGTAACAATATACTCATCCAGCCTGAGTCGTGCACACACATGCTCTGCTAAACTAAGCTAACCCCGCTAGCTTCCATTCGTGCTCTGTAACAGAGGAGTTTTGAAGGTTTTTCGCCGCTGTTTCAACATGTGTAGTGTTTGTAATGAGATTCCGCCACGATTGAGCGGCCCGCCAGGGAAATACTACCCCACACAAACTTTCCCTCTTCTCACGACGACATCATTTCATTCACATGTCACTTTCCGCAACATTTCGCGTTTAACAGCAGATTCGGTTTTTATTGGCCAATTCCGCGATTCCGTTCATATCCCCAATCATAGGGCCTTATATGTATTTTTTTCCTTCTTTAAAACAAAATGTAGAATACTCTTGAGTTTGCTGTGAAAACCACATTTTTTAATAATTCAGCCGTAGCAAAGGTCTTTGCTCTACTGAGAAGTCTCCTGGTATATTATATAGTGCACAACTTTCTGTCTCCGTTGCAGATTTTACCATAACATTTTGGTAAAACCCTGCTTATTAAAAAGAAAAAAGTGTATAGTGCAAAAGTGCAGTCTTCAGTTTACAAACAAGTTCTGTTCCTACGACACCTTGTAAATCGATTTTTAGTACAAGTTGGAACTTAATTTAACATCAACATTAAATGAAACAGTCATTAAAAAGATGCTGTCGATTTCATAGGAGCAGACTTTTTCACATACCAAAGGTACCATCCTTATGATGGTTGCAGTGCTCGATCGACTTGGAGCAGCCAGTGTCGCTTGACATTTCTCCCCTTTCTAAGCATTTGGCTGATTTCCCCTCCATGTTGATGGCTTTCCTTTCCTTTGCTGTACTGTCATCCACGGAGTCTGCCTTGAGCTCGGGAGACATGATGGAGGGCGGACGCTCAAGTAGAAACTAAGTTTTAAGTAATTTATAGGGGTGCATCATAACCACGAAACATCATAACATGAACCGTCGCAACACGAAATGTTGTAATTTCCACCTGTATGTATTTTTTCATTTGAATATTTAATAATAATGAATTAATATTTCAGGGGTCTTTTTTTAATGAATCATACCTATCGAAACTATGTGTTACCATATATACTTCTCCCAAAATAATGGGATACGCTCAACTGTTATGTTAGGAGAACAGCAAGTTGCGTGTTAAGCGTTGAACATGCATTGGACATGCATGGACACGTGCATTCAAAATTAGAGAAATTCAAATGAAGTTCCCCTGTAAAGGTTATACAGTAGTACATTTTGGGTTCATACTGAAATGTATTTGAAATATCCCTAATACTTCTTGTGAATAGTATATTTTAAGTGTAATATTAAGGTTTTTTTTCCACAATGGTTGCCATGCATGTTAACACATGAGTATATACGGATTGTCATTTTTGGCATTTTTAAAATGCTGCTGAAAATAATAATCCTATGGCTCATTAAGGACAAAAAAAAATACATCCTACAAATATGTCAGTCCAAAAAACATGTGTACATAGTCTAAACTTTTACTGTAATATTAATACATTTTTTCGGAATATAGTTGTATAAGGCTGGAGCTCACCTGAGACCCTAATGAGGGCAAACAGTATAGAAAATGGATGGATAGTTGCATAATGATCTATGTTCTATCTATCCATCCATCAAGCTTACGATCCAAAGCAAACCACATCATCAAACATGCTCTCTATTGATTTACTTACTGCCTTGCTATCTGCGTGAGCCAGAGGGTTCATTAATACGTCCGTCAAGTCGCTTTGTCAGTCGGTCATTTATCTCATTAGTCAGTCAGCCATTCAGACCTTCTGTGCTCGCTCTTATGTAAGCGAGTATGGCGACAGATGCTGAATCATCAGCTGTCCACTGGAATGCCCTCTCTACCCAGAGGGCTGCACCACACACACACACACACTAACTATATGCATGCGCTCTGAGCATGTCATGCACTATTTCCCATCCTTGAGAGGCGAGCGAGAGGCTGATTGTGAGACAAAAGGAAGCGGCCCAGGCAGATAGGCGACCGCAGTTGAAGAAGAAGAAGTGAGAAGAAAGGCGAGCGAGATCTTCCCGCAGCTGCCTGTCAGGGTTTGATGTGCTTTAAAAAGCTTTTTCATGTTATGCAACTTTGAAGAGGATGCCTTTGATGTCGCTAGTTTGTTAGCTATTGGCGTAATCTCGCTACCTTTTCCTCTCGCTTTTCCCCCGCAACTTATCTGATTAGCGGCTTGCATCAACTCAAGACTTAGCATCCGTCATCTACGCTACACTCGCCTGATCCTGGACTCCCGTTTGAATGAAATACAGATGGAACAATAACAATTTTGGATCGCTTTTCATCTTGCCATTTTTCACAAAAAATACAAAATAAACAACTGCTAGTTTTCTTATTGTCTAATAGCTTCTCATAGAATGCCTTCTTGACACACACAGTCACATAGCACAATCAGAGTTGTGCAAGATGTACATACGACTGATGGAAAAAAACTGGAAGAGGCAGGCACACAAAAGCTGCATGGTTGTCACTCTCACACCAGCTTAGCTTTCACTTTCACACAAACTTAACTTTCACTGCTGCAACTGCTTTGTATGCCCTGTACACCCATCATTCTGGGCTGTTCATTAATCTTCCAGCAAAGCGCTGTAACCAAATATATGTATATATTGCTGTGTGATCATCGACTACTTTTCTGATAGCAATGCAGTCCCAAGAATCGGGGAAAAAAAGCTCAGAAGAAGAAAAAACAAGCTTTTACATTACGCACCACTAGAGATTGATGCACGCAAACCAACAGGTGTCGCCCAGCAACGTCTACTTCCAATCAAGCCAGAGCTTTTCTTCCTGGCACTCACACCAGCGGCCTGGAGAGATGCAACCATGACACACACAGAAAAAAAGCATCTGACAGGTTTTTAGCAAGTTAGCAAACAACAAAGCCGGCGTTATGATGCTAATTGTAAGATAATGGTGCTCAAGGAAGCAAAGTCATCAAACTGAAATAAGGTTAGAATATAATGTATGTCATATGACGAGAGTGTTCCTACTTTTTCCATCGAAGGCCAGATACTGAAAAACATAGGATGTGGGGGTCATTTTGTATTTTTTTTTCCAGCTTTGTTCTGTAGGTGACAAAGCGTATTATTGTCAGTATTATTAGTAGTATCAACATTTACGCCTTTTGCCAGTTGTGCTCTTGGAAGAGAAAACGTGATTTAAAAAAATCATTCATTTTGGCGCATTTGTGTTTGAGTTCTTCATTTTTCTCCTACAATTTCATCTGTCAACTCAAGACTTAGGACCGGTCATCTACGCCACACCCGCTGGAATCTGGACTCCTGTTTGACTCAAATAAAAATGGAACAGTAGCAATTTTTATTTTTTTGTCTTTCTTTCCGTCTTCTCTCTCGTTTTTCTCGCCGCCGCCTCCAATCTGGCCCCCCATGTCCCCTCAGCATGGGTGATTCATTTGTCTCCAGCACAATATAGCACAACACGGCGGCGTCCATATTGCCACAATGCTTATTTGTCGAGCGGCGGGATTTCATAAATGCCTTTCCTCTCCTTCCAGCATTTTCCTTCTCTTCCTCCCTCCCTCATTTATTTATTCTCTTTCCACCGCTACCTTCTCCCCCACCTATTCCAAAACCCACCCACCCGCCATCCCTCTCTCCTCTCGTTCGCTCTCTCATCAGACGGATGTAAGAATAGAACAGGGGAAGCCCTCTCACCTCTCCCTGCACGCCGGCTAATTAGCATATTCATGTGCCAGGAGCCATAAATTATACATGAGATCCGGAGGGGGGGAAACAGAAGAATGAGACGCCGACACACACACACACGCACACACACATCCTTACGTTCCCTTCCTCTTTCAATCACACAACACAGACGGAGCTCTGCAGACAGGTAATTGGTGAGAAAGAGTGTGTGGTACAGTGTGCAGGAGAGAAGGCGATATAGGAAGCACAAAAATGCATAACATACACACACACACACACACACATGCACACACATTTTGGAGCTCCAGGTAAGCAATTAGGGTCAAGGCTAAAAGGAAACGTAGGCGTACGAGTGTTAGAGTTGAAGATAAACTTTGAGTAAAAGCTGGAAGGTTATGAAGTACTTGCGACATCTTATCCACAGTATGCTCATATTTTAGTGTAAAAACATCTCCATCTGAATTGGTGGAGGCATCCAGGCATCCAAGTATACCAGTGTACAGTATCTCACAAAAGAGTATATCCCTCACATATGAGCAAGCATTTTTATTACAGTATATCTTCTCAGGGGACAATGTTATAGAAATGAACATTGGATATACGTTAGAGTAGTCAGTGTACTGCCCTCCAAGATGACAGGTGCCTTGCTGACAAAGCTGAAGGTGAAGGTGATAGAGTGTCCGAAGTATGACTCCTTGTGGGGCATCCACCAGCTCCACCTGTGATGTGGAAGAGGATTCCAGTGCAACCTGTGCAAGTCAATTTCATGCCCAAGAGGATTTAGGCTGTGCTAGACAACAACTGTTACACAATTTGGACTAGATTTGCACTGTGAGGTATACTGACTTGTGTTGCCAGTTATTTTGACAATCATGGAAGGTTTCCCCTAAATCAACCGCAGGTCCACAGCGGTGGCAGCACTCGTGCAGCCCCAGACCACAACATTACCACCACAAGGCACAATTATCTTGCTACTCATTTGGGCTGCCAGTTATTTAGACAATAATGGCTGTGTGTTCATCCACTTTCAGCGGATAGTAAATCTATACTGCTATAAAAGCTGTGCACTGACTACTCTAAAGTATATCCAAGTTTCATCTCTATAGTTTTGTCCCTTGAGAAGATATACTGTGATCTCATGTCACTAAAACCCTGGTTGTAACACATTTTTAAGGGAATTTAAGAGAACCAACAACTTTCAACCAGAAAACCACTGAGCCACCACAGAAGCAAACAAAACATTAAAAACTTGGTCATCACCTCTGCCGTCTCTCTCTCTGCCGACTGTGGACAGTCCCTCCGGCCGAAGGTTTAAACGAAGTCTTAATGTGTCCAACCCAATCCTGTCTTATCACATCTTGAAGTGCACAGAGGCAAAATTAGGAAACTTGTGATCGACTGTAAATCCTGCCCTATCAGCGCAGCACTGACCGGTAATGGAAGTGAACCGCCAGAGGAGAGCTGCCGGCTGTCAGCTGTCTTAAAAGACGGATGGTCAGGCCGTCTTCTTCACTCAAGTGGCCCTGCAGCTGTGTCGTATTTACGGTGCTGATAGCCACATTGCGGGATCCGTCTGAAGAGCTGTTGCACATGATGAGAGCTATGTCAGCAGGTTTTATTCAATACTTTTGCTTTAAAAAGTCGACATACAGCGCCTGATTTGTAATTGCTTTACTATTTTAAGAAATAAGTTATGTCAGTTCAGGGGTGACAGATGCTGGCCGTTTGGCCCAGTGTGCTTTAGCTGTCAATCACAGGCGTCTGACTGATTACTAAAGTGACAAAGAAAAAAATCATTAAGCTTAAAATAGAACATCAGAGAAGACCGAAAACTGAAAAAAAAATAATTAAAAATAAATACAAATAGGATTAAAAAAAACTTCAGTGCGTTTTGCTTTTTCTTTGTCTTTTTGCGAGAAGAACAATTTAAATACATCACATTGCATGCTTGATGTTATGGAACCAAGCTTCTTCAGTCAAGACATTGTATGACTGCTGGATGCTATGCCCTTTTGAACTCAAGAAAACAGTAGATGTACACTGAAAAAAATGTGCACTAATATACAAAAATAGCAAACCTGACGAGACTTCCCCGACATATTTAAAGTCTTTTTCTTTTTCTTTGACTATTTATGAGAACGTGAGAACGGGAATATAATACATCACATTGCATACAGAAATTATCTGAGACCAAATTAACCATTGATGTTACAATAATAATAATTTTATATATATTTTAGGGGTGTCATGGTACATTCAGCTCACGCAGGTACTTTTTGAAATGCTTTCTAACTTTGCATACGTGACCAAAGCATGATGCCTTAAACTGTAGAACTTCTTTCCACAAATTGAAACAAAAACTGCGACTACCACTACTAATCATTTATGTTTATGTGTAGTTATGTAAAGACACATGTAAAATAGATTGCAAATTGAAGTAGATTAGCTTTATGTTCACACTTCCCATAATGCTTAGAGTTCGGAACCAGGAAGGACTCTACTCGCATAGGTTTTGATAGAAGTCGTATGCAGTGATTTTGTTTTGATTTGACAAATCTTAAGTAAGTTTGATCACATTTAGAGTTACTACAACTGCTTGGACATTAACACAGTGGCAGCTGTTGACTTCGACAAAAAAACAGTCACACGTCACGAGCGAGTTCTGTTCCAATCCTGCCTGGCACACTGCCATTTTCATGTTACCTGTATTATCATTCACAGTAGCGATGCCGTAGCTCACAGTCTGATCGACCTCTGGCTGCTCTCTTCTGGCGAGATAGCTTTTCTCTAAACGAGAAATATCGTCATGTTTTAATCTGGCAAGATCTCGTGACACCCCTATTAAATGCCAGTGGCATAGCTATGCGGTGGCCATGGGTGGCCGTGGCCACTCTCCGGCCACCCCAGTGTCCACCCCCATGGCCAGGGGACAGTTTTGACAAACGCAGCTCAGTGGTGTAGAACATTAGTTCAGCCTAACTGCCGTTTCCGCTTGGACGCATTTCACTGCAGCACACAACTTTTTGTGTGGAGGAGCTGAAAAAAAAAAATGCAACTTGCATGAACTGAGAGCAGAATCCAGAAACTATGCGATGAAAACATGACCTCGGCACACTGCTCAGATTTTAATTGCTCTAAGAGACGGCCCAAAAGCAGTGGCGGAGTTACCAGGGTGGCCAGTGGTGGCCGTGGCCACCCCTGGTCACTCTCCGGCCACCCCATTGGCCATCTAGACAATTCAGGTATCAACTTACTGCCACCCCTATTTGAGTAATGGTCTCACCCTGGCCATCGCAATGAAAAATGTCTGTCTCTGCCTCTGTTAAATACGGATGCTATGCATCACATCATCTACAGATTACTTTAAAAATAAAATAAAAACCTAAATATTAAAAATAAAAACTTCAATGTACCTCGCCAGACCTCATTAAAGTATTAACACTGCTTTTTCTTCGGCTTTAAGAACAAGAATATACTAACTCAGATGTTATGTGTCATGACCTACTATTAAAGTTAAGATAGTAGTGTGTTTTGATGTTTTTGACCTCTTTTTACATGCTTGACTTCTAAATAATAATAATAATAATAATAAAAGCATTGTTTTTGAGGAAGAATGCCATTAGTAGAAATGCTTGACTCTTAGCCTTCACACAATGTGGGGGCTTCTCTGTGCATCGTCTACATCTATGCGACTGTGGATGAGTATATGCTTCCACCCAGCATGGGTGGCAGGAGTTAATATCAGATTACGCATGTAAATTGGCAGAGTGTGTCTCTCTCATTATCACTAATAAGACTAAGGCCTCGCTCCTCGCGCCCTCTCCTGCCGCTGTGTGGCCGCCTGGACGAGCTGATTGGAAGAGAGAAAGAGGAAAGGTTGCTTCACCCTTTTTGCACATGCCTCCCTCACATTACACACTAAAAACTGAATGCACAGATTTTTTTCCCCTCCATCTTTATGTTGTTATCTGGTTTTATCTCTTATACAGACAACGATGCACACACACACATCTTGCAGTATACAATTTATAAACGGCAAGAGTCACATTGTACGCAGTGTACAACTCCTGTCCAAGGACGCCAGATACAACTTGACTTGAGAGATAGGACAACAAAAACGACTCGTGTTGCGAGTAAAAGTACTGTTTCCCAGTAAGGGGGAATCTATCTTACCATCTAGCTCATGGAAATAAGTTTATTCAAGACATTGCATGATATGTTATGTTATGCTATGCCTTGCTGAAGATGAGCTATGGACTTTTGACAGTGTTTGTATACTTTCATGTTACTGTCACGGATATAATGTTCCTTAGGTAAGACAGTGCATGATACGCTGCTTGCTGCATGATAAAACTAGGAGCATGTGGTGTTAGTAAAAGTCAAGCTCTCTTTGCGTCATACCACTTGTCACGGAAATAAAAGTCTTCATGCAAGACAGTGCATGATATGATGCTTGTTGCTATGCCTCACAGAACTCAGGAAGAAGAAAATAATGCACAGAAATAATTTTAAAAAGTTGAAGCGCTGTGCTTGCGTCACATGATCGAACTATGGAAGAAGTATCGTATATAAAAGTCACATCACATGTTTGACGTATGGTTACTTTCGGTGTCATGAAAAAATGCTTCTTTGGCAAAGAAGCATTTTAGCTAAGTCTAGAATAAGACGCTAGAATCAAATCTGTGGAAGGACTAGAAAAGTCAGGCGTGCCAAATAAAATTAGCCTCATTAGTCAAGACAGTGCATGATATGCTATGCTGCCTCACCTGATTCAGGAAATAGAAAAAAAATGCACATACTTGCAAACAAATAGCGGCACTATGCTGGCATCACTAGCTTGAATTTGATTGTCACTGAAATAAGCGTCTTCTGGCAAGACAGTGCATGATATGCTGCTTGCAGTCACGCCTCACTAAACTGAAGAAGAATAAAATAAGACTTTGGCGCCAAAATTTGCACAAATCTACTGGCATCATGTGATGCACGATATAAAGGTAAAAGGTAAAAATCCCAACTATCCCTTTAAACACCTTATTTAGAAGGTCGTAAACAAGTTTTCTATGCTGTAATTACAAACATATTGGATTTATAAATAAGGAATCCTACTTCTTGCTCTACCGTATGCTAGCATGAGATGATTTATAGCAGGGGTCTTCAATTAAAATTGAGTCTGGTCCATGCATTATTTTTCACAGCGAAGGTCCAAACCTTATTTTGGTTTACACTGCATCAAACACACTAGCTTATATGAATATCAAATGTAATGACACCCCTGTTGTTTCAATACAACACAATTATCGCGGCACTTAAATTGCATTTAAAAGAAAACAGGCCCAAATTTCACATAAATAATAAAATGTTTGACTGTACAAACAATGAATGAACACAAGAAGCTTATTTTTAAATGAAATGCACCAGTTTGTCTGAAAAGACAATATTAAATAATAACAATTTAATAAGTGCCTCTTTAATAGAAAAGCTGCAGCAGTACATCCTCTCAGATTTTCTTGTTATTGTTAAAGCTGACATTGGGATTTGCCTGAATTTGTCACACAATTCCTCTTTGTGTGTACCTTTGAGTAAGATCTCAGCAGCAGGAGCACTCCATCACAGCTCTCTCATCAGTGAAAGATTTTTTATTTTGCTCCAATATCCATACAATCCTTAGTGAACACTCATTTGCACGTTGCTGTGCTGTAAATGAATGTGTTGTGACTTTCGTAGATTTTTCACACTGGGCTCTAAGCTACGTTATTTTCCACGCTCTCGCATCAGACTTCAGTGGATACATTGCCTCGAATGAGCTGTCGCATTTGCACTTTTGACCAGCGCGACAGTTTCAGAGCATATGACAACAGCGGTTTGGCCCTGGATTCTGGGAGAATGAACAAATATCCGTCCATCCATTCACTTTGAAATGTTCGGTTTTCTCTATCAACTGTTATCACTTTTGAGCAAGCCAAGGTTCCCATTCACTTCTCGGCAAGTAAAAAAAACTACTTTATTGGCTCATGTTCCGTGACGTCACCACGTTTGCTGTCATGTAACCGTAATAACTGAAGTAATTGCGCTGGCAAACTGCAGCTGCGATCGGTCCGCGAGCATGATTATATGCTATTATATTTCCCATTCACTTTAATTGGTCACAGGTCCGTAAAGGGCCATCACTGGGTCCGTATCCGGACCGAGGTCCGCCATTTGGTGATGGCTGATCTATATGTTGTGATGCTGGTATGTTGTGACTGTGGTTATTTTTAGAAATCTGGGTTTTCAATGAAGAACATAAAGGATTATGCGTATTTTGTTTCCCAAGCGGAATGTTTTGTTTCTGAACAGTTAGGGATCAGAAAGTTCCAAGTTTTCTATGCCGCTCAATCCTCACTAGGGTCGCGGGGTGATCAGAAAGTTATTTTACATAAATACACATTCAAACATTATAGTGGCACATTTAAATACGGTACTGAAAATGCGGAACAGACACCAAAGCGAGCATAAAAACCAACCATCAACACGTGCATCTCATTTGGGGTCTGCTTTCTCCTTCCTCTTTGCGGCGGCCGCACGGGACTGTGTAATTACAATACAGCCATTATTCTCAGCTGACATTTCTGTCGCGTTAATCACGACCACTTTGCACGAGCGCGTGGGTCAAAGTTTGACTTGTGAGAGGAGGGAGGGCATACACTGCATGTGGCTATTTGCATACAATGTATGCATTTCAGTCATTCTGCTAGCAAAATGTTATTTTGAGAAAAAGCATTCCCACGTCAAAGCATATTTTTCTTCTTACAACAGGACAGCTGAGCTAATATTTTTCTCAGAAACATCAAAATATTGGACTTTTTCTGTATGAAGATGGAGAGTGCCTGCCTAAGCAACCAATCACGTTGCTTGAATGTAGTTCCTTTACTACTTAGGCCACGAGAAGGCATAGTTGCAAAATATCTGGGCTGATGATTTACAGCATACCATACAGCGTCGTTGCTCGCTGTTGTGGTGTTTTTTTTACAGTGCTTGAATTCTTTTTTCACTTGAATGGCAGTTAAGAATGAGAAAGGCATGGGGCACACATTGTATGTAGTGCGACATTACGCCTCTGCCATTCATGTTAAGAGAACATTTTCACATACTAAAAGATTAGCTTATTTTTACTCTTGGATGACAGTTCTTTTCTAAAAAAAAATGCCTGTATAGTTAATAAAGGCTTTATGATGATGGTAGTTTGACCCTGGAACAGATTATTGCATTTTTTTACTATTATTATTATTATTTGACTTTCTACCACGGCACAACGTCATGTGGAAGTAATGATGCTAAAATTGTTTTATGTGCACCCAGGAAGGTCACAACCCTTGGCCTTGGATGCTGCTTGTCGTACCCTTGTGTGTGTGTGTGTGTGTGTGTGTCAATGTGCCGCGCGTCTGTTCGTGCTCCACTCCCGTTCAGTCAGTCTGCTTGTCTTTTATTTCGCCTTTAATGACCTATAAAGGGACTGTTACTTTTTAAATAAACCATAAAACAAGGGTCATAAAAGGGGAGTGCACCGCTGGGCACAGGCCAAGCTCAGAGAGGCAAGCGTGTCCTCCATCGTCTCGCCATGCGGGTGCCTTTGCATAATGTCATGCTCGTGTGCCACAAGGAGACGCCGCAAACGAGAAGCAGACGACAACGTATGGCAGAGCTGCGGGTCAACTCTAGACACTACAGTAGTGGTAACCTTCATTCACGCAAGGATGAGCTAAAGACCTTAATAGATTAATCAATGTAAAGCTTCATCTAAATCCAGTAAGAGTATCATCTTAAATGGGATTTGCCATGTTAAACTCATGGCTGCTCAATGTTTAATCTGATTTAGATCCAGATCAAACTGGGTTTGACATCCTGACCCTACATACACATATACAACATTGTTTTGTAATCTGAAAAATATATGAATTAATGAATAATCGCTGTTTCGTGGTTTAATACGGCCTATTATTACTTTAAAATATGCATATTTAAGCACATTTTAATTTTTTTTGCCTAAATTAAGCCTTTTCACGCATTAAAATGACTAAATGAACTAAAACCTCAATATAGGGCATTCAGACGACACATTCAAAGACGTTGTGATGATATGCAGCATTCTACATTGGTCACTAGGTGTCAGTAATACTGTAATGTGCGGTGAGACACACAAGTGCCAGGCTTAATCGCCAGAACAACAGGCTTTTATTGCAGGTTTGAATTATCTCACAATGGGCGCAAAAATCCCTAACACAGGCTGTTGTTGTGGCTGGAACCCACACCAAGCTAAAATTCAACTCTGAATCCCGGACGTCACTTCCTGTCCTCCAACCACTCCCCTAGCCCCGAAACATATGTACAGCAGCACGCATGAGCACAAGTCTTATGTATGTCTTCATTGGCTTATTTTCTCTTATTATGACGATTATATTAAGTAATACCAGTGTATTACATATTAGGTGCTATTTCATGTCTAGAAGGCTCTAATAATGTTAAAAAAAAACATATTTAGAAGGTTGTAAACAGGTTTTCTGTGCTCTGATGACAAAAATATTTGATTTATAAATCATAAATCCTACTTCGCAAAAATTCACTTATCAGAACCAATTCATCGCAATAAACCAGGGATTAATAAATAAATATTACAGTTAAAATGCATGTACTGTAAAACCATAAATTAGAAATATTTTTAAAATAAATACAGAAATAAATATTATTTAAAATATATTTACTCTATTGCTATAAATGCTAAATAATTTAAAATATAAATAAATACATAAAAATATTAGATTTTCTCTCAACAGCTGGGATAGGCTCCAGCATACCCTCGACCCTCGTGAGGACAAGCGGTACAGAACTGATATTACAGTTAAAATATATTCACTTTAACACTATATATTGAAAACAATACATTTAATAAATAATATAAATTAATATATCATAATATAAATAAATTAAATGATAAATTACTTTAACTAATTTCCCTTCAGAGATAGAAATTAGTATTAAAAATAGGACAAACACATCAATACATACATAATTAAATGTGGAATATTGTCAAATATATAGAGTAATACCACAACCTCAATGTAATACATATGAATATTCCATTTATGGAATAAAATGAGCACAAAAGAAAAATGAATATGAAAAAAATACACATAAAAGAATAGACCGGAACACAATACAATACAGAATATAATACATCTACTTTTTTGATTAATTTGACAGGTCTGTACAATTTGAAGATGCCTATCATTAACAAAAAAATGTCCGAGATTTTATTGAAAAAATATGCAAAGTGCTCTATTTGTTTGTCTATCTCATTGGTAGCTCGCAGGCTACTTCCTGGTTCGTTAACGATGACATGACTCTTGATGATTATGACCAGTCACGCCATCTCAACTCAAAGCGGGTTCTTCTGAGGCCTTTGCACAATCTTGCTAAACCCTCGATAAACACACACTGAGTTGGATAACAACCTCCTTGGTGGAGGTAATAAAAGCCTTTACGGCGCCTTGTATCACGTCGGACTCTTTTTATATTCCTACAAGTGACAGCGGAAGCTTATGAAAATGCTTGGAGATGCTGAGAAGCGGTTGAGGCAGGTTGAACCAAGCAGTAGTGACAGTAATATATGAGCCTTAATAGGTGCATGCTGCTGATATCTGCGGGAGGTGTAATTTCAGTAATACTCGTGACAGAAAGGAGGGGGGAAAAAGGCGTTCGGGAAACAGTAAAGCGCCTGTCTTCGTCAGAAGAGAGGCATTTACACCGTGCATATTTACGTCTTCGTTAAGAGCAGCGAGGAGTGTGTGGGTGCAAGTCAACGCTCCCTGTCGTTCTCCTCTGCCACCTCCATATGCGAGCGCGAGAGGGAAAAAAAAAGAATAGTAATAATTGCCGTTTTAGCAGAGTATAACGTCGGAAATGCGTGTCGCTCAAGCAGAGCTTCAAACGGGCTCGGCGAGGAACAGAGAGCAAATCTTAGCACGCCGCGTTTAGGACATCAAACAGGCCGCAATCAAGCACTTCGCACAGAGGAGAGGGGAGGGGACGGCGGCGGAGGTGGGAGGCTCATTTCCTTTGACGCTTATGCACTTCTTCTGCTCATAAGAAGTTGCACGACTTCATTTATGCACCGTACCGCAAGGCGATGATGGGCCGGTGGTCTTCATGCAGCTGATGAGATAACAGTATGGAAGACAGCAACTATGGGAATTGGGAATTTGGTAATTGTCCTTCTCTTTATGGAATTCCAAGACAATGTAAGCAAATAGAGAGCAGATAAAGAACGGGTGGCCATTTGAGACCCACTGGCCCGCAATATTGTACATATACATTTAATGCTCTAAAACGAGTCTTGTCCCCTAAACGTGACCTGATAGCATCAGAGGCACTTCTCAATTCAAACAATTTAGAGTCTATAACCTAACATGCATGTTTTTGGAACCCGGGGAAAACCCACACATGCACGGGTAGAACATGCAAACTCCACACAGAGATATCGGAGATTTGAACACAGGTCTTCCCGATCTCCTGACTGTGTGGCCAACATGCTAACCACCAGGCCACCGTGCGGCCAAGAAGAGGAAAAACAAAACGCTACACCAAACGGAGCCAGGACGAGGCACGGTCATAGGAGTGAATTCGTGTGAGTCACTTAATAATTTCTTGTGTCCAACATAGTCGATTGATCGTTAAAATTCAAACGAAATTTGAACTTTGAGAGTGTTTAAGCAAGAGAGAAATATGAGAAAATGTTAATGCCTATCTGAGAAAAGTGTATAAAGTGTATTGTGAGGGGTTTTACAGCTTTAAAACATATAAAAATTTAATTGGCTACTTTGCAAATTTCACTTATTGTGGGATATTTTGGGAACCTATCCCCGCGATCAACGAGGGAACACTGCACTCGATTAACTAAGCTTCAAATTAATCGGCTAAGAAAATAATCGTTAGTTGCAGCCTTTTTGTCAATGTGTCATGTGGTCGCACCTAATTGAGTCCCAACAATATCCTGTTTTTCTGGGTTCTGTATAAAAATCACAGGTGCATAAATTGTATTTTATCTTAGGTTCTGGCTCTGTGAGAAATAGGTTACAATATTTTATGAAAAAGACAGCTTGAGGGTGGAACAGATTATTTATATTCCCATTCATTCCTATGGGAAAAATGTTTTGAAATGTGTTCGAAGTATATGTTGTCCTCCTCCATTTGTCCTTCACTGCACTCAGACACAGTCCAAGTGGAAAGCAAAGACTGGCTGTCAGGAATGTTAAAAACATGAACCTTCACAAAAGGCAACATCTTCTTCCACATTAGGAGAAAAATCTGCTGTCCTCTCCCCCAAAAATGATGCCTGAGTACATTTGTAATACTTTTGGGAAGCAACACTTTCTTTTTAATGGAAAGGGCCTCGGTGACAAGCTATTTTGCTGACAAAACACGCAGGGAAATAAAGCGTCGACTCCTTGTTAGTCCATAAAGCGAGCAGATTGACGTGCCGACAAGCCTGGATGAAGTCTTCTCTGATCCCTGCGAGCACTCCACTCATTCTAATCTCCAACTTAACTACATTACAAAGATCCCTGCCTCCAATCACCTTCCGCTCCTGCATCCCTCCCATTTCACCTGTGATCTCACACTGACATCTCCCTCACCACCACCGCCTCTCCCCTCTGCTTCCGCAAGGCGTGTACTCCGTCTTTCTTTTCATCACCCTTCCTTTCCTGCGCTCCCTTTTGTCCTTGATTACCTGGTGGTGAGCTCCTGGCGCTTGTCTCCTCTTGCCACTGCCACTAATGGACTATTTGCATGCAAATGGTGGTGCCTGGAGAGATTAGACAGGGTGGAGTGGATGTTGGAGGAAGCAAGGAAAGGAAAGGAGAGGAAGGAGGAGGGTGGAAAGGAAGCTGAAGATAGATGAAAGACAGGCTCCACTTTTCTTTGCCTCCTCTGAAGGTCTGCCTGATTGTCTTGGTTAAGATAGCTATTATTGACAGTTATCTCCATGCATGTGTGCGTGCACATGGAAAGGCGAGGCTCAAAGACGATGAGGGAGAGAGAGAGATGGGGTGGGGGGAAAGTTTGAATGTCAGAGCTTCTGTATTTGCATGTTTATGTGCGCCTAACTAGCTTAGCTCTGAACTTGGGGAAGATGGGGCACTGCGGCATCGCTATTTCTGAAAAATTAAAGCAGGAGACCAAAAGGTTTTTTGTCTGGAGAGAGAAGCCCAAGCCCTGCTGCCTCCTCCTCCTCCTCCTCCTACCCCCTCCCTTTCCTCCGACTCCTCCAAATAAATAAGAATTTTTGATTACAGTAATCAGGCCCATTAATAATGCAGACGCTGTGATGATGCAGAGGAGATGAAAGATGGCTCTTCTCAACCTTTCTGTGTTAGGAGCGAGGGGAGATGGCTGGTGGGGAGCGTGCACGTGCCGAGCGTGCACCCGCCTGGCAAACACACACAGCAGCGTCAAAGATTTTAAGGCCAAAAACACAACCTAAAAAAGTTTTACAGCTACACTTGATTGTGCTGTTGACTTCATGTTGACCCTATACAGTGCTGTGCAAAAGGCTGCCATTAGATTTGTGTCTTTAGCACAGGACCATATATTACTAGAATGTCACTCAGTGGAGTGCAGACCTCTACCAAGGCCAAATAGTTAAGAAAGGTGAAATACTGAACATTTGTCGCATAAAACCTGGCATTTTCCCACCTTTTTTTATGTCGCTGCGCTGTATAAACAGCACTGACATGGAATGGGGGACAAAAATCAGAAGCTCTTTTCACATTGTCAGTAAACGGCAGCATTTTTCCACCTTTTTTGGTGTCCCTATTCCATATAATCAGCACTGACATTGAAAGGGAAGAGGTTTGTAGTATCAGCAGCCCCTTTCACACTGCTAGTAAAAGACAACCAGGCATTTTTTCGCCCTCTGAAGGCAGTACCAGGCGCCCCTTTCACACTGCCTTGAAGGCTATGTCCACATTAAGACAGACGTTTTCCCCACTTTGGTGTTAAAAAAAATCCACACCAGTGGAATTTTAAAATAATGTGTGTCCACATGAAAACACGTTCACCGCCTGTCACATGCATTTTGGCCAATCAGAAGTCTGAAAATACAGCTGACTTGGTCACGCATTTTAACACCTCTGGTCATCAATATCGTGAGATTTTAGATGTACAGTGACTGGTACATTGTCTTTAAAATCAGCATTCGCTTCCGTCATGAAGGTTTTTTTTAATCACCCAAGAGCACGCACACGCCTCTACCGCTGCACGAAATGAAACCAACGATCGATACCGAAATATCAATATCTCCGATACCAGATTTATATTATCTAAGATCAATTCTCCAAACAGGAACACAGTGGAAAGTCACTAAATGATTGAGATCTTGTGTAGATGATGGTTGGTGAGAAGTACTTTTTCTTCCGACTGGGTAAGTGCGTAACGCGTAAGCGCAGCAGCACATTGCTCAGTCAGCCATCGTGTGAGTCTGTTGAAATGATGACCGATTGTAAACGGAGCCATGTACGAATTGTGAACTAGTTTTCATTCTTATAGTAGCTCTTAATAATTAATCATTCATTTAGATCATTTTCTTATTTTATTTGTCATTATTTAAAACACCATTTTCAAATATCTTATATGATTTTGTCCTCTGTTTTTTCTGTTGTTGTGAATTAGCTTGGCTGTACTGTAATACCTCAACATACTAAAGAGTTTAAGATAAATAAATACATAAATTACTCTGATGCATTGTATTATTAGTGCTATGATCTGTGCTGTTATTTGAAATACACTACTTTTTTAAATCTATCACATATTTGCACAGTATCGGATCAGTATCGCTGACGACGGTCTGAATTTTCCACAGTATCAGATCAAATAGGAAATCAGTGGTATCGCACATTCCTAAAAGCAACACTGATAAGTCAATAACTTCATGTTCTGTTGTTAAATAAAGTTGAACAACATGAGATAATGTCACACATTTCTTATGACACAAACCAAAAAGCTCAGTTTTACCCATCCACACACAGCTGGCCCTTTCCCAAAGCTCATTTTTTAAGGACAAAAGCGTTTGCATGTGGAGGCCAAAAAGCATTGAAAAATAACATTTTTTAAAATATCCGTATTTGTGTGGAGCAACTTAAGCAATTTCCACTGTACTAATTAATAATACTATACAGTAATCCCTCACCACATCAAGTTTAATTAGTTCCAGACCTGACCGTGATAAGCGAATTTCTACAAAGTAGGATTCCTTATTTATAAATGGAATATTTTCATAGTTAAGAGCATTGAAAACCTGTTTACAACCTTCTAAGTACGGTTTTTAACATGATTAGAGGCCTCTAGACATGACACAACATGACATGACATGACATAACACCCTTGTAGTCACCTTTGCACTCTTATTATCCAATATAGTAGATATACATATAGTAGATATGATCAAAATACGTCTTATTAGAAATAAATAAGACATAAGAGAGATTCACACATTAGCATTGCTGGAGTTCTTTGGGGTTTTTTTGGACAGCGTACTTCTTGAGGCGGCAATTGTCTCATCAATGTGACATTACTGACACCTAGTCACCAGCGTAGAACACCCCATATCACGTCTTGAACGTGTCTTCTGAATGCCTTATATTTCTATTTTAAGTTCATTTAGCCATTTTTATAGTTGAAAATGCTTATTTTAGGCCAAGAATAAGTCAAATTTGCTTAAATATGCATTTTTTTTACAAATAGGCTTTAGTCAACCACAAAACGGTGATAATTAATTTATTTATTTTGAAAAACCGTGATAGAGTGAAGCCACAAAATTCAAAACGTGATGTGGCGAGGGACGACTGTTTTCCAAATAATGAACTAATGTTACCAAATATGATTCCAGCGCCTAATAATTGGAGAAAAAAAGGTAGAGTTTTCCTCCCTATGGTCTTAAGGACCACAGGCAGCTTGGAGAGTAGTGAATTGGATTTGCTGCATTTGATTATTCTCTTTGGCACTTTTTAGAAAAGCACCTCCCTTACTTTACCCACACACACACACACACACACACACATACACATAATTATAACATATTACATCCCTCACCTTCCTCTCTCCCTCGCACTCTCATTGTCCCAAACATACACACACATACACACTGAAGCAGGAGTACACCGCTCCTTCCCTGAGGCCGAGTTGGCAGCAGACCAGCAGAGAGGAGAGAATGCATAAAGAGCTATTGTCGATCTTGTCGTTAATCAGGCCTGTATGCTTTCTGACAGTGCCGTGAGAGCAAGGAAGACCGTCTCTCTCCTATAGCCTCACCATACAACCTCTCCATTAGCCCTCAGCAGACAGACAGGCCGTCTCCGGCTGCTAAAACGCTATGCCGTAATGGCACAAAATATCCAAAGGGGGGGGGAAGGATGTGGGATGGAGAGGTGTGTCTAGCAACAAGGTGGTGTAGACTCCATGTCCAGCTATGTATCCCACTGGAGGGGTGGAAGATAGAGATGTGTGCTGAGAACACACATGTACGGTTCAGAACAGGGGTAGGACTAAATATTGATAGAAAAACAGCTCCTTTCACACAGCAAGCAAAATTTGGCTTTTTATAACCTTTTCATGTGTTACTATTATGTATAAACGCCACAAACACGGAGTGGGGTGACAAAGTTGAACTGGCATTTTTCTGGCTTTTGAGGTAGTATCACAGCAGTAACAGAGGTGGGACGCCGCCTGTGTACAAGGGTATGCTGAAATGCCAGGACACTGCTCTGTTGAAGACAATTGTCGCAAGTATTTCATACATCACAACACACCTAATTATCTGAGCGCGAAAATACTAAGATGTGGCAATATCCTACACTAGGTTGGGTGTAAATGTTCCTGTGACTTTCATGCTAAAAAAAAAACAACGAAGTAAAGTTGTTTTGAGGGTTTTGATTTTTTAATATAATAACATTCATTTAAACCAACAAAAATGCATTTAATTATTAGGGGAGTCACAAGATCTTGAGACAAGATTAAAACGTGACGATATTTCTCGTTTACAGAAAAGCTATCTCACCGAAAGAGAGCAGTCAGACGTCTATCAGACTGTGAGCTATGGCATCGCTACTGTGAATTTTATTTCGTGTAATGTGGAAGTGGCAGTGCGCCAGACAGCAGTGGAGCCGCACAGTAAGTGCTTTACAGCACACTGTAATCCTTGCAATCCTACCTGCACTCGGTGTTCCCAGCGTCGATCGCTCACAACGTGTGGTGAATGTCCGAGCAGAAGCTGTAGTAATTCCACATGTGATAAAAGTGACTTAAGATTTGTCAGATCAAAACATGATCACTGCATATGACTTCAATGTAGAGTCTGATTCGGACTACTTCCTGCTTCCACACTCTAAGCATCATGTGAACTGTAGTTCTTTTAGCGTGAACATAAAGCTAATTACTGCAAACTATTTTAGATGTCTTTACATAAATACACATTAAAATAAATGATACGTAGTAGCAGCTGCAACTGCGGTTATTATTTTAGATAATGCATTTTAGTTTTTCTTTCAATTTGTGGAAAGGGGTCCTACAGTTTAAAGCTTCATGTTTAGGTCATGCATGTGAAGTTATAAAACACTTGAAAATGTACCTGCGTCAGCTGAGTGTATCATGACACCACTGGAATATATATCTAATTATTATCGTCATATATTATCATAACATTAGTGGTCAATTTGGTCTCGAATAAAGTTGACAATAATATTGTTTATATAATAATTTGGGGGATAATAAACATTTCAAAATGCACCTACATTGTTTTGTGACTCTGTTAAATTAAAAAGTCTTTTTGTACAGTCATATATTTTTTCAAGGTACTTTTCTTAAAAATAATGTTAAACTCTCGCCTCGTCTCGTTCTCGTAGACCCAATCTCGTGTATCATCTCATCTCGTGAGCCCTTATTAATTACGTCATGTTTTTCACAACTAGCTTCTCCGCAACATGATTTTGTTTTGACGACGTCCGAAGAGTGACGTCACCATAAAGACAAGCCGGCCATCGCTATTTTGTTACAATAAAACACACGTTGGATAATTGTTTTTGCTGATGATTGACACTAAAAGTTTAATTTAACCAAGTGTGATGCACGTAGATTAAAAATTGTGTGGGTAAATTTGTCATCGATCCATCCATCTATCCATTTTCCTCAACTTATTGGAGTCCGGTATTATTCGGCAGTCTCAGTCGGGAAGCCCAGACTTCCCGGTCCCCGGCCACCTCCTCCAGCTCCACCAGGAGGACACCAAGGAGTTCCCAGGCCAGCTGTGAGAAATAATCCCACTAGGGTGTCCTAGGTCTGCCCGGGGGCCTTCTCCCAGCTGGCCAGAACACCTCACCAGGGAGGCGTCTGGGAGGCATCCGGACTAGATGCCCGAGCTACCTCAACTGGCTCCTCTCAATGTGAAGGAGCAGCTGCTCTACTCTGAGCTCCTCCCGGATGACTGAGCTCCTCACCCTAACTCATTTCAGCCACTTGTATCCGCGATTTTGTTCTTTCCGTCACAACTCAAAGCTCATGACCGTAGGTGACAGTGGGAACATAGATCGACCGGTAAATTGGTCACCACGACGGTCCGGTACAGCGACCGCATTGCTGTCATTAAACAATTAATTATACTCATTCTACTGCCAAGTATGAATGCAACCATGATAACAGACACTGACACCTCATTTTAACACTTGAATAACTTTTAAGAATGTTCAAATGCTACTTAAAACATTGCCAAAACATCATCATGTCAACACCTTAACCTGGGACAGATGATTTCTATTACCATTACAGTGGAACCTTGGTTAGCATCATTAATCTGACTCTAACCAAAGCGTACGCTAACTGGATAAATTTTCCCATAAGAAATGATTGGTTTGTGTTGTCAACCTTAGAAGTTCCATTTTATCTGAACACCTGACACCCGGAAATACTTCAAATATACAGGCGCCCCTCGCTACATCGCTGTTCGAACATGGCTCCCTTACTCTATCGCAGTATTTCAAAAAGTAATTAATTCATAAGTGGCCGCTGTTTCGTGGTTGACTGGTTGACCATGGCCTGTTATTAGTCGAAAAATATTGAAAGACAAGTTATATGTAGTATTTTGGTAAAAAAAAAAAAAATCTCCTCCCATTCAATGTGAAAACGATAAGTTTTTGGCTTCTTACTTTGTCCGTCTTCTCCACTACATTTGAAACCCTTTCTTAAGTTCAGAATAAACAAAGTGGAGGCTAACTCGTTAGCTTGGTAGCAAGCTGTGTTTAAAGCAGCGGCCGTCTTGTGTCCCTGCGGTGACCCCGTAGCCTGCGCATTACACTTGATCCATGGGGCGTCAACAAAGAATAATAGGAGCGTCAAGGTCACTATAGGGGTGTTATTTCATGTCTACAGGGCTCTAATAATGTTAAAAATCGTATTTTCCTTTGTAGTTTCCTTTGCTCTGACCACAATAATGTTCCATTTATTAATATTAAATCCTACTTTGCGGAAATTCACCTATCGCGGACAAGTTTGGAACCAGTGTTTAAATGATCTTTTAAACCTGTAAGGTTCATTATTCCATGCCAGGGCAAGACCATTTTGAAGGAAATCACATCCAAAAGATGCTTCAACTGATTGCGGTTATATTCTATATTCTATTGAAGATATTTTAAAGAATGATCCCCTTCATAAGGCAGAGGCCAGTAGCTATAGCGCTGTGAACAACGATTGACCTCTGCTTACCTCTCAGTTACATCACCTCCAGTAGAGGGGTTAACAATGCACAGTGCACGCAGCATGGCCTTTACACACGGATGATAGATTTAACATGCACACAGCAGGCATGTGCTCGACGGCGGCGCCATGTACTGTACATGATTCGGGAGCAGACTGAAGATTCTCTCCACTGACTTTGTCAGAGTCAGCTGACTCATGCTATTCTATTCTACCGAGCCAACACATACGGTGCACTATGCACGCTCACGCCTGCATGGATTTGACTGTGCAGCTGTGACTCCAGAGGTTAGTGATCATTTCAACCAGTCTGTTGGGAAAAAAAACAAAGTTAAAACATGAACCATAAGGACACGGCAGGCTGTCGAGTGCATGCTAAAGCTAAAGCTAGTGCTGTAACAACTAAGATAAAGGGCCATTTTAATCAATGACACAGACAACGGTGCTCTTTAAAAGTATATTTTAGAAGCTTTTTGTGAAATCTAAGCTGGTAAATATAGCAGAATATAAAAACAGCAACACAGCAAACAGCATTTATTTGGTCACGAAAGCTGCCCATCGAAGTCCTTACTTCATGCATATGTTTTTTACTGCGCACAAAAATGCCAGTGTGAACACGAAGCAAACCACCAAGTGCACACCAAGTATCTTTTTTTACATTTTTGGTCCACAGCAGAGTAGAGCCAGTGTGAACGCAGGCTGTCATCAGGCTGTTCCGCTCCAGTCCTGTAGGAGGTGATGATGTGCATACTGGCTGCTGACTACCATTTAAATCCAGATGAATTAGTCATATTTGCCATGTTGGTAACACTTTACAATAAGGTACACAAAATTACAGTAGTTAATGTTGAACAAACCTACCTAACCCTACTACTCATTAGTTACTCATTAGGTCTTCATTTATTCCTCAATAACTACCCTAAATTGATGTGCCTTAGTTCCTCAGTAATTACTCTACTCATTAGTTCCTCATTAGTTGTTCGTTAGTTCCTCAGTAACTACTCTAAATGTGCCTTAGTCATTAGTTCCTCATTAGTTCTTCATTAGTTCCTCAGTAATTACTCTAGTCATTAGTTCCTCATTAGTTCTTCATTAGTTCCTCAGTAACTACTCTAAATTTATGTGCCTTAGTCATTAGTTCCTCATTAGTTCTTCATTAGTTCCTCAGTAACTACTCTAAATTTATGTGCCTTAGTCATTAGTTCCTCATTAGTTCTTCATTAGTTCCTCAGTAATTACTCTAGTCATTAGTTCCTCATTAGTTCTTCATTAGTTCCTCAGTAACTACTCTAAATTTATGTGCCTTAGTCATTAGTTCCTCATTAGTTCTTTATTAGTTCCTCAGTAACTACTCTAAATTTATGTGCCTTAGTCATTAGTTCCTCATTAGTTCTTCATTAGTTCCTCACCAACTACTGTATTTTTGTCTGCCGTGTCACCGCCACGTTTGAATGATAAATGGAAAATTCCTGGATCCACACCTTCATCAAAAGTTTTTAGATTTCTTTTGTGGAATTCTGAATATTGCACAATTGAAGCTATTTTGCATTTGCAACAGGCTTTGTTTAAAGAGGACAGCACTGTTCACAAAAAAACAGAGTACAATGTAATAATATGCCTGCCAGGACAGGAGGCAGCCATGTCACTTTGTAAAAAAAACACTACAAGCATATAAAATTTTTGTATCTTATTTATGATGGGCAATACCCCGCATTTTTGATACCAAGTAAAATAGAGCTTGGCATCACTGATACTGATACCATTACCAGTACTTTGGAAATAGACTACCAATATCAAATCTGTCCATCTTCTATGCCGCTTATCCTCACTAGGGTCGCAGGTATGCTGGAGCCTATCCCACCTGACTTTGAGCGACAGGCGGGGTACACCCTGGACTGGTCGCCAGCCAATCACAGGGCACATATAGACAAACAACCATTCACACTCACATTCATACCTATGGACAATTTAGAGTCTCCAATTAACCTAACATGCATGTTTTTGGAATGTGAGAGAAAACCAGAGTACCTGCAGAAAACCCACACACGCACAGGGAGAACATGTACATGTACATGTAACTCCACAGAGATTCGAACCCAGGTCTTCCCGATCTCCTGACAGTGTGGCCAACATGTTAACCACTAGGCCACTGTGCGGCCCAATATCAAATCAAACACCATAATTAGAAAATAGATGTTTGTAGCTACTGATCAGTGATGCGGGTACAGTGTATACTAGGGGTGTCACAAGATCTCACAAGATTAAAATGTGAATTAAAATGAACTCAATAATTCTGCCGGCCTTAATATATTGCCAAGTGCATGCGTGTCTGTTTTCCTCATCTCTCACCTCCAAAAAAGGCAGGAAGACGGCTCACTCTGAGTGCTGGTTTCAGCACCTTGGCGCGTTTGTTCCATAATGGAGACCGGAGTCAGCCCTTTTATCAGTCATAGCATACACACAGAGTATAACAAAGTAGAAATTAAATTAATAGATTGCACCATATTGTCATATATTTTAAAAATATTTTTTCATTGTACTTTTCTTAAAAGTAATGTTAAAACCTCGTCTGGTCTCATTCTCGTAGACCCAATCTTGTGTGTCGTCTTGTCTCGTGACACGCCTACTATATACAATAATCAGTATAAAATGATAGTTAACAACACTAACACAACAAGCATACAGCTATACTTGTCCTATGTTGTGTACAGACTTAATATTTGTATCCTACTTTACTATGCTTATACTTTTTTGCATATTGCGATGCTGACTCACAGGTTGCCTCGTTACGTTCAACTAAAGAAGGGGCTCATTTTAAAGCACTATATTTTGAAAAGATTGGAAATGATTTAAGTCTGGATTAAACTTTGGTGTAATCACTGCAAGGGTTGCCTATTGATCCTTTTGTAGCTTTTAGTCCAGGCTGAGCTTGTGACCTGAAATTCTCTGCCAAAACGCTAGGTTTGGAGGGGGAGGAGCAAACCAATGTAGTGTACGCTAGTGCCGCAACGCAGGCAATCAGGCTGCCGATTTGTTAATCGAGTGATTCATTGTAACTTCTCCTCTCAAACACACATCTCCAGCAAATGTGTCAAAATATCAATAAAAAAAATCAATACTACTATCAGAAACATTGTTATCGGCAGAATGGATATTTATAGCATCGATCCGCTGATCACTATCCCTTATGTAGGTAATGCATCTCCACGAAAACAGTGAGTATCCGTGTGTTAATCTGCTGCCATTTCAGTCACGAGAGTTGCGTCACGTTGCAGCAGAGCCTCTCTAGTCAGCGGGAACATGCTGGTCCACTTCACATCCGTCACACAGGCCGCGAACGTCGTGCAGCACGTGAAGCTGACGCCCGCTGAGGCGGCAGATGACGAGGTGACTGCCTCTGTTGTATCACGCTGCCAAAGGCCGCCGCCCTTCCCTTCTTTGTGCTAATCACCTTCAGTCTGGCTCCCGTTTTCATGATCTCACCTGCATGGTGCACAACTCACCCCTCCCTTGCCTCCGGCAGGCTCCGCCCCTCCCTCCCTGGCTGCCTCTGCGTTAGTCAAATGTGCCCATTAAGCGCTTGGCTGGCCATGCATGGCTTTTTATATGGGGCGTAAAACAGCCGATGACACTGAAAAGCGAGAGCATGCCTCGCTTTAAATGCGAGAGTGGGCATCAGATGTCACTGTTTGTTACTCTCGACGCTTTGCCTGCTCTTGTCGTCGCATTCATGGGGGGAAGACACAAGAAGGCTTGTTAGATTAATTATACACTCCACAGTGCGGCCTATCATTTGGCACAATGGGCACAGAGGAGCATGTGTCTCCACAGAAAGCCATTAAGTTAATGCACCAGCTCTGAAGAAAACATTGCAGTGCAACATCTAAATAAAGTTTTCTCTATGTTTTTCTTTTTGCTTCCAGTGATGGCTTACATTCCCATCTAAATTCCCAGAAAATCTGCACATTAAAGCATTTGATGCCACAGAAACAATCAGTAGACAGTGCTAGTCATCAGTCGGCTATCTTTACATCACAAAGAACTACAAGTGCAATCGTTCTGATCCAAACGGACTTTTTTTTTTTTTTTAGTTTAAAATTGGATTTCAATTATTTTTCCCAGCAATAATCCTTTCCTGGGTCCAGCTGTCGTCATCAGAAACAATATTAACTGTACAGACAATGTTCTAAGTAACATGTTAGCATTCTTAAGACCATAAGTGTAAAAAGAAGTTAACCACTTAATAATAACACATACAAACAAACAAAAAAGATTTATCTTAACTTCTCTCAAGTTTCATCTCAAGTTTTTAACATTCTTAAATGTCTTAAATATGTAAAAGGAAGTTAACCTTGGTAAAACGTAGCGCAGTCTTCATGAACACATAAGTTATTTTTCTTCTCCTTTCGCATTCTTTCTCTCTTAACACCTGTTGTCAAGGCCGCTCTTTTTGGTCACAAAAAAGCCAAAGAAAAAACAAAACATGTACACGCAACAAAAATATACACAACATTTTTGTTTTTGCTCCCATTTTTAAGTGAGCTGAACTTTTTCCATGTACACAAAAGGCCTGTCTCTCTCAAACATTGTTCACAAAACTGTCTCAGTCTGTGTTGTTGAACATTCGTCATTCATGATTCATAATGTACACACATTACACACGTGTGCTTGTCAGTCCCTTCAAGGTGTGGACCAAATTTCATGGTGATTGGGCAAATAAACACCCTAAACTTACAGTGAGGGCGAGATTCAAATCAATATGGCTTATGGCAGTGGTCCCCAGTTTTTTTGACACACGGACCGGCTTGTTCCCACAAATTTCCCGCGGACCAGCGGGGAGTTCGTACATTGTAGCGATCTAATTTATCTTGTTTATGATGTATTATGAAAAACTAAGACATGAACAACATCAAATTAAAAGCACAAAACGAATGAAGACCCACCTTGCACCAGTACAAGCCTGGAGTTTGTTTTTCACAGAGATGATTACGTCGCTGTTTGAACTGTGTGGTAAAAGGCAGTGTGCTAGCATGAATTCACTTGAGACAAATGTGCACATTAGCACTCAATAAGTCATCAAAACTTACCTTTATGCATTCCCACATAGTGTCAGCATTTGAGACCAAATATGAGGTGAAAGAAAAATGGTAAAAATACAGTAGTACTCTATCTGGCCACACGGTGGACTAGTGGTTAGCATGTTGGCCAACACAGTAACAGCCTGGAGATGGGGAAGACCTGGGTTCGATTCTCTCTTGGGCATTTCTGTGTGGAGTTTGCATGTTCTCCCCGTGTGCGTGTGGGTTTTCTCCAGGTACTCCGGTTTCCTCCCACATTCCAAAAACATGCATGTTAGGTTAATGGGTGACTCTAAATTGTCCATAGGTATGAATGTGAGTGTGAATGGTTGTTTGTCTATATGTGCCCTGCGATTGGCTGGCGACCAGTCCAGGGTGTACCCCGCCTGTCGCCCGAAGTCAGCTGGGATAGGCTCCAGCATGCCACCACAACCCAAAAGAGGAGAAGCGGTATAAAAAATGGATGGATGGATGGATAGTCTATATGTGCGGCATGAGAGAAAGCACACGCACGATGGTGCGTTCAAGGACAGTCGGCCAAAGTGGGACGGGTCGCCGCTTGCAACAAACAACATACAAATTCCAAAACTATGGGATTTTAAACTGTACATTATTTTTTAACTACAATAATGTCCCTTATTTCCAAAATTGGTATGCATTTACATAAAATTTGATGTAGTTCTTTACAAGTGTATTTTTTTTATTTATTGCACCTGAAATCTAGTGGTTGGGGACCCCTGGTTTATGGGGTCTAACCTTGGGGTTTAATAACAGCGCCACCGTGTGGTGTGTTTGTCAGTAAACTAATAGCACAGGTAACGTCGTAGGGGTGCATGTGTTGACAAATTTACCTTGACAAAATGAAAGGAGAGGTGAGCTACATGGGTTTGCTCTGCTTCTTCCTACCCCTTTTCGGTTTAATTGTTCAAGTGTAAACAAGTGATGTGTTCTTTCATGTAACTTGTTGAGCAAGGCCAAAAACTTTCCATGTATTGTCATTTTCATGCTGTGCTATTGCTGAATGTTTGAATTAAGCAGTTATAAATACACTAAGAGAGTTCCTTCACGTATTCTTTGACCTTTAAGTGAGAGAGGTGGCAAGCTAGTGGTTTACACTATGCCGCAGATCAATGAAAAAAAAAAAAAAGTGGGCTGCAAAAGGCCCCTCTGCCGAACATTGGACACCCCTTAAAGGTTCTGCTATAATCCAAACGTGCCATTTGGGCTGGACCATTTTTTATATCAAGAAACTAGGCAGTGCGGCCTATGAAGGCAAAATAGTGAAACTGCTGAAGGCATAAAAAGCAATCGCAAAAAACGGGCACAGCGTAGCAACTTTTTTTTGGTTGTAAATAACGGGCTTTGGCTTTTGGCTGTATGGTTGCCTGTGATGGGAGTGAGCTGTGAAGACTATAATCAGTGTCAGCTAACGCAGCCAGACCTGACACCACACACTGCGACGCAATAGCTCCCCCTCTCACACACACACACACACACGGACACGCACACACAGATGGATGCTGGGTAACATTACAGCCAGTGACCAAAGAGACAGACGTCCAGGGTGGAGGGAGCGGTGGACAAAGAGATTGTCACTCCACATTGGCTGAAGTGTGTATTGCAGCAAGCCAATATGAGAATGGCAGGATTTGTGTCTGTGACAGTGGATGTGATTCTCGGTGAAGTGTGTGTGTGCCTGTGTGTGTGCGTGTGTGTGTGCGTGCGTGTGTGTGTGCCTCGCCTTTTATCCGGGTATAGCCTCAGAGCAATTCACAGCCTGTCAGTCACTCTCCAGGACTTGCAGCCAGAGTGAGATGGAGAGATGGACGGGGGACGGGTGAGGAAGCGGGAGAACAAAATTGGGAGGCTGAGAGGGAGGACAAGTGGAGAACATGGAGGGAGAAAAGCGTAGAGGCCGTTTGCTCCCTGGGGTGTGGAGGGGGGTGCCTCGGAGGCCCTCGGGCGCAGTTGGCATGCAGCTGGGCACACACTGGCGCTCGGTCCCGGCGGCGGGGTGTGTGCTGTCGTTGCCTCGCCTCAGAGCTGAGGTCGAAGGGAAAGATGTGTGCCTACATATCTGCGTATGCACTCGTTGCTCAGTCCTGTTGTTGCTTGAGGGGACCATTTGCAGTCACACTTGCATAATGATGATAATAGGGTGACTTGGAATGTGGATGCCTTCATTCTCATCTGTTAATCTTCATCAGGCACGTTCCTCCACCCCTGCATCTATACAGGGCACCCACCACAAGGAGGCCCAGCCGGCAGCACCCAAACCACCAAGGCGACGCCTACAAAAGGTGACGATTGCATCACCTCCAACTCTCTCTCTACCAACCCATCATTAGTCCACATGCCACCGCATTGACTGAGCTCGTTTTTTTTCCCTCCCAATTTCTAATTTTACATGCCTGGGATCATTTTGCACATTTTGTTTTTTTTTTTTTTTTTTTTTTTTTTTACCGCAGGGTGGTTTGGGACTGAAAAGTATTCCAAAGAGGGAAACAGAAGAAGGCCTTCCTGGTGTAGCAAAATAAGGAGTATTAAGGACATGTGCTAAAAAAGTAGAACACAGCCAGAGACTCAAATGAAGTTGCAATTTATTGACATCCATCCATTTTCAAAACCGCTTCTCCTCGATAGGGTCACGGGGGCATGCTGGAGCCTATCCCAGCTGACTTCAGGCGACAGGCGGGGTACACCCTGGACTGGTCGCAATTTATTGACAGTAAAGTGAAAATTGAGAATGAATGAGAATAAAGATGTATTATTCCTGTTAAAATATTACAAGGAAAACATTGTAAATGTTGGAGAAAAAAATGTACAAAGAACTTAACGAAGTTGTGGTAGTTTAAGAATAATGTGGTAATTTTACAAAAATAAATATGTGGAAATACTATGAAATACGGGATCATTATTGGGCCGATATGAGGCAATTATGACGTCATACTGATAAATCTGATGACATAAAAAATAGCTCTATTTAAATTGTTTAATAATTATCATTCATTTTCAAATTGAATCATTATATATTATTTATTATTTATATTATATATTTTATAATTTTCTTCAAAACACTCCAATGAGGTGCGATTACCTGTACTGTGCGGATGAGCAAATCAAGCGCTCCTGAGCTCACTTGTAAAATTCACTTTCCGAGGAAGACATTTTGCGTGCTAGTTGTACCAAATGCTCCGTGACGAGGGAAAAAAAAAACATTGAGCACACAAAAGACCTTATCAGCCACCTGAAATGCCAGCGCCGCAACGTTTGAAATGTGCAAAAGGTTTGCCAGAGACCTCTGTGGTGTCACGCCGGCTGCTCGGAGCGTGTGCCCGAGTACAGTGCACCTTGCAGGGCCACGGCAGGTGGCTCCTCCAGCTCTATACTCGGGTTCTCCTGATAGTAGTGATGTGGTCGTAGTAATGTCATGATATTTGATTAGGACAAATAAACAGGTGCAGTTGGTCAAATCCAAATTTGTTCGAGTCCTTCTTACCTTCAGGTGTGCACAAACTACAGTTAAATCTAAATTTCAAAAGTACATATAAAAAAGTTATGGGTACCACATCGGTCTTGAGAAGCAGAAATGTATCGGTATCGGTATTGGTTTGAAAACAAAGACATCATGCATCTCTAAAATAAATGCATAGTTTGAGAATAAAGCCACAAAATTTCAACAATAAAGTCAAATTATTACAGTAAAGCCTTTAAGAAGAAGTATTTACTTTTAAAAAGATAGAATTGGCCGACATGGTCTTTGTTCTACTTATTTTTCAATGCATGTCATGCTTATTTTTAAACTGAGGAAAACAACTACTCCTTCATTCCAGCCATGAATTAAAAGTCAGTTCACAACTAAACCCACCGCTAAGGATCTTCCACAGATATGAACGCTCTGGAATGATAACAGGTAAGCAAATGGGGAATCTTGTTTCAAATAAGAATTAAACATGCAGAGCCAGAGTCAAACCTCCTAAAAAAATCCATTTCCCTGAATGATGAGGTGCTCCCACTAAATACAGGCCAGTTACTAAAGAGGCAATGAGCTTCATCACATTAAACACAGCAGGTGCTACTTGCACCGCTCACCTGCACTAAGCTTCCTTAACCTGACCTGTTACCTAAGCATTTGAGCATCTGTGCCCACATATGTGTTTCACAGCCCAGCAAATATGCACGACGCCACATTCCTGCCATCTGACCAACCGCATTCTTGCCATAGCAGGGCAATTAAAAGCCTTTTACCTCCAAATTCCCAGCGCCGTGTGAACTAAGAGCAGAGAAAGCCCATTAAAATGGGAAATGCGTGCCAGCTTCTTAATGGAAACACATGTAAGCCGTTAGGGCTACACTTTGAACTCTCGTCTCTTGTTAAGAAAAAAGGGAGAAAGCGCGGCGGGAGAGAGAATTCGGGATGCTCGTCTCACTTATGCAAATGAAAAGTCATCAGAAAGTGAGACCAAAAAAAAAAAAAAAGACAAAAGATGGAATGTGGGAGGTCATGGCAGGATACGACGGATCCACATTCTTCTTGCTCTTTGCATCCCATTCCATCCCTGCACATATTTCACATGCTTTGGCCGGGGGTTCTTTGAATTGGGTCCCTATGGCGACAGCCCGGCTGGCGGACAGAGCGCGGCTCCTTCCTGATGCTGTTTGGAAGAAGTGGCAGGGACCACAAGGAGGCCACTTCTGAGCACTCTGAGCACTGATGCTCAGCAGGGGCTTTCCGGCTGCATCTTGTGCTCCGACTCACTTAACTCTGCCCAAGTCTTCGCATTTTTGATAAAAAATACAGGATAGATAGATAGATAGATAGATAGATAGATAGATAGATAGATAGATAGATAGATAGATAGATAGATAGATAGATATATAGACAGACAGACAGACAGACAGACAGACAGACAGACAGACAGACAGACAGACAGACAGATAGATAGATAGATAGATAGATAGATAGGTAGGTAGGTAGGTAGGTAGGTAGGTAGGTAGGTAGGTAGGTAGGTAGGTAGATAGATAGATAGATAGATAGATAGATAGATAGATAGATAGATAGATAGATAGATAGATAGATAGATAGACAGATAGATAAATAGATAGATAGATACTTTATGTGTTGACCTACAATTTGTTCTGTATTAAGATGTAAAAAACTTCTTCTCCTAAGAGCTCCCTGCTGAGTCTGCTCTGTTGTGTCGCAAAAAAAAGCAGCAAAAAGTCAACAAAAACCTAAAACACCAGCATGATGGCTGTCAAACTAATCCTTTTTAATGCTGCCAATGAGAAACTATCAGCTGCAGTCAATCCTGATCACTCACAAGAAGTTAAAAGGGCTTAGTCTATCCAGGAAGCTTGAGGATCACTCATTAAAAAAAATGTGGTCAGTGTATGTATTCAGTGGATCCGTGCACATTTGCAGATGTTTGGTTAAAAAAAAAATCCCCAAAAATAGGCAATTTTTTTCTCACAGAAAACACATTTCATTCACCCTGTCAGTAATAATTTACAAATACAGCATACAGCATATATGAACCACTGTTAGAAAGCCCACAATTTGTATATGTTTACTGTATGTCTTTGTGCTTCACTCATAATGTTTTTTGTTTGTTGTTTGGCGGTCCTTGAATGCACCACAGTTGCTGTGAGACGCAAAAGAGAAACTTATATACACCGTGACTCCTATTTCACCTGTTCATGGATGGCCTGACGTCACATGCGGCGAACTGTTGTCATGGAGGGCCGAGACACTACAGATTCCTCCAGCAACCAGTTCCTCCAGCAGGTGATTTAATTGATGAGCTCCTTCCTTCAAACTGAAGGAGGTTTAATCATTCAAATCACCTCCTTTAGTGACCGGCTGGAAAGAAAACCTGCAGTGTCTCAGCCCCCCATGGCACGAGTTTGACACCCCTGCCTTGCATTATCATTCATTAGTGTTGAGTACCTACACATTTTGTCATTTAAAATTCATTTAATAAGTGTCTGAGGCATATTAAAGAGAGACGGAGGCGGGTTCTGCAGCTGGCTATACAGTCACTTTTATCTGAAATTGGAGGAGAACATCAGCATCCAGCTAGCTGGAGGTTTTGGAGGGGTAGGAGCGAGCCATGTGTCAATAATGGACATTTTTATGGGATTGTAACCGCCACAAAAAGCAGGGATCCACTGTACAGTCGTCTCTCGCTACATCCCGGGTCGACCATTGCACCCTCACTGTATCGCGTTTTTTTAAAAAATTATTAATTAATAAATGATCACTGATTAATTTTTTTAAAATAAGCATATTTAAGCAAATGAATGAAAATATAAATACATGATATGAAGCGTAAGACAGTATCTGTGACTTGTTGTGTGCGCCTTTAAGAAGCAGGGCCCGGGAAGTGATGTGTGTGACATCAGCGCAGTGCCAGCAGCAGGTTAGCAGTGTAGAGAGTGGCCGACAGCAGCTCCTGTATGAATGTTCACTGCATGTGTTCTCTGCTTGTTAATAAAGCGATTGAAGTGTGTCTGGAGTCTCTCCTTAACCACAAACAGCAGCAGTAGAGTAGTATTCTACACTGGTCTCTAGGTGTCAGTAATGTTGCATTGATGAGACAAAAGCCACCAGGAAGTAAGCTGTCAATGCTAACGTGTGAATCTTATTTATATATATAACATAGCTTGTTTTCTATTATTATGTCTACTATATTGGCTAATACAAGTGTAAAGGTGCGTATTTAGAAGGTCATAAACAGGTTCTCTATGCATTAACCACAAAAATATTACATTTATTAATACTGAATCCTACTTCGCGGAAATTCACTTATCACGGTCGGGTCTGGAACCAATTAACCGACATAAACGATGGATGACTGTATATTTATATGAGCCTGTATGTACATTTCTGAACCTGTGTAAATTGGAGAAAATCCCAAATCAATTCAAACGTGTGCAACCAATCACTGAAGAGTTACGCTTCTTTTGCACTTGTACCTGACAGTTAAATATGCAAAACTGTTACTTATTTATAAAAAAAAAAGTTTTTCTTTCTTATCTTGTCGCTATCTATCCATTGCTATCGGTTACATTCTCTATCCTTTTCTCTCCCTATGAGAAAATGATAACATTTAAACACAGGAAGTGCATTGCTGAGATGTGAAGGAAAGGAAGGATTAAATAAACTGTGCTTATTCCAACTCCTTTTTGGAGATGTTGAATGGTACAAGTGTAATCATGTGATGTTTTGAGCTCGTCCTAAAGAAATAAAACCACGACCATGACCAATGGGGAAAATGACTTAAGCAACTTAAGGTGCGACTATCTCCTGGAACAGATTGTGTTTGAGGTTCCATATCAGATCCAATTTTCCTAAAACGCTCCAAAAAGGTCAAAATTGAAATAAAGCATGACAAGGACCTATTGAAGGGTTTTCAGTGTCCCCTAGACGTGTTTGACATACTGTAGAGGCACAAAAACACACTTTTTTATGGCTTCTCTCCAAAGTCTTCCTCATCCTCCTGCATGCTTCTTTTCTTCATCTGTCCCTCTGCCTTTTTTTCTTGCTTTTGTTGTTTCGGTGCCACTGATGTCTTTTTTTTATTTTATTATATATATATTTCCTCAGTCTTTCTTATTGTCAAATCCCTCACGCGCCGGCTTTGAACATGCGGACGCGCTCAATTTCATAAGCTCGCCCCGCCAGCGCTCCTTTCCATTTGGACTCTCTCATGTGTCCCTCACATTCCTCTGTCCCTCGTCTTTGTACGCTCACCTTCCCAATTCTTTATCGCCCCTGCTTTATTCTTTCTTTGTCTTTCCCGCTGTCCATTATTGTTAGAACAGTGCGAACTGTCTCGTTCATCACATCAAAAGTCCGCTTCATTATACATGAACATTCTCCAGTATACCGCATGAACTGATGGCGCTAGATGGCCAGATGCTGACTATATCATATACAGCATACTGTAGAAGAGATGAACCTCCAACACCCCCTTTAAATCTAAGGGCTGAGACTTCAGCATCGGTGTCCAAAGTGCGGCCTGGGGGCCATTTGCGGCCGACAAGAAAACTTCAAACATCATTAGCAAATAAATCAGGAGTAATTGTAGAAGAATGAAGTCAAAATACAATGAAAAATAGTAGTGGCGTAAATAATCATAGCGGCATGAAGTTGAAAGACGTTTATTTTGCAGTCGGAATATTACAAAAACCAAGCTGAACAAAAATAAAGTTGTCATTTTTGTAAAATTAAGTTGTGGAAAAAAGTTAGAATTTTACGGGAATAAAGTTAGAAAGGCGAGAAAAAAATTCACAAGAACAAAGTTGAAATACGTAGCTGGAAAACAACAACAAAAAACCCATCACAAATGGAAAAAAAAATGCTGTAAATTTACGAGAATAAAGTCTTAATATGGCGAGAAAGCGAGAAAAAAATTCTGACAAGAAAAAAAGTTGCAATTTTACAAGAACAGACTCGAAATATATAGAGGAAAAATAATGTCATTTCAATAGCATAGAGTTGAAGTATTTAAAAAAAAAACCTTTTTTAAAGTCGTAATATTATGAGAAACAAACAGAACAAAATACAGTTGTAATATTTTAAAAAATAGGTTGGGAAAAAATGTATTATATTATGGGAATAAGTTTAATTTAAAGTTTAGTTTGGTTTATTTCAAAAGTCAAAATTTTATAGGAATAAAGACATAATATGACTTCTTAGCATGTCTACATGTGTTGCTTTACATTTTTCAGTATGTGGGCCAAAAGGTTTTGATCTAGTGCACAATTTTTGTTATTTCCCTGACTTGTTTCTGTTGGGTTTTTTTGTGATGGTACCAGTGATGGCAGGGAGGAAAAGTCTAGAGCTTCCATCCATCCATAAGTTATCTATGCCGCTTGTCCTCATTCAGGTCGCGAGGGTATGCTGGAGCCTATCCCAGCTGACTTCGGGCCAGAGGCGGGGTCCACCCTGGTCATCAACCAATCGCATATAGACAAACAATCATTCATGCTCACATTCATACCTTAGCCAGTTAACCTAACATGCATGTTTTTGCAATGAGGGAGGAAACCAGAGGAAACCACGTGCAGGGAGAACATGCAAACTCCAGACAGAAATGCTCAACGGAGATTCGAACCCAGGTCTTCTCAATTTCCTGACTCTGTGGCCAACATTCTATCCACTCGGCCACTACTCCTACTTACTAGGAAAGAGCCCATTTCGGTTATACCTATAAAAGGCCACTAGGTGATGGCATTGCTTTGCAAATACTGTCCCTCCCCACTACAGCAGTTTTATTGCTAGGACTGCTTCCAGCTTCCCAGCATACTTTGCGGCACTTGTAATGTGTTTAGAGTTAACAAAGTTGTTGTTTATTGTCGTCCACTAGTATTAGCTGCCCTGTGTATGTGTTATCTGTTAAGCTGCTGTGTGATGGTTATCGCGTTATGTCTTTTATGACACTATGAGTCGGACTTTGATGTTGAGTAATGACCTCCTGTTTGTTGACAAATTAGTCTCTTGGTTGAAACGTGATTCTGGTCTGAATACTTCATGTAGCCCAGACTATACCTCCAGCGGACCCCAGCTGAGTTGAGTTTGAGACCCCCGCCTTACATTATTGGTTTTGGAATTAGGGCAACGTTAAAGTCGACCGGCGTCTTAGAAGGGATTGTGCTCCACTTCGGAGGTCATGTGGATATAAAACAAGCCAGATCAGCCACCTCACTGCAACGCTTCTAATCATACGGCTAAGACTCTTCCTTCCCGGTTCCTGTTATTAGCGGAACCATGGCGACCAAGCCACACCACTACCCAAACCCAAAACCCTTTTTTTGTGTCTTCCCGTCTACCCAACCAGGAAATCCTACCGCCGTGGTTGGTGTCATGACACATTCCAGTGAAAAAAAAAACCCATCACCAGCCACAACATGACAAGACATAGGAACTGTACTATATAATTTTTCTGTTTGCCATATTATATATCTCATTTAGCCTCACAAAAAGTCACAGTAGCTCTCAATGGGTTGTAGCGTAGTTCTACACCAATGCAAGCCACTATCTTAATATTTAAAAAAAAACATTTGTGTTGTAAAGCTGAATTTTTGGACACAGCTCTTGCCTTTTAGAAGCCACATGCTCTGTCTGAGACAGGCGTGGACAAACACAGCTCATTAGCATTAAAGCTACAGACACACAAACCAGCGTGTTCTCAGTAGGGCTTACTAAAAGCACTTTTAAACCGTCTAAATTCCAGCATCAACGCTAGGTTTCAGACACACAGTTCCAATAAATTGTTAAAACATAGTATAATATGGAACCTTTTATTGTGGCGGGGTGCATAGTCAGACATGTTTATAGCTTTCATTCAGCAGGATTTTATTTTTCCTTTAAACGTGTTCAGGTTGTTGAATGACATTTAACATTGCATCTGACACGAACACTCAGAAACAAACACATCTCAAATGACGCCATATATTTGTATTTTTTTAAATATTTTTTTCCTCTAAAGTTCACACCAGATTTAATTTATCCCTCTGTGCCGCCTGAAATAATGGCGGCATAGTTTAAAATAAATGAGGCCTCCGTCTCAGCTGGCTGCAGTTGCATTTTAATATCTCATTTGATTGACAGCAGCTGGCAGACTGACGGCGTTACACCGTGCAGCGAGTTAAAAAAAAAGGGGGGGGGGGGGGGGGGAATGCCGCTTCGGCTAGAAGTCACGAGCAGGCGCTATGTCACCTCCTCGAGATCAAACCCACATCTAACGGGAAAGCGATATTTGCAGGTAGCTCGGCGCGCCGTTTGATGCACCTAAGCAGCTTATTAGCGAGCTAGCCTGGAAACGCGTGTCAGCGGCGCGCTTGATCCCCCCCCGCTGAATGTTTATTTGATGGCTCTTTTTTCTGCGATGCGCTTCACTCGTTTTAGTTGAGATAAACTTGAGCGTGGATCTTTGCTGTGTTTTCGTTGCCGTGGGATGATGCTGAAGGTCGGCTGACCAAAACGCCAGCAAACACACGCAACACAATTTAGTGATGAAAAGAAATAAGTAAGGAAAAATAACTGTGACAATGAAGTGTGTGCTTTATTGACATGCACCGTGAGAAAATCTACTAGGATAGTTTGCAAAGATGCTAGGTTAGCCTGTACGCTGATCAAATTCACATGTCTACTCTTGGCTTTATTTTAAGACGTTGTGCAAAGTCTTTTTTTTCTTTAACAAAGCTGTTCTAAGTGAAGTGGCGGGGGTACACAGATTACGGGACCATCTCACTAGGGGTGGGTCCACACAGGTCCTAGGGACACATATTACTGCTAGAACATCATTAAAAGTGATATGATTGAGTTAGACACTGTTGTAAGGGTGTATTGCTGTGGTGTGCAGTCAGGGCCAGCAAGGCCTTCTCTGCTGGCCTAGCCATTACCAGAAGGACTAACCTACAGTACATTTCAAACTTAAATTGTACTATTTGTTCCATTACAGTGTATTAATTTATTCCCAACAGTCTATTATCTTCATTTAGTAGCATGCTTCTTGGCTGCACTGCTTCCAATAGTGTATGTTACATTTTTTGTGATCCAATCAGATTTCAGCTTCTATGTGTTGCCATATCAATGTCATCTGCCCGGAGCCTTCAGAATCAGCAGTGTTGGCCCCCTGTCACATACACACTATTAGCAATGAGACTGTTTTAGCCAATCAGACTTCTGGGTCACCTCTTAGGGCCAGTTTGCAGGCCCCCAGTGCTGATTGGCTGATCAGTGTAAAGAGGCAGGCCCCCAGTCCTGATTGGCTGATCAAAGCAAAACTGTACAACAAGACAAGTCACGCCCACAATGGCTGACTGAAGAGGAGGAACTTGACATCTCTGGTGAGTAGATGCATTTGACTTAAAAGGTTTTATATTGTTGTCATGTTATGAGATAAATACTGGTTGTGAACTGCTTCAGATTCTGCTGCTGTTGCAGTGTAGATGTTTGGAGTTGTCTGAACCTTTAATCACCGAGGCGTCGGATCTATGTGTGTCACAGTTGGCTGGGCGCCAACTTTGCAAATCGATCACCGGTGGAAATTAGTCACCGACTCGAAGCTACTAGCAGTAATATAAGTCAGGCGTATTGGTGACGATGTAATCAAATATAAGGGGACTTGTATTGTAAACTATTGTAATCGAGGCAATCTCACAGCAATTATGGCTATATATCTTACTTGATGTGTTGGAGCTTCCCTCTCGCTGAACGACTGGATGCCGCATCGCTAGTGAGTCCGTTGCTCGACAGTACACGGGTGACTGTGGTTGAAAACCCCACCGTAGCTGATATTTACTATCAGTATTCTAGTGTTTTTTTGGTTCTTGCTTTCACGGTGTCTGCCGAAAAAAAGTCTGGCCTGCCTACTGAAGGCCCAGGCACCGCCTGCCACTGGTGTATTGTTATTTCTTTGGTGTCTATGAATGCCAAAAACTATAAAATTGAAATGGGAAACTGCAGTCCATTGTAGTTCCTGTGGCTCTTGTAACCATGACAGCCAAGCCACACGTTTTCCCTCGTATCACAGTGTCCTGTTCAGACTGTTCAAAATTCTTGTTTTTACAGATGCATTGACAAGTCTGACTATTTTTTTCTATGCTATGGCGCCACAGTATTATTCTGCTTAACAAGACACTGGAATAGCAGTAGGGAGATCCTCCCATCCATAATATAACATAAATACCGTATTGACACAAATATAAGATGCTATTTTGTCCCTAAAGGACAAAAATCTTAGACAGGTGGTCCTCGTTTTATGACTTTTCATGGCTATGAATGCGGTCCCATCAATTTAACTGCACACAAAGAAAAAGAAGAACTCGTTACGTGCGTGAGGTGGAGTAATATGTAGTCGCACGTCCTCAGACAACATCACTTTTGTTGTTTTTAGTTCACTTTTTAACTCTTACCTCCATTATGTCTCCCGGGCGTCAGGCAGATTCTTCCGGGGGCGGTGCGTAAAGCAAAAGGAAAGTGAAAAGTGAAGTGAAATTAGACATTGTGAAACACTGGCTACAGTCCGAGCTGCTTAAACACAGTGACGGTGATAATTATTGTGTCATTATTGATACTTCCTCCTCCAAATATGGCTGTCTCTCCCTCCTTTGCAACACCCCTTCCAGTGTGCAAGACAACAGGATAAAAAGTAAGTTGTTATTTTTTTTATTATTGTTTTGTTAAGTTTTTGTATTTCATACTTATATTACTGTATTTTATATGTCAGTCTTGTGTTCTGTGTACAGTCGTCCCTCGTTTATCGCGGTTAATTGGTTCCAGACCCTACCACGATAAATGAATTTACGCAAAATAGGATTCAATATTAATAAACTGAATATTTTCGTAGCATAGAAAACCTGCTTATGACTTTCTAAATACGGGTTTTAATATCATTAGAGCCGTGTAGACATGCAATAACACCCCTATTGTCACATTTACACTCCTATTATTCTTTGTTTATTATGACGGGATCACTGCAAGGACATAAGAGACGGCCGCCGCTATCATAGCAAGCTCCCGAGCTAACTAGTTAGCCTCTAATTTACATGCTCTTAAGTTCAGGCGGAGTGTGGATGAAGGACACACAAAAGCCCAAAATGTACCACTTCCACATGGAATGGGAGTAGAAGTTATTTTCACCATGTCATGTCGGACATGCAGTGGTTGATTCCATGTCGTGTTAAGGTCATGTAATATAACGTCATGTCTCATCAATGTAGCATTACTGACACCTACTTGTATTGACCAGAATGCTACATATAACAGTTTTTGACTAATAGTAGGCCATAGTCAACCCCGAAACCGCGATCATTTATTAGGTAATTCATTTTGGAAAAACCGCAATGTAGCGAGGGACGACTGTAATGTCTTTGGTGTTAATTTAGGTACAATTTAGGTAGAAGTTCTGTCATCAGTCGTAGATTTTTGTAAGACTTTAGAGCATTTTTTGGAAAATTTCGAGTTCAGGCTTTCCAAAGTTTTACCAAACTAAACCAAGACCATTTGAGAAAAGATTCAAATGATTTAAAAAGTGCATTTCTTCTGGTGAGGCCAGTATTTTGACATTCAAACCATCAGCCAATCAGATGTCATTATATCTGAACGCTGTTCCTCATTTGTGACATTTAACACACTGACCTGCGGTTTTTGTGGGCTTGTTTCCGTGTCTGCACACCGGGTCAGGTGGACCGTCGGGCGGGAATTGGGGGGAGGAGGCTGAGTCTGCTGGGATGAAAACACAAAAAGTTGAGAGATGAGACGAGACAAAAGAGGAAGCAGATGTTAACTGCCCAATGACAGCACAAGGGTAATTGCACAGTGACTGGATTCTTCTGGAGCCTGCAATGTGTGTATGTGTGTGTGTTTGCTCGCACGTATGTATGTGTGTGCGTGTGCTTGCGTGCATAGCGGCCGCAGGCAGACACATGGGAGCCTGAGGAGTGGTGAATATTACAGAGGAGTGGACCACAAAGGGCCCAGGCCCATCGCCAACAGACAGGCCCCGCTCATAAATCCTCTCCACACTGACGCCTTTCTCCTCCATCTCTGTCTTTACTCTCCTTCAACAGCTGTGTGTGTGTGTGCGTGTGTGTGTGTGTGTGTTTTGTGTCACTTTCTGTGTCTTTGTCTCCTTGGCAGGGAAAAGAGTCTTGCGGAGTAATAGCAATCCATCTTTAATCTGAACAAATTGTAACATCCTAGTCAGTAGGCATGAGCTTTTCCAGCTAATTGGGCAGGTTATGTTTCACTGTTTTGTTGGGGTATAACAGTACATGCATTCGTAATTTGATTTTTCGGTATGGAACAATTGGTATGGAACAGACAATGTTGGGGGTTACTGTAATTAGATTACATCAATTGATTACTGTTGATAACGGCAGTGCAGTAATCCCTCGTTTATTGTGATTAGTTGGTACTACACCCGACTGTGATGAATGAAGTTCTGCAAAGTAGGATTCCTTATTTATTAATCCAATATTTTTGTAGTTATAGAATTTTTAAAAAGCTGCTTACCACCTTGTAAATATGGGTTTTAACATTATTAGAGCTCTATAGACATGAAATAACACCCCTATAGTCACCTGTGCACTCAATATAGTAGATATAATCTGAGAAAATAAGACATTTAAACTTATGCTTGTGTGTGTTGCAATAAATATGTTCCAGATGTGTGGAGGACAGGAAGTGACGTCAGGGATATTATTATGATGATTAAAGTAGTTTTTTGACATGAAGTTGTATGACATCCCCATCAGCAGTGAACTATTTCTACAGTGACTAAACAATCATTCACGCTCACATTCATACCTATGGACAATTTAGAGGTGCCAGTTAACCTAACATGCACGTTTTTGGAATGTGGAGTACCCATAGAAAACGCACGGGGAGAACATGCACACAGAAGCAGAGATTCGAACCCAGGTCTTCCCGTTCTCCTGACTGTGTGGCCAACATGCTAACCACTCGGCCACCGTGCGACATTACAGTCACGGATCAAAACACATCTTACTTACACTACATTCCGAGAGGACACAGACTTTTCGGAAGGGCCGAGACACAAATCAAACACACCTTTGCGTACGTGCACAAACCCACAGGTGGACATTTGCCAACTATTTTCAATTTGTGTAGCAAATGGAGAACAACGTGAGTGTCAAGTGTAAACTGTACCCCGGGGATAAACAAATCTCCACAGGCGCCAACACTTCCTCCAATCTCTTAAAGCACCTACAACACCAACAAATGTGAAGCTAACAGTTGATCTCCGGTCCCTGAGGCTGTAATGGTGCATTTCAGGTGACATTGTGCTGTAATCTAAAAGTAATGTAGCTAGAATAGGTGTATTGTTATGCTATAATTATGGGTCGCTGTTCGGTTCATTTTAGGCACAGTAAGTGGCAGGGTGACCATATTTTGATGACCAAAAACCAGGAAACTCAGTTCGGCAATTATATACAGTGTTCCCTCGTTTATCACAAGGGATAGGTTCCCAAAATAGCCCGCAATAAGTGAAATCCGCCAAGTAGCCCTCTTCATTTTTTGTTATAAGGCTGTAAAACCCCTCGCCATACACCTTTACACTTTTCTCAGACAGGCGTTAACATTTTCTCACATTTCTCTCTTGTTTAAACACTCTCAAAAAAGTTCAAACCTTCGTTTGAATTTTAATGATCAACCTACAGGTCGGACACAAGAAATTATGAAGTCACTCACATGTATTTCACTCCTGTGACCATGCCTTCCTGTCCTGGCGCTGTTCCGCTGTACTGTAGTGTTTTTGTATCCTTGTTAAAACATAGTGCTGTAGTCCTCCTCGTTGGAACCGAAAATTCATTTACAAGCTAGCTAGCAAGCAAGCTAGCAAATGACACAGGGGACACTGCAGGGCAGCACGAATGAGAATGACAGCCAGTCAGGATGCAGAAAACAATGGGCGGTGCAGACAGATGAGAGAGGGAAGAGAGAGACACTTCCCACAATGCAACTGTTCTTAAAGGGCCAGGCTCGACCTGTAACAGTGTTCATAAAAAAAAAAAAAGAAGCACAAAAAAAATTCCGCAAAACAGAGAATCCGCGAAAGGTGAACCACGATTGAGAGAGAGAACACTGTACTCAAATGATACTGGAAGTTTACTCAAAGATGCATTATCATTTCAATACATTTAAGGTATCTGTATGGATAGTAAATTGTTATATTACACAACACTATCTATAACAAAAGACACAAGAAAAAACACAGCAGACTTTGGGCGCGAGGCGGGGTACACCCTGGGCTGGTTGTGAGGGCACATATAGACAAACAACCATTCACAACCAGATTCCCACCCATGGACAATTTTGAGTCTCCACTTAACCTAACATGCATTTTTGGAATGCTGGAGGAAGTCGGAGTACCCGGAGAAAACCCACGCACGCACGCACGCACGCGGAGAACATGCAAACTCCACGCAGAGATGCCAAAACAGAGCTCCTCTCCTGACTGTGTGGCCAACATGCTAACCACTAGGCCACCGTGCAGCCAGACAGTTTCATCACTTTCCAAAAAAAACCAAAAAAAAACAACAGGAAAGCCAGGACATGTCCTGGAAAGACAGGACCGTTGGTCACCCCAATAAAACTGCTTAGCTTTTGTTTTTAAAACGAAACATAAAAAAACTGCTATCTGCTGGTAGGTAATTTTTTAATTAATAAAATTCTCCCCCCCAAAAAACAAAATACATTTACCATTACACCCCCAGTAACTAAGTACTTTTAGCAGTGACTAACTAGGTAAGCATTACTTTTTTAAAGTAACTAGTAATGTGTAACGGAATAGTTTTTTTGGAATAAGGACCCCAACACCGGGAACCCAGAGAGGTACAGGAAGTGTACCTACTGTTTTGGCAGCGCTACTTGCAAACATGTGGAATAATGCTGTGCATATACAGTAAATGTTAAAAACATGTCTTCTGCAGACAATTTTAAGACGCTTTTTAAGAAGATGTACAGATGGCCAACAAAGGAAAAGTAAAACGCTGTCCTAATGAGCGTAGAAATACAACTGCAGATGCGTCCATTCAGAGCGGAGAGGGAAATAATGTGAATCACATGCTTCGGTCTGGTCACAGCCACCAGATCTCATTCCAATGGAACAGCTCTTCACCATCATCATTAAAAACACCCAATGTAGGAGTGTATTTTTTAAGAGTATGGTGTCCGGTGGAGATCCAAATTCGTGTAGAAAGAAGGCCAAGATGCGTTGGACTTCTTGTGGTGGTGCAACACCTTATGGTGACACTCAGTAAATCATTGTCCAGGCCTTTGAATGGAGTACATAAGAATGCGACTAAAGGTTGCCGTATTTGGAGGTTAAACTGCACTAATTGTTGCTAAATTTGAATCAGGGTATGGCTACTATGATAATCCCGTGCATGCTTCTACTGTCACAGTCAGACGTTGCTGATAGTTTTTATTTTACCGACGCTTGATAGTTGATAAGATTGTGGCAGACAAGAGAGATGAGGAATCAAAGAGGTATGATATTTTTTATTTGATCACAGTAATTCCTTGTTTAATTGGTTCCAGACACGACTGTGATAAGTGAATTTCTGCAAAGTAGGATATTTTTTTTTTTGTAGATAGAGCATAGAAATCCTGTCTACGGCCTTCTAAATATGTCTTTTTTAACATTATCAGAGCCCTGTAGACATGAAATAACACTCCTCGAGTCACCTTTACACTCGTATTATCCAATATAGAAGACACAGAAGACAGAAAATAAGCCTTTTGAAACATAAATAATATATACTGACACGTCAGCATTGGGAGAGTCACACCTTCATACCGACCGCTGTCAGGCTCCACAACACCTGCACCACCTGAACCATGTTGTATTCACTATGTCACTATGCATTCTTTACTTGTGTATCTTGCTTGCTGCTGTAACAAGTGAATTTCCCTGCTGTGGGATTAATAAAGTACTACTACTACTACTACCGAGTACTGCCTGCAGTGGCTATTATCTCATCAATGTAGTGTCACTGACACGTAGTGATCAGTGTGGAATACTACATATCAAAAACATGTATTTGAATGTGTTTCCTGAATGCCTTATATTTGTATTTGAGTTCATTTAGCCTTGTTTATGCTTAAAATGCTTGATTTAGACCAGAAATACGTAGAATTAGCTAAATAGCTAAATGAACTAAAACATAAGTATAAGGCATTCAGAAGATGCATTCAAAGACGTTGTGATGATACGTGGTATTCTACACTGATCACTAGGTGTCAGTAATGTCACCATAATGTTTGGTGAGACACACAAGCACCACACTTGATCGTAGGCTTTTATTGCAGGTTTGAATTACCTCACAACAGGCACAATAATCTCTAAGACGGGCTACTGCCGCAGCCGTAAACCCACGCTAAGTTAAAACTCAACTCTGAACCCCCAGCGTCACTTCCTGAAATTTACTTAACAGAGTGGTCCTTGAGACCTCTATTAGGTGGCGGAGAATTTCATCTCCAACAATGTCTACTATATTAGGTAATACAAGTGTAAAGGTGACTACAGGGGTGTTAGTTCATGTCTAGAGGGCTCTAATAATGTTAAAAACTGTATTTAGAAGGTCATAAACTCTATCTACGGAAATATTTCATTTAAAAATAAAGAATCTTTGCGGACATTTACTTATCACGTCGGTTTTGGAAGCAATTAACCACGATAAACGAGGGATTAGTGTATTCCCTTTTGTGAGACCCTGGTAGCAGTAGCTTGACTTTACTATATACTATGCATGTAGCAGACATTAGATACTCTTTGTGTTCTATACAGAGACTGTGCTAATTACACTATTCTGCTTTTGGAAATTGTATGTATCACTGACCACTTCAGTGACATGGTATAAAAACCATTGTCTGGCTCTTCTGTGCTGACCAAACAAGACTGGAAAGAATCCTTACAGATTTCCTTTGTTCACTGTCACTTCAAAAGGAATCACGAGTTGTAAGAACTTGGCTTGAGGACCGGCGGGTGGCTTCAAGTTCTGGACTTGGTTAGGACAAAGTGTAAAAACTGAATTTCCCCTCAACAGGGACAATAAAATCTCCGTCTTCTTCTTCTAAATTTACAATCCGTCAACTCTCATCAGTTGATATCATATGTGGAGAGGACCAGAATGTCCTCCATTAGATGAAAATGAAACTGAGTCCAAATCAATCCACGTCGTGTTGAGGAGTCTTGATGCCATGGCAGCGAAGCGGCATCTAAGATCTTTGGTCTTTGATCGTGACCTTTCATTTGTCACATGAATCACATAAAACTGGTCTTTTCTGGCCTCTATAGCACCACATCTGGACCGTCACTGTAAACTTTAACCAGTTTTAATAAAAAAAAAAAGGGTATTGTTGATGCACAAGGCGGTTGCTTATGTTGGCTTTTGCGAAGAAGAATGCCACTTAAAACACGTTCCAGGGAGAAGAGAGGAAAAAAGAAATGAAAGTCGGAGGCGTACTCACATGGAACATGTAGAAGGAGGGGCAGGAAGTGTAACAAAAGGTGAATATCAAAGTGGTCCGCCAATCCTTCAATTTCTGTTGATTTTTCTGGCACTCTGTGGAAAACGTTTGGGCACCTCTGTTGTTGATAATCGACACTCAAACTGTGGAACAAGTACCACTGATATTTTTAAAAATAACATTAAAAATTACAAAGAGATACAGTCGTCCCTCTCTATATCGAATATTGCTCCCTAACTATATTGCGTTTTTTTTTATTTTTTATAATTAATTAATTAATTAATTGCTGTTTTGTGGTTGGCTAGGGCCTATTATTAGTCCAAAAATATTGAAAAACATGGTATATGTACTATTCTGGTCACTAGGTATCAGTAATGTTATGAGACATGATATTACATTACCTTTCACACTACATGGAGACTGGCTACTGAGCCAGCAGGGCTGAGCCGACATGCCATGGCTGAGATAGAGTGGAAAATAAGGTTCTCCTCTCATTCTGTGTGGAAGTGGTAAGTATTTGACTTCTTTGTTCTTCTTCCCCACTCTATTTGAAACTTTCTTAAGTTCAGACTAAGCAAATTGGAAAGGCTAACTAGTTAGCTCGGTAGCTGGCTATGCTAGCTGCAGCTGTCTGTTATGTCCCTGCAGAGATCCTATATCCTGCACAATGTGATGTAAGCAAAGAATAATAGGAGTGGAAAATTGACTATAGGGGTGTTATTTCATGTCTACAGGGCTCTAATAATGTTAAAACCCATATTTACAAAGTCATGAGCAGGTTTTGTATGCTCTAACTATGAAAATATTATGTTTGTTAACATTAAATCCTACTTTGCAGAAATTCACTTATCGCGTTCGGGTCTGGAACCAATTAACCGTGATAATCAAGGGACGACTGTACTTGGTATTGGCTTTCTCACTGATATCTGGTATCGTCTAGAGATCGACCTATATGGTTTTTTCAGGGCCGTTACCAATACTAATTTTTAATCGTCAAGGAGGCCAATAACCGATGTTCATTTGCAAAGTGAAAATTTTGTCAAAATTGTAATAATACACTCTCCAACTTTTAACTTACTCAAATGATTTAGCTTATTCCATGCAGTCCAATTCACCAAAGTACTATCTATAGCAGTGTGTAGTAGTGTATGGTATGACCAGGCATTTACTTGGCTGTAGTCTGCCATTAGGGTTCACGCAGTAATTCAAGGTGTGCAAACATATTGTGTGAAATACACTCAGTAAAAGCATAAATTAAAACATATTGCTATATTATTATACTAAAACATATTTCCCATGATCCTTCAAGTACAGAAGAAGAACGTTATTGATGTCTCAAAGGGACGATGTAATGATATCATGTTGAATTGAGTTACTTTTGAATTAAAAGAAACAAAGAACTTGACAGACGACATCATGTCTTTTGTGTTTATTTTTGCGATCAAGTGTACAACTACTGCGCTGGCGTACATGCTGGGAGCTTGTTAGCTTCAGCCCTACATGCGAGCACAACCGGCTCCGAAGTGGCAAGTCTCCGATTTTTGCAGTACATATGAGTTTATTTCGCAGTCGTTGTTAATGAGTTCAATCGAAAAAAAGGACGCTATGCCAGCCTTGCTTCACGAAGGAAAGTACCTTTGAGTCTTGCAACAGGAGAAATGCCGGCTGCAGTGTGTGCTGCTCTAATTTACGTGCAGGTTTGTAGAACGTTGCGTCTCATTAGTTCCGCTTTTGATCTCTTATCGGCCGTCGTATTAAAAAAAACAGCAGATGCCGATACAGTCATGGAAAAAATGATTAGACCACCCTTGTTTCTCCAGTTTATTGATCCATTTTAATGCCTGGTACAACCAAAGGTACATTTGTTTGGACAAATATGATGATAATAACAAATATAGTGCATAAGAGTTTAATGTAAGAGCTGATATGTAGCAACTTCCATGGTTTTGTTGATAATAACCAACATCACTTAAGTTTTTACATGAATAGCGTTGTACTGCCAAAAAATGAACTCTTATGAGCTATTTTTGTTGTCATTGTTATATTGGTCCAAACAAAGGTACCTTTAGTTGTATCAGGCATTACAATGAACAAGAAACTGAAGAAACAAGGGTGGTCTCATCATTTTTTCCATGACTGTATGTGACAAAATGCCAAATATCGTCCAATTATTGGTCGATCACTAATATTGTCCAGCACTTCATTATCAATACAGATACAGTATAGGCAGCAGGTCTTCCTTCAAACTAACGTCGTGCATTTCACAAATAAACACTGTTTGCTAATTACCGGCAAGTACAAGCTTCATGTTTTAACCTTAACCACTGGCAAGCGTAAGTAGCAGAAATTGTGGTAGTTGCAAAATACTATTAAAATATTTTTGAGGTGGTACTTGGTGTAAAAGGTTTGAGAACCACTGCTGCCCATACTGATTGAATGCATTGCAGGGTTGTTAGCCATTAAGCATTACCGGTATTACCAGGATGTACTAAGGATATCCTTACAAGCCACATTCCAGCACCAAGGACCAAAAGGTCCTGTGGCTCTTCTTGTGCAAGAGCTGGTGTTGAGTGTACGTGCCATGTGGTTCACTCCCATGTTTGACATGGCAAGGAGGAAAAGTGTTGCTCTACTCTGCTGCCGGGCTTCCTGTGGGACAGGGCTTCACCCCCACGTGGTGAGAAGCCGACGCCACCAGCATGACAGAAGAGCAGAGGTCAACTCTTATCCTCTGAGCCACCTCCCAATTAAACAGCCGTGATGTCCCCCATCAACAAGGTCGTGGGGACTCAAATCCAAGTGGAGTGGGGGGGGGGACAAGCGGACACATGTAGCGATGTCGGGTGAATCGGAGGAAAGAAAGAGGAAGGGAAAAAACGAGGAAAAAGAAGGGGGGAGATTGGAGAAACAGAAGGAAAAGGCAGTATTAATATTCACAGACTCCCAGTGCTTCCTAAATATTTTATTACTTCCAGCTGTTTGATGTTAAGGAGACTCACCAGAGAGACCACCACACACACACACACACACACACACACACACACACACACACACAAACCTACACTAATAAAAATGGATAAATGCATCACAAAGCCAAATGCAAGTAAATACAAACTCACACTAAGAACTCCCAGTCACACAAACGCAACAAAAAGACTCACATTTAACTTAACACACGTCAAACACACTCTCGCGGGCGCCCACATTTACACATGTGACAGCCGGAAGAGGAAAAAGCAGCCTTTCACAGACCCAGTCACAAAGAAACAGTAGCGCAAAAGGAAAAATCCCTTCCCAAAGATGCGCACATGTAAACGTTCCGCGTATCGATCGGCATCCGTCACACAGGATGATGTTTATTCATTTATTTACACGCTTGTTTATTTATTTATGTATTCATTATTCGTCGGACTGACTTTCTTTTCATGCACAGTTCCGAGGGGAATCTTCTGAAGATCATTAATTCAGAAGGGGCCGATCCCTGAAGTTTCGACGTCTCCGTCGGTCTGTCTCGCACCCTGCGTCCATCAAGGCCGGCTCCTTCTCTTGTCTCTCCACATTAGACTACATTTCTGTCCCAGTCGAACACTCTGTGTCAGCCTGTCTTTCTCTGCATGAGTTTCCCCATCTCTTCCGGTCTTATTCAACGTCTTCTTCGCCGTGTCTTTGTTTCCTCTTCTTGCATTCACAGTGAGACTATTTAGACGGTGTCTTCTGAATTTGATGTCTGATTTCCACGCAGTTTTACAGTAGATCCTTCAAAACAGCAGAGCGAGGACCTTTAACTAGTGCTTTTGCAGTAGGTCTTTAAACGTAGCAGATGAACTCCTGTTATATAGAGGATCTTTGACTGACTGGCGCACCTGCAGCAGGTCCTTTAAACAGCAGACTGCTCCTGTTTTGAGCTCAGGGCCCAACTTTTCCGGTTCAAATCGACCCGGGGGTCCATTCAAATATTAACACCGCTCTTTAAATACGGTATGTACACAACAGTAGATACCCACCTATTTGCGGTTCGGCTTTAAATTGTAAATAATTCCGTTTTTTAAATCAGAAAGTGGTTTGATGGCGCTATCTGCAGGGGAGAAGAGAGTGCTGCAGCAGAGGGCGCTGTCTCACGAGTCAATTCACGCAAGACTTCCCAGCAGGAAGACGCTTTGACAAGACTTCATGTTGTGTAACTGCACGTTTTGTAAGTACAATACAGTGTACTGTATGTGTAAAGTGTACAGTGGTACTGTATTTCTTGATGTGTAAAACTTAAAAATGTATTTAATAACTAAGAGGCATACTAGAGGGTTTAGAGCAGGGGTCTCACACTCAACTTACCTACCGGGCTGGGTCAATTACTGTATTCTACAAAAAAAGTATTCCAAGAAATATATAAAACATAAATATAAAAATAAAATCTATCGCAGCTATGCTGGAAGTGCTAAAAGGTTACATGGCAGAATGAATGTGCTTGTTGTTTTTATTGCCCGTGGTGGTAGTAGTAGTTGTCCTTTGTGTGTTTACTTTACATTTATGTGTTCGCTCTGTGATTTTAGTAAGTGTTCTGTCTAGTGAGTGTTGGCTATCGCTTGCCAAATTAGAGAACCTCTTCTTTTAAGCCAGCTGAGGCGTCTCTGACCCTCTCTTGTGAGCCACACTAACACTAAACTTTGATGTCAAGTAGGGGGGCCACAAAATATGGTCATGCACGGATTGCCTGTGTAGCTAGGAAGAACCAGAGTAGCGCAGGAGCTAAAAAATAACATTAAAAATCCTGTCGTCAGTGACCAGCATTGCCAGACATACGATAATTATCGTATTTGTACGATAATTTCACACTCTATGTATAACGTACGATCAATAATTCCAACAATCCCATAATGTACGATAATTTGACACATTCAATACTTGGTTATCAGCAAACACAAACAGGATACCTCCTACACTGCACCTGACGTAGTGCACTGCCTCACGTGACTCTTTACTGCCAATCATCGCACGACGTAGCACGAGTCACGTGTGACGTTCCGCAGAAACACGAAATGTTAACAACAATGGACACCGCCAGCAGTGGGCTGATTGATGTCTATTCCTAATGTATTAACAGATTAAGTTTCCAAATATTTATGATATAGAACCTGAATACATGATGATTAAGAAGCTGATCAAATATGACTGATACCGTATTTGGGGCTCAGTGCAGCGGCTCACCCTGCACGCCACACAGGCGGGGGCGCTGTTCTGCCAGTGGCAGCTTTTCCCCACAGTACTGATGGTTTATTTAAAGGCAACATTGCATTATAAGCAGTATCGTGCGGTGAGGTACGTGGCTGGTGAGGCACTGACTCCTTCAGAGTTTGTTTATGTTAATACAGGTTGCTCATTAAGAGGATAACAAAAAAACCTACTATTTTTTATTTGTATATGACGTACATGTACAGTACATGTACAGTACATGTACAGTACATGTACAGTACACGCAGGCCATGGATGCTGTGGGTGTGTCTTGATCGACACGAATCTGCAGCATCGCATGGACATCGGGGGCAGTGCCTCTGGATTGGCAGACCGGGATGGTGGTCCCCGTTTTTAAGAAGGGAAACCGTAGGGTGTGTTCCAACTATTTTGGAATCACACTCCTCAGCCTTCCTTTTAAGGTCTATTCAGGGGTTCTGGAGAGGACGATCTGGTGGATATTTGAACCCCGGATTCAGGAGGAGCAGTGTGGTTTTCGTCCTGGTTGTGGAATTGTGGACCAGCTCTACACTCTCGGCAGGGTCCTAGAGGGTGCATGCCCAACCAGTCTACATGTGTTTTGTGGACTTGGAGAAGGCATTCGACCGTGTTCCTCGAGGAATTCTGTGGGGAGTGCTCCGGGAGTATGGGGTATCGGACCAGCTAATTCAGGCTTTTCGTTCCCTGTATGATCGGTCTCAGAGTTTGGTTCGCATTGCCAGCAATAAGTCGGACCTGTTTCCAGAGAGGGTTTGACTCCCCCAGGGCTGCCCTTTGTCACAGATTCTGTTCATTATTTTTATGGAGAGAATTTCTAGGCGCAGCCAGGGCATTGAGGGGTTCCGGTTTGGTGGCTGCAGGATTGGGTCTCTGCTTTTTGCAGATGATGTGGTCCTGCTGACTTCATTGAGCCGTGACTTTCAACTCTCACTGGATCGGTTCCCAACCGAGTGTGAAGTGGCCGGGATGAGAATCGGCACCTCCAAGTCTGACGCCATGGCTCTCGCCCGGAAAAGGGTGGAGTGCCATCTCCGGGTCGGGGATTACATCCTGCCCCGAGTGGAGGAGTTTACATACCTCGGTGTTTTGTTCACGAGAGAGAGAAAAAGACACACAACTTCCCACGATGCAACTCTTAAAGGGCCAGGTTCGGCCTGTAACAGCATTCATACGCTGTAATAAAAAAAAAAGCACTAAAAAAATTCTGCGAAACAGCGAATCCCCAAAGTTGAACCGCAATAGAGCGAGGGAACACTGTATTTCATTTTAAAAATCTTAAAGCAGTTTACACAAAAATTAAGCAGTTTTATGTCTTGCATTAAGTAATGAATGCAATGCAATAAAACCTAAAAAAGGTACATACCGCACCGTGATTATGGCGTACCGTTAAACTCCTGGTATATTCTGCATTGGTAGAATTAGTACCGTAAATTAATGAACAAGATAACTGTGTGAACCAAGTCATTTCCCAATAATGGACATAATCAATGACAGTTATAAGGCACAGTGCGGTGATGGGGTGATGTCTTATTGTGTTGCGGCAAGTTTGAGCCAGGTCCAACTTTTCCCATCCGCTTTCCCCTCCTTTTTTCCTCCCCCTCTTTTTTTAATGAAACGGTATTTTTAGTGTTGTTGCCGTGGTCTCGTGGAAATTAATATGCAGTCTGAACATGGCGGAGTGTTAGTGTGGCTGCGGTCTAAAGTTGCGCTCTTATTATTTCTCTCCGTGTCTCTGGCTGTCTATCTCTGCGCCTCTGATCCATCTACCCCCTGTGTTCCCCAGCTTGTTAATCAGCAGATTGTTAATGAAGGCCTTAGTTCAAAGACACACACACACACACATACACAAAGAGAGAGAGGTGGCACAGAGCGCGAAGATAGGGAGGAGTTCTGGACCAACTGTCTGTTTGTCAAAACATGTCCAGCCGTCTGTCTCTGGGCCTGTCTTCTCCTCTGATGTGAGTCCCACAATGAGCTCCCCGCAAGGACCACAACATAGCATTTGCTCTTTGGGTTTCGCTTTCATGTTCCATTAAATGTGAGCGAGCAGACAGAGAGACAGCCATAATGGATGAGAGGGAGATTAATTACATGTTTCTATAACGGAGATGAATTAGTATTATTTAAACATTGACAATGCGAACTAGCTGGTTGTCGAGCATTTTCCTTGCTGCTGTTTTGCCTTTAATGGGTGAATTGGTGTCTCTGCGTGGTGGCCTTGAGAGTCCTCACATCGTTTTTTTCCTCCTTTGCAAGTGTACATCAGCCCCGCTGGCATAGAAAATTGTTGTTTTGGTGCCCATCTTTTCATGTTTATTCCTACCCGTATTAAGCTTTTGCAAGATTGAAATAATCTTCCTGACATTTATCACTGCCTTTTTTCATTTTTTTTCCCTTTTCCTCTGGTAGAGCACACAGACAAACCGCATCTCCTGTGAGACAGCATCACACAGAAACCCCTGAAAGTGGAAATGGTCAATTTAGAAGCACTCATGAGTCAAACCCTTCCCCTCCCACTCGGCTTTAGTGGATTCCTCAACAAAAAGGAAAAGATGTCACACATCTGCCCTCAAAAATGCCAAGGCTGTTTCCTTGGCCCCACTTTGAGGTGGGTGACAGGAAACGCAGATGAGAAGAGGGCGGAGGGTGGATGGGGAGCAGAGCGTGCGCTCCCCAAAAAAACCACATGCCGGCACCACAGGCTGACTTCACCTTTTTTTAACAGCACCATGGTCCCTCCCCCACGCCAAAAAATGCATCAGCCAGAGCGTGAGCGGACGCCAAATGGCACTGAGAGTCTCTTGATGAATCCAAGCACCAGATTTCCTTTTGAAGGAGGAGGCTGTCTGTTAGAATCATCGGAGTGACGGGAGGCTCCATAAATGTTCAAAGAGAGGCAGTGACTAAAAATAAACATAATAAACACAGAAATAACATTTGGGCTGTGACACACATACTGTAACACGCGTGTGCATGTCTGCTTTTGGATTCCTGAGTGGGATTGGCGGGATAAATGAAAGCTGTTAGCGGGATGATTTGCAAAGGCCTTCGCAATTACTCATATGAAACCATGTGGGAAGCCCAAATGACTTTGTTTGAAGTGCAGCGCCTTGGTCAGCCTGTCGTGTAGACTGAGGTCGTGGCGGAATGACCTGGATGAACCACAAAGATAAGAGTGCATCCTTTAACTCTGCATTACTGACAGCAGACACTGATCCACTCCTGTTTTCTTTCCATATTTGGTCACCATTTCCTCATTTTTTCACTTTCACTGATCACTTATGCTGATGTTCGACGTTTTCGTCAAGGTTTCTTGTCGGCCTGAAACCAATCTTTCAAATTTTGGGGATTTTTTTTTTAGGGATTACTCAGCGTCAAGGCAAACTCCACTCCACTGATTTTAATTAAAAGGTCCCCCACTGTGTAAAAGTGACTTTTTAATGATGTTGGAACCAGTGCTATGTGTCCCGAGAGCCTTTTATGAACACCACACGTGAGAAAAATCTATCATCTCCCTCACTTGTTTGAGAGAAGAGGCACTCAAATGGTGAGTTGTGAAGTTTTCCAATTTTTTAAGAAGCAGGCTTTGCTACACATCTTTAAAAAAAAAAAGCATGGAGCTCTGACAACTGTCAGTCAACTACAGACACACACTCTGTCGACAAACACAGCTCATTACAATTAAAGCTACACACCATGCAACTCGGTCTCAGTAGGCTTACTTTTTTTTTTTTTTACCTTTTTTTACATTTTTATCAAATCTGTTTTTATGCGTTGGGCTTCTTTTGCTTGAGTTGTTGGGGGTGGAAAACAATGGTCTGTCACAACCTGTGGTGGATGTTGATTGGCTGTCCTGGTGTCTGGGCTCATTTAGCATAAGCTGCCCTCCCACTGTAGATGTGAGGGCAAGGTAAGGAGCGAAGAAGAGATGTGACAATGGAGGAGCATGTGAGAGTTGTTGGTCCAATGAATGGGAAATGATCACTTCAAAAACGTTGTGACAGCACCATTGATAAGGGTAGACTGAGATTAAAATAAAATGTTCAGGACTTCGTCTGTTCAAGTCTGTTAATCAAGTCTGTTACAATAATAAATGACTAGAAAGGCACTTTTTAAATTAATTATTAATCAATTAATCTGTCAATTTTTTAAATCTCTTGACAGCACTAACTAAAAGCGCTTTCAAACTCTGTAAATTCTAGCATCAAGGCTAGATTTTGGCCAATGCACAAAATTTTGAGACTTACTTAAATTTGTAGAAAAAATAGTATCAATGACACGTTGACTGGATGTTGTCAACCAATTTGCAAATTTGCAGAAATCATAGGCTCATGTCAGCGTGAAACCTGTTAATTTTGTATGAAATTTGATACAAGATGGAGTTTCTCCGGGTACTCCGGTTTCGTCCCACATTCCAAAAATATGCATGTTAGGTTAATAGGAGACTCTAAATTGCCCATAGGTGAGTGTGAATGGTTGTTTGTCTATATGTGCCCTGCAATTGGCTGGCGACCAGTGCAGGGTGTACCCCTCCTCTCGCCCAAAGTCAGCTGGGATAGGCTCCAGCATACCCCCGCAGCCCTAGTGAGGATAAGTGGCATAGAAAATGAATAGATGGGCTACTGTTGCGGCCATAACCCACGGCAAGCTAAAACTCAACTCGTGTTCTGCTCCACTACTAGCACCGGAACACACCGGAGCACCTGCAACACACACAAGCACAACTTTTATTTATATCTTAAATAGCTTATTTTCTCTCATTATACAGGTATATACTGGAGTGGGTAATATGAGTGTAAGGGGTGTTATGTCATGTCTAGAGGGCTCTAGAGTATTTAGAAGATCGTAAACAGTTTTCTATGCTACAGTATAAAAATATAAGAAAGAATCCTACTTTGCAGAAATTCACTTATCACTGTCGGGATTGATGTATTGTGAAGTGTCATTTGGAGCTGCAGAGGGGCAGTACCTTTAAAGTGATAGAATTGAGAAGTTCGACAAGCACACGCGTCATTGTTCCAAATTTACAAGCATAACTGTTTCCTGCCAAAAAAAAAAAAAGCCTCCTTTATTATTGACACTGTTACAAGTCTGTTTCCAAGCCTGAGGCTCCATTCCATCCACGTCCACGTCCATGTACTCTTTTTGGGAAGGGGGGACGGTAGACTTTGAGAAATATTCTCAAGTAATAAAAAGATGTCTGGTTGAACTCTCAGAAGACGGGGATGAGGGAAAAAGCAAACACAGGGTGAATTTGCGTGCATGTGCGCATGTTTGTACCTTTGTGTGTGTGTGTGTTATGGGTGTTTGTGTATCCTTTCTCCAGCAGGACCCCAGATCAAAACCGCAACCCACTCTCCCTCCCCATGACTCTCTTTTTCTCCCTCTCTCCCTCACTCTTTCTCCACCCCCTCTCTCATTAAAAACTGCAGGCCCTGGCTTCTAATTAAATCCCACTTGAAAAGTCTTAAAGTCAGCCTCAGATTGATTCAATTTGCATTTCTGAACAGAGAACATCGCCTAAAAGGATTAATAAATTGGACGGGGGAAGAAAAAAAAAACGAAAAAAAAAACGCCTTCTTTCTGCACCACGCCGTCAGAGCTTGTGAGACAACATCCAAAGAGAAATATCCCCCCTCCGACAAACGTCTATCCAACATATGCTCTCTCTCTCTCTTGCATGTCCCTCCCAGGATGCCAGCAGAGATGGGAAGTGTGTATCAGGACTCGTATTTGTGTGTGTCCTCGTCTGTGCAACACGCTCACGGTCCTCTGAGGCACAGTTGGGAGGGAACACACGCAATCTGACTCTCGCTGCGTGCACATGCTCGTGCACGCTGGTGTGTACTAATGACGGCGTGTACATGTGGATATTTGTGTACGTGTGAATGAATTGGGGGTGGAGGGTGGGGTGATTTTGTTGGAGCGTGCCAGAGTGCTGAAAGTGACAAGGAGGCGCAGTGGGAAAAAGATCCTCGCCGTCCTGCCTGTGTGAGCAGAAACAGGCCAGGCGAAGATGGAACCCGGCCATTGGCGAGAGGACACCTACAGCAACATGTTTGCAAATCCAAAAAAAAGCCCGCGTTGCCAAACTCAATTAGTGCGATAACATGAAAAAGACTAAGTAAGACATTCAGAAGAGACCCAAACTGTAAAATTGCTGCCAAAAAGGGGGCCATCTGTGCACCAACCATTTGTGATACAGCAAAGGTCATGAGGGGCGCTTGAGCCTATCCCAGGGTACATACAGTAAGTATGTAAGTATACAGTCGTCCCTCACCACTTCGCGGCTCAAATTTCACGACTTTACTTTATCACAGTTTAAAAAGTATATATTAATAAATCATGTTTCGAGGTTGAATACGACCTATTATTAGTCTAAAATATGCGTCTTTTATGTACTTTTGCCTAAATTAAGCATTTTCGAACATAAAAATGGCTAAATGAACTAAAATATACATACAGTAATCCCTCATTTATCACAGTTAATTCGTTCCAGACCCGGCCGTGATAAGTGAATTTCTGCAAAGTAGGACTCCTTCTTTATAAACAGAACATTTTAGTAATTATAGCATAAAGAACCTGCTTATGATCTTCTAAATATGTTTTTTTAACATTATTGCAGCTCTCTAGACATTATATAACACCCCTATTGTCACATCTACATTTGTGTTAACCAATATAGTAGACATAATAGGAGTAAATAGAAAGAGAAAATAAACCATTTAAGACAATTTAACTACAAGGGGAGCAGATTGGGTGGTGGACAGGAAGTGACGTCAGGGGTTCAGTGTTGCGTTTTAGCTTGTTGTGAGCAACAGTAGCCCGTGTGATTATGATTATGATTATGATTATGATTATGATTATGCCTGTTGGTTTGAATCGCTGTTTGGGCATCTCTGTGCGGAGTTTGCATGTTCTCCCCGTGCATGCGTGGGTTTTCTCCAGGTCCTCCTGTTTCCTCGCACATTCCAAAAATCTACGCGTTAGGTTAACTGGCAAGTCTAACTTGTCCACTCTAAATTGTCCATAGGTATGAATGTGAGTGTGAATGGCTCTGGGTTTGAATCGTTTGGGCATCTCTGCGTGGCATTTGCATGTTGTCCCTGTGTGCGCGTGGGTTTTCTCCGGGTCCTCCGGTTTCCTCCCACATTCCAAAAACTTGCATGTTAGGTTAATTGGAGACTCTAAATTGCCCATAGGTGAGCGTGAATGGCTGTTTGTCTATATGTGCCCTGAGATTGGCTGGCGACCAGTCCAGGGTGTACCCTGCCCCACGCCCAGAGTCAGTTGGGATAGACTCCAGCATAGGACAAGCGGCAAAGAAAATGGATGTATGGATGGATGGATTATGCCTGTTGTGAGATCATTTAAACCTTCAATAAAAGCCTGATTGTTCGTCAATATTTGCCCTGCGATTGGCTGGCGACGTGTCCAAGGTGTACCCCGCCTCTCTTTCGAAGTCAGCTGGGATAGGCTCGAGCATACCCCCGCGACCCTAATTAGGATAAGTGGCACAGAAAATGGATGGATGGAATAAAAGCCTGTTGTTTTGGCGATCATGTCTGGTGCTTGTCTCACTGAACAATTCCAAATAAACATTTGAGTCCACAATGTCATTTCCTGTCCACCCGCCACTCAGCTCCCTTACGAAACACATTTTTAGCAACACACACAAGCCCAATTCTTATTTATGTCATAAATGGCTTATTTAGTATTATTATGTCTATACTATATTAGGTAATACGAGTGTAAAAGTGATTGTAGGGGTGTTATTTCATGTCTAGAGGGTTCTAATATATTTACAACACAGTTATAGTTATATTTAGAAGTGAAGGAGGTGTTCTGACTTGAGCCAGTGGGAAGACCTGGATTCAAATCTCTGCTTGGGCATCTGTGTGTGGAGTTTGCATGTTCTCCCCATGCGTGTGTGGGTTTTCTCCTGGGTTTCCTCCCACATTCCAGATGGGATAGGCTCCAGCATATCCCCGCGACCCTAATTAGGATAAGTGGCATAGAAAATGGATGGATGGATGATAGTCAGTCCCCAAAAGGTGTGTACTACACAACCTAAGGTTACAGTGAGCACATTGAGCTGTGTGAAAAAGTTCAAGTTACTCCCCATTATGGGGTCAAACGTTGAGGTTTAATAACAGTGCCACACATGTGGTGTATATGCCATAAAAATAATAGCACCGGCAACACAGTAGGGGTGCACGTTTTGACCAGTTTTCACCCTTTTGTGTGCAGCAGTTCAGGAGTATAGGTTAGCTCACGCAAACAAATACAATCAGGGTGTATGAATCGCACCTCCTAGAGGACTGGACTAATGCAGACCTGTAACGTGTAACATGAAAAAAATGTAAACCTCAGCGGGGATGCAGAATGCACTCCATGAGTGTTGTTGCTTCCATTTGGAATAATGCTGCAAAAGTGTACAAGCACCTCTAACAATATGAAAAGGCAGCTCAATTTTAAAATCATTCTGTGTGGTGCTGTGGCTATTATCTCAACTATAAATCTCAACCATTTGCATGTGTTGGGATTTGTTTTGTTATAAAATACCTCAAACCATTCCCACAGCAGTAACTGTCAAAAGCTTTATATATAAAATGTGCCATTTCCGTATTTAAGTGCTTGAGGTGCAGTACATTTTGGGCTCGATACCTTGGATCCTTCGCGGAGAGTCACAGGCTTTAGAGTCCCGCTGACGAAGTGATGGAGGCCCGCCGAGGATGTCAACATGCAAACATATGGCTGCGAAAGAGTGAGAGCACAAACAACTTTTAGCCAAAAAATTTGGGAAGCACGGCTCGTCCAAGCGACTTCACACTCGGGTCGCCAACAATGCGCCCGCAGAGTGCGAAGTAAAAACAGAAGGACACACACACACAGACTCCATCCTTTGTTGTCTTCTACTGAAAATGTAGTCAGAAACAGTGCAAAATATACTAAATTAAGTTTATATATGGACTATAATTGAGCATCATGAGCATCATGGAGGCTCTAAAAATGGTTTTTAAATAGCTCGTCATGCTGCAACACTTTCAACTGATATGGCGGACACAGCAACATCAAAAGCCACCGTAGGGATAAGGGTTTGGGGCCCACAGTGGATCGCCCCTAAAAGTGCTACAATTTGGTATTCAACCTAAATTTTGTGTGTTTTCTTGGATTTTTCTTGGAATGTTTTGTGTTTTGGTACCCCTACAATAGGGTACCGGTGATGGCAAATAGGGAATGTGTGATAACCACAAAACCAGAAATGGGCATTATAGTGACATTTTACTGGCTGCTCAGTGCATTATAAGCAACAGATTTAATTAAATTACAAACACAATACATACAAATTCTACCAACTGCATGCTAAATTGCAGTTCATACATACATCACACAGCATTTATTAATCCCAGCAATACCTATGAAAGTACTGTTACAGTACTTTCATTGCCTGCTCAGTTAATGAAGCTTTTTGATTGCCACAGTTGGACATTGAATCTGATGAATTCATTTTACATCAGTTTCTATGGTAAAATTGTGTGGCAGCAACCATAGAACCTGCCCTTACTGCGACCTAGGGATGTGTTTTACTGGCTGATCAGTAAAATGAGCTACATAATTAACTAAATTAGATAGACAATAGATAGACAGCAGCATGCTAGTCACTTTTTAATTCCAGCAATAACTATGAAACGCCGCTAGGGGATAGTATCATCAACCTCCATTATGTGCGTCGAGTGTTTTCAAATGGTGAGTACTTTTACTTCATTTAAAGTTTTAATACAAAATGTTCACATGGTTAAAAACATTGCCTGTACAGTTAATAAAGCTCCTAGTCACTTATTAAACCCAGCTATACCTATAAAACACCAGTAGGTGAGAGCATCGCGCTGCAACTAAACATCACTCTCCTGTGCGAGGTGCCTTCAAAGAGTAGTTTTGCTTTATTTTAGTTTTTAAACAGTTATTCAATTCTTCAAGTAAAAATGTTACTTACAAACATTGCCTGCAAAGCTCATAAAGCTCATATGATGGCAACAGTTTGACCCTGGAACAGATGAATTCACTTACACTGCTTCCTGTGGTAGCATTAGCTTTTAAATTACAATAAGTGTGACTGATGACAGCAATAGTCATTGTCCGTGCAGTTAATTGACGCTTACAAACGTGATGGAGTTGATGGTGCCAGCCTGTGGTATGCTTTATGCCTTATTAATAAAGACCACATGAACGAGCAGACAATATAACACTTCTGGAGGGGGGGGCGGACTTGACAACAAGCCACTCTCTGAAGACAAAATCGCCTTCAAAGAAAGTAAAAGGACATCATAAATATTACATAATGAGAGAAGACGGTCATTATTAGAATTTAACGAGTGATTTAAAATGACGGAACAACGTGGCGTGATGGATCATCATGTGCATCCCAAGAGGAAAGCAGACACATGATGAGGATGAGGAGGATGGAACGAGAATGAGCATTGACTGAAACAACACTGACCCCTAGTGATGAAAGCTAGAATGCCAACGTGAGCGCACTCGTCTCAGCAAGAGCTTCAAGTGGAGTACCATCTATCTGAGTTGTGTGAGTGCAGTCACAAGAACATTGCACTTTAAGAACCCACTGTGTGCATGTCCACCAGGGCTGTGTGTGTGTGCGTGTGTGTGTTCTAATAATGGTCTCCCAGTAGACCGGCGCTTCCTTTGATGCTATGAAGGCTGACAGGCGTGAAACCGGTCCAATCAGGCGCGTGGGCGCTGCCAATTAACCCTTTTCACCGTGTGAAACCAAACATAATTGCCGAGGGTGAAGGAGGTGGGGGACCACTGGGCCACTGCCCAGCGTAGGCTCAAACGGACATTCGTGCCACTGCCAGGTGACCATTACACATACACATGAGTGAAGCACCGGGGGTGTTCTCTCCAAATCACATAGCTATACTTGCCACTCATGCCTTAATTGGCATGCCCCCCCCCCCCCCCCACACCCTCACTCTCACCCCCACCCCACTTTATTTCTAATTGCACACCTACACTCCTTACTGAAACACACATTGCACTTCAGCTGCACTCTTTTTATGAAAGGGCCCTTCTTTATCCTGTGCATGAAATATTAAAATTCCCTATTTATAGTTCACAATTTAAAAAAAACAGGTTTTACTGGAACAAATACTTCTAAATAAGGCTCTGTTACGCTCAAGGCAAAACTAGAACACATCGTAATGTGCTCAAATTGCGCCGTGCCGCCTTTCTGCAACAGGATTTAACAAAATCATGACTTTTTGCATGGAATAATTCGGAGCCTATTGCACTTATAACCCTACAACCGTATATAACCCTTTACTAGCCAAATTGTGAATGACTTTTTTTCAAAGTGAAATTTGCGTCCATTAAGTTCGCATGCACCATCTAAGGAGCTATATCATAAATTGTGCACATAATTCCCAGCTTTGATTGACGCTAGAGGTATAGTTGTCAGTTATTATTGCTGATGTATTCTCGCTGTGCATGTACAGTTTTTACATACGAGCTCTAATGCTACATAAAATGATGCTGCTGCTGTTTTCCAGTACTTAATTAGTCAAGTACAGCTGAATGTTTAGTATTTCTTTAGTCTTGTCTTGCATTGTTTAGTAATCATTATTTCTTGTATTCAGTTATGTATACTGCTGCATAGCCTGCTGTATATATGTACAAAGATATCCTGGATATTTCTGACACTGATAGTTGTCGTTTTCACGGAGTATTTTGGTTATATGGTTAAATAACCTCTAAAGTCCTGTACCGTCTTGCTCTCATATTGACACACCTCCCTGAAGTACCCAATTTTGGCCACCAAGTGCCGTAGTTCCCCTCTTTCTGGCTATCTGCCATCCACCCCTCCTTTTCGTCCCCATCACTAAGTGGAAGAAAAAATGGCGGCCAAGGGCTAGCTCCTTAGTGATGAACACACACGTTAACAAACGACCTAATGTCGACAACGAAACTCCTCTGAGATACGGTTGTCTTTTTAGAGGCGGCCCATCACAACCATCGCGCTGGCCTCAGGAAAGGTAAGTGTGCTAGTACGTTTATGTTTCGTAATTTAAAATTAGTTCAGCGCCTAGCATGCTAAGCTTGCTAGCATCAACTGTGGATGTGTCACATGCTAGCTTAGCCTAGTTAGCTATGTCTAACAATAGTATACGAGGCACCGTTTGCTTTCACATTGCTGCCTTGTTGTTTTGTGTTGTTTCTGACGTACGCCATAGCGGCTGGCCTAACTAGCTCCCATGTTGGCGCTGCTGTCATCGCTGGCAAGGTTCCGGTCCGAGGGGGAGGGCTGGGAGAAAAGGGGGTGTCCCATCACGTGTGGGCTTTTTGTACTTTGAATGAAGCGCCGAGGATTTGCGTGGGTGACACGCTCACAAGTTGTTCTATTCTCATTTTGAATGTCATTGCCACTTTTCTTTATCCTATATGGAAAAATAAAACAGGTGGTGAGTCGCTTTTTTTGAACGCCCAGTTTGGCGGAAGAAAAAGGCGCACTTCTGTCGTCCGGTGGGGATAAACAACACTGCACGACGGTTATGAAGTGCTAACGTAAGTGTGTTCAGTATTCCAGCATGTTAGCATTAGGCAACAGGAAGTCCATTGTTGTTTGTTTACCGTAACATGCTAATCAAATGTCGCTGAAATGTACACCCGCCGGACACGTCATTAGGTACATCCAAACTTCATCTTGACAAAGACATGCTCAGATAGGATCTACACTTTCTGATATTTTGACTGGCTTAAGATTCTTCCATAAACACACATAGTAATATTTTCAAACCGGGGACATACAGAGCTTTGTTGCTCTGTGGAGTCTGGTGCAGTCATGTTTTTTTTCTGTTTTTGAAGGGTAAACGTCATTGGCCTGTCTTGATATCTTGGTCCATACCATTGGAGCATGAGGAAGCCTATGCCACAGAAAGGTAAAAGAAATATTATTACTGTGTTTAAATGATTTAGCAAGCGAGCATTCATTGATGCAGGATACTTAATGAAAGGGAAGTACCCTGAAGATGAGTCTATTTTGTTGTCTGCTCCCTCTAGCTATAGAGTGGAAAGATGCAAGAAGGATCAAGCACGCCCGCAGTGGACGGCCCGTCCGGGGGCCCTCCCTGTATCAAGGTGATTAGCAAACAGCAGCCAGAAATCAAAGTAATAACCGGGTTTCTAACTCTTACTTTCCCACAGGACATTTCAGTTGGGAGAAATACCTAAAAGAGACGGGTGCCAGTGCTGCTCCTACATCATGCTTCCGACAGGTAACCTCGACCCATGTGCACCCTGCATGTATAGTATGAGTACATCCTGCAAATTTCAGCAAACATATTAAATGCTGTAGAACTGGAGCTTGGCTTTTCTTTAGACTAGTTGGTCTACAGCAGGGGTCACCAACCAGGTAGCCCCCCACGACCACATGAGGTGCCCGCAAGCCTGCTTTTCATTCAGGTTTTCAGTTAATAATGAAAGAACAGTAGAAAGAAATGCATTCTGAAATACAAAATGTGAGTTGTGGACACCAGCATTTTGTTAATGTTCTGGTAAAACAAGCATATTCGCTTTGTTTGGGTTTAAAATAAGCTCTGAAAATAAATGTTACAAAAATGAGTAGCTCTTGGCCATTTTCATTTTGTAAAAGGAGCTCTCACAGGAAAAACGTTGGTGACCCCTGGTGTACAGCTTACAGTGCATAGAAATGTAGATTTACTATCCACTGAAAATGAGTCAACACACTGCTATTATTGTCAAAATAGCTGGTAACGCAAGTGATTACACCTCCCAGTGAACATGTCCAAATTGTGTCCAAAGTGTTAGTGCGAGCATCATTGTTATCTAACGCTGCCTTAATCCTTTTGGGCATGGAATTCACCAGCACTGCCTGCACAGGTGGAACTGATGGAAGTTAGATACCTTGCGCTCCTCCTCCTTCCTTTTTTTTCCGCTTGAGGACGCCCCACAGGTGCTTCAGGTCTGGAGGAGACGTACTTGGACACGCCATCTCTTTCAGCTTCCTCAGCAAGGCACTTGCCATCTTGGAGGTGTGTTTGGGCTCCTTATCATGTTAGAAAACAGTTTCCCAAGGGAAGGGATCATGCTCTGCTTCACAATGTTACAGTACATGTTGGAATTCATGTTTCTCCTCAATGAACTACAACTCCCCTGTGCCAGACAATCACGCTACCACCTCCATGCTTGACTGTAGGCAAGGCACAGTTATCTTGCTACGCACTTGCGTTGCCAGCTCTTTAGACAATAATTGCTGTGTGTTGACTCATTTTCAGTGGATAGTAAAAACTGTGCATGTATACTAGCCTCCCACTAACTTGCGTCATTCGCCAATACGACAGAGCCTCACGCCCCCACTCAATGAGTTCAAAGCCGGCATGAAGCTCGAGGCGCAGGATCCGCGGAACACCACGTCTACTTGCATTGCCACCGTGGTGGGCCTGACGGGGTCGCGGCTTCGCCTGCGCCTGGACGGCTCGGACAACAAGAATGACTTCTGGCGCCTGGTGGACTCGTCAGAGATCCAACCCATCGGTAACTGTGAGAAGAACGGGGGTATGCTGCAGCCGCCACTTGGTAAGGATGCCCGCACATAGGCATTGATCTCTTCAGGTCAGTTCTCTTTACTGAAAATGTATTATTTCCGTGTATTGTATTGTCTCCTGCAGGTTTCCGTCTCAACGCATCATCCTGGCCCATGTTTCTACTGAAAACACTAAATGGAGCTGAGATGGCACCTCCTCGCATTTTTCATAAGGTACCTGTACAAAGCTCACAAGTTAGTTGCCTGCTGTCTAGTAGATGAGTCTTAATCTCTGGTTGCGTCATCTGTCAACAAAATACACATCGCCATGGTCTTGTACCCATGCAGCAAGTGCAAAGTCAATTGTATTATGTTATGTATTATATTGTTGTATTCCCATTGTAACACAATTCATTATTTAGCAGACAGTATGTCTTGCTCCGCCCTTGCACAAGCATCTATAAAATAAAGCTTCCCTCTCAAATAAATACACGCCTGGTACTCTCTGCAGTTGAGTAAATAAACTCACCTGGCCGGTATTGACAGTTATACACCCGCATGTTTATAGCCTCTTCCTCCCTTTATACCATCCCCTAGCAGGAGCCTCCTGCACCGGAACAGAACTCCTTCCAAGTGGGCATGAAGCTGGAGGCGGTGGACCGTAAAAACCCTCACTTCATCTGCCCGGCAACAGTGGGCGCACTGCGCGGAGTGGAGGTGCTGGTCACCTTTGACGGCTGGCGGGGGGCCTTCGACTACTACTGCCGCTACGACTCGAGGGACATCTTTCCGGTCGGCTGGTGCACGCTCACCGGGGACAACCTGCAGCCACCTGGAACCAAAGGTTAGGAGTTCAACACGTGTCGTGAGATATTTGCATGTCTTAATGGTTTGGAAGGCAGCATGGCAGTGATGCAGGGAAGGAGTATGCTGGTGTAACCTCAACCTTCATAAGTGAACTGAAAGGACTTAGTCAAGTCAAGTTAGACTGTTGACATGGTTGTCAGCTGGTGGGAGGAGAGAGGAGAAGGGAGGAGCAACCCAGAGCAAGAGTGGCATTGAGCTCTTAAGAGTTATTTCATCCGCAGTAGACGACTAGCCGAGCTGTGACTTTTGACTTTTATTTCAGCAGGACAGCTAAGGTAAGGTGAGCACAAGGGCAGAATGCATTTAAAGTGATGGAAGGGTCGGAGTGTGTGTGTGAACTTGCTGAACTCTTTCAAGTGTAGGAAGTGCAAAACAACACAAGCGCATGCGTGCTTCCTGCAAACTTGTGTATTTGTAAAGGCTACCACTGATCAATGAACATGTAACCTAAATATATTAACAAGAATTAACCCATCTGTGCTGATCGATCAACTGTGGTGTTTTTCCTGGCTTCACAGTCGCTCCCCTATGAAAAGTTGTTGTAGCTTGCAGCATTGCATTGATCGGCATTCTTCTGCGAATGTGTATTTAATTTATAATCCCCACAGGCTGCATACTGTATACTTTGTATGCTTCTGCTTCCTACAGTGGTAGGTGTTAGAGTGATTTACTGTCAGGGTGACCTCTGTTGGCGTCTGTGTCAGGTGTTGTGCCTTTAGGCCTCAAGGGTTTGTTGCTTTGTCATTGCTTTCGGACATTTGGAAGGTAGACAAAATAACTCGCACCATGTCTGGATTTCCTGTTTTGTTCCTTTTCCTTTTTGCAGTCGACGCACCAAGTGCCCACTTGTTTGTATTTCATCATAAGGCATTGAGTAATAAGAAAATGTTTTAAAAGATAGTTACTGCTCTGAAAGAATATGACAAACTATTTGGATCTGGAACAATCATTTGTTAGGGGTGTAATGGTACACTAAAATGTAATTTCGGTTCGATTCGGTTTCTTGAAGTGCTCGGTTCGGTTAATTTTTGGTACAAAAAGGAAGAAAATAATGACTTAAAATGCTTTATTAAAAAAAAAAAAATAAAAGCAACCCATTTGGGTGATATTTCAAATAAATTAGACTCTTGAGTTTTTTTTTAATAGAAAAATAATAATAAAATAAACTGTTGTATTTAAACAATTGTTTAAACATTGTGGCGAAATGTAATGGACGTAAGCTCTTGGCTATAAAAACTCCAGTACCATGTGTTACTGCTTTGGCCCGGTCAGAGTTGCTTGCTAGAGGTTGTTCAGATGCTGAAGTTATCGCTGTTTGCACTAAGCTGGTTTTCTTTCTTGCAGATGTAACATTCACTACCGCATGGTGCCGCTTTAAAGCGCTAACATGCTAGATGTGTTTCCTGCAGCATACCCGATATCGTGGAACAATGTCGACACACAACTTTGGATTTATTCACTTGCCTTTGTCCATCCGTGATTTTAACAGGGAAGCCAAAGTGTTCCCAAACAGGAGACCGTAGTGAGATGGGAGGGTCTTCCAGCTCAGGCTTCTCGCTTGCATTTGCCATGATGCCATTTGTCACGGCTGCGAGCTACTAGCGTTCCTCCCCCTTTGTCGGTAGTGTCTGACACTCGGAGCCGTCCGTGCGGAAACTCTCCCAGGACTTTAGTTCCGCGTGAAGTGCTTAGATCACTCTAGTAATAAATTCAATGAGAAAAATAGCATAAATAACCGAAACGGTACGCAAGTGGACCGAACCGAAACAGTTCAATACATCCATGTGAACCGTTACACCCCTAATCAATTGTAGACAGAATTATATAGTTTATGTAGAAATGCATTGAGGTGTTGAGGTGAAGTTTACTTTTAGCAATATCTCAAAATTTTTCCTCCTTACAGCAGTGCTGCCGAAGAGTATTGGGCCCCTAACAGACGGGTCAGTGGAAAACCAAGCCATGCACACGCCCCCCATAGGCGACAAACCTCCCAGTCAGAGGGGGCGCAAACCTGGGCGCAGGAAAACCAAGGGGCCTTGGAATCAGAAGACTTCTGCGGCGTTAGGACCACCCAGCATCCAGACGACCAAAGGCCTGGAGCCCATTAAGATCCCCAAGAAACGAGGGCCCAAGCCTGGACGTAAGGTAGGCCGGGCACCCTCAGAAGTAGACTAGATGAGTAACAATAATGACTACATGGCCTTGTCTCGGTTGCGCCTTTTTGCAGTTGAGTTGGGTAAAGAGAGCAGGCTGGCTGCAAGACACCATGGCAGGACCTGGCCGGCCAACAGCAGGTCCAGGACGACCCCGCGGCAGATTGCCGGCCAATTGGGCCCAGAGGATATCCTTGCAACAGGCCCAGGCTTCACCTGTCAAGATCCCAAAAAAAAGAGGGCCCAAGCCTGGCAGCAAGGTAGCAGTCACACACACAACAAACCTGTACTTGGCAAGACAAGCATATTGTTTTCTCCAATAATAACGTAGCGACAAGGGATTTTTGTATTTAGGCTGCCTACCAGCCCGTGTTGCCAATTTTATATCGATTTCTTCTGACATTTCTTGGCCTGTGGCTGAAATTTGTAGTTGCTGTTCTCCCTGTGACACATAAAGAACGGTACAAATGCTACAATGCTTTTTTGTCCAGAGAAAACCTCGCCTGGTACCTAATGCAGTCCCCACGTCTCCCACCAGCAGCACCCCTGAGCCTGACACCAGCACCGTACCCCTCGACAACGCCACCATCCCCAAGTCTGCACTACAGGCCCCCACAGGTACAATGAATAATATTATCATAAATTCTCTTGTATTATTTACCTACACTGAAAAGACGACGGAGTGTTAATTGAAAGCAGGTGATAATTGGAGAGAGGCTTTTGAAAAGTCATTATATACAACAAGTAAATGTGACGTACTGTAGCTGTCTTTGACCATATGGTCATTTACTACAACAGAACCAATGTTGTTATAGCGGTGAGGACCAAACTGCTCATTCGGCCTTAATATTGCTGATGAGTTTGTTGTAAACAACAATACGGCAAGTGTAACACTCATGAATGTCACACCAACAGCTGAGTAGCACAACCAGCTTTTTAAAGCGCATGCACACAGAGATAAAGCTGCTGTAAAGCACATGCAGAGGTAGATAAAGCTGCTGGAAGCTGACAACTCATAATACTTCAAATGCAGTTGCTGCCATCTTGTGGAGTTAAGAAAAACAAGGCATCATGAGGTTGCCTACAGCCACAGACTCACCTCCTTGTGGTTTTGCCTCCCTTAGTTTGTGTTTACCTAAACAAGTACGGCAAAATGGGACCCCATCTGGACCAGTGGCGCATTCAGAAGCTGCCGGACCACTTTGGTCCAGGTCGGGCGTCCTCTGTGCTTCAGCAGTGCGTCCAGGCTTGCGTGGACTCTGCCCACGACCAGGCCACCGTTTTCTCCTGCCTCAAGCCCGGCCAGGGGGGTGAGGTCATTTCAGGTAATGTGCTTTCTGAACGGAACAATGAAATGTACTTGTGATGTTTTGTGTTGAAATGAAATTGTATGTGGCATCCAGCCTTCTTCAACCAGCAGCAGCACACGCTGACGCTGCCCACCGTCAGCAGCGTCACCTACGTCCTCCGCTTCCTGGAGAAGCTATGCCACAACCTCCATTGTGAACCCCTCTTTGGCAGTCAGCCTGTTGCCAAAGGAAGCCTGCACTATGACGGACGCACCTACGCCGCAGGCGAGTCACCATGAAGTTTCATTTTGTTCCTTCAAGTGCATTGCAATTGTTGGCAATTAGAAATCTAACAAGGGTAATAATTTTAAAAAGTTGGCTATAATGTTTATTCTGTATGCTTTTAGACAGGAGACGTTTGGGAGATAACCTGACAAAGGGTCCTGGACGAGGCACCAAGAGGCTCCTGCAGAACTCGTACAACATCCCCCTACCCCCAAAACTGGCCAAGAGCTCCCGTCCTTCAACTGATGGTAATTAACTTACTGCCTACCATCTGAACCTCCGACGTCACTTCCTGTCCACGCCACCGGAACACATTTACAGCATAACACATGAGTATGAGTCTTATTTATGTCTTAAATGGCTTATTGTCTCTTAACATGTGTACTATATTAGGTAATACGAGTGTAAAAGTGACTATAGGGGTGTTATTTAGTGCCTAGAGGGCTCTAATAATGTTAACTGTATTGAGAAGGTCGTAAACAGGGTTTATATGCTCTAACTATGAAAATATTTGATTGATAAATAAGGAATCCTCCATTTTCGATGTCGCTTAATCCTCACTAGGGTCGCGGGCGTATGCTGGAGCCTATAAACAACCTTTCACATCACATACAATCACGTAATATTAAGGAGTCGGACAGGAGGACACAAACATGCTACGTGAGCTACAGTGCTAACATTAGTCACATTTTAACAGCAACATCTTGTTATGTTAGCCTATTCACTGATAGTTGGCAAAGCTCCAAGCTGCACTTTAAGATGTGTAGTGAAGCCTTTTTTGGAGTGTGTGTGCGTGTGTGTTTTTTGAGGAGGAGAAGGTTGTTCCTTCATTACGCCATGAAAAACCGCCACATCAAAAGTGACCGTTAGAGCAAAAAAAGTGGAGCAAGTGAGGGAGATGATAGATTTTTACATTTGGTGCTCATAAACAGGCTCTAGGGACACACAACACTATTAGAATATCGTTAAAAAGTCACTCTTTTGGGAAGCTTTTAAAGGGGGAGTGCTGGAGTCAAAACTATTGATTAGATGCCCTATACTCACTGCAGTTGAGTAAGCTATTTTTTAATAAAGTCAGCGGCTGTCAAGCTCAGTTAATTTCATGTGAGACATTTACTTGTATAGGCAGGTGCCCCTGCAGTGTGCACCTGATTAAAAACAGCAGCAGTAAAACAGGACCTGTACGGTTTAACTTAATCAGCTTTGTGTTTCCTTAAATGACTGTTAATACGACCGTGCCTTAAGTTGTCTTTTACTTTATTTGCATTAAATAGTTGATTTCAGTGGCTTTTCTTGTATTGGTCAGGGGAGTGCGTGGAGAGCAACGTGGTGGCCGCAGCAGCAGAGCACTTAAAGAAGAGCCCCCTCTCCCCGAAGTTTTTGGTGCAAAAGTCGGGTGTGCGCCATGCCAACTTGTCAGGTACACACACACACACACACACCACATACCTGAAAAATGAGCAAAGGGATGATTTTAGTGCTCCTTCAGGCTCGGGCAGTTTTCGGGAGAGCCCCAGGCCCAGTGGTCAAGACCCCAACCTTTGGAGCGTAGAGGAAGTCATGCAGTACATTCGGGACATCGACCCTGTGCTGGCGCCGCATGCCGACCTATTCAGGAAACATGTATGCATACTTTCATAATCATCATTACGAGGGGTGTAACGGTCCGTGTTGTCATTATTGCATTTTTTTTTTTACTCGCGATATACAGTAGTCATGCAGTCTTTGTTTTGCATTTAGTACATACCGAACTGTTTTTATGGCGTACTGTTCCACCCCTGATGATGATTGCACACACTATGGTTAGGTTTCACAAACATTCAATAACGCGACCGTCCTGTGCGACAGGAGATCGACGGCAAGGCACTGCTGTTGCTGCGCAGTGACGTGATGATGAAGTACATGGGCCTGAAGCTGGGCCCCGCCCTCAAGCTCACCTTTCACATCGACAAGCTCAAACGAGCGTGATGGGTCAGAACCGGACCCAATGGGCAGTATTTGACTCATGTAACGCCTCCGCCACATCTTCACACAGCAGCCGCCGTCTTCTCTGGAATCACATCCACCTCATGTAATGAGGACGCTTCTATTCAGTAGAACAGTCTAGCCTAAGGCAGCATGCATTGTTTTGTTTTACATATAATATTTCAACTGGCTTTATTGCGTGGCCTGTTTTTCTACTGTTACATTTTATCTTGTACATTTCACCTTTTTCTACTTGAAATTCACCTTTTTTAAAAAAGCTAAATGATGAAATCACTACATTCATCCCAATAAATGGGAATGCTTCAAACGATTGTCTCTGTTTGAGGCACACACAACTACAATATGAATTAAGGTGAGAATAATCACATTTTTATGACTAAATAATCATTTTTAAAAAGATTCTTGAGAATACTGCCACGAGAAAGTTTTTCTTGTTATGGATGTCGTTTACAACGTCTTCACTTTTGTTATTTGTACTTTTTACAGTTGTTTTTGATACGATGTCATCAGAGTTCCTACCTGAAGAGAACTATCATGTGTAACACTGTTCAATACATTTAGAATGGTGGAACTTTTCATTGATTTGGTGTGATTATTTACGTGCGCTCAGGGATACATGAAATCTAATTATACTGTATATTGCTAGTGTAGCTGTAGTGGCAAATGACCGAAAGAGATGTTCATTTCAAAGCTGTAGTTTTGTAAATATTCATGATACAAATATTCATATTCATTTTATGAATTTTACATATTTTAATATATGATGTTGCATTGAAAGATTTTAAGAAAAATCCACTTCAGTTATTTTTTTTACTCGTACACTCACATGGAGGACAAGCGGTGCAGAAAATGGACGAGTACACCCACCTGCCACATTAGCTGCTGTACATTACATTAAGTTATATCTGTCGTGGGGAATGTGAGACTGGAAATAGATTTTTTTTTTTAATCCAGGATTTTAAAAATAAAAAGATTTTTACATTTTCAAGAAATAGCCCCTTTTTAATTTATTTTTCTTATAAACCGTCATGCCACAACATTATAGACGTATTCAGTTATACGCAAGAGCTGTAGTGGCAAACAACTCTAGATCGATAAATTCTTCTAAAATACATGTTGAGTTTAAAATTTTATACAAAAAATAAAATGTGGAATTTATACAATTGTCTCAATAAATGCATATCCACTATTAATGTACCGTTGATTAGATTGTGAGATATTAATTTTTGTTTTTCAAAAACGTTTAACGCTTAAAATGAAAATTTGGCCAGGGTAGGAATGAAATTGGGATAAAATATGAGAAACAAATATGATGCAGTGCAGTTGCGCACCGAGGTGCCTCTCCGACTCACCCGCAGGGGGCAGCAGAGCCTCGTTGAGTCCAACCCTCGCTGTCTCCTTGGTGTTTCTCCTTGGGTGATATGTTGTGCCATGGGTGTCCACATCTCCATCTGTTCCACTCAGCGTGTTGATCACTGGGTTATTTTTACACCAGTGGCCACACTTTATTGGCACGCTTCATTAATAGCAATTTTGCATCCTGCATTTTATTGATTCTGAAGGTCAAGTTGTGCTATTTTTTCCCTTAAAAGCTGTTTTGTGATGTTTCCATTATTTGTCATCACATGAGTGGGCTAGTGGCCCTTGTGTGTGTGTGTGTGTGTGAGAGAGAGAGACATCGGTCACAATGTATCGTCAGAGAGCGCAAACAGGAAAACAGTGACCCGGCCCACTGAGTAGCTGACGTGCATGAGAACACATACACATAGTCTGTGTCTGTGTGCACGCTGTTGACGTTTAATAGTAGCCAATGTGTTGTTGTGTGCCTGAGAGCTATTTATAGACACATCTTATATTGCCAAGGCGCTTCTCACTCGAGTGTATCACGGAATACGCATGGCGGCTTTATTCTAATGATGATTCAACGCGTTGTACAGACAAACACGCGTGACTCATGCACGGCGTACACCATATATGGAGCAGTGCAGTTGTACTGTGTACACTGTGTGGAAATACACCATCAAACGCCACAAAAGTGGTGCAATTAGGAGTCCAGCCAACATTTTCTTGGAAAATATGCCTCTAAAGTCAAACTAAACTAAAAGATAAATAAATAAATAGAGCATCCAAAGGATTGATTGAGATGTGAGGAGAATGGTGATGCTAGCCATAGAACAACAACAAAAAAGTTACATTTAAGTTAGTTGAGTTAAAAAATAAGTTAACTGTGTTTTGCGTCACAGGTTCTTATTAATTGTCTTGTAAGCGTAAAAAGAAGTGACGCTGGCTTTGAAGTAGAGTAAGGTACGCTATCATGGTCGAGTTTCGCTTTGTACAACTTCAGGGGGTTTGAGCGTACAGTATGTCAACTGTGATTGGTCAGTTAGCATAACATAGAAGCGTGTTTTAAAAAGGTTTCCTCATTCATTATCTTGCACTAAAAAAGAGGCAGCAGACCTATGTCGCTTGCAGGGTTCTTGATGGGAGAAGATCCATCCATCCATCCATCCATCCATCCATCCATCCATCCATCCATCCATCCATCCATCCATCCATCCATCCGTACATAAAACCCAGACTTCCCTTTCTTGGCTTTTTCGTCCAGCTCCTCCTGGGGTATTCAAAGGCGTTCCCAGGCCAGCTGAGAGACATAGTCTCTCCAATGTCTCCCAGGTCTTCCCCAAGGCCTCCTGCCAGTCGGACATGCCCTGAACTCCCTAGGGAGGCCTGACCAGATGCCCAAGCCTCCTCATCTGGCTCCTCTCAATGCAGAGGAGCAGCATCTCTACTCCGAGTTCCTCCCGGTTGATGGAGCTTCTCACTCTGTCTCCAAGGGAGAGCCCAGCCACCCTACGGAGGAAACTAATTTCGGCCACTTGTGCCATCGACCTTGTCTTTTCAATTCTACCCAAACATTCATGACCATAGGTGAGCGTTGGGACGTGGATTGACTGGTAAATCAAGAGCTTTGCCTTTCGGCTCAGCTCCCTCTTCACCAAGACGGACCGATGCAGAGTCCACATCGTTGTAGACGCCACACAAAACCCCCAAGGTACTTGAACGCCTGCTCTTTGAGCTACCACCTTATCACAGTGGAGGAGTTTGTGTGTCCCAATGATCCTCGGAGCTAAGTTGTGGGGGGCTTTTATACCCTTGGTAGGGTCACCCAAGACAACCAGGTTCTCAGGGAGGGACCAAAGTGGAGTTCAAAAAACCCAATGATGAGTGACAACTTTGGACTGAGTTTTCCCTTGCCTGGACGCGGGTCACAGACGCGCCCATCTGGAGGAGCCAAGCCTGGGGCCGGGACTCGATGGTGAGCACCTGGTGGCGGAGCCTTCACCCGTGGGGCCCGACCGGGCACACATTGAAGAGGCAACATGCACGGAGGCCTGTAGAACTTGCCTAGCAACAAGTGGCCAATCAAACTAGTGACATCACCCGGGAAAAAAGATTCAAAGCAACGCTGCTGACCTTGTACGTCTGCTGCTCTCAAAAGGAGTTACTAGAAGGTACTATTTCTAGTACCTGGTCTGGCAAGTGTGCTGAGCGGATACCACATGTGGCTGGCGTAAAAGAACATTGCTGGTGGTAACATTTGGGAATACGTGCCTCGAAATGACAAAAAGAAAAAATGCATGCTAATGTTAGCTTACCCTGGATACGACAGTGTCCACTTTGTTGCGGTGGACCTCAGAGCCTTGTTCTCCTTCATTGTTAGCCTTCCTCGACTGATGCTTTCGTTGTAAAAACGCACCAAAGGTTTTCACTGGTCGATGGGGCATGTTTATAATCCAGCTGTGTGAACTCTGCCTGGTAACAAGTGGCCAATCAAATGAGTGACATGAAAAGGACTACGGGAAATGAGGAAAAACAACCATGCATGCTAACGTTAGCTTACCCTGGAGGCTGCAGTGTTACAGTGTCCTGCAATGGCCCTTAATCTCCTTATGGATCAAAATTGACTCCTTGCTAAGAAATAAATACAGGAGACTGTTAGTCTTTCTCGACAGATGTGTTCGCTGCGGCTAGGTTTTTGCAGCACAATGACATGCTTTTTAATTAGACGGTGACCTATGATTAAAAATGCCACTGCACACAGCACACTTTGATAGAATTATACGCCAAATGTATTGTTGTATTTCCCTCCACACTGACTCGCTGCTAGATGATTACACGAGGATTCATTCCACCCCCGCGCTTACAGACGCCTAGCCTGTCTTTGGTAGCATGTGCTCGCCGCTGTCACCAGATTAGCACGTAGCTCTAAAGCCGCGCGCATAAAGACACTGTGTACAGGACACAGGCTGCCCTAATACGGTTTCCGCCCACAACATACAAACCCGGGACTCGTCTTGAAGCACAGTCCTGGCGCGTATACAGTAAAGCTGCACGTCCAACACTGTAAATACAATCACAGGAGCTCCCTGCAACATAATGCAATTCAGTGAGAAAAGCCCACAGGCGAAATACTACCTCAGTCATTATTGATTGGCTTGTGAAATATGTCAGTGTCAACACTTTTTATGATGAAAAACGTTAACAATTTAAGCGGCGACCAAGTTGGACTGTTTTGACCGCCCCCTCTTTTGTGTTGTACGTGAAAGCAACAATGGAGTCAGTTTCCAAAAGCCAATACAAGCTTATTGGATTCAGCAGCCTGAAACACTTTGAGGTTAGAACCTGAACTTCCCAGCTCTATTGAATGCAGCATGAGGCCAACCAAACATGATTGTTAAAAAACAAATAGATAAATATCTTGGACTTTTGTTAATGTGAAAATTGCTTTTTGGGTTTGACTCTTTTGCATGGTGCTTTGCGGTTGCTGTGCCTTTTCTTCAGGCTTCTGATTGGCTGATTGGCTCTGGTTATAAAGGTTATAGCGCCACCTGTTCCTTTGGCATGCACTCGACATAGACATATATTGTTTAAAAATATAAATAAAAAATATAAATGAAACATTTCATACATGTAATGTAGACAAAATATTTTTTAATTAGCTAAAAAATATAGAAATAAATACATTCATGAAAATATTATAGATCATTAATATATTATTTATCATAAATATTATATATAAATATTTTTGTGGATATATTTATTTCCATTTTTTAACTAATTAAAAAAATATTTTGGCTATATTACATGTATGAAATGTTTCATTTTTATTTTGCATATTTTAAAATATATAGATTATTTATTTATTTATTTATTTAAAAAAATAATACAAATAAATAAAAATGTGATTTTTTTTAATGATGTGAATATTAGAATTGGAAAACCGACATAAAAATGTACATTTACGAGTCACGTGCTAAAATACTTTTAACCCAATTTTATAATAAGATCCACATAGAAATATGACTTAATTAAGATTTAAAATTAAGATTTAATATACAAATAATGAAATATAAATAAAAATGCAGGTTTATGGAACAAAAGGCCACAAGGTTTAGAAATTATTTTAAAAAAACAAAAATAAATCTACACTCTGTACATATATATGTATTATCAAACATATGCGTATATATATTTCATTATCATTACATCTCATTTTATATAGTAATATATTATTAATATTAGAATATATATATATATATTAATAACATATTATTCATAACATAATAATAGGCCACAATGATGATTTCCTAGCATGAAGTTAGAACAGTGTTGACTTCGATGATTGTTTAGCACGTACCTTCATCAGTTTGGCTTCTTTCACTTCTTTGGATGTTTGTGTTGACTGCAGCGCCTTCATTTGATTCCACTTGGAACCTTTAGGGGGCGCCTGGGAGCAAAACCAAACAACAACAAAAACAATTATTCCTTTGCGCTGCTCTCAAACGCCGCTTTACAATCAGCTTGACAGCTTTTGACACATGACATCAGAGAGCTTAAGTGTTTTTTAAACTGAAACTCGAGTGCTTTTTCACTGAGGGAATTCATCCGGCGACAGAATACAATCGCGCGCGCGCACTAATAAACATTTTAAGCTGAGACGCTGTCAAAACTTTTGCGAGTCACTGGCGAAAACCGCGGCTCCACCGGCGTGTAAATCACACGAGCCTTAAATATTTACCACCTTTAGACGTTGTTGGGACACCTCGCTGTGCTCGGGGCCGCCGTGAGGTGTCAGCCGGTGTGCAGCGGAATCAATTATTTATGCTGCCTCCTTTTACTTCAAAGCGCTGGCAAATCATTCAAGCTCAGATTTAGGATGGGGGGGGGGGTGTCGGTCGTCACCAGGCAACCTGTGTCACCTGCCTTGACACGCCGGAATCAGCCACTTAGCCGCAGAGGCTGCAAGCACGCCATACACGGCTGCCTTTTAAAGCCCACCCTCAGCAGGCCGCGCGCAGAAAACAAAACAAAACAATTAGCTTAACTGAGTGTCTCCTGGAAAGAATGCGTCGATATGCTTATTTCCAGACGGCCTGTTGCATGAAAAAAATAGCAACATGTCCTCAGGTGGGGGTGGGAGGATCCCTGGATGACCCAATCAGGAAGTAACACTGCAGCGTGAACCCTGACCCTCTGGGATCTGCTGGCGCTTAACCGCCGAGCGCACCAACGTGACCAAAAAAAACAACCTTGAAATGCTTTGACAAGTTCAAGCGTGTCTCCAAACCCTGGAAACTGCCAAACAAACAGACAGAAACATGCCCCCTGTTGTCAATAAATAACTCATGTTCCTCATCCAGGGCTTTAGCACCCAAAGAGTAGTGGCGTTTTCATTCTGGGGAGGGTCTAACTCCAGCGGTTGCAATTCAAAATTAACAAGAAAAGAAGTGCACAATGGAAAGTAAAGGATTTGGGACAGCACGATACCTAAGTACACGGCGTCCGTAGTATACAAAAGTTGAAGCAACATTCATTCCATCTGGTTCTCCTCTGGTCTCGCCTGCCCTGGCATGTGACCAGAGCCCCGTCAAGGTCACATCATTCATTCACGCATTCTGATCCATCTCATCAATCGTATTCTTCATTTGCTCAATGACTTTTTTTCCTTTGCTTCTTTCTCTTCCTTAAGAGCGGGCGCAGGGCAGCATTATCATCCTGTAGTGCCTTGATATCATTGCGCAGTGCTCTGTTGTCCTCCCTAAAGTGTTGGACTGCATTATGGATCTCAGGGAAGCTCCTCTTGAAGCTGTCATTCAGTGATTGTACGTTTCCAATCTGCGTTTGCAGGCGTCTTAGATCTTGCCTAATTAGTGCTGCAGTTTCCTGCTGCTGCTTTTCCAGTTGCTCTTTCATTACACTCTTCAAGGCGCCGTATCATATCAAATCCTTCTCATTCAACAGAATATTTGCCCCGATGTCTTATTGTGGACCCAGATTTCGAGGGCCAGTGTCATTTGGCTTTTTGTTTGGCACTGTTGCTAGGCAACCGCTTTGAACTTCAGCAGGTAGCCCCTTAACTTGGCTTGCTTGCAGCTGTCAGCACTTGTAACTCCTTTATTTTAAGTATTCTGTACCTCTCGCGAGTTCAAGCGAGGGTGTCAGCAAGCTGTTGTGATCTTGTGTTCCCAAAGTGTATTCAGGAAAGCGCGAAAATACTTCAGATCTCCAGTAGCGACAGCAGAGCTCTTGCCATGAGCATCCTTTCCGGGCAACAACCCAAAAAAAAATATACAGTGGTGTGATTTCTTCCTGTCAGTCTGGAGGTTATGAAGTCACTTCTAAAGCTTTGGGACTCCAGCAAACCACAGTGAGAGTCGTTATCCACAAATGGCAAAAACATGGAACAGTGGTGAACCTTCCCGGGAGTGGCCAGCCAACGAAAATTATCCCAAGAGGTCACAAAAGACCCCACAACAACATCCTAAGAACTGCAGGCCTCCCTTGCTTGAGTTAAGGTCAGAGTTCATGACGCCACCATAAGTAAGACACTGGGCAAAAACAGCCTGCACGGTAGAGTTCCAAGACCAAAACCACTGCTGGACAAAAAGAACATTAAGGCTCGTCTCAATTTTGCCAGAAAACATCTTGATCATCCCTAAGACATTCGGGAAAATACTGATGAGACAAAGGTTGAATATTTTGGAAGTTGTGTGCCCCATTACATCTGCTGCATTTCACAAAAAGAACATCATACCAACAGTAAAATATGGTGGTGGTAGTGTGATGGTCTGGGGCTGTTTTGCTGCTTCAGGACCTGGAAGACTTGCTGTGATAAATGAAACCATGAATTCTGCTGTCTACCAAAAAATCCTGAAGGAGAACGTCCGGCCATTTGTTGGTGACCTCAAGCTGAAACCAACTTGGGTTCTGCAGCAGGACAATGATCCAAAACACACCGCAAGTCCACCTCTGAATGGCTGAAGAAAAACAAAATGAAGATCTTTGGGTGGCCTAGTCGAAGTCCTGACCTGAATCCTATTGAGATGCTGTGGCATGACCTGAAAAAGGCGGTTCATGCTGGAAAACCCTCCAATGTGGCTGAATGACAACAATTCTGCAAAGATGAGCAGGCCAAAATTCGTCCAGAGCGCTGTAAGAGTAATTGCAAGTTATTGCAAACGCTTGATTGCAGTTGTTGCTGCTCAGGGTGGCCCAACCAGTTCTTAAGTTTAGGGGGCTTCACTTTTTCACACAGGGCCATGTACGGTAGGTTTGGATGTTTTTTTCTCCCTTAATAAAAAGTTTCATTTAAAAACTACATTTTGTGTTCAGTTGTGTTGTCATGGACTGACATTTAAATGTGTTTGATGATGTGAAACATTTACGTGTGACAAATCGGGGAGGGGGCAAACACTTTTTCACACCACCACATATAATCATTATAATCATAAATAATGCATGTGCAGTAGACAGTATAAACTATGAATATAAGAATATAAACATGTTCGCGCATGCATCCCAGGCTGAGGTGTTATACTTTGCGTAACAAGCAGTGAAAATGCTGCCTCATCATTCATTTGCTTTATACGAGGAGGAAGGCTCCGACATAATGAGACATAAATCCTTTATCTTTCCCTTGACTCCACATTGATACTGAGGAGGCTCTTTTAGCTTGTTTGATCACGTTGTATGCTCAACTCCCGTGTGTGTGTGTGTGTGTACTTGAAAGCCTGGTCATGTGTGAAAGCTGCAAATGGATGCCTATCCTTCCCTGAAATAAAGCCTGCCAATAATAAAAGGACATAAACAAACTGGAACACGTGCAGTTGATGTCCAATGAAATCATAAAAGTACTTGCTGTGGAAAACCCCCGCAAAGAAACAACAACAAAACATTAGTATTACTATCTGCCTCCTTCACTTTGCCTGTTTGTCATGATGAGGCTTTCGACGGCTGACTTAAAACGAGAACACGTCGAGCTGCCACCACAGGAAGACAGTTGAGGTGGGAGGACTGAAGAGAGAAAAAAAAGCAGAAGTAAAGAAACTGTCTTTAAGGCCGGTTTGTGACTGACCTCCTTGAGGCAGGTGGCGGTTTTATGACGGGACTGTTTGGGTTAGACATTTGTCGTTTTTTTAAAGTAGCAGTAGGTATAATAGCCTCTGGCAAGGGCCGCGAGTGAGGCAGGAAGTTGGGTTTTGCATGAGCGCAACCAAAAATCCTTGTGGCATGAACCAGGCAGTAGATAAGCTAACGATCAACGGATAGACAAAAAACACAAATATTGCACAAATCATGCTATTGTCAAATCATCTATTCACAAACAAAACAACACCAGCTCACTGCCTTCGTCAGCCATGTTTTTTGTTGGTGTCTGACTGGAACACTTTGAGGGAACTTATTGGCGGCATCTGCAACTTCCCAGCGCTCCTAAATACAGCACAATGCATAGAAACATGGGGATTTTTAAGAACATATATTTTCCTAGTGGTTAGCATGTTGACAACACAGTCAGGAGATCGGGAAGATCTTGGTTCGATTCTCCGTTGGGCATCTCTGCGTGGGGTTTGCATGTTCTCCCCGTGCGTGTGTGGGTTTTCTCAGGGTACTCCGGTTTCCTCCCACATTCCAAAAACATGCATGTTAGGTTAATTCTCTTATTTTCCATCATGCCCCCACTGAGGGGACAGAAATGTTTTCGCACCACCCCGATTTCAAACACTTGAGAAACCGATAATATCTACTTATTTATCTGTACTGTACAGACTAAACTCGAAACCGAAACCAGCAAAATGCAAAAAAATGGAGTGCAGTGAAGCATACGCGCGTACTCGAGTGTAAAATTGCATGCTGAGTATGACAAATTCATACACGTTGGTAAGTCTGCACTAATATTCAAAGTCCTCCCTGCCTCACATGCCACCTTAGGGGGGCCCACCCCACTATTTCAGAAACACTTGGTTAATTGAAGACTCTAAATTGTCCATAGGTACAAATGTGAGTGTGAAAGGTTGTTTGTCTACAGTATATGTGCCCTGCGATTGGCTGGCGATCTCTCCAAGTCAGCGGCGAGGACAAGCGGCATAGAAAATGGATGGATGGATATTCTCCTATGTGATGTGGTGATTTGGTCTCGAGCAATGTAAAAATTCGGTTTTAAGCCACTGAAAGTTGTCTTAAGAGTGGACAGGAACACAAGAGCCTGTGGAAAGTGCAAACCAACAAACAAACTGTGGTGTCATCCTGGCCATGTGAACATTAGAATGTTCATCTATAAAGAATTTTTTTTTTTAATCGATTTTAATTATCGGAGAAAAACTCTATACCGATATCACATTTTTATGCCAATATCGGGCCAATGTTCGATAATATCGGTAGGCCTATATTATCGAACATCCCTACTTATGTGGTTAGTTTTTATAAAAACATGTTTTCCTGCGTGTTTTGGTTTTGAACAATGTCAAAAACGTAGCTTAAGACCACTAAAAATTGCTTTTGAATTGGAATTTTGAGGTATTCCCCGCAACCCTGTTGAGGATTAGCGGCATAGAAGAGCAATGACGGTGATGTTATTCCCCTTATTACAAACCCGTGTAGCACCCCCCCAAAAAAGCCAAAATGACTACATATTGTCCCTTTAATTGAGGCGTAACATTACAGCATACAATTATGAGATAAGCGAGCAGGCGACATTAGAAGACCATCTCACCATATTGGCGCCGGGCATGAGACCCGTTGCTAAGCGATGTGCCATGGCCTACTTTTAAGCCCTCCACTTGACAAGGCCAGGATAAAAAAAAAAAAGCAAGCCAGTTAATTGGACGACGAGGATATTTCAGTGTCAATCATCCCCAGCTTCAATTTAGAAAGCAACAACAAGAAGTGAATAAAGAAGAAGCATCTTTAAAATGAAGCAAAGCAGCAAGACTATTCCTGGCAGACCTTGTTTTTCCCTCATTAGCTCCTACACCGGTAAAGACGCCTTTGTTGGCAATGTGAAAAGATAAATACGACCATGATATTTCTCCCAATGTGAACTCAAATCAAACGCTGCTGCACCCGCGGGCGCACATGTCACCAACACACTCAACCACGGTGTCCTCAGTGTAACTAGTACTGATGCGGAACCTCCAAATGGAAATAAGGTTGCACAATTCTGAATTTTTTATTTTTCCATATTAAATAATGAGACAAAACTTCAGAAATTAAATCAAGCAAGCAGCTGAGGCACCTTGGGACACCAAATGTATACATTCTTAATATAAGGTGCATAGAATGCTTACACTCTTTACCTTCGGGAACAATTTGGTACCATTGACTCCAATTATAACCATATTTTTTAAATGTGGCTTTCCTTGTACGAATAAAATCAATATTGTTGTTGAATTATTGACCTAGTCAGGGCCCTAATAATCTCATCCCAAATATTCCACTTTTCATCTAATTTTGGAAAAATATTGCATATTTTGGGTTTTTCCTACTGATAATATCAGGGGCTCATATTAAAAATAATAATAATAATAATAATAATAATAAGTTTTATATCTATCATTAACCTATGGTTGGGTCGGAAATTTCTGAAAGATTACCATAAATTCTGGTGTGTAAGCCGCTACTTTTTTCTTAAACTTTGAACCCTGCAGCTTATACAGCGGTGCGGCTAATTTATGGCTAAATTCTCATCTGGCGACATCTCCTTTACTTCAGAACTACTGCTAGTTGTTTAAATGCTGTGCTACTCGCGGGTCAGTGAGGAAACTGTAGCTCTTTCCTTGGCAGGAGCCAATCACAAGCTATCAGTGCTTGTCAACCCATTGAAAATGGCAGGAGGTCATTATATATAACAGTAAAACAATATAACAGTCACACTAAACTCAACACACAGCAACTTGACACTCAAAAGGTACTGTATACCTGACAAATATACAAACATGTAACAATACAAGTTTCTAATGAAAACAACTCTTAAAGTTGTCCCATAATGCATTGCGTCTGAGCAACGCATTCATCGAGGTGCTGCAGTCAGAGCCTCCCTCTGGGCTCCTCTGGCTCCCTCTGGTGGACAGAGGCAGCATTGCAGCGCCATCTATCCATTTTCTATGCTGCTTGTCCTCCAATGAAATGCTTTGCTCAAATGAAATGCATTATGGGAAAACTTTAAAATGCTTTTATTTATGTATTATTTTAAACTTGTATTGGTACATGTTAGTATATTTATTAGGTATATCTTTTGAGTGTTAACTTCCTGTGTGATGAGTTTAATGCTGTTTGTAAGATGACACCTCTAAATTTAGTGGGTGTGGCTTATACAACATTGTGGCTTCCACACCAGACTTTACGGTAGTTGTGGTGAAAAAAACTCTATTATATGTTTACTACCTGTTCATGAGCAGGACCATTTTGGAACCTACGGGTGAAACATGACTTAATTTTAAGGGTTAAAACATTGTTGACTACATTTAACATCACTTAATACAGTAAATAAATGACGATGACAGCTTGGCCCTGGAACGATTCACAGTGGATCAACGATTCTTGCAGGAGTCACGTTCCAGGACCACCAGTGAATGGCAAAAAACACGGTGAGTAATAGATACAGCCATTAAAATTTGTCACCCCGCTCCTAAAAGCCTCCTGCTAGCTCGGTGTCATGTTCTCCTCCGATTTCGGGTCAACATTTGCAATAAAAGTGACTTCTGTAATTATTAGTTTGGACTCAGCTCCGGAACCCTCCTCTGTCTCTCTTTAATTGCCATTGCTCACTCGTGACACAATCCAGTGCTAAGTTTGCCTCATGTTAAACATACTGTATTTACTGTATGAAATATACAGAGTATCAGCAGTAATGAATGATAATGTAAGATGACTGATGAACAGATGGACTCAGCGTTACGCTGTAAGTTTCACTTTTGTGTCACACAGCAGTTGTGGTGCATTCAAGGACTGTCGAACAAAGTGCAAAATGTCAACCGCTTAACAAAAAAACATGATCAGTGATCATAATGACATAAACATGTAAAAATTGTGGGCTTTTTAACTGTGGTAAATGTATGCTGTACATTTGACCTGTATTATCACATATTTATCAATTATTACCAGCTTGAATGACATTTTTTTGGAGAAAAAAATACAAATAAAACATTTTTTGGACCAAAAAAATGTGCTAATTTGTGGGGCAGTGAATGCTGAATGCATGCAGGGATCCACTGTATGGCTTCCAGTGGGAAAATGACATTCAAAACACACACATGTATTCAAAGTCCACACGGTGCGAGCTGTGAAAAGGCACCAGGCCTCTTGTGAGTCACGGCTTACAAGCTTTAAGTCAGTTAAACCCCCATCAAGGTAAGCATTCTTTGGCCATTCACACCTCCCCCATCCGCACACACACACACACACACACACACACACACAGCAAGGAAACAAATGTGAGCAGCGCGGTAAGTGAAACTAATGTTAGTTAAATGCTACTTACATAAGCTGCTCATTCCTACGAGAATAGTTTTTCCTCAAGGTAAACACTCGGAAGGGCATTCATTTAGCTAAAACATATCAACAAGAGCAAGTGAAGACAACGTCTGACCTCCACCGAGGCTTCTTTTTCAATGCATCACCTGCAAAATCAATGCGTAAATGTCTCCGATATACTGTAGGATCTTAATAGCTAAAAGGAGGTTATGTTCGATTCTGGATTGAATGGAATTAAAGGTAATGAACCGTAATGGAGCGTCTCCACAAAAGACAAACTTTTGTAGGTGTTCTGTCAGTTGGGACAATGTCCATTATCTTCCATGGATCGGATTTTTTTTTATTGCAATGACTGGATTATACCAAATTTTCAGTTACTTTTTTTTGCCAAGATACTATGTTCAGCTCAAACTTCTCAATGAAAAATCCTTTGAACTGGAGAGACTTTTCTAGATTGTGGCATTGTTTTTTTTAAACCCCAAAATGACATGATTGAAAAGGTTTTAAAAGGCCTCTCCACACAACCATCTCAAAGTCCTCTCGAACAAAACTCTGGGTCGGTTGTTGTCAAACCCCCAAAGTACAACATTTAAAGGCAGTGGCCCCCACTCAATACGTTTGACTGACTTCACACACGCCCGGCATAAAGTCTTACGCCATTTAACAGGCAGCACCACCCACCTGCTATGTCTGAATGACTAGAACGTCTCGCACACATCCAGCTCAAAGTCCTCGATGACAAAATTCTGGATCATAGAATTTTGCTGTTATTAAACCCCAAAATGACACAATTACACTGTTCACAGCGCCACACGCAGGTGTGCCTTGTGTATTACATTGTTTTCACTCAGTAATCTGTTACCCGTCTGGATGCAACTATTCACTAATCCGGCAGTGTGGACGTGAATTTTTTTCAATCCGCCAAAAAAATTAAAATGACAGTAAAATTCCTGTGTGGACAGGGCCTTAAAAGTCTTAAAAGGCCGCCCCGCTTACCTGGTAAGTCTGAATAACTTGAAACTTCTCACACATGAAAAGTCATCTACAACAAAATTGTGGACCACAGAATTTTGTTTTTTCCGAACCACAAAATTAAGACAATTGAAAAAGGCTACAAATCTCAACTGATGACGTCAAACTTCTCGCACACGTCCAGCTCAAAGCCCTCTACAAAAATACCCTTTGAACTTTTTTGAGATTTTACCAAATCAGAGCATTGGTTTTAAACCCCAAAAGCACACCATTTAAAAAGTGATACCTCTCACCTGGTAAGTCTGACTGACTTGAAACTTCTCTTATCCAGATCGAAGTCCTCTATGGCAAAATTTTGGGTCACAGAATTTAGCCCGATGGTGGCGCTGTTATTAAATCCCAAAAGTACACAACTTAAAAGGCCGCACCTCTCACCCGATAAGTCACACTGACTTGAAACTTCTCACACACGGCCAGATCTCAGTCCTCTATGACAAAATTCTGGATTGTCGAATTTTGCCCAATTGTGGCGCTGTTATCAACATCCGGCAAGTCCGATTGATTTGAAACTTCTCACACACCCTGCTCAAGGTCCGTTATGACAAAACGCTTGGCTGATTGAAGCAATCATTCCGCATGCACTTAATTCAAGCTCTCGCAAAATGGACATTTGTCCCAGTAGGTCTGAGTGGCTTGAAAGTGGCGTGAACTAGCATTGTGCATATGTTTCAGGATATGTTTTTTATTCTTACAATTTCCGATCAAGGATGGAATTCTGAACCTTTAAAGAAAACTGAGAGCATTCAGGATACATGAAAACCCGTAAACAGGAAGTTGCACACAAACAAACGTCGACGAACGCATCCCGTCCTTGCAGGCCAACGCCTCACCTCAGTTGCCCATGTATGATCTATAATTGCACGATTTAAGAGCCCACCTCACCCACAGGTTAACATCATCACTTAGTGAGCTCACATCAGCCTGGGGGGGAGGGTGGCATGTGGGGGGGTTGTAATAAATGGAAAAGCAGGCCATTCTTCTATCCAGGCCATCTTTATTGATCCTCAAAACCTTTCACAAAGACCATCTCTCTTTCCCTCCACCTTCAAATTCTCATCCACAAAAAAGGGACAACATGAACAACCAATAATAAATAAGAATCTGCGTGATTAAGGCGGTTCTACGTCTCCATGAAGAACACAACAGTGTCGGAGTTATACAGCTTCATACAGTACAAGCAGTCCATTTTGAGAACAGCACATCTAAAAAATAATCTTCCTTTCAAAAAAAAAAAAACTTGTCAGGTCGCCTCGTAATTAATTAAGGCTCCTTTTTGGACCTGTGAGCTTATTTTTAAGCTGGGAAAAAAAGAACAGAAAAAACAAGCGAGAAACATAAATTTAACTTAAAAATGAAAAGTGAAATGATTAAAAAGCACTTGGCCCCAGTAGGTGGTAGTTCTCTGTGTCAGATTATAAATAAATACACCTTCTTGGAGGCCATCCAGGCTGAGAGGAAACACAGTGTCATTGTTCTGAGTGGCTTTGTGACTTTTTTTGTTTTTACATTCATGTCCAGGAAGTGGAAGGTCCACCGCCCTCCCCAACTCAGACCACAAGCCAGAGTTCTCCTTCTGCGCACCTGGCACCATGACCCGGCTCGGTGGTCCTTAAAAGAGATGAGCACACCTCCGTCTATGGTCCATCTTGATGAAGACATTTAAGGGTGTGTGGGGGTGTCCTCTCAGCAGCTGACAGTGCTGGGCTGCTGTTTGCTCACAAAGTCTGAGATGAAGTCAAACTCGTTCTGGCCCAGGAAGAGTTCCGGCAGCTCCTGCACCCGATCCAGGCCCAGCTCCATGACCAGCGAGGTCAGCACCTCCTCATCGATCATGTCTGCGTCCATACCGTTCAGGGCCAGTGCCGGGCCCGCCATGTGCTGCATGTTGGCCAGCTGGGCAGGGTTCATGCGATACTGGTTCGCAGGTCCCATGTGGTTCCCGCCCATGGGGCCCAGCGGGTGTCCGTGATACTGGGTGTTGAGTTTTTGTAGCTGCATGCTGGCCATGAGCTGCTGAGATGTTAAGCCTCCATTCATGAACTGGTTCTGTTGGGCTTGGTGTTGTTGGTGCGGCTGGTGCTGCTGCTGGGCCTGGTGCATGTGATGCTGCTGCTGCCCGTTATACATCATGTTCCCAGAGGTCATCTGGTGGTGGTGGTGGCCCATTTGGCCGCCGTTCATTTGTCCGCTCATGGGCCCGGCCACCATGCCCTGCCGCTGCCGCATGGCCGTCTCCATGCTGGCCTGGGCGCCGCCGTAATGCATCATCTGGCCGCCGGGCAGCGGTCGCATGGCCTGCTGGTTGCCGTGCGGCTGGTGGCCCGCCTGCAGGCCGTTCATGCCCATCCGGTAACCGTGGAGACCAGCGCCGGCCGAGCCGTGATTCATGGGCATCATGAGGTGCTCTGCCATGCCTCCTGTTTGTTTGGAAGCACAGGAGGATTATTATTGTCATCATTATTTTACATTCCCATTTACAACTAATAACAACAACAGGAACTAGCTTTGTATAGGCGTCAATATGAAGCTTCTGTGCAACCGCGGGTTAAAAAATATGGATGCACATTTAAAGCAAATCGCTTTTTAAAAAATGCTTCAACGCTAAACGCACATTTTTACGCACGCAAGGTTGCAACAAAGAACGCTGTGACATCACGGCGCTACCCAACACTGCTGCACACGCTGCATTTCAATTCTTACACCCCCTCCCCTTTTTTGTTTAAATGGAATATTGCCATCACGTAAATGTGCGCGACAGTGCACAATAATCACATCGCCGTGGCTTTCAAACAAGGAAACAATGGAGCGCCGTGCACCACACACACACACACACACACACACACACACACGCACACATACATACATACATACATACATACACGCGCGCGCACACAGGCGCATATAAGCGAAACATGCACACGCAGACACACACATGCACGGTGTAAGAAAACCTAACCTTGACTACAATCCAAAATGTGGACCTACCGTGTTCGGTTCACAAGTAAAGTTGCTCCTCTCTCAAGGGTCGCTCCGGTGTTTCAGTGGTCCGCTGCGGTGCGGAGGACAAGGGGGTGGGGGGTGGGGGGGCTCAGCAGTGCGTGTAGTCCACAGGGCCGCGCGTCATTGCCGGAGAGGTGCGCACAAAGACTGCAGCATCAGATCTTGAAACGACTGCCTATTTTCTGGGTCAACTCAGGGATTATGCACATCTAAAAAAGCTCCGAGGAAGGCGGTCTTCTTGGTGGTAGGAGGGGGAGGAGCCTAGGTCCCGCCTCCTCTTTGTTCCTATTGGCCCATTAATGTAATTGTGCAGGGGCGTAACGGAGAAAAGGGCAGTTTTAAGAGACGCTGCAAAGCACATTTAAATACTCTCCTCCCCACTGTTTGACTTTTTCTTTTTTATTGAAAAAGACATCTTGTTTGTTCTCAGAAATATAGATTAGCAATGACAATATTTATCTTATTTTAGATAGCTAGATACTTTGCCAATGTTTATTTGACAACTTTGACACTGTGATCCTCGTGCAAATTCATCTGTAGTTAGCATTCCCAGCCACTAGTTAGCAGTGCAACTAACATTACCATGAGTTCTAGTCTTAATGGACAGGTAAAAGGACTTACTTTCATAAATCGCCTTTGTACTACAAAGAACTGTAAGTTAATGCCTCTCGTTTATACATTCACACATGCACTAATATCCTCGGGAAACACTTACAATTTACAATAAAACACTTACCAAATACAATGTATTTCATCTTCTCGAATTTTTGGTGCAAATTTCTTTTACTTTTGTTAATTTACAGCACAGCCTTGACACATCAAATATGGCGGTGACGTCGACGTACGGCTCAGCGCTAGATGCGGCGTCTATCTATGTCTATGTTAGTGGACAATGAAGCGTTGTTTTTCTAGCTACATAGATACATAGATACTTAATTTGGCCATGTTTATATGCACATTTGTTTATAAGCTATTCATCAATGGTGTTTTATATGCCAAGCCACTCGTTGGCAGTGTAGCTAACAGCTAACACAAGTGACTTAACTCAGTAGCCATTCTCGCTATTGCTTATATAGGTAGCTACCTAGAGCGATAACTAAACAGATAGATGGATAGATAAATATCTTATGAGATAGATGAATAGATACTTTGATATTGTTTGTCTGGCAACATTTTCAAAGTAAACAACTACTGCAAATTCAACTGTAGTTTGCATGCCAGGCCACTAGTCGGCAGCATAGCGATCACAAATGAGTGGTGGTAGCCATTTTTGTTATTGTTTAGATAGGTAGCTAAATAGTAGTGATGGAAATTTCGGCTCTGTGTTTCCATCTCAATAGAGGATCAAAATAGGTCAAATCTCGTCATGCAAATTTCCCACGAACAAATCGGCTCTAAGAGCACCAGAGCGTGTTTAACCCCACCACTCTCCTTGCTCAGTGTGGACACAGCGACGCCGCCACACATCTTGACCAATGACATTCACCTTCAACAGAAAAAAAGACAAGGAAAAAAAACAAATCGGCTCCCAATTGGCTTCCAACGCCATGAACCGGCTCCTGTCGTTCATTTCAAAGAGCCGCCTCTAAGACAGATTCGTTCGTGACGACACATCACTACTAAATAGGACAGTGTAGCTAACAAAAGTCAGTGCCAAAGACTTGGTTCGCCATTTTTGTTGTTGTTGCTAAATAACTAAGACTGATAGATAGAAACGTTAGCTGTGTTTATATGACAAATTTCTATGACAAAATACTATCGTCCTAGTCCAAATTCAACTGTAGTTAGCTTGGTATCCATTTTTGTTATTGTTCAGATAGACAGCTAAATTGTGAGATAGCACAGCTAAAAAGCTTAAAGTTAACTGTCGTTACCATGCCAGGCCACTAGTTGGCAGTGTGGCTGACATAACCAATAATTCTTGTCTGAATGCATGACAGTGTCGTTTATGTAGCTAGCTAGTTAGATAAATATACACTTTAACCAAATTCAACAAAAAAAATAAAAATAACAATAAAATACGTAGATGGATATTTTGATGATGTATATATGGCAAAATTCCGACTGTATACAACAACTTTGAGACTATGAACGAGGGCAAATAACTGCTAACAGTAGTTAGCATGCCAGGCCACTAGTTGGCAGTGTAGCTAACATTACCAAGAATGTTTGTTGTAATGGAAAAATGTTGTAGCCAGATGTGTACCAGTAGAAAGACACTGTAAACATGATAGCTATTATCATGTTTTACATCTTTACATGACAACATTTTGAAGGCAAACAACCAGAAGACTATGATCTTAGTGCAAATTTCCGTCTTAATGGAAGCTAGAGTGTTATTTTTGGCTGAGATAAATAGATGTTATGTTCACTGTCTAATTCCCAGTGTTGCCATCACTGAGTTAATGTCAAGAGTGTTGCTGCCTGAGTGTAAATGTAGCTGCTGTGATGTCATCTGTGAGATTATTCTTATTCAAGAGACGGGGGAGGGGGGGTGGCCCAATAGGAAAAGGCCCTGCAGCCAGCTGACCTCCTTTTTTTTGTTCAGGAGACATGAGCCCTGTGTTGTGTTGTAAGAGACAAGAAGAGCACACAGGAGAACGCAACATAACACTTGAGGCCAACAGCCATTTAGGTGATTAAACGTCCTGAGAAATATCTTTAAGTGCATAAGGGATAACATTGTGGGAGAATGGCCATTTAAAAAAAAAAAAAAAACACCTTCATGCATGTTTTTTGGTGTGTTTGTGCAGAGCTGGCCTGCTGTGCACGTCCACTTCTGGTCCATGTGACCCATCAGTGGGTCTACGTGTGAGAGGGAGGACAGAGGAATGTGCTATTCTAGGCCATGTAGCTACAGCTGTGCATGGATGTGCTCCGTGTGCAGACTATCGATGCTGCCTTCGCTCGCCAGATGCACGTGTTGTCGATTGCCCACTTCAGAACGACCACTCACCTGCCATTGCAAATGAAAGGAGCTGTATATGCGTGTGTGTGCGTGTGTGTGTGTGTGTGTGTGTGGAGACGATCTATTGTCCAGGGCATTCGTCTGTAAATGGACAGCGGTTGGCAGGCGTTTGTCATTGTTTGACATTGTCCAAGCCACTTTAAGCTAGTGTTAATAAGCCACTCCCAGGTGAGGGGCACTCTCTCTGAGAAACTCACCCAGCCAGTCAGCCAGTGCAAATAAAACAGAATCAACATCAGTTTCTCTTCTGAAACAGTTCACAGCACACTGTCGGGAGAATAATAATCAAGTTTTACTCTTCTTTCAATTGTATTGGTGAAAGTGAGCAATAAACTACAACAGAACTGCAATAGCGCACAGCAGGGAACAGACCTCAGCTACTGATGAACCGCAAACAAAATTACATGTTAGTCTGCAAACTACTTCCTGGTTGACAAAGCACCAGTCAGTCAGACGACTGGACCAAACCAATTTTTTATTCTGGGCAGGAGAACGGGCAAGCAAATAATCAAACTAAAGTAAAAAAACAAAAACAAAAAAAACAGTATACTGACGTATTTATGTTACATTTTTTTGTACTTCCTGGTGCATGGAAGATTCAGGACAGGACAGTACTTTTAATATCCTGAGGCGGTGTGAATGTCTTCATTGTGACAAAAAAAAGTATCTAATGTTGTTTTTTTTGTTTGGCAACGATCTCCCTTCTGGGGAGGAATACTGTTCGGTTGGAATACACGGACGCTGGGAAATTGCTGGAAACAATTTTATGGATGCTACCATTTGCATATCAGTGCGGGGGGGAGGCCGGGGCGTTCCAAAGCCATTCAAACTACGAAACCAATAAAGGACATTCAGACAAAAGTGTGAAAAAAATAGTCATGGAGCGGCATATTAGTGTTTGTTTGTTTATTAGTTGGCTTATGCACTATGAGATACGATTCTACCATTTGTGCTCTGGGGCAGGGGGGGTGGAAGGATTCTATCATGACTCAAAGGCGAAGGAAATTATTTTGCAGCATATAATTTTTTTGTGTTTTGTTTTGCTATCCAGATCTATCGGGACTTGGCATTTTTATCCCAAAAATCCATGATTCTTCCTCTACAAAATTCAAAGTAAATTTGTGATCTTTTTGCGTACTAACTGACAAGCCAACCAAATTGATTTGAACGGCCATCAAAACAACACCTCGTGACCTTTTTGTCATTAATCCATCCCAAAAGGTCCCACAAAATCCAAAACGTACAAAAAAACGAGGGAATTTTTCCCCATCGGAAATAATGTAGATTGAACTAGTCCGGTTCAGACACCGAAAAATATGAACAAGAAAACAATGCAAAATAATTCTAAATGACGAATGGATGGAACTCATTGTTGATGCGGACTTTGCGTACATCCTGGCGAGATCGAATTAAATAATCTTTTTAACCGTTATTATCAAGGTGCAAGCACTCACGACTCTCTTTGGCCCCATGGCGGGTTATTTAGCAGTCACGCTCTATAAAAAAAGCACGGACAGCCAGTGTTTGGGCATTCAACTTCACAGAACCACACAGTGCAGTGCAAACGGACTAGTTTGTTAAGTGCAATCTTGTACGAAAACCAAGTCACGTCACCATGATTCAGAAGCTGTTATTTTAAGGTACAGTTACTTATATTTGCTTTGAGCCATACGCCCAAATATGGTGCACACAAAACACTCCAGCACAATGTCTCTTCTGCTTTTGTGTATGTTTGATATATGATGCATCCTCCCCACTGACTGTAGTCCATGATTTTTGAGGCGGAGCCAACACAACACACACACACACACATACATACAACACAGCCAGGCGCCCTTAAGCCATGTATCGATCCTGGACGTGTGAGCGAGTGTGTGCTTGCGAGAAACGAGCAAGAGAACCACGGGGTCATGTGACGGTGTTAATAGGAGCAATAGGGTGCAAGTGGTGCCTCCACTCCCCAGTGTGGACGCTGGCCTGTGCCACGCTGTGAATCATGATGCTGCACTAACAAAGCCAAGCTAGCATTTCACATCGAATCCGCTCACAGCATATCGATGGCTGATGATGACGATGAGTCGCTCTTGTAAAAGGTCTTAAAATGACTCTCTGACTCATGTTTAGTCACAGCGAATGATGGATCAAATGTAAATGTTGATAAAATGCTTGTGAAAATGGATGGTTGATAAGCCGCGTTTCCATTGAGTGGTGCAGTTTCTGTTCGGCCTGGCAAGGTACAGTTTGTGCTTCCAATGTGTCAATTATATACAGTACAGTATGTCTCTGTGAATATTCTCATTCATCCAGGTCATTGTACTCTCGGGGCATTGCAACCGGACTGTTCAGGTTAGACAGGACAGCTCTTTTCTATCTAGTCGTGAACGTAAATTGATGAAGCCTGCTTAAAACGTCTTCGAAGGCCACCTGAACAGTCTCGATGGGATCATTTCAATGCCCTGACTCACATATGAGCGAGCATTTTCATGACAGTATTTGTCCTCAAGGGACAATACTAGGCCTGTCACGATAATCGATAAATTGATTAATTAAACAATAAAAAAAAAACAGTTCGATAATTATGACGACCCAGATAAATTGACATGTGCATGTATGAGAGGCAAGAGGGTTCACTCTGCATCTGACTGTGTGTATTGGTCCTATAGTGAAATGAGCGAAGAGAGTGAGCCCTCGATCATCTCATTCTTTGTGGAGGCGGGGCTACTAATGAGTGGATACAGAGCAGTTACGTAGCTTCGTGAGCCAGTATACACTAATATGAATGAATTCACAGCAGCGAAGGTTTCTGGGGTGAATGCCACAGCCAAAAGCCCCAGTGTGGGAATATTTTGGTTTTAAACAGAACGAGAACAAGGTGAGCGCATGAATACCAACGGCCGACACGACCAGTTTTCTCAAGTGGAAAAAAAAACGTGGACGTGCTTTGGGCAGCGGAGCCTTGGTCCCGACAGTCAGCGCTTACTGAGGCGTTTGGTCGGCAAATATAAACAAAACAGTGCAAAATGGTGTCCCTCGCAAAAATGTTGCGGATAACATCTATTATCTACGATAATTTGCACAATTATCGACCAGCAAAATTTGTTATCGTGACAGGCCTGGACAATACTACAGAAAGTAACTTCGGATATACTTTAGAGTAGTCAGGCTAAACCTTGTATAACAAAATACATGTACTATCCGTCACATGGCCATTATTTTCTAAATACTCGGCAACACAATTGAGTAGCAAGATAAGATCGTGTCCTTCCAACATTCAAGCTGCCACGGCCTGGGACTGCATGAGTGCTGCCGCCCCTAGAGGAGGTGCAGTTCATTGAGAGGAAGCATGAATTCCAACATGTGTTGTGATATTGTGAAGCAGGCCATGATCACCTCCCATCTGATTTGGCCCTTGGTTCAGTTGGTACCCCAATGAAAAGCAGCACTGAAATTGCAATGTTTTAGTTTGGTGCTTCTAGCCTTGCACTCATTATTTTGGTTCGCATTTTATTACATTTCCACCATAAAGGATACTGAAACATCTGACCCGTTTCACGCAGCGACATAAATCCGGCGGATAAATCGAAGTACAGCTGTAACACGACTGTGCATGCCCGGCGCTCAAATCAGGGTCCGCCAAATGTGAGTCGAGAGCGCTAGCCATCGAGCGGTCTACTTGTCGTCAAGCGTGGGAGTGAGGTAGGAGAAGTGAGTGTTTCACACAGGCGCCATCTGATGTCAGGCAATGTCAAACGATTGTTTGTCTCCGGATTCTGTAATTGGCCAGCAGTGGATGTTAGTTTTTGCTGAACACGTGTGTCAGTCACAGCAAAAGGGAATGAACAAGCCTTCTCGCCACAGCAGCACTAATTAACATACTCAATCAGTTAGATGTGTCCATGCTCGACATAACCAAAAAACATCAAACGGCAGCAAGTGTGTTTGTGTATCGGGCGCCGTGCGAAATCCATTAACTGCTCACTTATCGAGCAAAAGTAATTAAAGAGTGCGGCTACACGGCGTCTTTAATGTCCCAATGTGACTCTAAGGAGGAGCGCAAACAAAAGAAAATTGACTAAAGAAATGACAAGAGCTATTATTGTGTACGTGTTTGAATCTTCAACAGCATTTAGGAATTTATGCCCATATTTTCACTCTACTGGAGATGGCGTCATGGGCTGCATTTCAACTGCAGGTGTATGTGTCCAATTTCAAGTATTTTCAAATCACTCATATCTGGTATTACTGTGTTTACTTAAACCAAATATCTAAAACAGCGTACATACACACACCCTTAAATGTACGTAAACAACTACACAAGAGATGAGGAAGGAAACGGACAACTTAACATTTAACCTTACTTTTACCTGGGTTGAAGACTAGATTGTTGACAAAGGTGGCGATGAGGCAGCAAGATCCACACAGGCACCACCTTCTTGTTTTGCTATGAGTTATTTCTTTACCTTCTTCATTAGTGCTGGCACTTGCAACTTTCTTTGGCTCTGTTGTGGGTTATTTTGCAGCTGTGCTCAATAAGAAAAGCAGAGACTTGTGGCATACCTGTGTTAGTTAGCAAAGCGCGACAGAGTCAACCGCTGATGACGTCATAGACGGGCGACAGACCTGAGGGGACAATGACTTCCGGTTCCCATTTCCACGCTAGTTTAACAGGCTGTTAACATGTTTGGTGATAAAAATAAGTTGAGAACACAGTTGGACTATTGATAACACGACATGATGCGTGCCATATTGTACGCTAAATGGGAAATGTGCACGAACAGAGGCAAAATCTTTGCACAAATTTTCAACATAAACCGAAATTTGTTTTCCTTATTGTAAATGCTCACTAATTTACTATCTTTAGCCCATATTTAATGGTCTATGCTTTTTGTTGTCATTGTAATTTACCATGCGTGTTCTCTAGTCACTGTGGACGTGTTGTTTGGCAGTTGCTGTGATGTCAGACTCAGTTTGCATCGGGTGATGTCAATTTTTTTTTTCTACTTCTGATTTGAGGATTTCGTCTTGAATGGAATCGAAAGTGAGTCACTCGAAACATGAACGTCTGCTTACATGCGATTGCTTGCTTTTAAAAGAAAACACTGGTTGACGTATTGATTGCCGTATTGATTGCATGACAACTGCAATTTTGGAGCCTGAAAACGCAAACATTTAAAGATTTGTTACATCAATAATGGCGGAATGCTGCGCTGTAGTAGCTTTTGTGGTTACGACACTGCTTCGCAATGTGCGCGGTTACTGCATAGCTACGCCTATCTACTTTTCATTCTTATATCACATATACTGTATGCTGATGGAGGGTATTCAAAGTATCCACTAAATTGTTTGTTTCTTGACAAAGTTTCATGGTCTACTAGTGGTCTGGCATGCATATTACAGCATCTATGAAGAGAGGGGAAAAATCAATTGTTGTTGTGTAAACATAGCCTTTAACTCCAAGAGGAACTTCCAAGAGAGTTACAGTTAAACTGCTGGGTTGCAGTGTTGACACAGGTCCACAAGCGTCAATACCATGTGACTGTGGGTACTCTTCTGCCACTTCCTGAAAGTCAGTTTAACTGTGTCGTTTGTCATTTCGCTGAAATATGAACTCAAGCATTCAGGAAAACGTGGCAAAGTTGTCCTCATTTGTGTTGTTGTTGTCACTGCAAGTGAGCAACACACAACGGGGCAAAGTGTGTCCCACGTGAAGCCAAAAGTCACTTTGCCTCTTTTTTGTGGTGTGTGTGTTGGAAAGAGGGTGGGGGTTGTTATTGTTCTGGTAAACGAGAGAGTCTCTATAAATACTCCCAAGGCTTCCTTCTCCTCTCGAGCACCAATCAACAGTCAGCGTCGAACTGAGCAGCTGAGCGAGGGCAATAAGCCTGAGTCAAGGCTGCCGGGGGAGGGAGCGTTGGAGGCAGGGGGAAGGGGGCGGTGGGGGGAGCTGTGAGTCAAGCATACCACGGTGGAGAGGAGAACTGGGCAAGGGACTTTGGATTGGAGGCAGTCAGGGGGCTGACTGAAAGTTAAAAAAAAGTGGGTGATCAGGCTGGGAAGGTGGGGGGTCAGAATGACTCTTCCACACGAATGCGGCCTCACCTCCTTTATATGTGCATTGCTAATAACAACCTATGATGTGTGCAATTTAATTGGAAGAAAAGAAAGGGAAATATATAAAATAGCTAAAATCACAGCGGGATTATTGCCCATACTTCCTTCCAAAAGTGCTTCCACCCATGGACTTCAACCCATAGACTTTCCATTGGAATTAGGCCTGGGCAACGGCTGGGCTATTCCAAAACGTATATTTTCTTCATTCTTGAAACCATAGTGTCCAGTTATGTTGCTGGTCACATGGTTAATACAAGTTCTACTTCAAAAACAAGTCCACTCACATTGGGGGGGGCAAATCTAAAAATAAACTCCATATCAGGGTGACGCAAGATAAACAAACAAGACTGATCTAGTTTTAAACCAGGAACCAAAGTGCACATATGTTTTTTTTATTTGAAAACAGAAACACCCACAGTTGACAGTGTACTACTAGAGTTTTGCATATTTATATATTACAGGGAGTATAAATGAGCAATGAGAAATAATGTGTGCCTTAGGTCTATATGAAAAGTGTCTTCAATAAATATGGTGATGATAACAGACATATTTATCAATATGTGCTACACAGCGAGGTTAAATCACAATTCCTTTCATAGTTTGAGCACCCAGCCATCATTTCCACCAACTATTTGAAGTATACTAAAGTATACCTTTAAATAACCGCCTCAATTCAGATCCTTTCAGGTCTTAAATGATTTTAAAATGCTTGGAATTCAACTAATATTGAGTGGCAGCCATCAAAGTAAACCGGCAGCCAAAATCGGCTTTAATCCGCGACGTAAACCCTGATGATGGTCTTAATAGCATAATGCTTTATTCCAAAAGTGAGTACACCACTCAGGTTAAGCACCCATTTTTATGACAGCATATCTTCCCAAGGGACAATACTATAGAAAGCATTCTTGGATATATTTTAGAATAGTCAGTGTAAAGCTTGCATAGCAGTATAGATGTACTATACCACTGAAACACACATTGGTCATTTTCTAAATAGCTGCCATCACAAGTGAGTAGAGCGATAACAAGCATGGTGGTGGTAGTGTCATGGTGTGAGGCTACATGAGTGCTGCCGGCACTGGGGAAATGTGTGGTTGGTTCACTGAGGGGAAACATAGAAAAAACATGTATTCTGAAGCAGAACATGTAAAAGGAGTAACTAACTTATAAACTGCAATGACATGGTAATATCTTGACATTGAAATGCAATATTTCAGCACTTTGGCACTTCGAGCCTCTTTTCCACCAAGCGATGGACACAGTTTGCATTTGATTGCGTTTTCACTGTAAAACATCCACAATGATCAAAATCCTTCAAACATGGTGGCGGTAGCCTCATGGTCTGGGGGATGCACGAGTACTGCCAGCACTGGAGAGCTGCGGTTCATTGAGGGGAAACGTATTAAAAAGATTTTGTGTTCCATTCTGAAGCGGAACACGATCCCCTCCCATCAGGCTCCCCCTTTGTAGGTACCATACTGCTGCGGTTGGAACCCAACTGAAAGGAGCAACTAACTAAGAAACTGCACTGAAAACGATATCAAAAGCCATCAGTCGTGGTGGGGGTAGCGTCATGGTCGGGGCTTATATGAGTGCCGCCAGCAGTACTTACTTTTCCTCCATTCTAAAGAGACGTCCACGTGACATTGTAAGACGGATAAATGCAGTGTTGGGAATCACAAAAATGTTAAACTACTCAAAGGAAAACTGTTGCGTGTTTACTGTTATGATGTACCCTACCTCTCACTCATATTCAAACTGTGTTCCTTCAAACCCCCCCCCATCTACTTTTGAGGCGGAAATTCCCTCTTGCAACTGTTCTGCGGTTGTCAGTTAAAGCACTCATGCAAGATATTGGACTCACTCCAACGATGTCCAGCTCTAAAACCAGGGCTATAAAAAAATAGCAGAAGTATTCTTTAGTTTGCTTTCAACAGGCCTAACTCGCAGCCTTCATACAGCAAGTAGGGGAATGTTTTGAAATCGTCCTTCTTAAAGTGTATTTCCAACAGCGTCCTCAAAGGAGAGGCAGTTCAAAGTTGTCCTCACTTATCCCCCCCGTTTGTCTGATACGCCCTCCAACTTCCCTGTCAGTGCGAGCAAAGATGGAGTTGTTTGAAACCTTGTTTGACTCAGTGTATCAGAAGCATTTGGAGCCCTTGAAAGGCTGACGGTAAAACGAGGCGTCGTGCAGCATTAAAAGGTTTCTATCGCTTGAGAAAGTTGAGCCCATGAAGGGAAGTCTGAGGCGCCAGATAACCGCTGAAATAACGTCCCTGCTGCAGCTGAGAATTCCCTTTCCCCTTATCTCGATGCCGGAGGCTCGATAAGTCGCCTTAGTGCCTGCAGGTGTTCACACACTCCGATGATGACTTAATGTGAGCTATACAAACATAGACCAGAGCCCATGTATCCCATCGTGACTGGTTACTGAGCGATGTCGCTCATTTACAGTCAGAACCACGAGGCCCAGACGCCTGCATATCCAGGCAACACCATTCTTTAACGTTACTAGCCCAGGGCGTCATTGTCGACACAAACACTAATCATGTCCCCTCCACTGCACTTCCTGCCTTACAGCCACTGATGATGTTTCCAGTTACCTCTAGGAATGTGCGCACGCAGTGCAGGAGAGAGCGGACCGAGCGGACACCAAACCACCCGCCCAGCTTGTCAAACCGGTACTTATTAGAGCAAGGAAGGAGTGGGAGAACACATTGTCTGACGATGGGAAGAGTGACCTATTAATCATTCATTATCTCCCCAGCACTGTTAATGAGGTGACGACTCTTAAATAATTAGCAATGTGACTGGAGTGTATTTCCATATAGCACTAGCCTGAGGAGATGGAGGGCACTAGGGACGAATGGGAAAGAAGCAACAAAAAATTAGTAGGAAATCAAAAGGGTCCATTGGTTTTATAGTGGTTCACATAGCTGATGTTAATTTATGCCTCAATATATATGGATAGACTCCAGTTCCCTTGTGACCCTAAAGAATAAGCAGTAATCGTTGGGATCGTTTTGTTTGGTTTGTTGTGCCATGAAACTTTGTGGAGGGGTGGCACATGTGCTGAGGAAGAATGCGTAACATTTCCATGCCAATCTAGATAAAACTGCGGTCAGAGCCCATTCTAGAATGTACTGTAGATGATTGGTCCGATCCAGCCTATCATTCTCCATAAACCAGGAAGTAGTCTGCTAGCTAACAAACAGATGGACAAACAAACATACGTTAATTTTTGTCTGTGAATATTTTCGTACATCCAGGTCATTGTATTCTCAGGGCATTGAAGACTAGAGCTGTCCTATCTAGTCTTTGAGCATGAATTTATGAAGCATGCTTGAATTAGAGGTGAAAAGACAACCTGAACAGTCCAGTTACAATCGATTTAATGTCTTGAGTTCCACTGTTTTTTGTTTTGTTAGAATAATGGTTTGGTCTTGTGACCCAATGTCCTCCTCTTTTCAATTCAATTCAATTTATTTATACTGTATAGTGCCAAATCACAACAGCAGCTACCTCACGGACCTTTACACATGAAGGTCACATTCATAAATGAAAACAGAGAGCCAACTGAAACCCCACAGGGGCAAGCACTCGGTGAATGAGGCACGGAAAAGCTCCCTCTGGGGAAGAAACCTTGAAGAGAACCCAGGCTCTGTGGGGCGGCCGTCTGTCTCAACCGGCAGGGATAAGATATAAAAATAGAGTAGAGGGATAGATGGTAGATCAAGCCAGAAGTCTTAGTCTTAGTCCAAGGAACATAGAGGAGTGTCTCTGATACATATCAGCGTATCACGGCTCAGCTCTAACTATATGCTTTAGCACTAATATAGATCCTCTTTGAACCAGGAAGTGGCCTGTACAGTACGCACTCAAGACAGAACCATTACCACCATTCCTGAATCAATAATAGTACGGTCCAGTCACCTTACGTCATTCTCTGTAAACCAAGAAGTGGCTTGCTAAAGATGCCGTTGGAGTCTGAATAGAACCATCCCAGAATCAAAAACGGTTTCATCGGTCTATGTGATCTTCCATGAATCAGGAAGTGGCTTGCTAACAGTGATGTGCAGTGAGGTTCATGGCCGGTGAGGTACTGACTCCTTTGGAGATTTTTTTTTTTAATCCAGGTTGCTCATTAAGAAGATACCAATTGTTTTCAAATACCTCTCCCATTTATTTATGTTCTTTATGAACTGAAAAAACATTTGTGTTCTTACCTTTTATCTGTGTATAAAGTACATGCACACTATCCTTCTCCAGGAAAGGTTCTGATACTTTGTTGTAAAAGTCGGATCACCTACTGGTGAGCTTGGGCATACAGTCCTCCATCTTGGCAGTCAAATTAATGCATTCATTTAGCAGAGCATAAAAATCTTGCATTTGACTTGCTGCTCTCCAGCTGGTGCTGTTGTTGTCAAAAAAAAAAAAGTTGGATTATCCTCTCTATGGAATGATGGCAGTGACAAGCACCTTCCAGCTCACACCAGCCCCCACCCCTTCCAGGGTGATGGGAGTACCGTCAGTGCCTCCCGTATGACATTTCTATGTATTTTATTGTCCGATTAGCAAGAATAATGATGTCACACTTACTATAAACACATTACACGGGCTGTGGAAAGTCATGGTGTATAATTCATGATTCTGCAACATTACATTATTGGCGACATGCTGACAAACAGAAACTGGCAGGCGCCACGAGCCCTGTATTTGATCCGGAAATGTGCAAATTCAGCAATTTTTACTTAAGTAAACATTCAAAACGATTGGAATCATACATAAAATGCATTTATAATACAGTTTAATGGACAAATAATGTTTATTTTAAGTTATTATTCCTTTTTTTGTTGTTTTATCATTTCCCCGGACAGCACGTCACTGCTTGCTAACATACACATTGCCAACAAATAAATATATTTCTATGGGAAACAAAGAATTTGTTGTGTTATTGTCATACTATTACCCACAATATGTCAGTTTTGTACTAATTACAGTGCAAAATGCCAGTACACTGTCATGCTAACAGGCTCATAGAGAATATGGAAAGTTCCTGGCAGCAAAATGAATGAAGAAACATATCTTGTGCTGATGTTGCACTATAAATGGAGGAGATAGTTACTGTGCATGTAGAAGTAGTGGGAGTTTAGGTTTATCATCTGTCTCGTTCTGCGAGACTTCCCGAGCCCAAGGACTTGAAGGCTTTTCTTAACACACGAGTCAACGGGGAAGCCTGGCGAGCGCCCCAGCCCCGACATGGGCCTATTCATCTCGCACAAAACACACAAAAGACTCGACCATGAGCCACATTCTTGACATCCAACCTCATCACCCAACCACCCTCACACCCCAGGCCATGACTGGCTGCCCCCCCCCCCCCCCCCCCCCCCCCCCCCCCACACACACACACACACACACACACACACACACACACCCAGCCTGGGCAGACAGGGGCGACTTTGCAACGCCGGCAAAGCAGGCTGTGCTGGTTGGGAGTTGCTTGATGGAGGAAGGGTTGCATGAAGCGAAGGAGGAGGGGTGGGAGAGAGGGGGCAGGGATGTTTTCTCTTCTTTCAGCTAATTGACTCACAGATGTCAGGAGGAGTCGGGTTTTGTGGTGGAGTCAGAGCACCCGGTGACACTCCTCCTGGCAGCTCGCACGTGCACACGCATGTACCTGCAGCCTGTTTGGCTTACTCAGTGGTGGACTTTGTTCTGCTCTTCAAAAACATGTTTATAGCCCAGTGTAGCAAAAAACAGGAACTAAACTGCAAAAGCAAAAAGCAGTACTGTTTCCGACGTGATTTTTTGGGGGGGTTCGTTTTCTATCTGGGGGTGCTGTATCAGTATGTGGAGCAAAACTATGGGACGGCTTGAGCAAGGAACTCAGACATTGTACCAATATGAGTCAGTTTAAGAAACAGTACACGCATATGGTGTTTACAAAGTACATGGAAGCACTACAGTGTCTGATATCACTGATACAGAATGCATTTTTTTCATTATTCTCTGAATACCACAATGTCTGATATCCTTTATTCGTGAATTCATTGATTTATTCTGATTCAATGAATACCAGTGTCTGATATCATTTATTCCTGAATGCATGGAATACCAGTGTTTTTAGATGTGAGCCGTCTCTCGCCTGATTTTTTTTACTTTGAAATGTGAGCTAAAATGTGGGTGAGCCGAGGACCGCTATTTGGGGGCTTGTGTCAAAGTGACGGTCACTACGCAATCTGTACTGGAAACGCAATTGGTTCTACGCATGTGCAGAACGCGTCTACATCCGGTCGGCATATTTTTCGGCAGTCAGGTGCTAAGCATGTGTCATCTCCGTCATCTGTCAATCTATTTTACAGCTGTTACAGAGCGTAAACGTCACGCAACAAGAATTCTACTACGCATGTGCAATATACGTCACAACACCCCCACTCCAATAAAATGTTCTTAACATTGGAGAAATTCCAACATTCCACATCGATCTTTTTTTATATGTCATATCCATGGTGCAAGGATACATTTTTAGCCCCCTTTACTTGGTTCCATAAATTATTAAAAAAAAAAAATTCGCCACTGAAAAAATACCAACAAAAGCATTTGCTAGCAAGATATATTTGGATGGATGTTATTTTTCCGTTTTGAAAAATAATTTGCTGAATCCTCTCCATTTCCATTCCATTGTTTCCATTCAAATTTCACTTGCAAATTTCAACTGTTCACTTGCATTTCACTTTCATTCATTGCAGTTTTTGCATTAAACATGCAAAAACTGTGGGATTCTACCATATTAGTTTTGAAATAAAACAATGGTCCATTTTTCCAAATTTGATATCCCCTTTACATACAATTTGATGTAGTTATTTACAAATGATTTAATTATTTAAAGTGTTGGGTTTTTTTAAATCATTGCACCTTCACGTTTCGCACGGCCTGGTGGTTGGGGGCCCCTGCCTTACAGCATGCTTGATGTGATATGATGTGCTCTTTTACACCTCTGAAAATACAGAAAGAATGCCAATTTTATAGAATTGGCTTCTTCATTTTATGCAAGATTAATGTCTATATCAAGAAATTGTTGAATCGTATCGAATCGTATCATTTGTACCCGCTATCAAATGCTTCTGTTTTTAAAATATATATTTTCTGAATCGTATCTTAACCCACGTATCTATCGAATTATTTAACACAAAGAGAGTTACATCCCTACTTAGCATTTACTTTCACAAATGGCGACGTTTGTCAGTTTGATCTATGCTATATTGTGTATTTATTTGCTCATTATAAACGTTGTCAGTTTTTATTCTTAATGTATTCCCTACTGTTAGCTAATCAAGGTATTACTTAGCATATATTTTTGGACTTATTTGTCTATTAACCAGTGCTTCTGTCAAGTTGTATGCAACATGTGAACAAGTTAAACACAGGAAGTGACCAAACTACTAGTAATTGCTGAGACTCAGAGAAGCGGTGGGATTAAATAAACTCTGCTTCTTCCCACTCCTTTTCCGGCGTGCTGAATTGTGCAAGTGTAAACGCGATGTTCTTTATCGGAAGTCTGTTGTAAGTAAATGAAACCATTCTGATTACCATTACATGGGTGCAACAACAGCACTCGAGGCCGTTCAAACAGTGCTCGACCGATGCTGCGACATCAGCTTCGCGCATTGGCGCATTAAACAATTCCCCCTTCGATAAAAACACCCAAAGCGCCGACAGCTGCATGTGCGTCTGTCGAAGCTCCAACTTGACTGCTAAACAGCTGAGCCCAAATTGAAAGTAGGCGCTGTCATTCCCCATATTTACCCAAATGACTCACAGCAGAAATCACTTTGGACTCAGTTAGCATTCACGCGCTTCATTACAGCAGCAGCAAGATAATCAGGAAGTGTGTGTGAGTGTGTGGATGGGGAGGAAATGATGCCGGGGTGATGGAGGTGGGCTGCTAAAACTGGACACAACAACAGGCCACATTTGCTTTCTGCAGACTGAAGCCCTGTAAAATTGCCACAACACAAGAACCCGCACTCGTCCGCCTTTCATACACAACCCAGAGAAGCCGGACATTGCCGTGAGTGATGACATCAGCGTCTGGTGTGACGTACAAACTACTTGTAGGACTTGTAGGTCCCGGCTTGGATGACTTGTGTATACGCCCGCCACTTCACATCAGAGAGAAAAAAGTTCAAGGCTTCGCTACACATCTTAAAATAAAGCCCGGCGCTCTGCCAACTATCAGCCACAGACGTGGGAACTGTAATCATTTTATTTTTCTTCAGCAAGTACGCTAACCTAATGCTAACCTAGCTGTTAAAATGTGACTCCAATGCTAGCCCTGTAGCTCACTATGCTAGTGTTGCTAACATTTTTGTGTTGTAATGCAATTCTGTTGGAAGCTTGATTGGAGTAAGTAAATGTGTACTTTGACGTAGAAACACCTCCGCCTACATACAGTGTTATTTTCAAAATCTTCACCTTTTCACCAGTTGAATGTCTGCTACTATAAAAGACTACAACAAATCGACTTACAGTACATTATAGCATTATCTACTGTAACATATCAGCCCAACTACTGGATGTGGTACAGTTTTTGTTTCCTAAAGGTCAAGTTGCAATTGGACGAACTCAAAGTTCAAATTCGGTCTTTGCCCGTTTGTCACTCTTCCCATGAAGGCCGTGGACTTCCGTTCTTGCCCGTGCGCTGACAGATCGATGCTCACCCAACAGGAAACAGCGAGTTCTCCTTCCTGACCGGGAAGCCTATCTAGCATTACGACAGACACCCTCACTCCTCGACGTGTTGAGCAATGTCCTGGTGAGGACACTGCGACGTGTTTACATGCAATGAGGGAGCTAAAGGAGATAAAAAAACACACATTTGGACCGTAACTGCCTGCACACAAGCACATCATCTGCCTGTCCTCCTTCCTGTTTTTCCACTCAACTCACACTGTTGTCACTCTGGCCAGGAAACTGCAGGAGAGATACGCATGACAAAGTCTCTCTTTATTAAATTGGCAACTGCAGTGTATGTAGTGCTGCTGGAGCCTCACTATAGTGTGTGTCTGTTGCACAGGGAAAGGGGGGAAGGAGCAAGCACCAGAGAGATGGGGGGTGGGGACCTAAGCCATGAGGCTAGCGGCTTATCCGAGATCCACTCCAGGCTCATCCCTGGATATTGCTCTTTGAGACCGTGACTCGAGAACAGAGGACACAGAAGAAAATCCACAAGGTCTTTGCCACACGTTTGTAATATTAACTATAAAATACTGACAAATGTTTACATTCAATAGGGTTTACAGTGCAAACATACACTTTAATAATTAAACGGGAGCAGGTAGGCTCGTGATGTTCTGCCTATAAAGCTTGGCCAATGACTGTGTGAACGCTGACTGAAAATGAGCCTCAAAACTGACAGATGAAGGAACTGAATCTTTGACTTGAATCAGTGGTGTCCAAAGTGCAGTCCGGGGATCATTTGCAGCCTGTGGCTCTTTTTTTATGGGCCCGCAACATATTCTATAAATATAATTTACAAAGAAAAAAAAAACAACAACAGAAAAAATGAAAATATCAGCAGTAAATTTACAAGAATAAAGTCAAAATATTAAGAGAAAAAAGCTGTAATCTAAGAAGAAAAAGTCATAATTTTACGAGGATAACATTGTAATATTATGATGAAAAATAACATAATTTTAGGAGCATAAAGTTGAAATATTAAAGCAAGACATTAGTTTTTAAAAGTCATAATATTATGACAAACAAAACAATGAATAAAGTTGTAATTTTTGGAAAATCAGGTTGTGAAAATGTTATAATTTTACGAAAATAAGTCAAAATATTGGGCGAATGAAGTCATGATTACAAGAAAAAAAAATTTCAGAAGAAAGTTGAAATGCTTGGAATGCTTGCAGAAATGGAAAAAAAAACAGCTGTAATTTCACAAGAATAAAGTCTAAATATTAACAAGAAAAAAGCTGCAATTTCCAGAGGATAAACTATTAATATTATCAGTAAAAATGTCATTTTAGTAGTATAGAGTTGAAATATTAAAGAAAAAAAATGCAATTTTTAAATTCAAAGTTGTATTTTTGGAAAAATTATGTTGGGGAAAAATTTGCAATATGATTACGTATTTTATAAAGCGGTGCGGCTAATCTATGGCTAAATGCTAACCTCCTTTACTTCAGAACTACTACTAACTTTAAATACTATGCCGCTCACATGTCCCTGAGGAAACCGTAACTCTTTCTTTGGCAGGAGCCAGCCACGAGCTATCAGTGCACTCACAACAAGCTTGTCAACCCATCGGAAATCGCAGGAGGTCATTATATATAACAGTACAACAACATAACAGTCTGACTCACAGTGTCATCCTACTAAGAACCCTTTACTAACAGCACTAAATTCATCACACAGCAACTTAACACTCAAAAGGTGTACCTGAGAAATACACAAACGTACTAATATGAGTTTTAAATGATTTTTTTCAAAAAATGTTTCCCATAAAGCATTGTGTCTGAGCAACGCACTCATTGGGGCGTTGCAATGACGTCAGCCTCCCTCTGGGCTCTGTGCGCCGGGCTCCTCTTGCTCCCTCTGGTGGACAGAGGCAGCATTGCAGCACCATCCACCATTTTATGTGTTGCTTGTCGTCTAACAAACTGCTCTTCTGGCAGTAATGCATCATGGGTAGATGTTAAAATAGCTGCTGTCTGTTATTTTGAACTCGTATTGGTACTTGTAATTTGTACTGTAGATTTCCTAGATTTCCCAAGTGTCACTTGCCGTGTGATTTTGCCGGGTTTATTGTTGTTTGTCAGATGACACTGTGTGTCAGACTGTTATATTGAGTAATGACCTGCAGCAGTTTCCAATGGGTTGGCTAGCTCGTGGTGAGTTTTTTCATAGCTCATGATTGGCTCCTGTCAAATAAAGAGCTGCCTGATCCTAATGGACTCGTGCGCGCCATAATATGTCATTTTATGACATGAACATGTGCGGTTTATATATGAACAAATCTGGTTTATCCTCTAAATTCAGTGGGTGTAGCTTATACACCAGTGCCGTTTTTGGAATTTACATTTTATTTATTTCTTATGGCAAAAATTCAGTCCGTTACAGTACGTTTCGGTTTGAGTTGGACCATCTGGGACGGATTAATGACGTGAACCGAGGTTCCACTGTACTAACATAATGTTGGCATGTGTGTTTATTTTGGTCATTTCTAACCCTGGTGCCTCAAATGTTACACTGATGTGGTCATGATGAACCTGCTCGACCAATGAATGGTATGGACTCTGCATGCTCGGGGACCCCCCCCGTAGACCAGCTCCTGGAAATAGTCATGGTCACGATTTTATTTGTTTCTCACATGCTTAACAAGTTACATTACGAATGTAGCATGATTACAGTTGCACAAGTCAATATGTCCGAACAGGACTAGGAAGAAGCAGAGCTTATTTAATCCACCACTCTTCTCCATGTCTCAGCAATCACTTGTTCACTTCCTGTGTTTAAATGTCACCATTTTATAACAGAGAGAGAAAAGAATAGTGATTGTGCAGCAATAGATACTGTTGATTGCTTATGCAGTGTTGGAAAAAAAAGAAAAAATAATACATCCTATTAAAATAAGTATAAATGTATTAATTAAAAATAAAATAAATTCAGCCAATGGAAAAATCTGTGGAGACTAAAAATGTAAGTTTAAGTGACTTATTACGAACTATCATACCCCCCCCAAAACCACCCACTCCCAAACAACCAACTCCTGCTTTTTGTTGTCCTTCCCATGATGATTATTAGAATTTCATGGCAGCAGCAGCAGCGGCAGACACATGCTCCATGTGCAGCAGATAACCGGCGAGGACAAGATAAGACATTGTGCTCTGCGGTCAGGGAGTACGCCCCGTCCACCGTCATCCATCCACCCCCCACCCTCCTTTTCTCTTCGCCTCTCTCCTTCTCTTATCTGCTGTCTGTTTTGACCTCCACCCTGTTGCATGGTGTGTAGTTGTGGAGGGTGGGGTGTGTTTATTGCTAACAGCATGGGACTGGAAAAAGTACAAGCTAATACTGTTAAAGACAGGGGACATCCAAACACATGATAGCTGAATAAAAAAGAGGCTATTTAAGGGTTGCATAAGCTGTCAGAACATTGTGCCAAAAGATAAAAACACGAGGATGATTGCCTGCATTGGGGTTACACTATGGCACCAGTTCACCCCCATAACACTAAATTGGCAGTGGTTTCCACAGTGTGGCCTGGGGGCCATTTGTGGCCCTCTGCATTTTTTAAATTGGCCCTCAGCACATTACAGCACACAAAAAAACCACCAAAAAATTCATTCAATAAAAATAATAATCATCATCATAAAAATTGGGAGAAAAAAATGCCCCCCTTTATTGGCCCTCAGCACATTCTAAAAAAAGAAAACATAATTTAAAAAAACAAGAAAACAACAGCAAAAATGGGGAAAAAATGATGAGCAAAAAGTCGTAATATTAAGAGAAAAGGCATATTTAAGCAAATTGTATGTATTTTTGCCTAAATTAAACCTTTTCGAGCATAAAAATGACAAAATAAAGTAAAATAGAAACACAAGAAATTAGGCAGACACATTCAAATTGTTAATGTAATATTCTACATTGGTCCGTCACTAGGTGTCAGGAATTGTTTGATGAGACCGGCACGATGATCGCCGGAACAAAAGGCCACTACATGAGCTACTGTTGTGGCCATAATCCAGCTAAAACTCAACGTCGCTTCCTGTCCAAACGTCAGGAACCCATTTACTGCGACACACATGAGCAAGAGTTTTATTTATGCCTCAAATGGCTTATTTACTTTTATTATGTCTACGATAATGGGTAATATGAATGTAAAGGTGACTGTAGGGCTGTTGTTTCATGGCTAGAGGGCTCAAATGATATTAAAAACCATATTTAGAAGATGTTCAACAGGCTTTCGATGCCATAACTACAAAACTATTCCTTTTATATATCAGTAAATAAATAATCCTACTTTGGGGAAATTCACTTATCACAGTCGGGTCTGGAACCAATTAACCGTGATAAACGGGGGATTATTGTATAGTTAGAAATCCTACCGTTTTTGCATGTTTGTTGTTTTGTTTCTTGGCGTTCTCCCACGCTGCACAGATAGACTTATACTGTATTGTTCCCCATTCTCCTTTCACCTCATATTTGTTCCCATATGCTGATACTATGTGAGAATGCATAAAAGGTCATGTTTGATGACATTATTGCGTGCTAATATGCATATTTGTTTGGTGCACAACCTCAAGTTAATTAATGCTAGCACATTGTCTGTCACCCAAACACCAACAATCTCCTCTCTGAAAAACAACCTCCGGGCTCGTACTGATGAATCTGTATTCATTTTTTTTATTAATTTAATGTTGTGCTTGTCATAGTTTTATGCACAATACATAAATAAATAGCATGGGATCCCTATAATGTATGATCTTAGGTGGTGCTGTGACTAATTAGTGCATTTCCTGAGCAATGAGCCACTGTTTCTGGGCACATCGATGACATGGTGCAGGACGGTTTAAAAACACCACGACAGCGCATACAAGTCAGTGAATTTTATGCACTACTGCATGTCCTGGTGGATGGGCGTATATTCATGCAGGTACTATAGGACGACATGCTCCTCTGTATTTCCTTTTTCATATAATTATGTAATAATTGATTAAACAGGTGAGGAATAATTCAACAAGTATATATTGGACTAACAAACATGTTTCTTCTGTTTTATTTATGACATTATTTAAGGTATGGCAAAGCATTGCATTGAAATTACATACAATATGGCATTAATAATGAAGGAAGTTAGCTTTGTCGCCAGAATAATTTAGTTGAATAGCCGTGTTTTGACGGGTTGAAATATATGACCATCATTTACATGCAGTCAAGCTGAGCCTGTCACGCAATAAAATCACATGATACTGTGCTGTGTATAGAAAAGAACGTAACTACAAAGTTTCTCAACAATGTCAGAGCAGGGCGTGTAAATTAATTGGTCCTTATTTTCACATGAGACGTTAAAGTACTTCTAAAGTACTCCTCTGGAAGATTCGCAACTAATCAATCTAACATAATATAGTACAAACCCTTTCTCAATTAATTCCGGATGATTTTTAACTCGTCCTTTAGGCTTTTGTGCTTTGTGGTGTCATGTGAAAGTGTGATGTCATGGAGATGTCATAGAGCTACTACAGACGAGTCAAAAGCTCCGCCGGAATCAATACCACCTTTATTACCCCAATCAACACCATTTAGATTGTGTAACGTTACAATAAAACATCACTATTGTCCACAGGGAATACTTCTCAATTACTGTACCATAAATGGCTATTATGAGCCTATGGATGTCTGGGCCGCGATCTGTAAGGCGGAACAAAAAGCGTTATACCGAAAAGTCAGCTTGGGGGAAGGAAATGATGGTGATATCTGTGTAAATAGGACAGGGATGCATTGTAATCTGTGTTCCTGCGTTGTTTGTGTGGTTAAGCAAGGGAACAGAAGCGTAGTAGTGTTTGTATGCATCGAGGAACAACTAGGACCAGTCATAGCAAAGTTAGGCCAAATAAACTATTCAAGTGAGGCTCCACTGTTTTCACAAATACTACTGTCATGTGGCAAGCAGGCTGTGTCCTTGCCAATGAGCATGAAAATACACTCCAAAGGCTTCACTACGTTACAAAGTACAGATACATTGAAAATTGCCAAACATCCAGCTGAAAAGAATACATTTTATACAATTAATAACCAGTCTGATGATAGCATCCGTCCGTTTGAATGGGTTGAATTTGAGCTTCACTTTTTTGTCCACTCAGAATGGCTATGGTTTAAGTCTGCATATAAATGTAATACCAAATTGAAGGGGAAAGTTTAACAGTCATGATAAAGCAGTATCCAAAGTACAAAAATACATACAACCAACGATAAAGCCTCATTTTCGGGGAAATCCCCACTCACAGTGACAGGTTTGCACTTTGTGGTAGCAAAGGCAGACTTTGATCCTTATTAACATGAAATAATTACTGTTGCGTGCGCAAGCACATTGCTGCAGCGCACTGTCACTCCCTCCCTCTCTCGCTCGACCTTTTTGCTACCGCGGAGGAGCTAGTCGGCGTATCAGGCGAGCCGGTGTACTAGTGTATCTTGGCTGGTTTTGGGGACTGGGCTCCTTGCTTGGGGTCGCGGTTTGCTGCCTGGATTGCGGTGAAGCGTACGGGCGTGTTAAAATGCGTGCCTGTTGGTCGCTCTCGGGGAGGTGAGGGCACTGATATGATAATGTTTTCAAAATGTTCTCACGATCGACCGGCAAAGTCCCAATGATCGACTAGTAGCTCAGGATCAACGGGTTGGCGACCCCTGCCCTAAGGGGAATCGTACCCCACTTTGGGAACCTAGGCTGTAAACAATATCTTTGAGAGGACAAAGTCGGCCTGGCAGTTTTCCACTGTTGTAATTGTAATGGTAATGGTTTAGTTTATTTCAAACATGCTAAAAATAGCAGCTTTCCACCACAGCTGACCTGGCAACTTTCCACCATTGGAGGTAGTACCTGAGCTGTAACAGAGGCAGGACGGCAGCCTGTTTGAACTGTATTCCACAATGCTTGGACAGGCTGGCGTAGGAAGTTTAACACAGGACATTCACGTCTCCCGTCCTGTTATGCTAAAAGAATTTGTCGTTGTCTGACAAGTTTATATATCATACACCAAGCATCCAATTACCTGCGTGATATTGTGCTCCTGTGTGAAAGTGCACACAGTTGCGGCAATATCTGGGCAAATAAATACTGGATGTGTCGAGGCCCTGATGTGGCTATTTTTGCCAATTTTTGCCGCACACATTATTGCGAGAGGAGTAAAGTCACTTCTAGTTGCATAGACTTGAGCGCAAGTGAAGTTTGCTAAAGCAGAATGGGCAGCACACCAGCCACTGGCCACTTCCAACTTCACTATTTTCTGTCTCCCCGTTGTGCTTCCAGCTGGCAGGACGCCGTATTTTGAGCAGAAGATGAAGTGGCTTCTTGCTTCCATTCGCATTTTAGGGAGCTGTGAAGTTTGTTATATATTTTTTTAAAAAGCCCGGTTTGCCTGCCTCTGCCAGGCGGACGAGAAATAAATAGATAGAGGCCTTAAGTTAAAGCTTTGAAATAAATGATCACCTTGCTGTCATGTCTCATTTTGCCATTTGGAGCTACTTGGCAAGCACAGCAGATGTATTAGAAGACATTTCATTCATTACAGTTTAGCGCTCAACTGCCTTTACACAGCTTTTGTGCACGTTTCACATGATATACGCTAACACGCTTCAAGAAGTGAATATTGCAGAAACTGGCCAAGACAGCGTATCACCAAAAGGACAGTGGAATAGGGGGTGAGGCGCCACAAGCGACCTCCTGGGGATTTCCTGCTGATGTGGTGATCAGGCACACACACTTCCTTTCACACACAAATACCTTCAGCCAGGCCGACACACACAAACCCCCACTAAAGTGCCATTTGACTGTTGTGACGCCTCAGAACCAGTCATAGCCAGCTTGAATTACGGTCTTGTTGAGTTTTATGTGTAACACAGAGTTACCATTTGAGTCTGATACTGTATGGAGAAGCGCTTTCACTTTAAATAATCAAACAGTATCATCTGCATATGCACAGTAGATAAAATGTGTTGCACCGCCTGTCGTTTGTGGTCAAAATGATTAGGAAGACATGTTAGCATACATGTAATACAGATACCCTAAACGTTTTATAATCATCGGACAAATGGTCAATGGCTTATGGACAATTTGTTCCTGCAAAGACTTTGGCTTGACGGTGGCCATGATTTTCCACTACCAGATTTGGTAGTGGTTCGACTAAACAACCTAGAGCGCAGTCAGATGTGTGAGAAATTTCAAGTCAATTGTACTTCTGGGGGTGAAACTTTGGGGGTTAATAACATTTGTCAGTAGAATAATACCACAGGCAACACAGCAGGAGTGCATGTTTTGAAAAATTCTCATCCTTTTGTGTGCAGCGGTTCAAGAGAGGAGTTAGCTTACACCAACACAGGATTTTTTCATATGATTTTATGTGTCCTGTGATTGTCCGGTGACCCAGTCACCCTCTCGTTTATATAGTTTCCTGTAAATTTCTCTTTTTTTTTTTAGTTTCACCAGTACGACAGGTGACAATGGTGGTGGTATCCATGCATGAGTCACAGAAATCTGCGAGGACGATGGTGCAATGCGTTGGCAATGGGCAGTTGGGTCTTTCCACCCTCCCGGCCGGAGAATTTGTCCACCATCGGGTGGGAAGAATTTCTCTTATCTTGCCTTGTTTTTGGGAAAATTACCGTTAATTTCAAACGCAAATGTTGACACGTACAGATAAGTTCCAGCTTCCCTCGTGACCCTGCACGGATGTTCTCTTTTTGGCAGCAATTTTACAGTTTTGGGTCTTTCCTAAATGTCTTTATGAAGAAATTGTGAGCAGCGGTTCAGGAGTAGAAGAGTTATTTTTTTCTTATGACTGTACAGTTTGTACACTCATGGCCGCAACATTAGGCACACCCTTGAAATCCGCTAAGATGCAGGATGCAGGTGCAGGTGTACCTAATGTTGTGTGCAGGAGTGAGTAAGAGAGGTGGAAGGTTACAACATGTCTAGATCGACTACAGCGGGACAGTAAAAGCTGTCAGGCAAATCAGCACAGAAGTAAGTCATCTTCTCCTTCTGACTCATATCTCCGTACTTCATCCCTCATGCATTACAGTCATAAAGGCTTTAACAGAAAAAAATCCCTGCAATCAATGTGCTTCAAGCCCTAAACTGGTTTGCTCCTTGGTGATTGTGTTGAATCTACATCTCTGTAATTAAATCACCTTCATAATGCATTGTTTCTTCATTGTTCCCCTTGCATCAAATCCCAGAGTTCAAGTCCCCCTCCCTGCTCTCTGCCAGAGAAACAAATCCATATATCCATACATCGGTGGCGCGCTTGTTTGGGCTGGCTGACCTTTAACGGGAGCGAGGCGGCGTTTGACTCCCTGTGATTGAATCGTGCTGCCGCATGTCGCTGACAGTTATTACTGTCCGCAGACTTTCACCAGTCGAGTCGCATCACTGCCAATGGATACACTTCATAGCGGCTGGCACCACACGACCTTTAGAGACTTTTATTATATTGCATTTACACGCCATAAAACCTTTGGTCCATGGCTGCTGGAACGTCATTCAGTAGAGGTTGGCTAATTGAAACAAAGGCTTCCCCCGACTTGGGGAATAAATTGAATAAGGAGACATATAGGATTGTAGACTGCATCCTATGAGGGCATAAGACCCTGGTGGAGGTACAGTGGAAGATGAGCATAATGCAACCATAAATCCTCTCCTCCTGGGGATTGTTAGCTTCTGTTTTTATTGAATATGTCGGAGAGGAGACTGTAATTTGCGGTGCTGGAGCTGACCAGAAATAAATCCCGTTCGGACACTGGAGCCGGTTCTACCAGCCGTCTTGACTGGTCATGAAACAACAAGTGACAGCAGACCTTGCAACTGGGCAGGAAGAAAGATAATTCCTCGACAAAGGCCACCATGTCAGACACAGATAATCAGACCAGTGTCATTTTCTTTTTTTTATCTCTTCTAATGTGACGGAGACCAAGCCCATGCTGACATCATCACTGATGAACAGGATGTTGATTGCCATCTGTTTTTCGTTGCCAAATGATTCGATTTTTGGTAAAGGGAGCATATAATTCCCTCACCTGGCTATTTCAAGGCAATAGAAAACCATGAATGATCATTTTTGTAAAGTTCCTCATAGAATGAAGGCTATTAGCGCAGCAGCAATCTGGTTTATGGTTTGATTTTGGTGTTTTACTTTCATTTTATTATCTCTGTTTTATCAGTGTTTTTGGTTTTCTATCCCCAAAAATGCTACTTTTGCTCCAAGGCTTCTACTCGATACAACTAGACACCAGCTAGATTAAGTGTAATCTTACAAAAACACAACCCACATGTCCGTCATGTAAATTAAGAAATACACACACAGTCTGGAGATTGAATATAGAGTATGTAAACAAACAAACTAGTCGAATGGTAGCATAACAATGGCGGACTGTCGAGTTAAGTCTGTGGCATTCTAGATTTAAATTAAGACTGTATCCATTGTTTATGTTTGCTACACTGACAACTAGTAGCTTGGCATTTAAATTATAATGTTATCACTTGGCTACGTACGAGCAACAATAACTACCTACTAGGGGTGTCACAAGATCTTGCGAGATTAAAACGTGACACATTCTCTTTTAAGAGAAAGCTGTCTCCCGGGCACAGGACAGCTCGAAGGCTATCAGACTGTGAACTATGGCATCACTATTGCCAATGATTATACACGTAATATGGAAGTGGCACATTATGAATCGCACATTTTATGCTTTTTGCACACTATAAACCTTGCAATCCAAGCTGGCCTCAGGTTTTCCCCGCTTCACTCCTTTGCTTGAGCATGTAAGGTTTATGGCTGCTTTTTTTCCCCATCGGAGTTCAACAGCTGCCGCAGTGTTAATGTCCAAGCCGAAGCTGTAGTAATTCTACACTCGCTCAAAGTTATATAAGACTTGTCGGCTCAAACACGATCGATTGCTGCATAAGACTTCTAGCAAAGCGTGTGATACTAGCGTCTATTTCGGAAATTCACTACTTCCTGGTTCGGTACTGTAAGCATCATGGGAGCAGTAGTTCTTTTAGCGTAAACATAAAACTCATCTACTGCAATCGGCAATGTATTTTACATGTGTCTTTACATAACTACATGTCAACATAAATCACTAGTTTTATGTTTGGAACGTTTTATGTTTGGAATTTAACACTGATTTCTTTAATGTTTTACTTAAAATGTCAGCCCCCCAAAAAGTTAAATACATTTTATTTTGTTAACACATGTCTGAGAGCCAGATGCAGTTATCAAAAAGCCACATCTGGCTCCAAAGCCGTAGGTTCCCTACCCCTGCTCTAGGTCATGCATGCAAAAGTTACAAAAAATGTCAAAATGTACCTGCATTGTTTGGTGACCCAGTTAGATAAAAAAAAAAGTATTTGTCAAATCCTATATTTTGTGATTGTAGTTTTCTTAAAAGTAATGTTAGAAACTATCGTCTCATCTTGTCTCAGTATTTAGTTACCAAATAAATACAAATAAATACTAATGACACAAGAAACACTTAAATGCGCATTCTTACTGGCTAAATATATCAACTATGCTGCTAAATTGTTAACACTCTCTTCTACTGTATGTATGAGGTGTGTTATGAAACAGAACCGGTGATCGCCGGTGCTTGAAAGTTGTCGCTCAGCCGAATGCAATGAGCGTCAATAGAACCGCTAGGTGATTAAGGGTGCATCTTTAAGGGATTAAGGGTAAATCTTTAAATAAAGTTGATCAAATGTAGAATTGCTACAGGCCCTGCTTGGACATCCACAAGTAGCAAGCAGTTGTTTAACTTGGATGGAAAAAACAGCCACGCGTCACTCGCTGACGCTGGGAACACCAAGGTAGGCTAGACTGCAGGGTTTAAAATGTGCACTTCCCCTACACATTACTGTATTATCATTCATAGTAGCGATACCATAGTTCACAGTCTGATTGGCTTCTGGCTGCCCTGTTCTTGCAATACATCTTTTCTCCAAACGAGAACTCACATCATGTTTTAATCTCGCCTGTACTAGAAACTATATCTACTTGTCAATCGCAATCTGTAGCACTCCGAAAAACAATTCTTCCTCACGGACTCAGTGAGACTTTATTGTCATTTACACTGCAGCAGTGTACACAGAACAAAATTTTGATGCTTTCAAATATTTAAAATCATCCTTTCAGACTAAAGTTATTGTGGATTTCAGTTACACTGCCAACTTGTGGCCTGGTATACAAACTACGCACTCGGATCATATTGTTAATGTTGATGTTTACATGTAAAATGTCAATGTTGTCATGTAAACATGTCCATCTATCTAGAACAACGGCAAGAACACATTTCTACACTGCCAAGTGATGGCCTGGCATTGATGTTTACATGCAAAGTGTCATAGAGAAAAATATTTAGATTTTGTTAACCTTTCCAGAACCTCTTTTAGGATGTGGTGAAAGCTCATTTCAAACATGAAACATCGTACATCTCATGTTTGCACTTGAACAATTCAACATGTCCAAAATGAAGTCGGAAGGAAGGATTTAATCCTACCCATGGCTCAGCAGCTCAGCTAATGCAAATGACTTTGCATGCAACAATTACTCTTCATCAAATTTACCTTACATTATGATTATAATGTAGGCCCCTCCGTTTTTCATTTAAACTTTACGAAACCCACCTATTGACCTCAATCGTCCCCAAGTTAAGTATCCCCCCAGCCTCCGCCCTTTAAAGCATGAAACCAATAAATGAACACTCCTCAGAGCTCAGGAGCATACTTCTAAGACAAAGTGTCCCCTCTCTTTGGACAAGACAAGCGATTATCAATATTAAAGTGGTGAGGTGGGAAATTTATGAGTCTGCTGACACAAGGCATTGCAGCAGTAGAGTGGGTCCTCACCACCAGACCCTCTTTCTCGCTCGCCGTCTCTGGACTTCACAGGCTTCAAGTGGGAATGCTCGTAAATAACCACAGTGTTATGTGCTGTGTGTGTTTTTTGGGGGAAGGTCAGTGGGCCAGCAGGCATCGATCAGGCCTGCGAATGTGCACAGGCTCAGCATTACATAGGCAAGGGGGAGTGTGTGATTGTGCGCATATGCTACATTGTCTTAACAGGGCGCGTCGTCCAATATTTCCTACTATACCATCCGGAAAAGACGTGAAAAACCACATCCCCCCCCCTCCATCAGGCTTATCTCGCCTCGCCGTTCATCCTCACTCGGCAGAAAGAGACATCTGCTCACTGAGAGAATGCCCTAATTATTCATGACCATTAACCATTCAGGATTTGGTCTGCGCGGCATATGTGGCATTTCTCATAAGTGTGTGTCAGCCACACTTGTTAATGGCCCCTTGCATTTGAGCTGGGTTTTTTTTTTTTGTACGCAGAGACTGCGAAATGATCACAGCTAATAGTGCATTTACTCTCTCGTTAATTAGTTGCTGCCGTCACAGGGGGGAATATGTTTTTCATGCAAGGATGACGACAATGGGGTGTTTTTGAATGCTTCTTCTGTCATTTACATACTGTATATTAATTGTAGGGCTTGTTCCTGCAATCGTTTACTAGGATCTCTCATGAAAAGTAATGCACCAGTAAACCCCGTTTGATTACATTACTTGAAAAAAAGAGCTAAAGTTGAATGTTCCTGATGTCCTATAATTTGGTATTCTCTGCAAATTTACAGAATCAATTCAAAATGGGAACAATAAAACGATGATGTAACCACCAATGAATACAGCTTTGACATAACACAACATAGTGGTTTCATTGCCAAATACTGCTAAGTGTTTGCAGTGTGGTAGGTCGGCCATGTTTGTGGAACCTGTTAAGGTAGGACTTGACATTTCCTTCGAACTGTCGCACACATATGTTTTTCAGTACAAAAAAGCTAGACTAGCCTAACTTGTAACACATTTTAGGCAAGAAAATAGCTTTTTCAATCGGCACAACGACCACGCTTGTGAAATCTGTTAGGTTGGACTTTTTTTTTGTTTTAGCATATAGCATCACTGCAAAGGTTTTCACATACAGTGGAACCTCAGTTAGCGTACGCCTCTGTTAGCGTTTTTTTTCCCTTTTATTGCAAAAATGTACGCAAAAATGTTGTATACATATCCTGGTTAGCGTACCTCGTGTTATTAATCACTGCGATTGTATCGTATTTCTATCACAAAACGTCCCTGTTAACATGCTAACAAAATGGAAGCCAGAACCGGAAGTCATTGTCCCCCAGCTCCGTCGCTCATCTGTGACATCATCAGCAGTCGTCTCTGTAGTTCTTTGCTAACTAACACAGTTACGTCACAAGTCTCTGGTTTTCTTATTGATCACGGCTGCAAAATAACCCACAGCGGAACCAAAGGAAGTTGTAAGTGCCAGCACTCTGATAAAGGTGAGAAACACTACTGAATTCAAGGAATAACTCGAAGCACGATGCACACAAAGGCGGTGCCCGTGTGGATCTCGCTGCTTCATCGACGTCTTTGTCAACAATGAAGTCTTCAATGTAGGTAAAAGAGTTTAATTATTTATCCCTTTCATTCATCATTTATACATATTTACATGCATTTCGAATTGTTTCTGCATTGTTTCTGCATAAAAAAAGTGTTTATCTTAATGAACGTTGTGACCAACTAACTGACTAACCAACTAACTTTTACCACTTTTAAATTTCGGCAAGAGAATGGCAAACTCTACTGTTTCCAGAGCAGGCTTGACATTTTTTCGAATTGTGTCACGGCAAAGGTTCCCAATTACTTTTCCTGTGTTTTTCATTACTTAGGAGCTTCTTCTTCTTTTTAAACCCGTATCAGCGTTCTGACGAACAAACCAACTGAGGAAAATGACATATTTCCAGCACAGCATCTCGGCCATATTTGTGGCAGGACTTAATGTCATGTTCTGGATTGTGTCCCGTAAAAGGTTGTCACATACTTTACCTGTGTTTTTCGTTTGTTTTTTGTTTGTAATTGCTGTTGAGACTAACTAACTGAGCAAACTAAAGAAAATCATGCTCATATGGCAAATTGTAGTGTGCACGTTGGCCATTATTGTGAAATATATTTTTCTGGGATGTCTGGATTTTACTCATTTTTTTCAATAAATATACAAACAATTACCCAATCAGGCCAATATAGGCAAATATAGTACTTTCTTTTGTCATAAATTTGTTCCAAAAGGTCAGATGAAAACCTGACCTTTAATTGCCTGTATGAAAACCCAGGCAATTTTTCTCCATTCAAAACAATGTAAATCCAATTAATCCGCCACAGACAAAAATACATTTTATAGAGAATAATTATAGTTTTAGATGCAGAAAACAATGTGAAATAATTCAAAATTACGAATGGATGGATGGAACTTATTGATGCAGACTTCCCATCCATCCTGGCAAAATCAAATTCAATAGTGTTTCTCACCTTGTTTATGAACTTTCTTTGCGGGTTATTTAGCAGTCGCACTCGGTAAAAAATGCATGGACAGTGAGCCAGCAAAGTGTAGGGTGCTTTGTTTGGGCACTCGATTTCGTGGAATGATACAGTACAGGGAAAACAGACTAGTTTGTTACGTGCAGTATTGTCAGACAGTGTACAAAAACTTTTCACAGAAAACCGAATCATGCTAAAACTGGGGTGTACGATACCCGAGGTGTGACTGGAGATCGTATATCTATGGAGTCTGTTGTGGCTGGATTGTTTTTGGATTGTGTCAGTTCAAAGGTCTGCATTACTTGTTTTTTTTTAATTAATGAAACTTGGTCCTTGAACATGTTCAGATTGCATAACTGCAATACGCCAGCATAAATAGGCCAAGGGTCTTTTTGAACAATTTCCTACTAAATCTCGGATCCCTCAGGTGGTTATTATTTTTCTTTCAGCCTGACTTGACCGTCTTTCCTCTCATCTGTTGTGTTCACCACAACAACAAAACCTCGTCACCACAGTTGCTACGTGGCCACGTAAATCAGGCCGGCCAGCGTCATCTGTTCCCAGCTGTTTACCTTTAGCCAAACAAAGGAGTCTGCCTTTTTGTTGTCACTGGGATGGAGTGCTGCGTCGGCTGAGGGCTGTTATTCAACAGTCCCACCTCCCACCACCCCCGCCGCCTGCCCCTTCTCTGAAAAGAGCCAATTCAACAGAGAGAATCAATGGAAGCGTCGAGGATACAAGGAGGGAAGATGTCAATGTGGGGGTTGTTGAACACTTAGGAACCATGAGCAATCCTTCTTCTCAAAAGGAGCCACTGGACACAAAGGAGGCAAGATCACAGGAAAACGTGAAAAGCAAACAAATAGTCACGCACACCTCCCTTCCTCACATCAGGTGTATGCAGGAGCTGCCTCCGGGGAGGATGTGGCGCATGGAGGGAGGGTTTAGTTTATGTCTCTGGAGGAGGCTTTGCAAGCGTCGGCAGGAGCTGCGCGGCCTCGTTTGCATCTGCAAATGAGACACAACCCGGCTGGCCTGTGTCACCTTGGCAACAGGCCATCAGCGCCTCCCCGCTTGCTACATTAGCAGCCACGCTTGTCTGTCTGCTTGTCAGTCTGCACCCAGCATCCCTCCATAGCAGCGTGTAATATCAGTCTACCTGACACGACCCGCGGAGATTAAACATCTCCCTAAATCTTTCATTGGGACCATCACATTGGTACAAAAACAGCACTATAAAAGATGAATGCTGCCGGCTTTTGTGAGCAAGTCAATCACACTCACAGGCTTCAAATTGGCAGCAGTGACATGTTGTGGTCATGAAATTTACATGTTGCACTTTTGCCAAGTGATGAGAGCCTGGCAGCCGGTGCTCTGTAGGCTTTTCTATTTTACTCTACTTGCAGTGTTTATTTGAAGCAAACAAGTAGCAGAAGGAGAGCAACATGGCAGGTCTGATAAAAAATGTTTCGGGTTGTAACGGCACATGTACTTGTCATCGGATTTTTCGGTACGGAACAGAGGCGTATTGAGTTCACACAGAGTCCACATTAAATGAGGGACGCATTAAATAGCCACACATCTACTCCGTAAGCAAAACAGTGCAGCTCAACCTTTGGCTAGTGGGAGTCATGGCTAGGATAGTGCCAAGGAGCAGCCAGAGCTTGAAAACCCTCTTATGTTGCTAAGTCTGGCCTTCCCGGTAAAATATGTAAACAGACAATGACAGCCTAACATTTTAAGGGTTTTATGATATATATTGACCCTAGAACAGGTCAATTTATCATTATTATTTATTTTGAACATGCTTAACAAGTTAGATGAAGGAACATCACATTTACACTTACACAATTCAACATGTCCAAAAAAAAAAAAAAGAGTAGAACGAAGCAGAATTTATTGAATCCAACGCTTCTCCATGTGTCAGCAGTTAGTTCCTGATAGTTCCTGTGTTAAAATGTCACGAGAAAAAAGAACACGATGTGTAGCAATAGATACTGTAGAGAGCTTGAAAGAAAGGAAAACAGGAAAAATAAAAAAGTGTAAAATTGTGTTTAAATACTTTCATCCCTCGCCACATTGCGCTTCAAATTTCGCACCTTCACCCTGTCACGGTTTTAACAATATTAATGAATAAATTATCGCTGTTTTTTTGTGGTTGACTATAGCCTATTATTAGTCTATTGTATAGTGTATTATATGCCTATTTTAGGCTAAAATAAGCATTTTCAAGCATAAAACTTAGTAAATTAACTACAATACAAATACAATATAAGACATTCAGAAAACGCATTTAAAGATGTTGATATGTAGTATTCCACACTGGTCACTAGATGTCAGTAATGTTACGTTTGCCACTACAAAAAAATCCCGGAAGTAAAAAAAAAACCAACAACAAAGAAATAACTGCTAAGATGTGTGAGTGTATATTTTAATATTTTTAACATTTTCCTGTTTCTGTTATTATGTCTACTATAATACGAGTGCAAAGGTGACTATCGGGGTGTTATTTCATGTCTAGAGGGCTGAAACAATCAGTCTATAAAACCGTATTTAGAAGATTGTAAACATGTTTTCTATGCTCTAACTTCGAAAATAGTCCATTTATAAAGAAGGAATCCGATCTTGTGGAAATTCAGTTATCACGGCCGGGTGTGGAAGCTATTAACTGCGGTAAACGAGGTATGACTGGAAATAAACAAATACTAAAGACAAATAAATAAATAAATACAGGAATAAAAACACTGAGAGAAACATTGTTCAATGTATAAATAAATGCAGGATATTTTGACTAAGCAAAAACTTATTAAATACTAGTTAGCCTCGAAATTATTTATTCTAAACTTAAGAAAGAGTTTCAAACGGTGGTAAAGAGGCCAACGTATAAAGTCAAAAACCTACCACTTCCACATGGAATGGGAGGAGAACTTCTTTTCACTATGACATGACGGACATGCAGTGTGAAGGTAATGTAATAACGTCATGTCTCATCATCATTACTGTGCCCAGTGACGATATATAACTTGTCTTTCAATATTATACATAATATAACATCATTTTGACTAATAATAGTCCATAGTCAACCACGAAACAGCGGCCATTAATTAATCAATTAAAATCACAATAGAGCAGGGGAGCAATGTTTGAACTACGATGTAGCGATTGACGGCTGTAATGTTGAAGCTGGCATACGTGCTTCTGCTGTGAAATGAATGATTGATAATTTATTGCCAGAATTAATGTTTCTGTTCTATTTTTATTATTTCCTAGGTAGAAAACACTACTGGATGGTGGTATTAATGTAGCATTATATAGGTCAACTTGAAGCATGCAGTATATTGCATCTATGTAGTTTGGCAAAACACTCTTCTATGAGAACACTCAAGCAGGCCTTTGTTGTTTGTTGAAATGTCTGTCCTAAGAGGCGTTTAAGAATAGAAGGGTTGACTCCATCTTCAATTCCTACTTTGAGTTATAGTCATTGTTTGTCTTGAAGTGAGCTTCATGAGTCAGTGCTCCCTTGAATACAAACACACCTCAGCAGATGTTGTCAGGAAATGATGTGTGGCCGCATCATCGTGATATTGTGTACTGTCTGTCAAAAAGCGCCATCAACTCAACTTCTCTTTCTTTATTTCTCCCTGGAGGCTTGTGCCTCCCCCTCTTGTCTTCTAATACACTGCACACATCCTGTTTACTCTCGAGACAACGAGCAAAGAAGCAGCAGCGGACTATTTGGTTTAGGGTTTGGCTCCTCCGAAACCAAACAAACAAACCAAAAAAAATCCCTGAAGACATATTCCACAAGTAGCTCACATTAAAGATTTTTTTTTTTCAAGTAACCTTTTTATAAACCTAACATTCATCTCACTCATGTGATGATAAATTGGGAGTGATCTGGCTGATCAGTTTCTTTCCAAAGTTACCATGGGTGGGGGAGGAGAAGTACGGCATCCACCCCCTGCCTCTCTTTCAGCATGGTGATGCAAAAATTTCAGTGGAATTCCATGCTGACAGCAATTAACATGTAATGATGCAACTCTGCTTTACTGTAATATATTAAGCCTCATGTGGAATGCTAGTCAGGCCGGTTACATCGGAGTGAAGCATCGGACAGCGTGTAGCTGAGGTGCATTAACATATGCACTTGCAGATATGCACTGCTTGAAGAATTTTGCAATGTGACAGCAGATGCATTCTGGCTTTAGACGTCAAAAGTGAGTAAAAAAACACTAAAAGCATGTTGAAAATTAAAAATGATCTTTCTTCTGTCACTCGGTGTTGTTTTTTTAAAATGTCACAATCAAGACGGGGCCACCTGTGACTGCTTTTCAATTGGGGGAGGGGCCCACGGCAGCACCCGCTGTGAGTGCTGCCAAAAGTCTCTTCACCCCATTTGTCGCGAGTCACTTTTAAAAAGAGTTGAATAAAATAGCGATAAAATACAGCGCTATGTTGGCAACACTGATCCTTCCTGCTACATCTTCTTATTCTCTGGCAAACCAGGTAGCGCCAAATCTACCTGTGGCTGGTCACAATTAATGAATGAAGGAATTTATGGGGAACAGTGGATGAGTTTTGTACATGCGCACAGCTGTGTTTTTGGAACACTCCGATTTTTGAAAAATCTCCCTCTGAAGTCACATAAATGTGACTATTCGAGCCACTGCCACATGTGACATCAAGGAAAAATCTTAGTATCTTTAGCCTACCTGATGAGACTTCTGTTCATTGCGCATTTTGCTTTTTCATTGGCTTTGAGTGTCTTTTTTGCAATACTTACGCATTTTAAGAATAACAGGAGGAGAAATAGAACATACACTTGCGTCATGTGAATGTAATTCAATTGCTACATATCGACAGGTTTAAAATAGTAGCCTTACAGTTGTTCAATTCAGACCTTGTTGAAAAATCTTCTGGAAAAGACAAACTTTTTTTGCTACACTGAACACAGGATGCCACGCGAAGTAAGCAGACTCACATTGTGACATTGTCACACCTCAGTTGAGTTAGACCACCGCTTCTCAAATAGTGGGGCGGGCCCCCCCTGGGGTGGGCGAGGTGAACTGCCCGGGGCGGGGGGGGGGGGGGGGGGGGGGGGGGGGGGGTGAGAGGCAGTATTAGTGCATTAAGTATAGTGCAGACCTGCTAACGTACAAATTTACCGTACTCAACATGTAATTTGACTCTTCAATACGCTTCACAGCTCTCCATTTTGTCGCATTTTCCTGGTTTCGGTTTCGAGTTTAGTCTGTACAGTACAGATAAATAAATAGACTTCAGTTTCTCAATAGTATTCCAAATCAGAGGCCGTGAAAACATTTCTGACCACTTGGGGGGCATGACAGAAAATAATTGAGAACCACTGAGTTAGACAATTTAGTTGATAAATTGTTTCGCTGTTTTGAGGTGGTGCTATTTCCAGTGGTTGACGTATTTTTAGACTCGTATGAATAAAGCTACCACCGCTAAGCTTGAATGTAGGCAAAACACAATTATCTTGCTACTCACTTGTGTTGACAGCTATTTAGACAATCATGGCTGTGTGTTGACTCATTTTCAATGGATAGCAAATTCACACTGCTATGATATCCACGTTTCATTTCTATAGTGTTGTCCTGTGACGAGGACAACATGATGTACGGGGCTTCAAAAGCCTGAGAAACATTTCTCCCTGGCTTCCAGAATGTTTAATGTCACCTAATAAGAGAGTGTCTGCGCAGCTCCAGAGGCTGCCGCTGTCGTCCATTAACATGTATGTGGTCATGACACTTAAATGACAGTTTACCCCAAGTGTAAATGCAGCCTCTTTGGGAATTACTGCAGCCAACTCGTGACCTTTGAGCCCCCACCACCAGTGCCTATGTTTGCCTTAGCAAGAGGTGTAACGCTAGCCCCCCGCGCTGTGGCCACACGGTGGGTAACTTAATCACGTCAGCTATGATTGGCAACGCTGATGAATGTCCACTTTGTTTGCACATACCCTCCCTCCTCCTCTTTCCTTCATGTTGGGTATACAATCTAATTGATAACAAATCCCTCCCCCCTTTCCTAAAGAACGTCAGGACGTGCTCAGCGTCCGTATTCTTGGTGAGTGTAGACAAGGAACTGTCCTCCCACACGTGTGACCTATTTTTCCAAGACATCCTGTAGGCACTGAGCCACACCTCCGGGCTGCCTTGTCAGATTCTAAACCACATGTCACAGTGCTTTTTGTGGATTCTCCAGTGCTCACTGAGCTGTCGTTGTTGTGCTACCATCACCTTTTGCCATGCATAACTTGACAGGGTGATTAATGCAAAAACGGGGCTCCTTGTTTCCTTTTACAATGCATTAGATTTTAATTGATCTTTATGAGCCGTGGACTTTCAAGAGTGGACCTTACATCTCCTGAATTTGAGCATTTTCTGGATAACAATCAAGACATTTGACACAAATTCTGTGTAGTAAACAGAACCCCTGTGGTTTAGATGTTGAAGTTAGAGGTAGAGATAGGCTGGCTGTTCCTTATGCATGCAAATGAAATCAATTAAGGCATGTAAATAATGCAAATGAGCTGTAACAAGATGTTGCAGATAAGAAACACTGGAATGGCACTGAGTAGAGCGCAGAATAAGGTAACCTCAACAGTTTTGTTACTATTGCAAAAGGATGTTATTACTTGGCTGGTGTTTTCATAATTTGCAGCGTAACACAACAACTACATAACCGATATCTCCGACATTCTCTGCAGTATTACATGAAAAACTACTTCCTTAAATTTTTTACTGTGGGTTAAGAACATTTTTATCCTTGTTTGTATACATTGTGGGAGGAGGTAATATATATATATATTTTTTTTTACATTAACTTTAAATAATAATTACAAAATCTAATTAAAAAACCTACTGTACTGATTAACCAAATATTGTGGAGCGATAGCGTATGTACGTTAACATTGCAAGAGTAGATCATTTCTTGATATACTTTATTTTTTATTTTTTACAATAGTTAGCAGCAAAAACTGTGCCACCCATAAAATGCTGAGGAGGGGCAGCGCATAGGCCAAGAAAAGGACCATTCATTTTTGCCACGATTTAAGGCCATTTAAGGTTTTTCAGGTTTGTACTTCATTATTTTTTTAAATAATTAGCAGAGTTATGAAAAAACTAGTTTTCTAGTTTCTACAAAATTTTGTAGAAATTAATTTTGGGCTTGGTTTAATGCCATTTTTTTCATTGTTCTTAATTTGCTTTTCAATTTATTATTCTTTTCATAATTAGGAAATAATTATGGAAAAAATACATCATTTTTCTGTGGTTTAGGGACATATTTTTTAAACATTTGCACTTAATTATTTATTTAAATAATTAGCAGAGTTATGGAATAACTACTTTACTGATCTCTACAAACTTTTGTCAAGGGGAGGGAAGAGGCAAGAAAGACTATTCTGGCGTGGATCCATGACATTTATTTCCACATGTTTTGACATTATAATAGGAGATTTCTGAATTTAGTTAAAAAAAAAAGTACCAGTTCCCACCAAATTTGTGTAGGCCCAAAACAGATGCTCTGGATCGTGGGACCTTTTTTTCCCCCATATTTGTCAACATTGCAACAGGAGATTAAGTCTTCATTTAAATCTCTTTTTTAAAACATTATTTGTAAAATTACACAACCCTACACACCGTTTGTTACAATCATTTCTTTGAGGTTATTCCTTTATTGCCATTTACTTTGAATATATAGCAAAGTTCCGCCAAAAACTATGATTTACGCAAATCATGGTCGTGTCTCTCGACCAAATTTCATCATGCAATGCGATCTTATCCTTGCAAAATTGATGCTCAATCGTGAGAATACAAATGTGAACCGCTGAACCTTTGCGCATCAGATAAACAGTTAGCTAAAGGCGGGGTTGCTTAAGGACACCAGAAGAGCATGGCTCACTTCTTTTTGTTGGTGAGGTTTGGCTACGGATGAAAGGGGAAATTAACAGCTTCATTACAATTACCACATTCATTTGTTTCTTTGAAAAGGCACTGTCAGCGTTAAGTAACTGGCATATTATCTCAGGTAGCTCAATAAGGCATACTAATATTAGAAAAACCTTATGGTATGATGCAAACCACAACCACAATAATAAACATCATTGTGCTTGATGCATTGCATCATATTAGATTGTGCAGGTGTAACTCATGTTGTGGCTAGTGAGTCTAATACACACATAATTACTAAAACTGGTCCAAACGTCAATATAGGCAAAATGGCATACTGGTTTAAGAGCCCACTGATCATCCTTTGCAAAAGTGGCAAAACCTCAAAGGCTACTTTTGCTGCAGCAATGGACGAGTTGAAGCCTGGTTGCATCACACCGCCAACATGTGTTAGCGTGTTGGCTCCGGGGTATGTGCAAAAGAAGAGTCACCTCTGTCCTCTTTGCACAGCCAGTCTTTCTAGAAAGATTGGCCTCCAAGATCCTAGTAAATATATAACACACAGGATTGAATGAGGTAGACCAACTGAAAAAAATGTAATTTGCATATGCAAGCTCAAGGAGGGGAGTTTTTTTAATAAAATATGATGGTGAAGAACCTGTTAAAAAATGGGTCACAGAATTATACTATAAAATTATAACAGCGTAAAAGCTTTCATCACAATTTGTGCTTTATGCAAAAAGACTTCCACCAAATGTTGTTGAAGTGTAAGGCATGGACCAAACATAAGTGGAAATCGAGGAGTTGCTTGTACGCTTTTGGTAACATTACGTAATGAGGTCGTTTTTTCATTATCCATTTTAGAATACGGTGGAACCGTAACCGTTGGTTAACGTAAAACATTTGCGCCAAAATTATGCCTCGGTTTGCATACATTTTCCGGTTAGCATACAATATGGTGCGTGTGTTGTCGTGTTATTAATACACTGCAAGATTCTAACTCTGTTCTTAATGTATTTTTATCACAAGATGTCCTTGTTAGCATCCTTTGCATGCTTGGACACTGAATTTCTTACATCCGCCAAGCGCAAGTGCGGAGGTTTGTTTTTGCCAGCGTTTTCTGTTTGTCTGTCTGTGTTCAAAATAACTTGAAAATTTCTCAATGGATTTGAATTAAATTTTCAGGAATTGTCGGAAATAGGATATGGAAGAACTGATAAAATTTTGAGGGTGATGCAGATCACCTCCCCTCATCCAGGCATTTTTTAAAGGATTCTTTAACATTGGCCAATAGCACTCATCATAAATGAACTGAAAGATGTACAGTTAATCCATGTGATTGGTATCGGCCAATCTCACTCATGAATGTTCAGTATCGGAATCGGCAGCATATATCCCTGATCGGCACATCCCTAGAAAAACGCCAGCTATGTCGAATTACAAAGGCCCTCTAAACAGAGGAGATCACCTCTCGTTTACTTACAAGAATGCCCTGACATCTCTCCCCCAAATACTGTCTCATTCCACGGGAAGAGTGGACACTAACGAGCTGTTTTGCCACCAGGCGGGTGAACGACTTTTTCTTTTGCAGGACGGTTGTTCACCAGCCACACCTAGCAACAACAACAACCCGAATGTGACCAACCCCAGGGGACACACCCACCAGAGACATAAATAGGGAGACTCCACACTTAAAAAAAACACACACAAGTTGGAAAAAGAAGCCTTTTGAATTTAAGGTGAAACATCTTCAACAAACAATAAGAGTCCAGGTGCCTCAATTCACCCTTTGTGCATTAGATTATTAGATAATGACGAACAACTAGGGATTTTTTTTTTTTATATATCATTCCAAATGTTACAATTTTTAAACCTTTGTCACGCAATGTGTGAATTTTAGCGACAAAATTCTGGCATATGCAAGAGGCGGTTATCTGTGAAGGTGGTGCCAAATTAGCATTGTTCAACCTTGGCTGAGGTCTGTGCTCCGCATAGTGCTATTTCTAGTATGTCGGGATAATTAAGCAGTAAAAATGTACTATAAAAAAAAAAAAAAATCAAAGTTTGCTTCCCGTGTGCGTTTGATTCAAAAACTAAATCCGTCCTTGGAAGACTGCAGCAGCGTGCCAAGCAGTGACGACAATAAGAAAGTAACGCGTGGCGATAAGGAGTAGCAAAGAAGCAAAAGCCTGAAGGTCAGGCCTGCTGGTGCTGGGAGCTCCCCGAGCACTGAGGATTCTGCTGACATCCGCCGTCTTTGTTCTGCATAATTGGCTAAAAGACTGAGCAACTATATTTACACATCCCCCCCGAAGAACATTAATTACAGGCTGAGGGAGAAGGGAGAAACGTAGCAAAACCTCTCTAACAGCGGCGCATGTTTGCAAAGCACGGCAGATAATATACTGGCTGTGGCACCGTTTAAGATTAGACGTGGGATTGGGAAGGCTTGGCATTACGGGCGTACGAATTGCAATTGGGTGATTGAAAATGATTGGATCTGACATGTAAATTCATAGATGACAGCTTATATTGTCTTGAGATGGCATTACCAACAATCCCACAGTTATAATTTGATTTAAATACTCCCCCTTGGCTTGGCCCTCTGCTCGTGTAGATCTCTCATCTATTTCCTGGCAATATCTCATTCATACGTTGGGATAAAATAGACAACAGCAGAAGGAAAAGAACACACAGTTGCACTCACACACACAAAAGAAAAATTCACTAACACAACATAACCTTTGGCTATGTTGCATCATTGTTTATTGTGGCTTAAGCCAGAGAGACCAAAACAATCTCTGCTCATTCTTTCCATTGATTAGTCAGAGAGCAACCCTGACTTTTAAAATAACAAATATATAGTAAAAAAGAGGTGGCTGTTTTTGGTCTGCAGAGGTGCAAAATGTTCTGCAAAGGGAAGTGTGGAAGCAGTGCACTACTGTGGCCACTCTTAGCCAGCAAAGCATGATTAACATTCACATAAACGTGACGGCTATGTCTAAGCACTCGCTTCATTTGTATGCGCACAAGCTAAAGGTCACTGCTTTTGGAAATATATAATAAGTCAGCCCCTTGCAGTTTGTACACATGCATGCATTATTTAAAATACTTCACCTAAAGCGCTGTCCTAATTTCTGTGCACTGTAAACACTATTTTACATTAAAATGGGACGAATATTCTTGTTTTATATCATTAACCTTGCAATAGTTGTTGTTGTTGTGAAGAATTTCCACTACTGGACATGCCTGTCGGGTACCTTGTTAAGCACTTCCTGTTATTTCCTGCAACAGGAACTAGATGGTCATTGCACTGCAGGAGTTCAATGGAAGATTGTCCAAAGTCCTCTGTGTGAATGTGTGTGTTCTACATTCTAGCAATGGATCGGTGCAAATTACCACTGGAGAAACAGGGGGAGGATTTCAGAGAACTCAGAGGAGCAGAGACCTTTGCCGAGCCAACTTATTACCAGATCGTGATCAAACTTGCGCTGAGGTAAAAACAAAAACAAACAAAAAAACGCTCGGTGTGAATGTAAATATTTGTAAGTTATGATGCAACTCCAGTCCTGCAGGGGGCAATAACTGCATTACAATATGGTTACAAACTACCATTCTTTTGTTTTGGCGTTTTGTGGCGAATTCATCTCTACCATCCTTGGTAGATGGCAGAAATGGAACTTATTTGAACATCTAAGGCAAACATAGTCAAGCTATGGCTACTACCAGAAAGTATGCTTCCTCTGTATGGATAGAAAATGCTTATATTACAAAATAGCACGTACAAACAAAGACACAAATTGTAAAGGACATTCAAATACCAGCATGAAAATGATTCCAAAAACAGAACGACACAGAAACCTGAGCTCAAAGGCTTGTTAAGTTTTGGAATCTGACCATGTTGCATTGGTGAAATATTACATTACCTGCATGTAGTTTGTCCGACATGATAGAGTGGGAAAAAAGTGTTCCTCCCTTTTCGTGTGGAGGTGCTATATTTTTGTTGTCTTTCTCTGTCCTTCTTCCCCACTCCGTTTGAAACCCTTTCTTTAGTATTAATAATTTTTAGGCTAACTAGTTAGCTTGCTATTTTTAAAGCGGCGGCCTTCTCTTGTGTCCTTGCAGTGCTTCCTTAGCCAGCATTACAGTTACACAATATGATGTAAACAATGAATAATAAGAGTGTAAATGTGACTCTAGGGGTGTTATTTAGTGTCTACTAATAATAATGATAAAAACCGTAATTAGAAGGCCACAAACAGGTTTTCTATGAAAATATCCCACTTATTAATCTTCACTGGAACCATTAACTGCGATAAACGAGGGACGACTGTATACACAAATTACAGAATGTTTTAACCCAATGCTGCCCACCAGTCAAAAGGTTTGCCCACCCCTGATCTTAGGTCATGTGCAGTATGTTAAACTTTGTTAAAACGTTAAAATATCTGTTAAAGTGATGTTAGTAATGCTAACCTAGCAGCTTCACGCAAGGCCACGGATTGGTAACTTGTGATGCAAACCAGGAAATAGGCCAAAGGCTTGTGGGAAGGCTCGCCACTGTACCGTAACAAAAAATACCACATGTTCAGTACCACATGTTGTTGTTACACCGCTATTCCTAAGGAAAATTTGTCCCGAAAGCCAACAAACTGAAGGTACAGTCAAAACATAGGTTTTCAAACACCCCAGTTTTCGTATGATTTGGTTTTCGAGGACTTTTTTTGAAAAGATGTTGCCTCCCGTTCTCGTACAGTTGGTACTTCTCGTACAGTGTCTGGGTGATCAAACAATGTTGTGCATAACAAACTGTTGTGTTTTACCCTTTGGCACATTGAATGTTGTGGTATTAATATAGATGTGGATGGACAACTCAAACAATGTACCCAGATCAGCAAATTCAAAGAACAATACAAGCAGTTGATGTTTGCTGAATATAAGGCAGCAGCATCTTGATTATTACACTTATTGTTCTTTCATGCTTGTTGTTATTTTTCGTTATTTATTTATTATTACACTGATTATTATATGAAAAATATGACATGGAATGCAGGAAGTGAATAATATGTACTGTACAGCAGTGGTCCCCAACCTTTTTTGACCCACAGACTGGCTTGTGCTTGTGTGTTGGGGGGGCGGGGGTTCATACATTATAGCGACCTAATTTATCTTATTTATGATGTATTGTGTAAAACTAACACATGAATAACATCAAATTAAAAGCACTAAATGAATGCCAACCCAGCATCCACCAGTTCAAGTTCCAGCCAAGTTTTTCCAGAGAGATGATTACATCGCTGTTTGACGTGTGCGGTGAAAGGCAGTGCGCTAGCATGAATTAACTTGAGACAAATGTGCACATTAGCACTCAACAAGTCATCAAAACTTACCTTTATGCATTCCCACATAGTATGAGCATTTGAGACCAAATATGAGGTGAAAGAAAAATGGTAAAAATACAGTAGTAGTCTATCTGTGCGGCGAGAGATAAAGTTAGCACACGCACAGTGGACATGTGTCAAGTGAGACGGATGTAACAGAGAGAATCCGGCTACTTTCCAAAATAAAACATAAAAAAAAAATGAACTACACTAAGTCCCCAACTAACAAACCCAATTGGTTCCAGATGACCGTTCTTAAGTCGAATTGTTCTTAAGTAGGGGAAAAGGTAATATTACCAATTATATAGGTACTACATGTACGTGTATACATATACAGTATATGTGTATATATGTAAATATGAGTTTGGATGCAGTAGTAACATTAAACCAGGATAATTAATGAAAAAAAAAATTTAATTGACATAATCATACGTAATGTGATAAATGTTATTTACCTTTGAAGAGGAGCGGTCAAGCATACGTCGTTGGTGGTAGTGGTGGAGCAGGAGGAGGAATTATTGAAGAAAGGACAAATCTTCGTCGTTGTTAGACTCCTCTTTGTAATGATAGTGGATGCCATTGGTACAGAAGTCTTCACATGTTCCATAATTCGAACCTTGCCTTTGTAAATTGTTCCAATGGTTGAGCGATTCACTCCATAAGCATGCACTACATTAGTCATTTTCTCGCCACCGTCCAACTTCCTGACCACCTTTGTTTCCATAGAAATTGCTTGATGTTTCCATCTTGGAAACCATCTTGGATCACACACCCAACACCAAATCTTGCGATACTTAGTTTACACACTATTATTGTATCCTGTAAGGCTTATTCATTAGGCAGAATCTATAAAAATGATTTTTTTTTTTGTTAATAATTGTGTCAGGAATGTTTTAATTGGATTTACATTAATGCCGATGGGAAAAATCGCTTTGGTTTTCATACGTTTCAGTTTTCCAACCAGACCTTTTGGAACAAATTAATTTCAAAGAGCAATGCATCACCGTATTCCGTTTGACCTTAGAAGTGCCGGTGCATAACAAAATGTTCTTCACAGCGTAGACGTTAGAATTTGTGAAGCAGGAAGCCATGCGGCAGCCCCCCAAAGTGTATAAAGTCATTAAAACAGTGTTATTCAGTCACATCACATCACATCAGTAGAGACAATCCTCGGGTGTGATTAAGTCAAATACAAAAAAAAAAAATACAAAAAAAAACCCACAAGAGAAGCACTTGACCCAAGAAGATGGAACAGAGATGGGGAATTATGATAAAAGCCAGCGGGGGTGTGATTAAACTAGATCATGTCACGCTTTTTTTTTTTTTTTGGTGCAAATAGTGATGAAACACCACAAAGGAATCTAAGCATCTGACTAAACAGCGATGCTAAAAAGCTGCCCAGACAAATCAAACCTGTATGAATGATTAACGACTCAGCAGGACCCCAATTCTTCACTTTATGGTTCACCTGCCAGGGGGAAGGATAGGTATGGTGAGGGTTTTTTTTTTTTTTGGGGGGGGGGGGGGGGGGGGGGGGGGAGATGCTCTCTGACTCTGGGAAAAGGAGGGAGCGTGTAATTAGAGCAGACGCAGCGAAGGCACTAAATCATATCTCGCGGGCATCTTTTTTTTTTTTTTTTTTTCCTGCCGTTGCGTCACAATTTGCAAGTTTGGAACGGGTGCCCAACACCTTATTATTTGGACGCGCTGATGCAACTAAACGAAACAGGACAATTTCGCTCTGGTGCTGTGGTAAATCCACATTGTTTGTGTTTGTTGAATCAGGTTGTAATCATCCTGTTTGTTTTACAAAATGTATATGTGTTCATGCATCATCGTCATTATTAGTAGTAGTAGTAGTAGTAGTATTATGACGATACAGGGCACAGTGCAGATGGAGGGAGGCAGAAAAGGAGGAAGGTTAGTGAGGAGGACAGGGAGTTGGCTGATGTAATTGAGATAGAATTAGATGGTATCAGCACCGGGGTCGCCATGAATAAACAGAGGGAGGGCATAGAGGACAATTGAGTGTGTGAAGGAGAAAAAGGCCGCCCCTGTGTGTGTGCGTGTGTGTGTGTGTTTGTGTGTCATATGCCTTCAAGCATAAGTGTAGCCTGCATGCGTGTGCGTGTGCGTGTGTGTGTGTGTGTGAGAGAATCATTGTTGTGTTTGGGGGAGGGGAAGCCTTCAACGTAAGCCTCACAACTGACAGACTGCTGCTCCTGCTTTCCCCCTGTAGACTTTTGCCGGTTTGTGCTGCACGGAATAAAGACCTCGCTGGCGGGTGTGGGGCGAGGGATACCTGGGGGACGCTCACCTACACAAAAACATCATCACACAACAACGTTTTCCTCTCTTTGTCTCTCTATCTCCATCCAAACACGCACGCACGCTCATTGCAGCATCATCAACAAACAGGGCGAAATAAAGACTGACAGCTGAAGGCGTTGATTATGACAGCGGGGGGAAAAAACTATTTATGAATATGGAAAAGCAGATGCCAATCAACAAGTATTTGCAAATAAATAACAGTGTTTGCCACAACATGGTTGACGTGCCTCCTGGGGCGAGGTAATTGGTTGGGCATCATATTTGTAGCTAGACAGCAAAAAACGAAACCCTCAGCATGGGACAATTTTAAAAAGTTCATAGCAGTGTTATGTTTAAGGGACACTAACTGTCACAGTTTTTGTGATAGTATTCTAAATTGAATATCCACATTCACAGCGGCCGTTACCTTCGTTCGTAGGTTGTGGTTATCCCGCGTGTTTTAAACAAGCTTTGTTATCTTATGTTGAAAGAAAACTAAGGTTAGCAGCTAATTTAAAGTTTAACAAAGATAAAAGAACTATTTGGTACTGGTTGAAGTAGTCAATATTCAAGTATAACAATGTCATTCAAACGGCAAGAAAAACATTCCCATGTTCACAACACGTTGAAGTAACGTTCAGGAAGCTGGTTGTTTTTAGTTCAACGTTATTCCATAAAGCTACGAAACACTGTGAATGACCAAAAATGAAAAACAAGCACAGTAATGTTAGCAGCTAATTGTCATAGTTTTCTGGAGTGCATTTGGTACTAGCTTAAAGCTGCTTTATGTCACTAGCACAAATTATAATTTTTCCCTCTCAAAATTACAAGAACACCACTCGCCTGGCTAGCAAACGCTACAAATAGCGGTTTAAAAGACTAAATTGAACAAAAGATGTCAATATTTTTCATAATTACTAGTTAAACTGCATAAAAATTGTCGTTCAGACTGAGTAAGATGACGGGTCACTAGACAGGCTATACAATCAATCATAGCTAACGTTAACAGCAAAACTTCGCTATCATTAGCTGACAACAAACATAACTAGTGCACGTGTTACGTCGGACGTTGATAGAATGCGTACAATAGGCATCTTTAAGTAGTATGAAAGTAACTTATGTCATAGCTTTTGGTTATTACGGGTGTGTTCTGAACAAGCTATCATTTGGGTGTTATCTTATGTTGAAAGACAGCTAAGGCTAACGTCTAATTTAAAGTTTAACAAGGATAAATGTTTGATACTAGTGTAACTAGTAGCTATCAAGTGAAAACTGGTTACTGTTGCATTTTAATAACAATGCGACATTACCACAAGAAAAACACTCCCATGTTCACAACAAGGGAATATTTGAAGCTACTTTAAAAAGAAAAGTGGCATTAGCAGCGTTTGTGTCACGATAGCAGGGTAGCCATTTTGGGTTTTTTGTTAGCTAATGAGGCAGCTCTTCGTTATTTTGCTGTAAATATGATATTTGAACAAACCAAAATAAAAATAAACAAAGTAGCGTTAGCAGCTAAAGGTCATTCTTGCTGGGTTGTTAGCGGCGTTAGCTTTTGTTCAAAACTTTGGATTGTAACTAAACATTATCGTGAAACTACAAGAAAAACTAGAATACTCACTCACTCATTTGGATGTTAGTTTACATTAAAAAAAGGTAATTCTATGATAGCACATATTTTTTTGTGCAGGTTTAAGTTTTTGGGGGATATAATTTGCCTATTTTGAAAGGAAGCCAATGTTAGCAAGTGCTCTCACTGTGGAATAGTTTGACTGAAACAGCAAAATCAATCTAAAGACGCAAAAAGCAGTAAAATAGATGCTTGATTAACTTAATTTATAGCAAACCATTAGCATCGAGCTAAAGCAAAGGAATAAATAACAATACTCAAACTGAGCTCTGTTAGCGAACATTAAAGCCATTTTAGCTGTTCTCTCTCAACTGTAGTATTCGGAGGATTTGCTTTGAATAGTTAGCTTTAGTGGATGCTTTTGTTCACCTCGGCGTGCTTTGAATGTTGTACTTTAACAAAACAATGGCTAAGCCTCTGACAAAAAGACCTATGACAACACTCAGCCCCAGCTCAAATGACAAAGAAGTCGACCTACATCAAAAGCAGGCTAACGTTAGCGGCTCATTCTTCGGACGGTATCTTAACAAATTGCTTTTACCATTTCTTTGATTTTTTTGAACATTGGAAAATCAAAACAACAAAACTAGACATTAAACACCTGAAATGTTGCATAAAAAAGTCAAACTAAGATTACAAGTAACATATTAATATTATGCAGTGTCCATTTCACTTTAGTCTGCGTTTATCCACCTGTTAAAGCACTGCTCACATAGCACTTTGACTTCTTGTCAAACATGCCAGTGACATAAAGGCGGTTTGATTTCCAGCACGTAGCCGGTATGAGAATAAAGCTTGGTTTATGCTCGACGCATCCGCGAGGACCAGACGGCTCCGCGCGCCCAAATTACGTCACTTTTGCAACCACGCCTATCCGTGCGGCGTCCGCGCGGCCCAAATTTTCCGGAAATTTTCTAGCTACGCGGAAAAAAATACGGGCTAAGAGCGGGCACATGACTATAAATGCTGCAAAAGTTGCCTGATTCTGCGCGTCTCATTTTCGCGCGTTACGTACATGCGTCAAGCACAACCCAAGCTTAACAGTTTGCCACAATGTAATATTATCGTATTATACCAATCGTGTCACAATACAGTGTTTGTGCGATAGCTGATATATTAGACGAAAACCATCTGCAGTACATTATCTTTGTTTCCAAAGTGGGGAAACATTTTTATATAGCAGTCGTCTGGCACGCCAAGCAGTGGAAATTCAGAAATACTAATAAATTGTTAAATAAATTATTTAAAAAAAAAGAAAGAAAGAAATACGATATTATCGCAAAAACCAACAGTACCACGATACAGCGATTGTGCCATCATCAATGCGGTGGATCCCCGCACATTTGTAATTCAGCATTCGCGTCACCGCACATTCGCGGATTTTTGGTCAATAAAATGGATTATTCTTTCTTTTTTTTCAGAAAACAACCTGCATAAGAGCAAGCCGCTTCAGAGGGAAATGGAGGTGGCGCGATTCTAGCGCTAGCCTAACAACTAAGCTAAAGGCTACACGGTGAATCCGTGAATCCGATTGCTCTATCTATCGGTCATCTTTCACTGTCTTTCACTAGTGGTGACTACCTATACATTTTTTATTTAAAATATGTTCAAAAAGTGTGGAAGGCATTCTTAGGGCGCAAACCTTGTGCGTCTACGCATTTAGCTTGTTAGCGTCCTTCGTCGTGAGCTGAATCTAATGTAATAATTACAACAGTCACTTTTGTTGCAAATGTTGATCCGGAATGGGAGGAGAACGTCAGCATCAATCAGGCAGGTTTTGGAGGAGGAGGAGCGAGGCGGCGTAGCGTACGGTAGCGCCTCGATGCTGCAGCATAATCCAGGCTTGGTAAGTGTCAAAAATAACCATTTTTATGGCCGCCTCAATTACTGGCATTTATTTGCTATTGCTACATAAACATTTTATATAGAAACAGTTTTCTTGCACATCAGCTCAGTGAGCAATAAGATATCGCAATATACCAATCTCAATATAGCGATAGACATATTGGAAGACCTGCGATTGGCTGGCGACCAGTCCAGGATGTACCCCGCCTCGCACCCAAAGTCAGCTGGGATAGGCTCCAGCATACCCCCACGACCCCAATGAGGATAAGTGGCATAGAAAATGGATGGATGGACATATTGGAAGAAAGGCATACGATATCTATGTAGCGTAAAGAGAGGAAACATCTTTACGTGGCCATGAAAATACCCTTCTACACTCGTCCCATGTAATATGATATGTTGTGATGTTTTCTGATTAGTTATTTGATCAAAAAAAACAACACATACCAGTAATTTTTAGTACCAGAAATGTATTATGTATTATTCCTTGGTAGACTGCATGTCATACATGTAAAGTTGAGGTGGCTCTGGGCAAAACGTAATAAAGCATCAGTGGTCATAGTGTTCACAACATACAGTAGAATCCTACACTTACTGTATTGGTACAATACATGATGGTATTGATATTTTGTACCACCCCTTAAATTTAGCAGGAATCACAGTCTTCAAAGTCTATTATTTTTAATATTGCTTTGCTTTGTTGTTTAGGGTCCATGCAACAAGTTGTGGCTCCCACCAAACAGTAATCATAGCTGTTCTTGATGGTAATGCTGATACTACACTTGTGTATACACTAAATATGCATGCATGCATGCTTTACCAACAGAAGCTTAGCATTAGTGATGGGAAAAAAAAGATGTGCTTTGAAGGTCCTGGAAGACATGCACACAGGCATGCACAGCAGCTTTTCCTCAGCACAGATAGACATGTCTGTGTTGAATGTAAGCATGTCCTGGCTAGTCGCCCTGGAAGCAGCTCTTGAGGAGCCAGAATGAGCCCCCCCCCCCCAGCCCCTCAGCTTTTGAATAGTGGCTGGTGAGAGGGGCAGATCCATTGTTAAGGACAGCTGGGCCTCCTGTTTCTTGGTTACTCTCAGGGGGTAATGTGCACCCAATATGAGGGGATTGGGTTTCTACCACGCACCTCCCTCCCTTCGTCCATCCTTCCTTGCCAACCCCCCCCCGCCCAACACATCTGCAGCAGCAGCGACATTGGCTGTGACTGGGTTTCAAATCAACGACACCTCTGGACGAAAAAGCTATTACAAGTAAATGTGCAGTTGAGAGTATCCTCCAGAGACCTTTTCATTTATCTGCTATTTAGAATGAGATTGGCCTGATAAATGCATATAACCTCACATCTTAATTATATACAAAATAGCACTTACAACACTGTAAAATAGCACTATTTTGTCACCACTAATCATATTATTATTACATTTCTTTTTGTTTTTTATCTGTTCAATTCGAAATATGTTCCTACAAATTGGCAAAAACCTCACCACTGACATCATACTTACTGATGTTTATACTTGTTACTAATCCATCAAGTCTTTTTAGAATGATTTGAGGCCTGATACAGAATTTTTACTCACCAACTGGTTCATTTTGATTGTTTTAAAACTCAAAATCAAAACAGCTTTCAGAAAAATTTTGCTGTATAGGTCTAAGAAGCCAAGGGTGAGGCAAGGGATTTTTGGGTTTTGAGCGAAACTCAAAAAGTCGAGAAAAAACGATGGGATCATAATTTAAATCCAGATCCAAAATCGTCACTTCCTGTTTGTCATCGTCATCATCAAATGAAGAACGCAGTCGATGAAATGGATCAGAATGCACGAATGAACGGGGCTGCGAATAAATCCCGGGTAAAACGGGTGTCGCTTCAACGCAGCAACAAATTGCCAACTTTCTACATTCAAAGGAAGTGGATGTAGACATCCGCACCATCGATACTTGCATCCCACTGTATGGCAGAAACAATATCACAACCACCATCATCGTTAAGTTCACTAACAGGAAATTTAAAAACCGCAAGAAGCTCAAAGGAACAAACGTATAAATGAATGAGCATCTGACAAAACGCCACGCTGACATCGCCAAGAAAGCACGCGACTTGAGGAAGCAGGGAAAGATTCAGGGCACTTGGAGTGCCAACTGCAAAATCTACGTCAAGCTAAATGGAGGACCGAACGCCAGAGTGCTTGTTGTCAAAGACATCAAGGACCTGGAAAAATACGAAAGATCATATCAGCAAGACAACAAGGAAAAGGGACACAACTCACAAACAAGAACGATGCAGAGAGAAGGATTACATTCATTATCATTTGACAACATCATCAGCCCGTCGCAAGAGACTGATGGACAAGAAGCACTGTATTTAGCAACCCATTTATCTACATTTAATGACGCGCACAACACAACACAAAGGTTTGCAGGACAAGAAGATCTACAATTGGAAATCTTTTTTTTTCCAACTGGAATTGGAGAAAGACATAGATCCGGACACAAACTTTTTTTCTCATATCAGAAATGACTGCTGCTACTACACGGAGGAACAATACAATAATATATTTAATATCCAAACCTACACGGCCCCGTGTGAAAAAGTGATTGCCCCCTAAACCTAATAACTGGTTGGACCACCCTTAGCAGCAACAACTGCAATCAGGCGTTTGTGATAACTTGCAATGAGTCTCTTACAGGGCTGTGGACAAATTTTGGCCCCCTCATCTTTGCAGAATTGTTGTAATTCAGCCACATTGGAGGGTTTTCGAGCGTGAAGCGCCTTTTTAAGGTCATGCCACAGCATCTCACTTTGACTAGGCCACTCCAAAGTCTGAAACATTTTACATTCAGTAAAACATTTCAAAAACTTACCAAGGCTAAACAAAAATGTTTTGTTTTGTTGTCAAGGACTGCTGACAGTCACATTATCTGCTCATAAAGCTAGTTTATTGCAGCCGTCAGCCATGTTTTGTGTTTACAGTACGTTTGACTACAACGTTATGTGGTTAGAGCGCGTAAGCTCCAGTGGGATATTTCCGACCTTTCAGCAGCTTTGAATGAGTCCAATCGTAGTTAGGTTGTTGCATTTGTGAAATACGGCCATGCATAATAATGATCACATGAAGGTAAATGACTGGAGTGCTAAGTGGTATATACCCAAGTGGTGCAGCCGCTGAACTATTTAGTTATATAATTCCTAAACGACCTATCAAAACAACACAGCTCCGAGCTCATTCTTGTCGCTCGCTCTTCTTTCCATTGTTCCACCCCTCCTCCTTTTTCCCACACTCTCCTTCCCTCTGGGCCCGAGGGAGTACAGCGATTGGGCGAACAGAGCTGCTCTCTGCAGAGTGTGCGCCGTCTGTCACTATCCTTGTGGCAAGAGAGTGGGATGGAATAAAGCTCCCCAAACCGGGCTATTAAAGTCTATTTTCATCTCTGCACGTCTGTTTCTGTGGGCTCATGCTCCATATATAGACCTGCCACCAGTGACGCTAATGAAACACGTCCCCGTTTTCGCCTGTGTAAATCTACTTATGTAATCCTCCTCCTCGCATCAACAGGAGCCGGCTGTACCTGACCATCTGGACCGAGGCCCGTGGCTATCTTAGCCCTGAGTTACTTACAACCTCCAGTCTCTTTAAGTCTCATGGCAGCACACATGTTGAAAATGTGAACTTTCATTTGGAAATGATGCACAAATCCAAGAAAAACAGGGGTGTGGGTGTGACCTCCAAAACAAAGCCCAGTCCAGGATCCCGTCATTCCAGTGCACAATGCAGGGAGGTGACACATCCCTTAACCACTTTGTGTCAAGAGGCGGACACAAATAGAGGCCGTGTCCATGTGACAGATGCTGCACACGCTGCATTAAAACAAATCAATGACAGCACCATTCACCTTGTCCCTCCACACAAAATAAACAAAGCAGATAAAAGTGATGGTTTGCTCATCTGAAATTTATATCATCACCCTAAAGGATTAGCTTCTTGCTTCTTGTGTGACCTGTTTTGGCTCCATACCTTGAACCAAATTTTCCCAAACAGGGTTTTTAATCGGGTCCTTGATTCACAGTAAAACGCTGGAAGCTATGTTATTGATCGTCTGGAAGGCACACAATTCCTTGGCAAAAATCTTTTTGATTCATGTTCATTGTAAGAAATACATCTTATTAGGCCTCCACTAGCTTTGTTGTTTTAATAACCTTTTTCAAAGCTGCCAGTTTGACATAGTATAACAGTAAATAATAGAACAGATAACATTAGCAGCAAGCAATACAAACCTGGTTTCCAGGAAATTGAGCTATTCAATTCTGGTTTAAGGTGCAGATCAAGGAACTTTTTTCATTATTTTGTTTTCACAATGGAACCCAACACCCCTCCACCCCCGTGAATGATAAACGCACCGCCCGTGTGTTCGTCACCATCATGAACCAGGAAGAGGCCTGCTAAGATGGACAAACAAATTTTATTTTATGTTAACAGTTCAACTCTGTCGTTATAGCACTGCTGAAATAATGGCTGTCTGCTATTCAGCTTCAAAATCATCGGAAACTGCAAAAACCAACACATCAGTCATAACGAGACTAGCTAACAAACAATAACAACAGAGGACAGTGAGCGTCACTTGTATTCACTTTATTTACATTGAATCCAAGAGGAGACTGAGGAGGCCAGAAAACGGAGCCGCGTGTAATGGGTGCTAGCCAGTTTGTGCAGATGTACGTTGGTAACTCCCTGACGACATCTTAAGAGTCGATTTTACACTCCAGGTTTTCAGGTCGGTGGCTGGTTCTGAACTCTCATTCAGCAGACTTTGAGCCCAGGGCGGAACGCGAGGCTGGCTGAACCGGGCAGGTTACATTGGTGCCGTGACCTGGATGAGAGTGACATTTGGGGGGTGAGTGTAATGGGTGCCAGCCAGTGTGACTGCACAGGTGTACGTTGGTAGACCTCACTCCCTGACACCTTCAGAGTCGCGCTGGACCTCGAGTCCAGGCTTTTAGCTCGACAGCTAGCTCTCTCAACTCTCATTTTGTGGATCTTGGCTGAACCTGGCAGGTTACACCCATAGCAAACTAGAGACTGTGAAGTATAACACTGCGGCTTCCAGAGCGAAGGCACAGGAACAAGGTAACCTAGTTGTATGTATACTAAAATGTTACCACTGAGCAATATTAGAATGGTCATGTCATAATAGTACCTGGTAGTAACAGCTTTTGCTAATGGAAAATCCTCAATAGTGAGTAGTGCTGAGTAGATAATGTAGAGTGGAAATGGGACATAATGGTGGCATGAGACTCTTGCACAAAAATGTACATGTCAATGTTATGGCAAAAGGCTGCCTTTTACAGTTGGAATCGAACGCAATCAAGCAGTAAATGGAGTGAATACAAATGGGATAGGAACACAGTCTTCCTAAATGAGTGTCCCGATAACATAATCAATGGCAAATGAGACTGATGACAATAAAGCTTCTCAGATGGCGTGCACGTGGCAGCGGTTTCTCTCTCCCGCTTGCTGCTGTGTGTTTCGCTGAATGGAGGTTCTATGGGTCAGTGGAGCAGCTGGTGGCTGGGAGGAAGAACTTAACCAGCCCTTCTTGTGTGGATCAGCTGGCTGAGCTTTGTCATTCCAAATTGGGTCCCTTACATCCCGAGCCCAGGGAGGTTTTGACATGTAAATGGAGGATTGGGAGCGTCAAATCCTGACAATTACGCACTAAAATGCTACAAATAATAACATTCCCAGAGATGCTCTGTTGGTTTTTGGGGGCATGTTGTGTGTGTGGTGGATGTGGAGGGTGGGAGGTGTGGTGGGGCACATGCAGGGTCATCACAGACTGGAGTGTGCCTCACAGTCTGGAATTATCTTAATGATTGAGCTTCCGTCTGGCCACCAAACAGTCTCCACCCTAATTCAATTACTTATGGATGATACGGGCAGTCATGTGTGGGCAGTTGCATGGATAAAGCCAACTATACTAAGCACACCGGGAGGCTTTGGCTGTGATAGCAGTCTTTAGCAAATAAACTGAATTTGTACATGTTATTACATTTTTGACATTGTAACTTTACCTGCTTTTCACTATTAAGGCCTTTAATCAGTTCACTCATTTCACTTTTAAGCCCCGGCGGGGGTCTGTGCTCTCTGAGTGCTTTAGTTTAAAAAATTCTAACATATTTTTGCGCTAAGTGTCCCCCAAGAGAACTTTCTTGCATTGTTGCTTTGAAGGTGTGTACGTAAATGCATCATATGCAACCACTGCAGAATGTGGTGCAGAGGACAATCTGTGAAATTAGGAGTGAGGTCAACAGACTTGTCTCAATGTAAATGCATCACATTGCTTTTATTCTATATTCAGCTGTGCCTGTTCTTGTGGGTGTGGGGGTTTATTTTGAAATGTGTTTAAAGTGTGTTGTAAGCACTCCATTGGCTGCTCACAGACAAAACATCTGGTGATGGTATGCACGTCATGAAATGTTTCCCCACTCGGTGCACTTGAGGATAACGAAGAACGACAATGGCACACAGTGGAGCACAGACCAAGGCCACACCTTGGCCTCACTTAGATCAGCGCCTTCATAGATACCAAATGTATAGCTTATAAGTTAAGAAAAAAGCTGAAAGACAGTACTAATAATATTGATAAAAATCTGGCACAAAAAAGCAACGGTTTTGTGCATATTGATTTTCTGTTTTTTGAACAATCTTGGTAAAGGAACAACAAACAAACCACAATAAAAAAGCCTCAAAACTTCGGAATCCGAATTGCTGCCATGCAGTGAGCATCAAAAGATTAACCCTGCACGTACCTTAAATTTTATTTATTTGTTTTTTTTGCGACACGCATTCCAGCCTCAAGGGAAGCAAAGAATAACATGAGGAGAGAGGAAGAAGAGGAAGAAGTTAACTTTTTTTTTGCTCTTGTTTGATATTGAAGAATGCTACAAAACGAGAAGGTGACATCACTTTGTGTTAAGCTTTTGGCATTTATCTTTAAAGTTAAGACTGTTTTATAGTAATCCCTTTTATTGTGGTTAATTAGTTCCAAACCAGACCGTGTTAAGTGAATTTCTGTGAAGTAGGATTCCTTATTTATAAATGGAATATTTTTGTAGTCTGCGACTGGCTGGCGACCAGTCCAAGGTGTACCCTGCCACGCGCCCCAAATCAGCTGGGATAGGCTCCAGCATACTCCCGTGACCCTAGTGAGGACAAGCGGCATAGAAAATATATGGATGGATATTTTTGTAGTTAGAGCAAAGAAAAACCTGTTCATGACCTTCTAAATAGGGTTTTAACATTATTAGAGTCCTCTAGACATGAAATACCACCCTTATAGTCACCTTTACACTTATACTGTATTACCCAATATAGTAGACATAGTAACAGAAAATAAGCTATTTAAGACATAAATAAGAGTTGTATTCGTGTGTGTTGCTGTAAATGTGTTCCGGTGCTAGGGGAGCTGAGTGGGGGGCAGACAGGAAGTAACATCAGGGGTTCAAAGTTGAGTTTTAGCTTCACGTGGATTATGGCCACAACAGTGGCTCTTGTTAGAGATTATTGTGCCTGTTGTGAGATAATTCAAACCTGCAAAACAAGCCTTGTTCAAGTCTGGTGCTTGTGTGTCTCACCAAACATTACAGTAACATTATGGACACCTACTGACCAGTGTAGAATACTAAATATCATCACAACATCTTTGAATGCATCTTCTGAATGCGCTATATTAGGTTTTAGCTTATCCAGACATTTTTATGCTTGAAAATTCTTAATTTAAGGGAAAAAAAATATGTAAAATTTGCTTTAACATGCATATTTCAGACTAATAATAGGCCGTATTCAACAACAAAACAGCATAATTTATCCATCCATTTATCCTCATTAGGGTGGCGGGGGTCTGCTGGAGCCTATCCCAGCTGACTTGGTGCAAGAGGCAGGGTACACCCTGGACTGGTCGCCAGCCAATCGCAGGGCACATATAGACAACCATTCACGCTCACATTCATGGACAATTTAGAGTTGCCAATTAACCTAAAATGCATGTTTTTGGAATGTGGGAGGAAACCGGAGTACCCGAGGAAAACCCGCACACGCACGGGGAGAACATGCAAACTCCACACAGAGATGCCCAAGAGGCAATTCAAACCCAGTTTTTCCCGATCTCCTGGCTGTGTGGCCAACATGCTAACCACTCGGCAACCGTGCGGCCACATAATTTATTAATTAATATATTTTTTTAAAAACCATGAGTGAAGCCACAAAATTTGAAGAGCAAAGTGGCAAAGGATTATTGTATTTATTTTATATGTTCATATTAAAAGTGTTTAATTAATTTTGACATTTCAAGACATTATAGTAGACAGTTTGACCATATTTTGTATTTTAATTATTACATAAGGGAAAATTGTTCTGGAACATTAACAATTCTGAGGTCGACCAGTGTACTGGGACAAACTCTTAAAGGTTGTACTTTAACTTTTGTATCATTATATGGGGGTTTTATGCGTGTAATCGTACAAATAAAAATAAAATGTAGCTAAAAATTGCACTTTCTGAAGCAAACTTCTCACACAAACCCCATCCTCAGCACAGCTATGAACATGGTCAAAGTGCACATCCCACGAACCAGTTCTTCCATTTCCCGGAGGGAATTTCTGCAACACCACCACTGCCTAACTAACTAAACAGTAGAAAACAAACACTCAGAAAGCAATGAGCCCAACCTTTGATCACTTCGGTAGCTCAATAAAATAAAGCTTATGACCAGACAGCAACGCCCCAGAAAAAGAGAGAGAGAGAGAGGGCCTTGGAGTGCATCTGCGTGCCACATGTGTGCACAGGGCTGTAAAACAACCAACACCTCCGACGCTGCCCATATGTAGCTGAAACGCCTCTTTAACCGAGAGAGCAAACAAGAATAACTGCGCATTTGGCGCGCGGCCACGGCTGCAAACATCGTGCTCTTATGCAAACACTGGCCTCAATAATGCAAATCATGCATCTGGATCATGTATCTGCAATATAAAACCCAACAGCACACATATATGAAGTGATGTTTGCTCCATTTAGGTTACTGTAGCCTGCAGGGATAAGCGCTAAGCCCCCCTACCACCACACACCCATCTTACTTGGTAGCTACTCAGTGCAGCATTGTCAGAGAGGGAGAACACTCTGTTACTGACAGCTGTCTTAAACAGAAAGGACATGACATGATGTAAGTAACCATGGATGTACTTCTGTCCGGGCTGCGTAATAAAGCAGCAATGGCTGCCTACTGTGACACAGTGCTTCTCTCTAAGGCTGCCCTACTTCTGCAAGTGTGGCTGATGACTTGGATATTCGCATAAAATGTTCACTTTTTGCTGTTTTTTTTATTTATATTTCCGCTGGTTATGAGACGATTAAGTGGCTGTACAATTGCCGAGGAACAGGGAACACAACAATGCTGTGTGAGCATGTTGGACCATGCAAACATGGTATTGCGTCTGCGGAGGAGACTCGCGGTGTTTAGTTTGAATCAGCAGCAGCAGAACAAACAGATTAAGTTCCTCGATATGTTTGCACGATGTAAAGCGTGCAATCATGTGCACACATTTGATGATAATCACACAGTCGGTATACGACCCATATTATTCTATTTTTCAACAGTTTTAAATAACTCTCGGAAGTCCCACAGAGTGTGTTTGTGTGCTGCCTAGCCGTAGCAGTAGCTCCTGTGCTTTATTTACACCAAACTTCCATATCAGCCCGCGTCCTGAAATCCTCTGTTACATTGGCATGAGACGGACGTCATTTATTGTTTGACTTCCCAAATTTCGACTGCTTAGAGGAAGTCCGACGTACCGCATCAAAGACGAGGTACTGTGTTATTTTTACATCATGAATGTGTGAACATCATGTTGATCGTACGCCCTCTTTTTCGTGATATTGGGTTGCAAATGTTGCACTCAGCTGACCGCTCTCATTTATAAAGTTAAGCCAAACTTTTTAGCCTCTTCTTCTTTGTTGGTGTTTGTAGCTATTTCTTCCGGTCGGCAAAGTTGGCATCAAAACTATGAATTAAAAAAAAAAAACATTTCAACGATCCTGGAAGAATCGGAATGCGAGACTTGATGCCCAACCCTAGTTATTGGTGACAAAGCGTATTATTAATGTCAACGTTTTCTCCTTACATTACACTTTATTGCTGTTTTTTTGTATTGTTTTTTTTTATTCTGTTGTGAATGCACCTTATTGTGAATGTTATTCGTCAATAAAACTTAAAAACAGCATCAGACGCTACAGTATTATATAGGTGTTCATATTTGGGAAATTTTTCGCTCAGACGCTCCTCAACTTGCTCCGTTTCTTTTGTTTTGTCGGACTTTTCAGCGCTTCAGTGAGAGGGAAAAACTGGAAATGATGTACAAAGAAAAGCAAACCACATCACAGCTCTGCGGTCCACGTCACCGTTGACGCAAGGTTAGAATTTTTCTGCCAGAGGGTTTGGAGGGGGTGGAACAAGCCGGTGTCGCTTACCCTGTGCCGTGGCGCAGGAGCATAATTCAGCCTTTACGCTCAACATTTTAACAGCAACATCATGCTAGGTTAAGCTATTATCTAAAGAAGAACAAATTGATCAAACTTACAGCTCCCACATCTGTAGCTGACTGACAGATAGTTGGCTGCGCTATTTTACGATGTGTAGCAAAGCCTGCTTTTTTCTTTCTTTTTTTTTTTTTACAAATCTGTCATCTAAAAAAAAATGATGGGCCTATACACAGGGCGGGGTCATATAGCTCGGCGTGGTTCAGAGGCGCTATTGTGTCCATGAGGTAAGAGATTTATCCTTCATGATGTCATGAAGTTCAAAAGCGACCGTTTCTCTCAAAAGTGGAGCAAACAAGTGAGGGAGATTATTTTTTTTCTCAGGTTCAGTGCTCATAAACAGGCTCTAGGGACACTTAATACTGTAAGAACATAATTAAAATGTCAATTTTACATAATAGGGGAGCTTTAAAGTAGATACCACTGTAGTATGTGTGATATACTGTGTACAGTAGACACAGATTTCGCTAGGCATCTCAAACCAGAAACTGGTCTTGTCTCTGTGTTTTAAATAGGTCAACACGGCACACATTTTCCTGCCAAGGTGTATATGTATATATATGTATATATATATATATATATATATATATATATATATATATATACAGTATATATATGACACATTCTCCTAACCTGCTGACTAAAAACCTGACAAGGGAGTCAAAATTGAAAGTTGAGGTGCACTCAGCGCTCAATCACCGCCAAGGCATAAAAAACATGTAAAAAATTAACTGTACAATGTTAAGTTAATGAAAAATTGTGGCAAATAAAACCTTGCACTCATAAACCATTCCTGTCAGTGATAACAATTGTGATGACTTGGACACCACATGATTTTTAGATATCCATACATAATTTACTAAGTGGCCTCACTTCTTGCTTTGTAGTTGGTGTGTGTTGGAAGCAAAGAGAAGACCTTCAAAGCACTTCCCAGACTAATTAACGAGCATGAAGGTAACAATTGTTATTGGCTTCGTCAATATTATCTGTGTAGCTGAATTTGTGTGCATATTTTGCAAACAGCACATCAATAATGTCTTCCGCTGCTAATCATTTTACAGGATGCAATCACAGTTCACGTCAGAGACACTTAATAAAGCCATGATATTCCTTTCAGGTTTTTGTGTTCTTTTTTTCCCCCCAATATCGAGTATTAAATCATCAATCAAGAAAAGACCAATCATTATCATCAATAATGTAACAATTACAACCATGGAAATTCCATTTAAAAAAAAAAAACAGTAATCCCTCGTTGACTGCGGTTAAGTGGTTCCAGGACCCAACCGTGATAAGTGAATTTCCACAAAGTAGGATTCCTTTTTTAAAAACGGAATATTTTCATAATTAAAGCATAGGAAACCTGTTTACGCCCTTCTAAGTACGGTTTTTAACATTATTAGAGCCCTCTAGACGTGAACTAACACGGGGAAGCATTTTTGTGACGCAAATGTATTACTCTTTGAACACATATTGTTTTGAGAAGCCAGACTCTTCACTGAAGTGGCCCCAGCAACTAACCAGAACCAGGTTCCTCATTACCGAAATCCGACCAGAACTGGGCTCACGGGACCAAGTGGGGGGTAAGCCACTGTCGATGCACTACACTGCTGATGGGGATGTCATACAACTTCATGCCAAAAAATCCGAACTATCCCTTTAACATAACTAAACATCAACATAAATGATTAGTAGTAGAAGCTACAACTTCCACAACTATTTGAACTTATAATTTTTAGATTTTGTTTCAGGTTGTGGAAAAATGTTCAACAGTTAAAAGAACGCATGCTTAGGTCATGCATGCAAAGTTGTGAAACATTTAAAAATGTACCTGCATTGTGTTGTGACTCAGTTAAATAAAAGTATGTATGTGCACTCCTACATTTTGTTATTGTAGTTTTCTGAAAAGTAATATTAAAATATCGTCTCCTCTCATTCTCGTGAACCCAATATCATGCATCGTCGCGTCTCGTGAGCTGAATGTATCATGACCCGCCCCCCCACTAACAATAGGCCGTATCAACCACGAAATCGCATGAATTTTTGAATACATTTTTGAAAACCGTTAGAGCATGCCAAGTGGCAAGGGACGACTGTATTCTATTTCTCCTCCTGTCATGTTCTTCTTAAAAAGAACAAGCATTGCAAAAAAGACACAGAGAGCCAAAGAAAAAGCAAAACACACAATGAACAGACATCTCATGAGGTAGCGAGGGACGTCTGTAGAGAGAATAGTAGATCCGTGTAAAGACCTCTGGAGGTTCAGAGAACGTATCATATAGTATGCAATTTCCTCCGAGATGCGTGTTTCTTTTTGGACATTTGGCTTTGGAAACAATTTTGCCCACAGGGAGTAATGGAGGTCAAAGTGTCACCGTCATAGAACCTTTATTAACTGTATAAGCAATGTTTTAAGTAACATTTAAAAAGTATTGTACAACGTGATTTGTGACCACGTCCTGTACATGTGTTTGAAATATTTCATTTCAGCCAAACTAACACAATTATTTAAGTTTCTCTCGTGGCATGTACAGGTACGGATTGATTCAGTCGGAGCTGAGGGCGGCATAAAGATGGTTTTTTTAGGTAGATGAAGACAGGAGTAGATAATGACCTCAGCTTCCATCTGCTGGGCACCGTGGGGCGGAGACACCTTCAACCTGCCACCGGTCGCTTGCCACCGCAATCTGCCACTCCCCATCGTCCTGGTGACATCTGCTTTTGGGTGACTGAGAGATGAATGCAGCACCAGCCGCACCGAGCTCAGAACAGACGTCACGCAGGCCAATAGGCACACAAACTCATACACACACACTCACACAAACCATCGCTGCGGCACAGATGGCCACAGGCAGACTACTGTGGAGATTACAATCTAAGCATTCTCTATTCCCTCCAACCACTCAGTAACACAGACATGATTTCAGCACAGATTTGTTGCGCTGTTATGTTGTTGTTTTTTTATTCCTCAAAAGCTGGCCCTCTAGAAACAGTCTTGACGATGTGCATAACACCTACAATCTCCTGATAATACACAACATGACACTCCAAATGCCTTATTTGTTTGTGTTTACACCACGGGGGAATAAGTGTTGTCACCGACTAGTACTCTGTATCTATGGCGATATCGTTTTGCTTGACTAGAGTCCCCAGCCACAGCCGTCACAGTTATTTAGTGCCTCTGCGGTAACCTTGGAAACACCCACCCTACACACACACACACCCACAGAGGAGTGTTTGCACAAAGTGAAATCCTGATAAACAGGTGACGTCCTCTCAATGTGTCGAATTCACAGAAAGTGACGTGACAGCAGTAACCCCCTGTGCTGTGTTGAGGAAAAGGGGGATGGAGAAAAAGACAGGAAATGAAGAGTATGGGTGCCACTGACAGGAACACTGAAGCAGAAGTAGCAGAGAGGAATTCAGGTCAGCATTGGGGGATTATGCATGCCAGACTGGGCATTTTGGCCCACCTCTGGTCTGGGTAGAGATAGAGACGCTGGCCGGGTGAGGAAGGGCAACTGGGTGATTGATGGCAGGAGTAGAGGGGAGGCTAAGTGAGAATGCGATCAATTAGCATTGACTTTCATCATTTCTCAACGGGGAGCGACCAAACTTGAAATTGTTTTCCAAAGCAGCTGTCTACTACTTTTCTGGAGTAAAAAAAAAAAAATCTAAATCTAAATCCACATAAAAATGCACCCAAAGACATGCCAAAAGCAACAGGTAGGGCAAGGACCCATAAATAGAAGGCAATTTTAGCCAATCAGAAGCATGAGGAACGTCAGAGCCTGCCCTATCCAAAGTGGCACCCTAGGCACAATTTTACATGGCACACCCCTTCATTGGTTATTTACATAAGCTTGCAAAAGAAATTAAATGGCATTGTTTTACTGTTGTCTTTAAGTTTACATGTTTAACAAATTACAAATAAATACAAAGAAGTCTGTAAAATAATATAAATACCATTACCACAAAGTAAAAATCCTGTAAATAAGGAAATAAATAATAATAGGAATAAATTATAAATGCAACAATTAACAATAACTCGTGGCTGGTTTTTTAATGGCTCTTGACATGTTCTAAAAATACAATTAAACAGGAAAACTGCAAACAACTGCAAACATGGGCGAAAAGAGCAGTAATTTTGTGAAAATAGTCAAAATATTAGGAGAAGAAAGTTAGAATATTCCGAAAAAAGGGCATCATTTTACAACAATGAAGTTGTCATATTATGAGGGAAAAAAATATATTTTAGAAGCATAAAGTTGAAATATTAAAGAAAAAAGGGTGGCTTTTTAAGTCAGATCATGAGGGAAAAAAAATAAAGATGCAAAAATATACATTATGAGAACAAAATCAAACTATTTTGGGATAAAGTCATAATATTATGAGAAAAAAGATTCACAATAAAGTTGAAATATCTGTAAAAAAATATCTATATAAAAAAACTTTTTTAAACGGAAAAATTAGCAAAGAAGTACAAAGTCGGAGAAAGCTTGTCACCCACAGCACAAAGCTTCCGATGGAGGCTATCTTTTCTTGAAATATGCATAACGTGGGTTGGTTTACAAAATGTAAAATATCAAAGTGGCCCCCGCATCTTTTTTTGTCAGTATGCAGCCATCGGTGGAAAAGGTTCAATACAGTATGTAAACTACATTTACATTATGGAATAACTACATAGAAAACACAAAATAACTAAACAAAAGCTACTTAAAATATCTATACAAAACTATGTACAAAAATGATGAAACTTATTTTTCATTGTTTGTAGTAATATTAATTGGGCATTGCTTTACATTAGAATCAATGTGAGCTTTTCCATTTTAAGAGTGAATAGTAATTACTAGTATTTATACAATTATATTGAAGATTATATTGATCAATTATATTGATTTTTCTTTAACCAACTTTGAGTGCCCCCTGGAGGCCATGTCGCCCTTGTCATCTGCCTACCTTGCCTAACAAGCCAGCCGGCTCAGAAGAACATCGTGTGTGGAAAATGCAACATGATGCCACATGAAAACTAGAATGAGAGAGCACAAACCAAATTGTTTCATTAGCCCCTTTCGCACTGCCTGTTCTTGACGTTTTGCTGTGTTGCTGTTCTGTATAAACAGCAAGAAACAAGAAACAGGGGCGTGAAATCGGCCCGGCAATTTTCCACCTTCTGAGACCGCATCGGAGTTGTAACATAGGCAGGACACTCACTTCTCTGGCACTGTTGTTGTGTTGAAAGCAGTTGTCACTGTCCACGGTCTCATTCCAGCAGCAGCAAAGAGGATGTAATGCCGCCACGCATGCAGCACAGATCCAAGTGGACCATGATGGCAGAGCCCCACTTTTATTAATAAATGCATCCAAATATATTGTTTTTGTCCATGCTCCGCCTCTCTAAAAATAATTCTGGAAATTCTAGTTTTTGCATTTCCTTGCTAGCACACAAATGTGCATCTATCTGCATAACGACGTAAATAAATGGCAAACTAACCAAGGAGTGTGTGGGGACTGGTTGGCTGTAGAATATAAAATGACCAAAAACAAAAAACATAAATCAATGCATACTGCATACGATGCATACAAACATAGATTTTCCGCCTGTTTGTTCGGTAGCCTAAAAGTGAGTGTCCATATTGACGAGAGCACAAAACTTTATTTATTTATTTATTTTTATAAAATACCAGTGTTTTTGTGCACATGATCTTAAACACAACACTGACTGGCCATGTCAAGTTGAGAATAATATACAATGAACAGGATCCAAAACTAAAAAAAGGGCTCTGAAAGACAACAACTGACATTTACCAAAGATAACTACAGACACTGCAGGACCGCTGAAGTTAAGTTTAAACATTTAATGATTTGATTTTCGTTCTCAAAATACCAGGCAGGCTGTAGCGGTTATAACTTCTAATTCCTGGAATGACTTGATGTTTCCTCTTGTTAAGCACCACTTAAGAGTTAAGTAAGGCATTTTTATGGTTGTTTTTATAGATGAGAAAGGATAGTTTTATCCCCCCAAAAAACAAAACAAGTGCCGGAGGTGTCAGAATACTACAGCGGTGTGCTGTGTGGCCTTCTGGAGCGCTGGAGGCTTACCTTGGCCTGGGCAGGAAACTGTACAACTTCTTTATATAAGCAAAATAGGTTCCAAAAGGCTCCGGAGTTGGAAGGCAGACAAAAAGCAGGAAGGGGTCTGAAGTAAGAGGAAGGAAGAAGAGAAAACAAGTGATTAGAAGCCAAGAAGAAGTCATAAGATGCCACAACTGGACAGAAAGTGAAACACTACATCAGGGGTCTGCAACCCGCAGCTCTTTTTTTATCCTTCTGCTGTGGCTCCAGCTGGTTTATGCTTTTGTATAGTCACTTCACTTTTGACGCCGTCATGAGCCTTTCAAAGTTCTGCGTCGGAGTTGAGCGTGTGCCGTGCAATTCTCCACTGCAGTGCGAGGGGGCAGTGTTTTCTGGTGAGTCAATTCGGTGAGAAACCGTGATGCTGGTAAACTATTTCGCTCGTTAGCTTCCTTTGTCGCTAATGAACAATGGCACAGAGAGTGGTCCTGGAACTGGAACTAATCGATTTGTTACAACACTTTTAATGCAAATGTTGATCCGAAATTGGTGGAGATGGCTTAACAAAAGGCTTAAGAAACATGACCAATTGTCATGCCACACCTGGCAACAGGTGTGGCTCATCACTGCGCCACGAGAAACAGGAAGACAGGAAAGGAACGTGACAATACACTTAAGGAAACTACCCAAGTAGCTCCAAGTGGATTTTAATTTGGTGGAAATGGGCCCAAATGGCTTTTGATGCTAAAGGTTGCCGACCCCTGCACTACATAAACACACTCACAAAAAATAAAAAACACACACTGTCATCAAACTGTCAAGGTCAAACTGTCATCATGCATCACACAAAAAGTCAGGCCACCCGACAGGAGCTCAGTTCATCAAAGGATTCATGCAAATGTTTTGCTTTTTCTTTTTGCAACACTTAAAGCAAAAAATGATTAGCCAACAGCAGCAGCAGAATAGACACTGGAAGTTACATCATCATAGGCGTCGTAACTATGGATGCTCCGATCAATCGGCTACCGATCAGTATCAGACGATTTCCGTGAAAAAGCACTTTGTTGGCATATCCCGATAAATACATTTGAACGCTGATCAAACAAGCTGTGGCTCGTACTGTTGCAGCCTGTAGCGACCCACGCATGCAGTGTAGCGTCCTCCTCCCACTTTCCCAGGCGTGCCAAAACAAAAACAATCATGTCTGCCGTGTGGAACTTACCTGCTAATGCATGCCATGAAAAATATCTTGCGGGGTAGCACATTAAAAAGCTTTCATTTAATACATTTGAAGAACAAACACTTGACGGAGTATGATGAGTTTTCGAGGCTCATAATGTGATCATCAAACGGCTGTTAATTAGTACTGTATATCTTATTAGTAATTACCTATTTTTTGGTCAGTGGACCTTGGAATTCTTGTGACTTTCCCCCCTTATACGGCACCACTGGCCAATAGCTAACATCATAAATAAATTGAAAAATGTGTAATTAATCCATCTGATCGATATCATAGGATTTCACTCATGGTTGATCGTATCGGAATTGGCAGCATGAAATCCTGATCGGAGCATCCCTAGTCTTGTAACTTGTTATCAAAGTTAAGTGTTAAAACCTAGCGGTAAGGGCTAAGATAAGGGGCAGAATTGGGATTCAGCCTTATTTTTACACTTGCGTGACAGTAAGAATGTTTAAAAACAACTGCACATGCGAAGTGATCACTTTTTTACATCCCTGATCTTAATGGACACAATCTTATGCACCATTCTAAAGGTAAAGGGTTCTGGCAACTTTTAGTAAATGTTGAGCAGCAGTTTTCCCCTGGAAGGCGCCAGAAGACGTCATAGGAGGCACAGCGGCTTGAGAAAAAGAAAGAAAAACAGATTCTTCAAAACCCGCTCGGCAATTTTCTGTAATACCTAAAGGCAAAAATGAATTCATTTTTAGTTCTTAGAGTAAGAGTTTGTGGTGAGCAGAAAATTCCACAAAATGTGCTCCAGAAAATCAGTTTTCTGGGGAATAGTAGCAGTATTTTGTTTTCTGAGGGGAGGCTCACTGTGCCATATTTAGAAAACTCTGATCTAGCGTATTGTAATCAACTGTACAGAACGTTGAGTGTGCCTGAATTGAGACTATGGAACATTTTGGACAGAGAAAAAAAAAATACGTCTGTAGCCAGGGTATGAATAATCGTCTCTTAAATGTATGTACGGATGTGTGGTTCTTATTTAAAGAACCGGCAATAAAACTTGTTTATTGGTACCAAAACATTGCAGTGTAGCAACAGGGTTTGAAGAGAGCTTGCTAGGCTGTTTTTGGCTCCAAAAATCTCTGCAAATTTAACATCACACTATGAAGATTCCACACGCTACCCCCAGCTAAGTGTCAAGGTAGCTCTCACACAAACACACACACTCTGTAAGTCCTGTACTGACTACGCACATGCGTCAATGCTGACTTGCATGTGCAGGGACGCAACGGCGAAATCCCCTGGTGCGCTTGTAAAAAAAAAAAAATAAAATCAGCACTGCTCTCAGAAATTCCACCAACACATCCCACCCCATGTGGTCGCACACATACTGTACATGCACGCCCACACAATTAATGTGAGATCACATCCATCTCCCAGCAGTCCTCCCCCTGCTCTCCATTACAAATAGCTGAGGATTGCATCCCCTCCCTGTGGCCTTCCTCAATGTTGTTTTTACATGTCTTGTTGTGTTTCAGCTCTCACCCTCATACAAGTTATAAAGATTGCCCATAGTGAGCGTTTGTCTCAGCAGGGGGCGTGGAATCGCACAAGCTTGGTGCATTCCAAATTCAACTTGGATTAAAAGTGAGGTGACATCCTCTGACTATCACTCTTATGGCAGCCATGCTTCTGTGAGAAACACAGCAATCCTGGTGCAACGGTACGCTTATTCGCCTGGACTTCACTCAGAACCCTGCGAAGCGGGACATTGGAGAATCAAATGCAACAGAATGGAATCAATTAATATATCTTTAAATAATTGCTTACATGTGTCATTAATTAAATAACATTGGAATTAAATTAAGGTGGAATCCAAAAATTTCACACAAGTCAGTGAAATAATTAGTGAAATAACTTATTAAATATTGAAATAATTCATTTAATATTGAAATAAATAATGAAATAGTGAACAAAAAAATATGTTTTTACATTAAAGGAACTGGTATTTTAATTATTCAAAGACACATCTAATAACACAATTAATTATTTAATGGTTTATTTATTTATTTTATGAATAAATGGCACATTTAATAACATTTATGTATTTAGTTCCAATTTCATTTAATTACTGACACATTTAGGTAATTACCTAAAAGATATACAGTCGCTACATTGCGGTTCAAACATCTATCACAGTTTTCAAAAATGTATAAATTAATAAATGACTGCTGTTTTGTGGTTGACTATGGACTATTATTAGTCAAAATATTGAAAAAACAAGTTCTATGTAGTATTCTGGTCGCTAGGCATCAGTAATGTTGCATGACATTAGATCAGAGTACTACCTTCACACTACATGGAGTTGGCCATGGCACGTCTGACACAACATAGTTCTCCTCTTAGTTCTCCTCCCATTCCGTGTGGAAGTGGTAAGGTTTTAGCTTCTTACTTTGTCCTTCTTCCCAACTCGGTTTGAAACACTTTCGTAAATTTAAATTGGGTTAGAGGTTAACGAGTTAGCTTGGTAGCTTGCAATGCTAGCGGCAGCTGTCTCTTGTGTCTCTGCAGTCAAATTCCTAGCGTAACATACATGGTGAATAAAGCTGATTCTGACTCTGATGCGGAAGCAAGATCAACAACAGCTTTTATATAAAACTCAGCAAAGCGGGATATTGACAGTACCCCGCATTCAGATAATTAGCCTTTCTTTCAATACGACAGAGCAGGAAAAGTGAGTCTCGGGTGTTAAACTTTACACTCCAGTCCCAGCATTGCAATTAAGCGTTCACACAGTCACCGTCCCACCTCTGTCACAACTCTGATGCTACCTCCAAATGCAGAAAATTTGCAATTTTGTGTCAATACTGTTCACACCGTACAGCAACCCACTAAAAAAAAAAACGGCTTTTAAGGATACATTTAAGGGGGGGTTCCGACTCGCAACCACCCACAGAGAGGCTTCCGAGTCAACAGCCTTATGAAGTGGATCGTTTCCTTGCAAATTTAAGCTGGAAGCGCAGCAGGAGTGCTGAGGATTCCTTGATAAACATTGACTGAAAAGCAGGCAGCATACCGTTAAGATCCCATTTGGCAAAGTCACAGGATTTGATTTGAATTCGGGACAGTAGACGGACACATTAAAAGAGAGGTACTGTATACAGGTACTGTTTGCAATCATTGAAGCGTGGAGCTGGAACAAGGTCTGTGACAGGGAAGGTTGCCCAGTCAATAGCTTTTTGTTTCTCATGCAAGCAAACAAGTCGGCCTTTTCTCCTCGAATGAGCCACAGGAGCCACAGAATCTCACGGAGAAGACCTTGTAGAACCTTTGCTCTCTGTGGCAAGTCAGCATCATCACACTTGCTTGGCTTGTTCACGGTCCACACTGGGCCAAACCGCATTGGTTCTGGCTGGTCATGTTCCTGCATTCCTCTATACACGTGATCCAAAGTGATATGTCGCCAGATCAAGCCATCCATTGTTCCCCGCTCTCCTTCATGGGGACTTCTCACAAGAAAAAGACGTGGCTGAGACGCCCAGAGACAGATCTCCTATTGATGACGCCACCAAAATAGGACACTGCATTGTGTAAAACTGTAGCTCCTTTGTGGACATAATGCACTGACATTTGACTTATAATGTCCTGGTGGCAAAATAAAATGTGTTTCAAATTGAGAACATTACAGGATGACATTGAATGTGAATATTGTGCCATGTCCAGTTCAAAAACCGATTTAGTAATTTAGTAGCTACAGTGGATAAAATCAATAAAAATACCTATAAAAATAAATGATAAATAATAATAAAAATAAAAATAATGCATACAAATAATAACAAATACATAAATCCTGATCAAAATTTTAAGACCAGTTGAAAAATTGCAAGAATGTACAATTTGCACTGTTGGATCTTAAGGAGGCTCTAAGTAGAGCTTAAAAATACAAAAAGAAGAAATGGGAATGACACACAAAAAAATTCAGTAAGCAATTTATTGTAAACAAGCATCAAAGTGAAATAAGATGTTCAGCTGATCAAAAGTTTAAGACCACGGCTAAAAAAAAAAAAAAAAAAAAAAATCTCCTAAAACCTCTCCTAAAATACAAATCAAATGTTCAAAAAAGGACTCAGTAATGAGTAGCTGCGCCATTCTTGTTAATCACCTCAAAAGTTGGTTTGGGCATGCTTGATGCCAGCAATTCCAGGAGGCTGGTGGGAATGTTGCTCCAGGTGGTGAAGATGGCTTCATTGAGGGCATCCACTATCTGGAACAGATGTTCATTTTTGTAAACTTCCCTTACCATTCATCCCCAAATGTTCTCAATTGGATTTAGGTCAGGAGAACACGCAGGATGGCCCAAAAGAGTGAGGTTATTCTTCTGGAAAAAGTCCTTTGTCAGGCAGGCATTGTGAACTGCAGCTCTGTCCCGTTGAAAAAAACAGTCATTACCACACGGACTAGGGCCTTCAGTCATGAGGGATGCTGATGATGCTCTCTGCAACATCTCCACCTAGCCATTGACGTTTGACGCCCCTGCACAACCTGAAGCTCCATTGTTTCATTGAAGGAAAAAGCAGCCCAGATCATGATGGCGTCCACTTCCATTGTGCCGTGTGGAAACCATCTCAAGTGGGTTCACCTTGTCATGCCAGTAATGTTGGAAACCATCAGGACCGTCAAGGTTACATTTTTTTCTCATCAGAGAATAAACATTTCTTCCATCTTTCAATGCCCCATGTTTGTTGCTCTCGTGCAAATCCCAAACGGGCTATTTTGTGAGGTTGAAGGAGATGAGGCCTTTGCAAACGTTTTTGTTTGTAAAAACCCTCCTCTCGCAGATGCCATCCGATGGTTATTGGACTGTATTCGGCACCAATAACAACCTTCCTTTGGGCTGAGGAGCGTCCCGTTTCTTGACGGACAGCCAGTTGGATCCTCTGGCTCAGGGCCGGTGACATTTTTTTGGGTCTACCACTTGACTTTTTTGTTCCATAATCCTCAGGATGTTTTAAGAAGTTTCAAATGACTTCTCTTACTGCGTCCAGCCTCAGCAGCAATGGCGCACAGCAAGAGGCCTTGCTTATGCAGCTCAGCAATCCGACCGCGTTCAAAGAGAGGAAGCTTTTTTGCCTTTGCTATCAAAAGATCATGACAGTGTGAATAACTGACAGAAAATGGCATTGAATCCACATTTTTGCAAAGATTTTGTCTTTTAAAGGCTGAGGTCTTAAACTTTTGATCAGATGATGAACAGATTATTTCACTCTCCTATTTCACTAATGGTTGTTTGCAATAAATTGCTTACTCAATAAATATTTTGTCTTCTTTTTGCATTTTGCATTTACTTAGAACCTCCCTAATGTCCAACAGTTAAAAATGTAAATTTAACTGATTTTAAAACTGATCAGATGAGTGTTTTCATTATCGATCACCACTGAGCAGTCTAAAAATATGTTAGAATATGATGACTTGACCTACTTTTGATAAGATTCTCAAAACAAAAAACAAATAAAACAAAAAAACTGTACAAAAAGACTCATCTTTTTTGTTAGGAGCTCCGAAATACACTAGATTGCCCAAAAACGTACGCATTTAAGAAGGTAAATTTTAAAATTGCTTATTTGCTACACATTAAAGTGCATTTTTCATACAAAACACTCACGAATGTGACTCACAACAAGCTCCAAAATTAGTAAACATGTCAACTGGTTGTGTATTTATGGATTTATGCGTGTGTATCTACTGGTAATGTGTTGACTTTACCACCCATGGGGCCGCATGAGGAAGGAACCAACCTTAAAAGACGAGGTCATGAGCCTTTTTTGTATTTATTTTGTTTGGAAGTATCAGCAGGCAGTCATAGGTCTCCGGCCTGTAAACGACGCTGTCACGGCTGAGCGGTGTAAGCAAGCTATTCAACACATGAAGATAAAAGGGTCCACTTGTTCAGCCCGGACCTAGCATCTGACTTGAGAATGACATGTGGTCTGCCAGCGCTAATGCACATGGTCACAAGTCACCAGGGGCCTTTCTTATCTTTGCTACGATCTCAACGTCCAGTCCGGAGAGTTATTTTAAGGCAAAAGGGTACTAATTTAAGATAGAGGGAAGAATTTCCCAGTGGATTTTTATTAATCAATGCTGTTTATATTCATCAATAAAGGACTTTACGAGGGTTTTCATTGCGAGAACTACCAAAGAAAATGTTCCTGGTGGACTTTGACATATTGATCTTGTGGCCATTAAGAAACACTGAGCATTGGCGGAACATATAATAGGAGCCCCAGTCCAAGGCCGTGACCTTGACATACTTGCTTGTTTGCCCATTATGTATATTATTTACAACAGAATGCACAGCGTGATGAATGAGTCCCCGTGATATTGCTCTCAATCTCCCCATTGAAATGGCAAGTTATCCTAAAGAAGGGGTGTCCAAACTTTTTCCACCGATGGCCGCATATTGAAAATCAAAGGATTTGTATGTATTTTTTTTAATGTTGTAATTATTTAAAGATAAAGCTTTTTTTTTATAATTACTTATTACTATCAACATTTCAGCTTCTTCTCTTTACATGTTGCATTTTCGCTCTATTATTCCCATTTATCCAATTTTTTCCGTTTAACTTTATTTCTACATTTTGCTGCAGGCCAAAGAAAAACAAGCTGTGGCCCGCACTTTGGACACCACTGTCCTAAGGGGACACTCGGCGGAGATGATTATTATCTGTTAAATTATTCCAAGACAAGAAACATTTAAAAACTGGAAAAACTGTGTTCGTGTAAGCTAGTTCTTCAAGTCCTGAACTGCTAACATGCACAAACATGCACCCCTACTGTGCATGCCTTTGCTATTATTTTTCTGACAAACACATCACATGGTATGACCCCCATAAGTGAATTAATTCCTGACTTAAATTTCTTACACAGCTCAAAGCGCTCTACAAAACACCCACCGGTAACTTTAGGGTGTTTAACCCAATCATCATCAAATTTGGTACACACTTTAGGGAACTGACAACCTCATGCCTGTAACATTTTAGCAAAATTGGGAAAAAAACAAGGCGGCCATCAAGCAAAAAGTCTTTGCAAGAGCTTGGGCGGGACTTATCAACTAATTGTCGTTGATCATTTGTCTCATGATTATAAAAGGATATCTATATTACATGTATGCTAGCATGTCCTCCAAAGCATTTTGACCACAAACCATAGGGCACACCCCCATGACACATGACTGTAGCTGTGAAAAGGATCGCTGTTCAAATGACTAATAATACTATTATACTGTATGCGTGCCAGGCCAGTTGTTGGCGATAGTACAAAAACAAGCACCAACTGCTTGTCCCCTCATTATTTTTTTCCCCCAGAAATGGCTTTTGAATATCCTTTGTCAGGCGGCCTATGTAGAGCATTTTGAGTTTGACATACGGACAGCATGTATCGCGACTCTGTTAGTAAGCATACAAACACAGTCAACAAACTACTGTTTTCCGGTCAATTTTAAAATGACAAATCTCCATTTTATGTTTTTTGTCCAATTTGGATATGGCAAAATAAGGAGACCAAAAAAACACATGGAATCGGATATCGTAAACTGACAAAATGGACAGACAGTAATCTCTTGTTTATCGCGGTTAATTGGTTCCAGATCCGACCGTAATAAGTGAAGTAAGAGTCCATATTTATAAATTGAACATTTCATATCTACAGCATAGAAAACCTGTTTACAACCTTCTGAATACGGTGTATAAGATTATTAGAACCTTTGAGACATAAAATAACACCCCCATAGTCAACTTTACAGTCGTATTACCCAATGTAGTAGTCATAATAAGCCATTTAAGACAAAGACTCGTGCTCCTTTGTGTTGCTGTAAATGTGTTCCGGGGTTGGGGAGCTGACTGAGGGGGTCAGACAGGACGTGACGTCAGGGGTTCAGATTTGAGTTTCAGCTTGGGTTACGGCGGCAACAGTAGCTCATGTTAAGGATTATTGTGCCCGTTGAGATCATTCAAACATGCAAAAAAAGCCAGCTGTTCCGGCGATCAAGTCTGGTGCTTGTGTGTCTCACCGAACATTACAGTAACATTACGGACACCTGTAGAATACTAGTGTCGAATACTACATATCATCACAACGTCTTTGAATGTGTCTTCTGAATGCCTTATATTTGTAAATGCTCAATTTAAGCAAAAAATATGTAATAAATTGCAATTTAATAATAATATGCAATTTTTTTTTACTAATAATAGGCCAGGAACCAGAATGATTTCATAATCAATATATTTTGAAAACCTGTAATAAAGTGAAGTGACAAAATTCAAAGCACGACGTAGCGAGGGATTACTGTACTCTCTTAACGTCGCGTAAATATACAGCACAGATTGAAGAAGTATGAACAGGACAGGCATCTGCCCAGGAGGAATGCAAGCACGGAAAAAAGTAGTAAAACTTGAGGTTTGGGTCGGGATAAAAGCAGAAGCAGCATGGGACACAATGGCCTCCATGCGTATACACAGGCAGATCACAGACGACGGTGCACCAGCATACCAGGCACCCATCCAAAGTCTCACCCATTGCCCCCAGGGGAAATCTCTCTTTCCCTCCATCATTCCTCTCTGTCTTAAACTCACTCATTTTCTGTTTTTCCCTCTCATCTGGCCATTGTCATCCATGTCCCCACTCCATCCTCTCTACCAGTTGTATTCAGTGTGCTCTATCACTTTTCCCCCCTGGTGCTTGTAAGCAAATTAGACTTGTCTGGCTTATGTAACAGGAAAACAACAGTTGGTGTCGAGCATGCATGCAATAATAAATACCATATAGAGCGATGGGAAGTAACAAAGTGCAGTCTGTTATGAAGGTAGTCTTGCCATTTTGGTAATGGAGCACTCTCTGTCAGTCAGTAGGAAAAAGAAATGTGGGATGACACCCAATGGAAGCAGACCTCCACCAAGGCTCGAGATGGGTATTGAAGAGAAAATTAGTTAATCAGGCGCTAGTAGTCTGGTAGGAATTGTCTCGTGCGGTGGTTTTTAATGGACATTGTGGTTGGTGGCACAGAATATTTTTGGACAAAGGCGTAAAAGGACAGTAAAAGCATGTGAAGTCTGCTCCGGCTCTCATATTTTCAACAACAAAAAAAATCATGTTGACATGGAGGTAACAGGCGGGTGTTTACTTGAGCTTTTGGAGCCAGAGTTGACCAAAACAAAACAATTTCAGTTTGGCACCGCTGTGGCGCCTTGACAATGCAAAACAAAAGCTCTGCAAATCTTCTTTGGACCAGCGACAATGGAAAAGGTTGTATTCACAACACTTTGAGAACCCCTGGGCTTTTCTTGACTTTTTATAATAACTTCTAATAATATTATTTTTAAAACAGCAGTTATAACAAATAAACCTTCAATGACAAGCAACAAACAGTATAGCTGCCATCATCAGCCTGAATCAATAGGGGCACTTCTGGTTGACCTCAAGAGGATTCATGCATTCACTGATGATTTAAGGAAAGTGTCAAAAAAATCTTGCAATGTTAGCATAAGTCCAAAGTTCATCCTTGGCCCATTCCCTATTTCGCAACAAGGTGTTGGTTTTCTGCAATCCTGATAATGATTAAAAATAATTGTCATGCACCGTCATAACGTCCTTGGAGGAGGTAAAAATAGTCATCTGAATTCACAACAGAGCGAACAGAGTGTTAAGTAGCTTTAAGATAATGATAAGAAACCAGACGTGCATTGCGTTCCCCCTGAGCTGGATTCCTCAGAGACTATTGTTTGCCTGAGGCGACACTTTACAGCCACACCTGACCTTTGTTGCTATACGTTAAAGACTTAACATATAATTTGCTATAGATGTGCATGTATGTGTGTCACACAGGGTCTACAAGGATCTACGAATGCTGGAATTACAGCAGCAACAACTCTGTATTAAGGGCCAAGGGGGCAGTGCCCCACCAGATCCAGCAGATGGCACTGTTTCCAATGTCAGGATCTGCTGCAATGTAAAAGGGACTGTTTGGAACTTGTTCAAAATTTAAAAAATTTTTTAGCCTGTTACCATTAGCGGTTTAAAAGAACATCCATCCATCTTCTATTTATCCTCAATAGGGTCATGGGGGCATGCTGGAGTCTATCCCAGCTGACGTCGGGCAAAAGGCCACAAACAATTGGGATTGGGACCGCTATAGACAAAACGATGAAACGGTCCATGAAGAAAAGGAGTTTAATCAATGAAAAAGTAATGGCATCAATTATCTCTTCAACCCACTATTTGCTCGGATGTTACATTGCGGTTAATCTGCTGCTCGTCATCAAGCGTGCTTCCCACATCACATATGAAAGCCACAGCCACTGTTTATCCAGACCACCAAGCACATGAGCAGCCATAATGACACTAATTGGCCAAGAGCTCACTTTTCCTCTGAGTGGCTACATCCTGCACGGGTTGGGGGGTGGTGAAGGTCTTGACAGCCATCTGGGACCCACATACCCCTCCCCCACAACCCTAAACCCCCAGCCTTCCCATCTTAGATCGATCCGCCACCTCGTGCATTCCAAAACTAGAAGAGGACGGTGAGAGGTACCACTCCCATTCATAAATAATGTGAGTGGGGTGCGGGGGTTGTGGGCTACTGTTTCTTTTGTGTGTGTGTGTGCGTGTGTGTGTGTGTTTGAGCAGGGGTGTTGCTGGAGCTCTCCAACCCGCTGGAGGTCTTGAGAGAATGGAGCTGCTGCTGACATTTGACCCGACAGAAATTAAATAAAACACATAAACTAATATTAGACTTTGAGGTTTTCTCCCTTACTGCCAGAGGGAAGCTTACTTCATTTTTTGAGAGAAATAAGCAGTTTAGTTGGGACACTTGGATCTGCCACTGATGTTCCTTTCTGTAGAATGTGGCCATCTTGCGTTGGGGTAAGGGGGCAGGAACCTATCAGTTCCAGCAGATTTTTCTTACTCACAGTGAAATCAATGTGTATAAAAAAACATGACTATTTACGACTACAACTATTTACTATTTGCTACTATATGCCCCTATCCTAGCACTTACAGGTGGCGCAGTCTTGTGACATTTTTTTCAAAACAACAAAAAGAAGCACGTTCGTTTGTACTTCTAAACATATTTCTTTTGCTTTTCATGTTTACTCACTTTTTGTACCTCCCACGTTATTCCTCTCGCCGACAGCATCCATTACAATTACATACACATGCATCGTGGCCAGTTACGCAAGTTACACGATTTTTTTCGACTTCTAGCGACTTCTGGGAGAGCCAACAGCTAACCCTCCAACCAACCAACACAAACAGACTGTGTAGTCCTGTGGGAAACACTGCAACTCCAACGTAGAACCTGGAAAGGTTAACAACAGTGTTGGAAGGGACGCCGTAGTGACTATGCAGAATCATAAACCAGCCTTAATTTGACAAAGAAACAGCATAGTGAGCATGACTGCTGTATGCTGATTTATTGTAGAGGGCACAAATGAGCATGCCCTATGAATTCCGCCTGGTAACAAGTGTTGTTGTATCAACGTGTGATGTAACTATGATAAAACAGCGCAGAAAAACAGCTGCCAAATGAGTCACGGCCCAGGTTTACAACCCGTCCCGATGGCTGGGGAAATCTGATGCAGTTGTCTGTGGTTTACACTACAGTACTTTTGGAAAAGAAATTTTAAAAAAGAAATATAAATATAAAGATATGTACAGTAATCCCTCGTTTATTGCGTTTAATTGGTTCTAGGTCTGACTGTGACAAGTTCATTTCCACCAAGTATGATTCCTTAATTATAAATGAAATATTTTCATAGTTAGAGCATTAAAAAACTTGTTTGTGACCTTCTATATATCATTTTTAACGTTAGTAGAATTCTTCAGACATAAAATAACACCCCTTTAGTCACCTTTACACTCATATTACCCAATATAGTAGACATAATAACAGAAAATAAGACATATTAGACATAGATAAGATAAGAAACTCACATGTTAGCATTGGGAGAGTTCCTTTTTTTTGGACAGCATACTTCCTGCGGTGGCTATTGTCTCATTAATGTAACATAATGGCAACTGAATGACATGTCAGGATGGCTGTAAATTAGTCGGCCTTTTTATTTGAAATAGACACAGGGCACTATATCTTACAGGCAGATGCTCAAAACACTGCATGAGCAGTTCAACACTTCCCTGCTCTCTTCTTCTATGAACTTATTTGCTACAAGTCAGCTCTTACCCAGCATGCAGAACGTTACTGCCCTCTGTGGCCCACACTCTAAACAGCAGTTCAGAACTACACAATCGCTACAGTAACATTACTGACACCTGCTGACCAGTTTAGAATACTACATATCACGTCTTTAAATGTGTCTTCTGGATGCCTTAGATTTGTATTTTTGTTCATTCAGCAATGTTTTGCTTGAAAATGCTTAACTTAGGCCAAGAATATGTAAAATGTGCTAAAATATGGCCATATTCAAACACAAAACAGCGGTAATTTATTAACTTCTTTTGAAAAATCGTGATAGCGTGAAGCCGTGAAATTTGAACCGCAAAGTGACGAGAGACAACTGTATAGTTTCCATGGTATGTAACCGACCATGGCAGACTTTTTTTTTTCCTACACCACAGTTAACCTTACTCTGACAGAATAAGCTAAGGTTGCATACTGTGCCAACACCTTAAATCCTTCATGCATCGCGACAACTTCCTTACTTTGGTCTATGTTAATATCTTTTGAGTGTAGCCAAGTCGTAGGCACGAGTATATTATGATGGCCCGGTGGCTATTTTAATCATGTCAAAGTCAATTTTATATGAGCTTCAACATGAAATAGGTGTAATAATTAGGTCATTCACATCTCATAGAGAGACGTGTGCGTAGCCTGCAGTTATTTGAGCTGGATCATCATCAGCGCCAACATCATCACCATCTATCTGTAAGAGCTCACCAGTCTTGTTGTTCTCCCTTCCAGGAAACTGAGACACATCACATGCCAAACATGTATTGACAATAATTAACACCTCGCCACGAGCCCTCACAGTTGACTTTGCCCACAGAGGGCCACGTGACCAAAACATATTGTGAAACATAGCATGACAAAGCTCTGTGTTATCATCTTTGTCACTGTTATGGAACTGTTTTTTGAAATGGCCCGCTTTGTGTTATCACAAGGGAAAGATGTAGGCAGCCAAAGTAGCTCTTCACGTAGGAGGTTAATGTGTGTGTCGGTGCTCACTTGTCATCAGTAATTGAAGGGAGCGACTTTTGAAAATGAGGTGGCCAGGATGAGGTCTTTAATTAGATCAAGACCACAGTGCAGGATTAGAAAAGTGGAGCAGCACTACAAGCAAATGCATGGAGGGAGTGAAGCTCCTAATGTCTCAATCTGTGTGCTGGCACTGGTTGATTGTGTTCGGCCTCCTTTGACCACTGAGTTTGCCTTGTGGAGCAATAATACAAATACAAATGTCACAATAACTGATGTTTCATTTCCCCTCCATGGTTTATGTGAGTAACCTTACCCATGTTGTTGGCTCAGCAGCTCAGCAGCATCGTGGAAGCCAACCGCCATCTAGTGGTTAAAAGAATAGCAGGTGCCAAAACCAAAACAGTCCCGAATGCTTGGGTCGAGTAATTTGAAATATGACGACAATCATGACGTTACTTTGACATTAGTAATGAACTTTTACCGTCCTGGAAACCATTTATTAGAGCTAATAAAGCCAGACAGAGAAGACCACGACCACAATTTCAACCTTACCGGAAAACCTTCTCTGCAAAGACACAAAACTCCTTATCTTATTGGTGGATTTTCGTGTGGGGGGCGTGTCAAATAAAGGAAACTAGCTTTCTTTTCCGGAAGTACCGGAAATTAAAAGCTCACCCACTTTGTAACAGAAGCAAAGTGAACAGTTCAGACCATTGCTGCATTCCAATGGCAGTTTCAGTTGACCCTCAGGGGAAGCCCTGCCGCCATTATAAGTGTTGTTCAATTTCTCCAAAAGCGAGTCAACACTGATGGTCACTCAAGAGTTGTATACAGTTGTCCCTCACTACATATATCAAATATCAATACCCCACTATATCGCATTTTTTTGGAAATCAATTAATTGGTAAATGACAGCTGTTTCATGGTTGAGTATGGACTATTAGTCATACAAATATTGAAAGACGAGTAGTATTCTGGTCTCTAGGTGTCAGTAATGTTACATTGATGAGACATGACATTAGATTAGATTACCTTCACACTGCATGGAGTCAGCCACCGCATGTCCGACATGACAGTGAAAAGACGTTTGCCTCCCATTTAGTGTGGAAGTGGTAAGTTTTTTTGCTTTTTACTTTGGCCTTTTTGTCTCCTCTTGAAGCCCTTTCTTAAGTATAAGATCACCACATTTGAGTCAAACTAGTTAGCTTGGTAGCATGCTGTGTTTAAAGCGGCGGCCATCTCTTACGGCCTTGTAGTGATCCCATAATCTGCACATTACAGTTCAGCAATGTGTTGTAAACGATGAATAACAGCAGTGTAAAGGAGACTACAGGTGTGTTATTTCATGTCTACAGGGCTCTAATAATGGTAAAAATCGTATTTAGAAAGGCATAAACAGGTTTACAACCAATTGACCGCGATAAACAAGGGATGACTGTATTGTTCACAATGCATTGCAGTCGTGCAAGAAAATTACATCCATGCTGTTGCAGTAATGAACATCAAACACCGTTTGTTTGGAAGAATAAGATGCATGAAAATTAGCAAAGCAATTATTCTATTTTAATACTTTGCAGTTGCAACATGTCAGAGCAAACAATTTATACAATTTAAGCAATTTAAACAAACAAAAACTCATAATGACAGCATCAGTGAAAATAATTATTTTTAAACACTAAATTGAAATGAGCAACCCAACTTTGGAAACTAACTGAAACTAAACGTCATTTTTATTTAAAAAAAAAAAAAAAAAGGAAAACATGGTAATATACAAATAGGGTTCATTATTTGTAAGGAGCACTATAGCGCTACAGATACTTGTGGTCAAACCATGATTGCTTTCAGCTTGAGATAAATTTTCAGTTTATTTGGCGCTGTTAATGCATACAAATATATATATAATTGTGTCCTGTCATTTATCGTTTTGTTCATAAAATACAACAAAAATAGGCATATTTCACACATAGTTGCAAATGGTGATTAATCCTGATTAATTAATTTGAAAACTGTGATTAATTTGATTACATTTTTAACCATTTGACAGCCCTCATATATTGTATATACATATATACATTTTATATGTATTTTTTGAGACGCTGTAGGCTAAGCAACTTGTATATTATTGGGGGCAAGGTTGTTGTTTGTTGTATGTTGTATGTTGTGCAACATGTGTTCTACTTTATTCAATCCTGGAGTGCTTCTTGACCCTTTATGCTGTATATATTTGATGTGTGAGATTTCCCGCTCATTGTAACATCTAGAAATGTGTTTTCTTCTACCCTGTCAATATCTACACCTAATATATTATCACCTAATATCTAATCTAAATCTGAATAATATTAGGCTTGTTTTCGCAAACAAGAATGCCTTACCAAATGCAGTACTGTACTGTGTACACTGTTTGGCTTGCAATCTAACACCTACCTGCCGGAGGCAGCAGTGCGCTGGAAGCCATTTTACTCAGCTAGAAATTCAGAAGAAGAAAAAGGGAAACGGGGAAATAATAGAATGTCAGCCTGTCCTACACGTGTTGCTACAGTTACGATTGAGTGTGACAAGGACTCCCCTCAAACAAGCAAACGGATAAAATAATCATCACCCGTCCATTGTTATCCACCCCTTGTATCTCTGTGGCCACCGGGTAAGTTTACAGTCCTTTTATTTTCACTAGTCTTGACGGGCTAACGTTGTTGTTGTGTGGTTTCTTTAGCAAGCTAACACCAATGCTGTTTGCTATCTGTTAGTACCCCACAGTACACATACTTTAGAACACAGTCTATTAACACTTGCATTTCTAAGCAAAGAGTGACTCGAACTGGGGGGATTCAGTCGAATGGAGAACAACGGCTAAGATAGGTCCAACTCCCGCCATTTCACAAGATTACATACAGTTATATTGAGCTTGAAATAGAACACCTTGTTATAATTATCCACTTATGCAATGGCTGATTGTTTGTGTTCTTAAGATGTTTACACACTCACAACTTTCAAGTCTTCCAACGTGTGCAGATTATCTGCAGATGCGAGCATTGGCTTTAACATTAGACATAAGAGAGGGCAAGCATTTGTTCAGTTCCACACCACTGCATAAACCAAGGGTTGAGTTAACAAAAATGGCCGGTGGGCCAGACTATATATTTGATAGATGCACTCTATTTTACGTTTAATTCTAACAGTCCACCTGGAATTACAGTGTCATACAATCTGCTATATCTATGTGTTTGTGGCCCTTTTTTCAGCAGCACTTTAAATGTCAGACCATATCAAAAAAACTAAATGGAATTTTACAATTTTTTTTTACTAAATAAGACACCCAGAATGTACATGAATAAAGGATCTGATGTGATATAACATTGGCTATTAAAGAGTGTGAATGTACCTCCTTTTGTTTTGCTTCCCAGACAGTTTAGTCGGTAGGTTACGTTTTGTGGCACATATTTATTGTTTTTACTTGTGTTTGTTTGTAACTGTGGGTTAGGTAGTTGTTTGGATCGCTTCATATGAAAAGCTACTTAAACCATCAAAAGGTTGTCTCAGATTGACTCTGACTACTAGCAAGTCATGTTGCCGGTCTTGTCGCTCTAGTAGTAGAAACAATGAATAACTTAACTATTAGTTGCTCATTTGGATTCAGGAGTGGCTTATATAAGCAACAAGACTTTTGTCAGAAACTGTACTGCATTATATATGTCCTATACAGACCTGATCAAAATCTTAAGACCAGTTGAAAATTTGCTAGAATTTGTGTTTTGCACATTTGGATCTTAATGAGGTTTTAAGTAGAGCTACAATATGCAAAAGCAAGAAGGGGGAGTAAGACAAAAAGCACTTTGAAAAAGTAATGTATTGAAAACAACAATTAAACTGAAATAGGCTGTTTATTAGCTGATCAAAAGTTTAAGACCATCGCTCAAAAAATAACAAAAAACTCTCCAAACCAGAACAAAAATTGTTCTCAGTAGGACTCAGCAATGAGTAGCTCCACCATTCTTGTTAATCACTTCAAAAATGTGTTTGGGCATGCTTGATGCGAGTGCTTCCAGGAGGCTGGTGGGAACGTTGCTCCAAGTGGTGAAGATGGCTTCATGAAGGGCATCAGCTGTCTGGAACTGATGGACACTTTTATAACCTTCCCTTGCCATCCATCCCCAAATGTTCTCTATGGGATTTAAATGAGGGGAACTTGCAGGATGGTCCAAAAGAGTGATGTTATTCTCCCTGAAGAAGTCCTTGGTCAAGTGAGCATTGTGAACTGCAGCGTTGTCCTGTTGAAAAACCCAGCTGTTACCACACAGACAAGGGCCCTCAGTCATGAGGAATGCACGCTGCAACATCTGCATGTAAGCATCTTGTCGTTTGACGACCCTGCACCACCTGAAGCTCCAGTGTTCCACTGAATAAAAAAAGCAGATCATGATGAACCTCCCTCCACTGTGCCGGGTGGAAAACATCTCAGGCGGGATCTCCTTGTCATGCCAGTAATGTTGGAAGCCATCTGGACCATCAAGGTTGCATTTTTTTCTCATCAGAGAATAAAACTTTTTTCCACCTTTCAATGTCCCATGTTTGATGCTCCCTGGCAAAGCCTAAAGGGGCAGTTTTGTGGTGTTGAAGGACCTCTTTTCTCACTTGACTATTTTGTTCCATAATGCTCAGGATCCTTTAAAAAAATGTAGAATGACTGTCTTACTGCGCCCAACCTCAGCAGCAATGGCACGCTGCGAGAGGCCCTGCTTATGCAGCTCGACAATCCGACCACGTTCAAAAGGAGAAAGCTTCTTAGCTTTAGCCATCAGGAGGACATGACAGTGTGAATGCCTGACAGAAAACACTGAACATTTTGAGCAGAATTTGGGTTTTATAGCCTGTGGTCTTAAACTTTCGATCAGGTGATAAACAACATATTTCCTTTTTTTTTTATTTTGTTTTTTTATTGCAACTTCCAAATGTTTTTTTTTTTTGTCTCACTCCCCCTTCTTTCTTTTGCATATTGCAACTCTACTTAAAACCTCATTAAGATCCAAATGTGCAAAATACAAATTCTAGCAATTTTTCAACTCGTCTTAATATTTTGATCAGGTCTGTGTATGCCATATTTTTTGCATGGGTGAAATCTGCAAATAATTTCGCTGTTGATTTGATTTTGTGTCCAGACCTCTAATGAACGCAATGAAATACATCCTCGTTACTGGTGGTGTCATTTCGGGCATTGGAAAGGGCATAATTGCCAGCAGCGTGGGGACCATCCTCAAGTCATGCGGACTTCATGTCACAGCCATCAAAATCGACCCGTATATCAACATCGACGCAGGCACCTTTTCGCCGTACGAGCACGGTAAGCAATCCTCGTGTCCCATTTTTGTCATGTATCAACCCGATGTGTCTCACTATAGTTTCTGCTCTGTCAATGCACACAAACATATACTGTGAGTGTGTTTTATGCTGGTGTAGGTGAGGTGTTCGTCCTCGATGATGGTGGAGAGGTGGACCTGGACTTGGGAAACTACGAGCGTTTTCTGGACATCCGTCTGACAAGAGACAACAACCTGACCACTGGCAAGATCTACCAGTCGGTCATCAACAAGGAGAGGAGAGGAGACTACTTGGGAAAGACGGTGCAAGGTTAGATCCATTTACAGTATATTGAGCTTCTTTTTCACTTATTTATAGTTTAGATGAGGCACGATTTCACAGTAAGGTTAGTGGTCAGAAATGTGAATGCATCTGTATTTCAAAATGGGGTTCTTTTTATTTAAAAAAAAAAAAGTAAAGTAGTAAACTTATTATTAAAAAATAGTACTATTTCAGTGCAACAGTTACTGTATCAAAACGGAAAAATATCTAATATATATAAGTGAAATGCAGTCACCACTCCAATTAATGCCTGTATTCAGTTAACTGCTTAGTCTACAAATTCTTTAAAAGCAAACAACTGCCAGGGTTTCTAATTAGCTCCAGGTTTAAAAGTATTGGCACTAACATCTGTGGCTATGGGCAACCTCCTGATGTAAAATTTTCTTAACTCCAGAAGACATTAGCTGCATTTGGAGTATCATGATTGGTCAGCATCCAACAGCTTTGTCTACCCCGGCATGCAGTTTAAAATGTTGGCTGAGATCCTCAGCTCATTCATGCTACACTTCCCATACTGTTGTTTACAGTCAACTCATCCGCACTGTTTAGGCTGGCTGAGCAGTTTGCTCCTTACCGCTGTTACATTGGTTGTGCAATATCCTTGTTAATAACTCACTATGACCAAAGGAAGCTATGTTTTTCTTTCCACTTTCAGATGCATTCCAATTCATTAATGTTAAAAAATTAAGTTGATATGGTAATCCCCTAGTTTATCTCAGTTAATTGCTTCCAGACCTGTGATAAGTGCATTTCTGCAAAGTAGGATTCCTTATTTATAAATGGAATATTTTTGTAGTTAGAGCATAGACATCCTTCTAAATACGGCTTTTAATGTTATTAGAGCCCTCTATACATGAACTAACACCCCTATAGTTGCCTTTACACCTGTATTATCAAATATAGTAGACATAAGTGTAAATAAGCCATTTAAAACATAAATAAGACGCATGCTCGTGTGTGATGCTATAAATGTGTTCCCTTGGGGAGTGGCAGACAGGAAGTGACGTTGGGGTTTCAGCTTGTCAAGGGTTACGACCTGTTGTTCGGGCGATCAAGTCCGGTGATTGTGTGTCTACCAAACATTACAGTAACGTTACTGGCACCTAGTCACTCGTGTAGAATATGTCAACGTCTTTGTGTTTTTTGAATGCCGTATATTAGTATTTTACTTCATTTAACCATTTTAAGGCTTGACAATGCTTAATTTAGACAAAAAATACATAACATTTGCTTAACTGTCCATATGTTTTGACTAATAGGCCGTAATCAGCCACGAAACAGCATGATTTATTAATTAATATATATTTTTTTAAAACGTGCGAGTGAAGCCTCTAAATTCGAACCGCGAAGTAATAAGGGACGACTGTGTTTTCCACATTCGAAAATAACAGCCTCTCTCCAATTATCACCTGCGTCAATTTAAAGTCAAATATTGTATTTAACACATTTACAGGTGAATGCATAATTTGCAGCAGCTGAAACTTAAAATTGCATGTTAATATAATAATCCTGTATTTCTAACTTTTGTACACCCAGTGGTCCCTCACATCACCGATGCCATCCAAGAATGGGTAATGAACCAAGCCAAGGTCTCTGTGGACGACGATGGCGTGGAGCCTCAAGTTTGTGTCATAGAGGTCAGTTTGTTTGGCTTCTTTTTCCTTACTTGATAGGACAGGACACTGTGAATAAAAAGAGACAGTGCCGCATAGTAGAGGAACAGGATTGTGTTGCAAAGTAGGTTGCCTGAAGCGTTCAAGGATGACAAGATGCTGTACATTCGGTCGTGTCAGGGGGAGGGATTTAAACGTTGTTTAAAAGCATCACAGGTTGTTCTTCTTCAGTGAGTCTGCTGCTAACATTTATTAGCTTGCCTGCAGCCACATGTTCATTACACAATTAAAAAAAAAAAAAAAATAGTGCTGTGTGATGTCTCATTGTGTCTGTGTTTTGTCGTGATTGCATAAAGCAATTGTGTGTGGCTCTGGGATGGTGTGTTGTGTCCACAGCTGGGGGGCACGGTGGGAGACATCGAGAGCATGCCCTTCATCGAGGCCTTCAGACAGTTTCAGTTCAAGGTGAAAAGGGAGAACTTCTGCAATATCCACGTCAGCCTGGTACCACAGGTGAGGCCCCCTTTTTGTCGACCTTCAGCGCTTGTTGCATGATTTTTTTTAAAGCCATTACAAAAGAAAGCACGACAAAAATGCAGTGTTCACGCCGGTGCTCTATTTTAATGATGTGTTTTTAAGATTTGGAAAATGCACAAAAATTAGTTAAGGTACATTAGAGGCTTCTTAAATTATTTGGTGATTTAAAAAGAAAGAAAAAAGATTTTCAGAAAACATAACTGAAGTATAACAGCATTAAAAAAGAAATTAATTTCTTTTTTGTAAGAAATAATATTGTATGAATGAATAGTTTGTAAATTACAGTATATAGAAAAAAATGGATGTGAACAAGGTGCTTTGAATTTTTGTTTTATGATAACAGACTCAAATAAATATGAATAGAATAATGTTCTTAAATAACTTTCATTTGTAACCATAATACTGAATACTTTGCCTGTATGTCAAAGGCATGTTTTATTTTATTAATTAATAAAATTATGTCCTAATAAAATTAAATGAAGTCAAACATTTTTTATTAATTATGGATGGATGGAAAATGTTGGGTATAGGACTGAAGTTTTTTTACTTTAAAAAAAATGTCAGAGTAGTTCATTTATATATGCTGTACATTGAAAACGGACATTGTTTTGATGGTTTAAAACAATGTTTTAAAGTTGTAAGTTATAAAATAGTTTAGTTTTTTTAAATTCTAAACTCCTATTGGTACTTGTATATTTCTTACCTGCCTTTTGAGTGTTAAGTTGCTGTGTGATAATTTTAGTCTTCTTTCTAAGATGACACGGAGTCAGACTGTTATATTGAGTAATGACCTCCGATGGGTTGATAAGCGCGTTGTGAGTTTTGTCATAGCTCCTGTCAAGTAAATAGCTACCTGGTCCTCACAGACTTGTGCGCGCCACAATATGCCTTTTTATGGTGTGGACATGTGCGGCTCATATGTACAAATCTGTTTTTCTCTCGAACTTTAGTGGGTGCGGCTTAAACACCGGTGCATCTTATACGTGGGAAATTCTGGTACATTACTTAGAACATTTTCAAAATAATTTTAATGTAGACATTAACTTGTGAATGTATGAGCCCCTGTAGACCCTGCATGGAAGTATGAAGTGAAGTGGGACGCTGGGCTCTACTAATAATATGCCGTAGTCAGCTATGAAACGGGAATCATTTATGAATTCATTCATTTTTTAAAAACCTCGACAGAGTGAGGGCGCTATGTTCTAATGGCGATGTAGCGAGGGATAAGTGTATTTGTGTTTTACTGCATCTGGGGTCTGGGAAAAGCTGAAGCTGAAACAAGGTGTACGAAACCTAATTACATGTGGTATAATTATGTTTCTTGTCCTCAGCCCAACACTACAGGAGAGCAGAAGACTAAGCCAACCCAAAACAGCGTGAGGGAACTGCGAGGTCTCGGACTGTCTCCAGATTTGGTGAGTCTGAGCGCACACACAGACAGACAACATAACAGGAGTTTTTCTAATTCCCTCCCTTTTTTATCTTGGCATGTCATCCCAATATGTGTTTAGGTAATGTGCCGCTGTACAACGCCGTTAGAAACCGCTGTTAAGGAGAAAATATCCATGTTTTGTCACGTGGAGCCTACACAGGTGATTTACATGACTTTCATGCAAATTTAAGGAAAATGTAGCAATTACTTTGTGTGTGTGTGTGTGTGTGTGTTTTACAGGTGATTTGTGTCCATGACGTGTCTTCGGTTTACAGAGTGCCTCTGCTGTTGGAGGAACAAGGCGTCGTCAGCTACTTCTGCCAGAGGTTGAACCTTCCTGTTGAGATGAGGCCCAGGAAGATGCTCTCCAAGTGGAAGGAGATGGCTGACAGGTGGGCCATTTATTATCATCATTACTTACAGTATTTATTTTTGCGTGGGTAGTAATCTGGAAATGTATAGTCAAATTGAGCTCCATGAATTAAAGTTATCAATGCAATATTTTCTATATACAAACAATGGCTTAATGGATTTGGTTAATTTATATCTTGTATGTTCTGAACAAAGTTAAGTCCAAATGTCTTCACTCGTCAGATCTGACCGTCTCCTGGAGCATGTTTCCATCGCCCTGGTGGGCAAGTACACAAAGCTCTCAGACTCCTACACTTCCGTCATCAAGGCCCTGGAGCACTCGTCCCTCGCTATTAGTCACAAGCTGGAGGTCAAGGTATGGAAAATTAACCCCTTGTAGTCATTGACGTGGGCAGATTTTCTATTTAACCACCACAATTACCATTGTTCCAGTACATAGACTCGGCTGACCTGGAGCCCGGCACTTTGCAGGAGGAGCCAGTGAAATATCACGAGGCCTGGCAAAAACTCTGCAGCGCTAAGTGAGTACATGAACACATGCCTGCAATGTAATAAGTCCATGTTTCTTTGTGCCACATGGTGGCAGCAGAGAGCCATCAGACAAACCCAGCTAACACTGCATGAAGTCTTCCTCCGAAGTCATTTTCTGATAGAATTACCAGTGTTTTACTGTTTTTGTTTAAGAAACAAGCTACTGTATCATGTTAACTGAAATTTCCACCACAGCGGCGTGTTGGTACCAGGAGGTTTTGGAGTGAGAGGCACAGAAGGCAAGATGCTGGCTATAAACTGGGCAAGAAAACAGAATAAACCTTTCCTAGGTAAGAAAACAGAGGCCAAAGATGAGCCACAATAATAAACATATTGTTTAAATGAATACCGTACCTCTCTTACACCATTAGTCAAAAGCATCAGTTAAGTGTTACTGAAGTGCTGTTTGCCACCTAAGGCTATTGGTCTGCATTTAAGCTTGATATGATACCTATTTGTACACTAATGCACAAGGTCAGCAGTTCTAATGTAGCAAAAATGCTGTCGGTCTTGTTTTGGTTAGGTGTTTGTTTAGGCATGCAGCTGGCTGTGTGCGAGTTTGCCCGCAATGTTCTTGGCTGGGAAGGTGAGTAATAGGGTCACATTTGATCCATTTTACTCAGTGTAGCGTTGGGAAGGAAATGTGATCTGTTTTTGGTTTTATCTCTCTTTCTCAGATGCCAACTCTACAGAGTTCAATCCAGAATCCACACATCCGGTGGTAGGTTGTCTTGGACTTGTACCCCTCTGCGTGTTAACACAATGTATGTGCAGTGAAACATGCAGAATAATGCTGCACAGAGAGGTCTGCTTGGTTTAGTAATGATGTTGTTGTCTAATGTGCATAATTGGCCACTGCAGTAATTTAAGTACAAGTGTCATTGTGCAGAGTGAAGCCTGGGGGTCATTATTAGTCCGCAACTCATTATAGATATCAAAGTAACCAAAAACAAACAGCAAAAATGGGAAATATAGGGCAAAAGGCGCAATGTACAAAGAAAAAGCTGAACTTTTCATACTGATAACTAATAATAACAAAATATAAAAACTATATCAAAGTAGCCCCTCCGCATCCTTTGATTTTTCATTATGCAGCCCTTCAGTTGAAAAAAAATTTGAACATGCCTGCTTAGAATCAACAGCACCTCTGCTGGTTGCAGCCAAATAGTGCAGTCCCGGTTTGTCTTGTTTATTCTCTGCAGGTGATTGACATGCCGGAGCACAATCCAGGACAGATGGGCGGCACAATGAGACTGGGCAAGAGGCGGACCATCTTCAAATCCCAAACTAGTGTCCTGAGTATGTGCACACTCACTCAGCTGTTGTCTTGTTTTTATTTGCTCTTCTACTGCTAAGGCTGCTAAGATTCGGATGATTTGATCTCGTTAATCTCACAGGAAAACTCTACGGAGACGTGGACCATGTTGATGAGAGGCACAGGCACAGATTTGAGGTTAGAAGATCAGAGCCCACCAAGATAGATGTCCCCTTTAATCATCACAATTGTAATCTTTTTGGTCCTGATCTAATCTGTGGCGGTATTGAAGGGTAAACTCTTGACTCTGAAAGAGTGATTTTATCTCCTCCTTGCTTCAGGTGAACCCTGAGCTAAAGCACCACTTTGAAGAGAAAGGCCTTCAGTTTGTTGGCCAGGATGTGGAGGGAGAGCGGATGGAGATCATTCAGTTGGACGGTGAGTTAAGCACAAGAAGCCCCCCACAGCCAGACACTCTTCAACTGATGAATTAATCATTCAAAGTTGGACTACATTTTCTTTATAATACCATGTGGTTGCTCATTGGTGAAGCAGATTTGTCGTTTTTTAAGTTTGAGAATCCACAGCTAGAAATGACAAATAAACCCACAAACTATCTCACTCCAGTGTCCACTTTGCTGCAGTGGCATTTTTTTTTAATTTATTTTTTATTTTTTTTGCTGCCCTGTCTCCTCTCATATAAGATTTCTCTCTTTACCTTGACCTCATACACATGCACATAATTACAAGAGACTCTGGTAGTCTTTTGTTGTTGTTTTGATAGCAGTCAAGACGTTTGACAACTGCGTGCTTCCATCTTTGCGGGAATAGCTTTAGGGCTCCCCAGTACATAAACGAGGGTTGGCTAAACGAGGGTTGGCTACAATTTGGCTACAATTTTGTGTGCGTCATGACTGTCATTGGCGTCGCGCTGCTGTGCGGTGCAGTTCACTCTCAGATGTCATGCTTTAAAGACTCAACTGCTCATCTCTAAGGAGGAAAATAGAGCAGTTCTAGCCACGCAAACAAAACATACCCACTCTGCTTTTTACGCCCTTAATCTGCTGAGCTTGCATAAAGCTTATGTCCAGACTCGTCTCCTCCGTGTTGTGATTGGCCTGCACAGTCACGCTTAAGTCTTATCAGATGAAGCTGCAAAAGCAAAAAAAAAAAAAAAAACACTCCCTCAAGGCCGCCAGAGGAAAAGACAAAGCAAAAAGCAGTTTTTCACGATGTTAAATGCTGCTGCTGCCGCAACACATACTGGCTTTGCCCATGACTTATGTGCTTCTCCATGGAGGCTTTTTAAAAGTATCAGCAACTAAACCTCACGGCTAGGAGACATTCAAACACTGGTTCAGAGTGGCTGCTGATAGTTTAGGTCTTATGTCTTCTTAATGTATATTAATAAGTTATGTTTTGTTTCCTCACTGGTATAGATTGGATTATTGGACGTTTTTGGTGTGCAGCTTTATTTGAACCAATTTGTTGTTTATATTTGCACTTTTAAAAATTTTCATGAACTAAAAACTACTATAGGGATGTCCAAACTTTTTCCATGCTGAAAAATCAAAGGACGTGTGCGGCCTTTTTAAAATGTGTAAATTTAGTAAAAAAATAAAACAACTAAAACCAATCCGATATGCTGAGAATTTACAGTCGTTCCTCATTTATTGCGGTTAAGTAGGAGTCAATAAATTGAATATTTTTGTAGTTAGCATATAGAGAACCTGTTTGACCTTCTAAAAGTGTTTTTTTAACGTTAACATTACATATGAAAACTTTTTTAAAAATTGCCGGAACTTTTTTTAATGATTATTTTAAATATCAGTGAAATTTTTCATGTCAGTAGGTAAGTAGGTAAGTAGGTAAGGTAAGAAAATATCTGACTCATTAGGGCAGCATTCATTTGGTGCCTGCTGGTTTGTGTGTCATTTTGTCTTAGGGAGGAAAAATACAGTCTTAAATCTGCTGTACTCCAATACTTAGTCGTCCCTCATTTATCACGGTTAATTGGTTCCCGACCCGACCATAAGTGAATTTCCGTGAAGTAGGATTCAATATTAATAAATTTAATATATTTGTAGTTAGAGCCTGTTCATGACCTTCTACATATGGTTTTAGCATTATTAGAGCCCTGTAGACATGAAATAACACCCCTATAGTCACTTTTATACTTGTATGACCCAATATAGTAGACATAATATAAAATAAGCCATATTAGACATAAATAAGATAAGAGACTCACATGTTGGCATTGACAGCGTACTTCCTGGTGACTGTCTCGTCAATGTAACATTACTGACACCTAGAGACCAATGTAGAATGCTATACTACTGCCGCCGTTTGTGGTTATTAACAAGCAGAAAACACATGCAGTGAACATTCACACAGGAGCTGCTGTCGGCCATGCTCTACACTGCTAACCTGCTGCTACCACTCGGCTAACGGTCAACTTTAGCCAGCTGACATCATGCATGTCACTTCCCAGGCCCCACTTCTTAAAGGCGCACACAACAAGTGACAGATACTGTCTTAGACTTCATGTCACTTCTTTTGAATGCCTGTGTTTTCATTCATTTAGCCATTTTTCTGCTTAAATGCTTAATTTGGGCCATGAATATGTACAATTTGCTTAAATATGCAGTAAAAAAAATACTAATAGACCATATTCAACAACAAAACCACGATCATTTATGAATTTAAATTTTTGAAAAACTGTGATGTTCAAACCGCAATGTAGCCAGGGACGACTGAATAAATAAATGACACACCTCAAAGAGACGGCTCCATAACTTTTCTTTTTGAAACATCCATTTCTTTCCTTTTCAAGTGAGGCCCTAATCCTCTTTTGTAATGTTGAAAGTTTAGTTTAAGAATATGCCATGGTCCAAAAAAAAAAAAAAGTCAATCAATCTGCAGGCCGGCAAATGGCCCCCAGCCCTCACTTTGGACAGCATCATGCTACAACGGTTGTCACGCTTCTCTACTTTTCAGATCATTGTTACTTTGTCGGCGTGCAGTATCATCCTGAGTTTACCTCAAGGCCCATCAAGCCTTCTCCACCCTACTTTGGCCTCCTGCTGGCCTCTGTTGGGAAACTCCAGAGCTACCTGGCCAAAGGATGCCGCCTGTCTCCACGGTAACCACCACCAGGCTTGATTACCACAAACGTCCTTAACCGTGTGAAGTAGACACTAATGCTGGTTGTCTGTTGCAGGGACACGTACAGCGACCGCAGCGGGAGCAGCTCTCCGGAGGTGGACATCGCTGAGCTCAAGTTCCCCTCCTTGTCGTGAGGCTCGTGCTTCGTAAACGTCCTGAAACGGTGGGCAAAGAATGTGCTGCTCAAAATGAGTTTTCAGACTAATGGGTAAAAATCGACTGTGGATTATTTATACTTTTCATATATTCTGCCTTTGGTGAATGTATAAAACTTCAAGGGACGTCTCTGAGAGGGGAATTTATTTTGTAAAAGGAAAAGATGTGGACATTGTAGATGAACAGAACAGTTTTATCTCGGGGGTTGAAAAGCGACTAGACAGGGAGCTTATTCCTTATTTAGCTTTAGTGGAACTTTGGTAACAAATGAATTATTTTTGCAAAAGTACCAGTGCAGGTTGTAAGAGTTCCTCTCTGAGTCTATGCAGTCGTTGGTGCTCCCTCCATGCAGTTTTAAGTATTTTATTGTGTACATGTCGACTAATTGCCGGGCCTGTTGGTTTTACACTGACACGTTTTCTCCCTGTATCATCACAAACGTGCTTTTATGCTTGAAGGTAAGAAGGGTCTGTTCCTCTGTGTCAAGTCATAGGAAACCTATGTGCACTTTGTTTCCATGCTAATATACAGTAAATACTCTAAACTATTTGAATCACCTTTGCCTTGCTGAAATAAATAAAAACAGATGTTTCAGGTGTTTATGTGTATTGCCTAAATTCATTGTACATGCCGCCTTCCAAAGGTGTATAGACCATAGAATTTTATATTTTTGAGAAGCTTATTATTTTGATTTTTTTTTTTTTTTCTTAAAATCCACATGAACTTCTGCTTCCCGCCCCCACTCCACATTCATTGGTGGCTGCTGCAACATCAAATGATCCTCCCTGGTGAACTTTGCACTCATTGCTACTTTGTTTATAATTGGACACTTTCAGGAAGCCATGCAGGCCATCCCTTAATATCAATATTAGGAGTACAACAAGTTGTATCAAAAGTCCATGATTATTATTTGTCTAAAATATGCTCAACTGGCATTTGAACCTGTGTCTTTAACACAAAATAGTGCAAAATTTGCTAACTGGAAGTGTCTGATCTCGGTGTCGTTTCCCACAAAGACACTGACAACTTCCTCTTTTTGGCTGCATTGTTCCCTCAAGCGGATGAGATAATGTCATCAACACTGTCACTCATGCAGGAGCCGTACGAGACAAAGAGTAAATATGTGCTGCAGTAGTACGTTTACAACAATGACAGCCTACTGTGTGAGAATTAAGATGAATGTAATGTCATGTTGCATTATTTGGGGGGGGGGGTGCAAATACCATTCCAACTGAAACACAACACAACACAACCACAGCTGAAAACCATTGCTAAAGTAAATATCTCCCAAAACTATTGATATTAATATTTACTTTTACGCAAGACAAGAAGACTGAGCTCAAATTCAAACATCTGTGCACTGTCACTCTGAAAGTATGGAGGGTTTTATCATTTTTTAATTTATATCACATTTCTTTTTCCACATTTTATAATAGGAATTATAATCAGTGTAATAAATGTAAAAAAAAAAATGCTGGGTGGAAGGTATATAAATATGTAAAAGTTTTGAATGTGAAAACAAACAACTGAAAAATTGATAATTATTATATTTTGGAAAAAAAAGCCTGCATTAACACTTTCCACCAATTCCTTAGGTAAATTCTCGAGGTCAGGGGTAGGGAACCCATGGCTCGGGAGCCAGATGTGGCTCTTTTGATGCTTGCATCCGGCTCAGACATTTCTTAACGCAATAGAATGTTGTTTTTTCTGATATTTTAAAGTAAAACATGACAAAAATAACATTCAAAATATAGAACTTTTTTTATGCATTTGAATCCATCCATCCAATTTCTACCGCAGTATGGGCGGCCAGATCCATGACCAGCTCTCCTTCCGATATTTCCCACATACTGACTAACGCGGAAGCCTACTTGAGAGGTCAAGAAGTAAACTTCCCTTCTTTGATCAAATAGTCAGCCAACAAATTCTGCAGAGCCAACCCTTTTTGACAAAGACGGCAAAAAGAAGGATGGCGTACGGTGCAAAACCATGCAGCACCAGAAGTCTCAATGGTAAAAAGTATTTGATTTATTATTGGTTAGCTTCAGTATAATGTTATTAAAAAGAATACATTCAAACTTTTGTTAAAAATGCACACATTTAGTTGTATTCAGTGTTTAAAAATATGATGGTTGTTACATTTTCAAATATGTGGCTTTCTTAGCCGAAAAGGTTCCCGACCCCTGGTCTAGGTGCAAGTCTTTCATTAGTCCGGCAAATCCGTATGCTGGGTCAGAGGTAAATACTCTTCATTTTTATTTAAATTTAAAAAATATCAGTTTTGCACATGAAAAAAAATGAATAGTGCCACCAAAAATGAAGACAAAATATTTAGAAAGACTTTGCGTGCATGCTAATGATAAAAGTAAATATTTATACTTGCAAAATAAATAAATATACAATGAATACTGATTTCCTTCCCACAATTCCCTCGATAAACTTCCCCAAGGTTTGGATTGTTGATATAATTAAAATATGTTGATTTGTCATTTTACTTCCTCTGATGAGCCTTTCAAATAATCTTCCACGAGTATCGTTCATAAACATTGATACGTTATCATTATTGTGCAGCCGTTCCTAATGAAGTGGCCAGTGAGCTGCCTTGTGTTCCCGCCCTCCCAGCGGTGACGTCACGGCCCTCTGAGCGTCGTGTGTGAACAGACAAGTTGAGTCTGAACGTTTTTAGTTGCAGCGCACGTCAACAACAACGCAACTTGTTTGCAAAGGGTGCACCCTTCAAGGAAGCTCCTCCATGTTGGCTGGAATGAAAGCCGGAAGTCCTTCTAGAGTCCACTTGTATGAAGATCCCGTTTGTGTTCTGACATATGGCGCCTAAAACGAGTCTGTGAGCCAAGCTGGTAGGTGCCCCCCACCTCGCATCATTCCACTCCCATTAGTTGTCTTTTTTTCTTTTCTTTTCCCGTTCAAGTGCCATGGACCCGACTGTGTGGCAGTATCAGTTCCGGGTCATCATGTTGGGAGACTCCACGGTGGGCAAGTCGTCCCTGCTGAAGCGCTACACGGAGAACCAGTACCTGGACTCCATCAATGAAACGGTGGGGGTGGACTTCTACGTGCACTTTCTGGAGATGGAGCCCGGGGTCCGGGTCAAGCTGCAGTTCTGGGACACCGCCGGACAGGAGCGCTTCCGGTGAGCTGGGAGGGGGCGTGGCCTAACTAGTAACTACAGGTACGGTAATGTAAATATTTACACGCACCCGCAATTTAAATAAGCGCTTTATTCACATTAACTCACATATACTGTATTCCTTGCTACTTTCCATCAATTTACATTCATTCCCATGCAAAGTTTCTAGCAGAAAGTGTGATTTTAAAAATGTATTTAGATGAAGTAAACATGATTAAATAGAAAAATGGGACCTTAATAATCATTACGCCAAGACTGGGTAGTGAAAAAAATAAGCAAAGGAAATTATTAAAAAATAATGTAAGAAATGTAGTGAAATAAAAACTCACAGTCGTAAAAGAAAAAATACAAAACAAAATAAGCAATTAAAGATAAGCTAAACGGAAAATAAAAACAAAATAAGCAACATCAAACAAATGCAGGAAAAAAATAAGGACAAATAAATGACGACAAATAAAAAAAAAGCAGATATAAATATAATAAACGTGAATACAAATATAAAAAAATACAGTTAAATCATAAAAAAAGCAAAAACAAAACTAAATATCTGTAAATAAACATACATATATAATAAAAGTGAAGGAGAAAGTAAAGGAAACACAAGAGTTCAACATAAAGATGAGCAATAAATTAAACAAGCATAAAAATGATAAAGCTTAAGACTAAAATATAACAATGAAAATACATAAGATTATGCCAATATGTAGACAGGAAGGGTGAAAAGCAGCAATACAATATCTTGCTGTACCTGTACATGTAAAAAAGAAAATAGAATAATAAAGTTGTATTTTATGTGTGGTGTGAATGCTAGCGTCGATCATTCACACCACAGGGCAGCAATGCTTTTGTGTTGCATTGAGGTGAGTCACGTCGCAGGCAGGTGGGCGATAAGGCTTGTGACAATATCAAATTCCAGCAAAGAGGCAAACTTTGTGTGTTAATCTTCTTATCCTATAAGAGTAGTGGATTGTTTGGCAACAGAAAGAAACGGTCTCACTGACCTCTCTTCCCATTCCAGGTCTGTGACCCGCTCTTACTACCGTAACTCGGTAGGGGCCCTGCTAGTGTTCGACCTGACCAACCAGGCCTCCTTCGACCACATCAGGGAGTGTCACGCCGAGGTGTGCGAGCGAGTCCAGCCCTACAAGGTCCTCTTCGTCCTGGTGGGCCACAAGTGCGACATGGACGCCCACAAGGAGCGAGCAGTGAGTCGGGAGGAGGCTGAGAAACTGGCCCTACTTTTAGGGGTGCCTTATGTGGAGGCCTCGGCCAAGACTGGTCAGAACGTCAAGGCTGCCTTCGAGCTGTTGGCTCGGGGGGTCTACCTGGGCCTGATGAACGGGGAGGTGGAGCTGCAGGAGGGTTGGGATGGGGTTAAATGTGCAGCACCGCTGACTCTGCAGGCGCACAACACCAGTCCGGGTCAGCCCGTCTCGGCACGCAAGAGCAAGAAGTGCTGTGACTAGACTGAGCTCAAATTCAAACATTACATCTACTGTATGTGCACTGTCACTCTGAAAGTATGGGGGGCTTATTTTTTTGTTTTGATTTAAATAAATCATAGTAGTCAATTAAATGAGATGACAAATGAGAAAATCTGAAATAACACTTTTTTTTTTTTTAAATCAGTCCTAAAAATCTATAAAATTATTTCACATTATTGTAATTTATTGAGGGATAGTGAATGTTTTAACATTGTTGATGAAATTGTTACATGAAATATGTGATAGCTATACATTTATTTGACTTCATATTTACTTAATTTGAGCACCGCCCCCCCAAATGTATTACCTGCGTACATATTCATTTGATGTTAAATGTTACACTCAAGTATTTAAGACTGCCTTCGTAACCAGAAATTATTTAATGTTGGTTCCTTTGAACTTAAAAAATAAAACACACACAGGTCTTATATGTGAAAGATGTCAAATATGCTACTAAAATATTAATAATATGAAGCAGTACAATCCCAACTGTTACATTTGTGGCACATCTCTTGTATCGGATTCCATTCCATTGTGCAGGTGTACCTAATGAAGAGTCCAGTCCAGTGACTGTATTTTTGCCCCCCTCCCCAAAAATTGTTCAGCATCTGACAACACGAGTGAGCGATTGTTTGACGCTCCGATGTTGACAATTATTAAAAAAAAAAAAAAAAGAAGAAGAATGCCCCGGGGTACATTAGGATATCGTCGCGGAGTGATGTTTGAAAAGGCAATTACTGTCGCTCGGTGTGACGAATGAGACTCCTGCGTCCCCGCAGCCAATTTATTTTGCCTCTAAGACACTCTCTCCCCGAAGACTCACTATAGCTACTGTGCTGAGCAAGATTGTTCTTTGTAAATAAACAGCAAGTGAAGTGATTAAATGTCACTTTATGCCCTTTAAAGTCACTCCCAACACCACTGGAGCTCTGTGTGGTACATTAGCCGAGTACTTTTACTTCCACTACAAGCTTCTCTCGTCTTAATTGGCCAGCGCTAAATTGCACAGCTTCGTAGATATTCACTTCCTGTGTATGCATGACATTTGTTATTAAAATTCATGCTTAAAAGGTGATTAAATAACTTTAATTTAGCAAAAAAAAGTTTTCTGGTCATTGGGTCATTATATGAATGCATATTGACAACAGGTTTTGTGGTCATTTCGGCATTATACTAATGCATATTGGCACCGTAGGCTCGAGTCACAGCCTTCAATTTGACGTATGACTTGATATGCGTTGTTGCAAATAGATTTTTAATGCAACCAAACATTTGGAGTCACTATCTACTACGAAGGTTGGAGATGTGTTCTCCGGCCATTACATCGTCAATGAAGTGCATATTGGGAAAATATTTGTAGATCTAGAAAGCGCTCGCCACAGCCTTTAATTTGAGGTATGACTCGATATGGTTTATTGCAAATTGATTTTTCGCCACCAAATGCCAGTTCAGTCGCTATCCACCTCCTATATCACCACAAGTTTGGAGATGTGTTCTTCAGCCATTACATCATCAATCGAGTATATATTGGGAAAATACTTGTAGAGCTGCAAAGCGCTCACCAAGGCCTTTAATTTGAGGTACGACTCAATAAGGTTTGTCGCAAATTGATTTTTGATAGCCAGGTGAACGCCAGTTCGCAGTGTCGCCATCTACCTACTGTATCTTCAAGAAGCAGCAGCACAAACACAGATGATGTTTAATGACAAGAGCAGAAACAAAAATAAGTCAAAAGAGATACATTAGTATGAGACTGTTTTGGCAATACACTGCAAAATAGGAAGACAATGAAATACTAATGTCAACAAATACAAATCTCCTTCAACAATCCTTGATACCCTACTTGGGAAAACAAAACCAAAATAAGGGTATAACTGATGCAGGGGGAAAAAAAAAGTCTTGCTACTTTTTGGTCGTCTTGCGGATCAGAGCCATCCTCTGAAACACAACAAAATACAAAATGTCAGGAGTAGTGAGCTACAATTTGTACTATTATTATTATTACGATTATTAATTGGGTTACCTGTTTGTGAGCCTCTGTGGTGCACGCCTTCTTAAACGGCCGGATCTCGTCTGAGCCGTAACCCGGGATCCACATGTTCCACTGGCGCTCTTAAATAAATCAATACAAACAGAAAGATAGTTCACCTCCTACAACCCACCGTGACTACAACGATTCAGTCCTTTTCAAATTATACTGCTGCTGTCTGACAAATGCCTTGTATCTACTAATTATCAAATCTAATTATTTTTAGCCGAGAGTATTATATAGACAGAGTATTAGGGCCACATTAAAAAAACAAAAATCTGAGGTTTACAGAATAACGTTGTAAATTGACGAGAAAAAAGCTGTACATTTACGAGAAAAGAGTTGTAAATTAATGACTTTATTGTCGTAAATTTATGAGAAAAAAAAAGGTGGAACTTTACGAGACATAAGTCGTGAATGTATGAGAATAAAGTCATAAATTTACGAGAATACAGTGGTAATATTACGTGTCAACGGGAAAATAGAGCGTAGCTCTTCAGGAAGAAAGGAAGGAAACTTTCCCCTTGCTTCAGGCAAGCTTTCATTTATGACGCGGCAGCAAAACAGAGCAGTTGAGCACAAACGGATTAGCATGTCCAGCCCTTCTCTCTTCCACCTTCCTTACCCCGCCCCTCCACATGCCAAAGGTCTCATAAGCCCCCCACCCCCCCTTCATAGCTCTTAGACAATGCCTGTAACAAAGTCAGAGTTTTTTTTCTCGCAAATTTACAACTATTCTTGTAATATTAAGTTTCTCGTAAATTTGCCACTTTATTCTCGTAAATTTACGACTTTATTCTTGAAATCTCAGATTATTGTTATATTGTTAATACTAACAGGCATTGCCTGAGACAGCTATGAAAAGGGGGGACTTATGTGACCTTTGGCAAAGGTAATATTATGACTTTTTTCATGTAAATTTCCTACTTTTTTTATTTACTTCATTCTCAAAATGTCAGATGTTTCCACCATATACTGTATATGTATATATATATATATATATATATATATATAACAGTGGCAGCTTTATAGTAAATTAACATTCAGTAAAATATGTTTATATTTTATTGTTTATAGTACGTTTTAGACAGCCAAAGAAAAATAATAAAGAAGAAGAAGAAAACCAAATGAATTTTGACAACTGGGTCAAAATTAAAAACAAACGGTTTTATTTTTTAAAATTAAGTGCAGTAACGTATTTTGTCGTTTGTTTGCAGACTAAAAATGAAACTAATGATCCAGTGTAGTACATAAACAGTCGCCTTCTTGAGATGATGCTCAATTTAGATTGACAGCCAATATGTTATGGTGCTGGATAAAGTTACCCAAGTCAAAAACTTACTAGCATCTTTGCAAAGGCTGATTTTTTTGTGTGGAATCGCTTGAGACTGCACAGGTGTACCTAATGAAGTGTCCATCAACCAAAGCAACAAGTATGCAAACACTAAGCCATCTCTTGGGAGTTTATGGCATGACATGGGGTCCTTTCATTTTCTATGCTGCTTATCCTAATTAGGGTGGCCTATCCCAGCTGACTTCGGGCAAGAGGCGGGCCAATCGTAGGCCACATATAGACAAACAATCATTCACGCTCACATTCATACCTATGGGCAATTTAGAGTCGACAATTAACCTAACATGCATGTTTTTGGAATGTGGGAGTACCCGGAGAAAACCCACACACGGGGAGAACATGCAAACTCCGCATAGAGACGCCCAACGGAGATTCGAACCCAGGTCTTCCCGATCTCCTGACTGCAACTCACCGAGATGTAACTGCACATCTTTGACCTCCAAGGTGTTGGACTTGCGATGGCGTGCCAGCTGACAGGCGGCCGTCACCACGCTCTCAATGAAGTCGTCTGCGATTTGCAGCAGCATCTGTCGGAGACGCATTGGGTCTTACATACAGTAAGAGAGTCTTAAAAATCAAGCAACGTGTGTGAGTTGAGCAGGCGTTACCTCCTCCACGTCCTCATCCAGCTGCTCGTTGGGGTCGATTTCTCTCACCAGGTCTTGTAGCTTCTTCTTGCTGAGCACCTGAGACCAATGCAGGGTTAATAATGCATACATTATTATTAACTTTGATTATATCTTACACCAATTAAAAACCCAGAATTCAGGGTTTACATTTACATCTAATTAGATTACAATGGCATTATGTGATAAGTTATTAGCATAATGCTTTTTTGCACAAACAGGCCAGATGAAAGGCATCAACAAACACCATGTGATTAATTGAAGCCTGGCGTTTATTAGAGCGGAGGCCAAACTACCGACAGCAGACAGGTTGTCAGTGCTTCATGTTTGTTGTGTCTGTTAGCAAGCTGGCTACTTCCTGGTTTGAGGGTGATGACGTCAGAAGGAGGAAGCGTACTGACCTGGGATCCTTCAGGGCTGCTTCTGCCTGCGGGACCAGGAGCTCCAATAACCTTCACTGCCGTTGTGGTGATGTTGGCCATGCTGAGGGCCCTCACTCAGGAAGACTGATGCCAAACTTGTCGATGTCTTGTTTTACTTTCAGAATCCTGCAGAAGCAACACTGTGGTGGATTATCTTTGAAGCGGGACCGCGTCCATATACCTGTGGACCAGGAGATGTCAGCTGACATTGGGTAAATTACGTCATTTAAACTGAATTAACTGCATTCTTTTATTTTATTGTTCGAGATGATATCGGATCAGAATTGCATGTTATCTTTCGTTGCACCGTCCATCCAGTAGTGCTTCAACTAAATTGACTTCTGTTGCAAAGCACCGAAGAGCCCCATTAGCGCTAATGTACATCCACTGCATGTAAAAAAAATAAAGCCTTCAAATTGACTCGTAGTGTTAACATGACACGCAACGGATCTGCTGCACAAACAGCGACCGTCTTATGCTAAAAACAAGACCATCTGCAGTGCTTAAACGTTAGCCGACAAAGCTAACATTAGCATCCACTATAACGTCTTGCCTCAAAGCATCGCACATGAACGCAGTCGTTTCATCCACTTACCCAACTACGCTGACATCATCTGTCCATGTTTTATTGCCGTTTTTGACGACGACAATGTGAGATAAAGACACAAAATACCCGGCTTTGAAGAGAGCAAGCAAAAAGCTGCGAGATTTTTTTTCCCCACGACTGTACTTCCGGTTGTTTTCGTCGACTTCCGGGAGTTAAAAGAGCGCCTCTCTTTCGCCACCTGCTGGACATTTTTAAACCTGCAACTAAAAACTATGCCTATTTGTTTACCATTCCAGAACAGCAAAAGTTACTCACAAATTAGGGTTTGATATTTATTAATGTACAATTTAAAAATATATATATAAATACATAATATATAAATATTTTGTTTATTGTAAATTAATATTATTTCATGGTAATGATTTAGTGAATATGTTAAACACAGGAAGTGAACATAACTATCTGTAACTGCTAAGACTTATGAACACTTAGTTGCTAAGTCCCACTCCTACCCCTGCCAAGACAGTTTCCCTGATGGCGGCATGTTTTTCTACCAATTTTGCTCAAGTTTTACACACGTGCTTGTCAGTCCTCTAAAAGTTTATACCAGTTTTTGCCTAATAAACACCCTAAAAGTTACAGTGGGTATTTTTTGCGCGCGCGCATTGAGCTGTGTGAGAAACTTCAAATCAATCAGACATATGGGACTTTAATAACAGTGTATTTGTCACCAAAATAATGACACGTGCAAACAGTAGAGGTGCAGTTTTGGGCAAAATTTCAGCCTTTTACGTGCAGCGGTTCAAGAGTAGAAGAGTTATAAAAACAAATACATATGCAGCCACGTGTGGCCCAGTGCTTTCGTCTCCAGTTGCAAGTCAAAGTCAGCAAAAATCAGCTTGGTAATGCTACATCTACCAAGTTTTGTCCTGTCCTGACTGTGACAGACATACAAAATGAAAGCAAAAGTGCTGGCACGCTTTATTATTAGCAGCCCCGGTGATATAATCTTACACGCTGCTTTGTGCTGATTACATGGATGTATAATAGGGGTGGGTTGCATTATACGTATACGATTTTTTTTTCTCCATGTCCCCTCCGGGGCTCCGTAGCATTAGGTGTAAAACCTAAGCCAAATTTAATGTAATCGACTCGCCGTGGGAACCCCCTATGAAGGAAAAAGGAGAAGGTCCAGTTTAGGCTCGGTGTGATTGGCTAACACCTCTGGGCCAAAAACACCATCAGCCACGCCTCTCTGCACTGAAAGTACTTTAGCAGACGTATTTTGTCTTCCGTCACAATTTCTTCTGCTTGTCGCTCTATGTATTTATCTCTGACATTAATTCTGTGTTTTTTCAACCCTAATTTACTGGAATGGGATCAAAACTTCCTATTGCATGCCTTACATTGGCCACCCTGATCGATGGCCTCAGTGGTAAATATATTTAAGCTAATATTCAGTGTTTTGCTGGTAATATTTAAGCCTTGATTTTGTGCTGATTTCCTGTTAACTTATGTTATCCTGTACAATTCCGTATGCTGTTTTACTGATCGTCAAGTCAAGATTTTGCAAGGCATTTTTTATTAATATTTTTGAATTGGAACTCATCTTTTAGGAGTGATTCAAATGTAAAAGTGCTAACTAAAGCTCACGCTTGGAATGGCACCGAATGTGGCAGAACCTGTTTTTCTGGGTGTGGCCGACTTTAGCCACATGTGTGCCATTTAGTTGTTTTCACTTTTGTTCGAAGGAAAAACCGGCACGTGTTCCATGTGACCGAAAATGTTCCATAAAAAAAACATTGAAAATGCCGTTTTTGATGCCACATACATCTTCACATCAACACATGCAATCCTTTGTGTTAAGATTTCTATTTGGATAACTGACATTCCGTGTTAGCTTTGTTTTTTTCAACAAAAGAACAGTGCGGGTATGCTAGCATAACGGATTTAAAGGGTTAAAAAACAATATAATTATAATTAATAATTATAAATAATATATTAACGCAATTAATATGGCTGAACAAACTTTAAAGATTGACTTGTTTAAAGTGGAGAAATTAATATACAGTAATTTAAAAGAATATTTTTCATATTATATAGTATATATTTTTTAAAATTAATATTATAAAAAATATATTTTAATGTGATATTTTAATAACAGTTTTTGGGAAGCTGACGTTTTTTGTCCTGAGGACCTTGAGCATGAGTCTTTGTTTTAAATCGGACTAATTTAGTGGCGACCTGTCGTACCCTGTTGTACCCCGCCTCTTGCCCAACGTCAGCTGGGATAGGCTCCAGCACAGCAGTTTTTGGGAAGCTGACATTTTTTCTGATGAAATGTTTGTGCAGGTGATTTGCTGATACGAGGACCAGAGGAGGCCGTCCTGGAGGGCGACAGTGTCAGGCTGGAGTGTATGTTCACGGACCCAGCGTTAAACATCAGCAGGGTCAGATTCGAAGTGTTCTCGAAGGTGAGCCATGATGTCATCATTACATTGCATAGAATGAAAAAACGTAGCTCTCTAATTCATTACCTGCACACCTCACAAACGGCACTGTCTCTTGCGCCAACAGTGGCTAGCGATTTGGCGCACGGTTTGGAAGGGCTCGTGGTGCTTCTACTCGTTGCACGTGAAGCAAGTGAAGAACAAGATGGTGCTGGAGATCCCCCGAGTGGCCAGCTTCTCAGAGAGTCTTTTCCGCTGCGTGTCGGACGACGATACGCTGACGGAACCTAACAACGCCTCCCAGGCTCTGTCCTTCAAAGTACACTGTGAGTGCTCATGTTGTGAGAGCCGGGGCGGTGACCTCTGAGAACAGCACACAGGAGTTTATCACTGCCAGATACACACTTTGCGTTAAACAGCATCCATGGCACGGCCACCCAGATAATCAGCGTCCTCTATCTTCCCCACAGCCGCTGCAATCGACCCGAAGTGGTGTGCGATAGGTTGCTAGGTCTCCTGGTGGGAGGAATCAATAAAAGGCATAGAGATTAGAAAGGAGGCAGGGGTGGAGGAGCTGGACCAGTAAGGGCCTTCTACTGAGATGGAAAAGAGTAAAAGAGCCATTATTCACAACTCTGCGTCTCAATAAGTCGATTACTGTATCATTATTATTGACTACTGGGGACAGTGAGCCGCTTTCTTGCTCCGATGTGCCCCCTGTAGTTGGAAAGTGGAACTTACCACTAAGGCACTGTGGAAACACAGGATACATTTGAATCAATGTCCAATGAAACACAGCTAATGATACTTTTAAAAATATATGAATATTTTATTCATTTCTGTGCTACTTCAAAGATATTTTTGTGATGCAAATGTTTTCATCTTTTGAACGCATATTGTTTTGAGAAGCCAAACTCTTTACTTAATTGTCCCCAGCAACTAAATGGAACTACGTCCTTCATCACGGAAATCTGACCAGAACTGGACTTAGGAGACCGAGTGCAAAAAATCCGGGCTATCCCTTTAAAATAGTGCAGAGTGTGGGCATAATTTGTAGAAGCACTGCACACAACTCACTGTGAGCTGCAAGCGACTGTACTGTATTGTTGGTTTAAATATGCCCACATGTCGTCCTGGTAGACCTGAGGGAGGTGCAGTTCTCCAGAGTGGGCTTGGGCAGATTGTTGAAACTCCCACAGGAACTCAGAGTGCGACGCGGGGACGACGTGGCGTTGAACTGCTACGCCAGCTCCTCGGAGGTGGCCAGATACTACTGGCTCAGGGAGGTGAGTGGAAAACTGACCTTTTTATTTATGTTTTACTTTCTCTTTCTCCTCCAGTTTTGTTTTGGCAGCGTTTCATCCTCTCTTCCCCTTTTTTTAGTTGCTGTTTGTATTTTCTTGTCATCTGTCTTTGGCTGAGAACAGGCCTCCTCGCTGGGGGGACTAAAGCTTGCCAACTTGTAAAGAATGGCTACTTTAATGAGGTCTAGACAAGAGCAAGTCCACCCCTAAAACATTGATCTTCATAGATGTTTAATGATTTGTCCTTTTGTACTGTTGACAAACAATGAATTATTAAACTGCTTTGCTCAACCCCCACCCGAAGGACATTCATCTCACACTGACGGCCCGATATGCCGAGCTCAGGGAAGGTGATGAGTCGACAGATGTGTTCAAGCTCTTTTGATAAGGAAACAGATATACTGTACATTGTAAAGGCAAAATCATGGCCCAGACCTCGATTCTAAATATCGGGCAACGATATCAGGTCATTTTTTCAATCTTTATTCTCCTTCTGGCATTAAAATTTGTTTTGTAAATCAAATATGATTCAGAATGATGTAGATGTACTTGCACTAGGTAATACATTGTTTTAAAAAGAATAATAATCAAAATAATTCTAAATATTCCTTCAGGGGTTAAAATGTGTGTAATAATGTATTATATCATGACATTGTATTAAATAGGTAACAATAAATTAAACAAAGGACATAAATATTCATTCATTCATTTTCTATGCAGCTTGATCCTCATTAGGGTTGCATATATAGTAACAAAATATAATAAGAAAATATGACTTAAAAATACATTCCATCGATATTAAAATGTATTTAAACATACAAATTATTACATTTATTCATGGCAATTTGTACCAGAAGTCAAATTGAAAAAATATTTTAATGTTTTAAAATAAACTTTATTACATGTACGGTATTTATTTATTTTTTTTACTTTACTGTATTTTAGGGATTAAACTCCTGTTGTAGTTAATTCCATTCAAAATAAATTACACCAATCGCATCTTCTAATAAATTAAAGAAAAATAAGCACTTCATGAAAACAAAATATTAGACTTTTTCTGCAAGAAAATTAAGGCGAAATGTATGCTATCTGGACATTGATATGATATGTTGAGATCAATTAACTAGCATTGTTGTAACTAATTAATTAGTTGTTTGTGAAATTACTGCTTGGCTTGTCTGATATTGAAAGAATCCTACTGATTTTCTCTGGAATATGGCAAAGGTATGAACCAGTCAGTCACTTATTAAGGCGTCGGTCTTAACCTGGGTTTTAGTTGGGAGTGCCACGCTGAAGTTAAGCGTGATATGATCCTCATGTGTGATTATTTGCTCGGTACTTCCACTACCTGGCTGGGTACACACTTCCTGTCAGTGTAACTGACAGCTATGCAGTAGCGACTGTCAAAGAGGTGACAAAAATGACACAAGAATAGGAGCGTGGTTCTGGTGTTCTGATGTGTATTTTAATGCACGTTATCAGTGTGTGGATTTAGGGCAGGGAGTGGCATCCCGTCCCAGCGTCCCATTTTGACAGACAGAAGCCCTGCAGGACAGAGACACAACCCAGCCAGCACATTTGCATAGAAAATGCTGCTTTGGCTCGACTTGCCCTTTTGTTTATTTACTTATTTCCTTTTTGGGAAATCTTAATTCCATTCAAATCGAAATGGATGTTTCTTGGCAGGAGTTGTCGCTCCCCCGGAAGCCAAATCATTTGCATGGTGTAATGTCTTTTTATTTTTTTTTTGCGGTTTGTCTTCCTGTCGCCATGTTGTTGAGTTCCATCTCATAATAGTGATGCTATTCTAGTGTCAGCCATTCATCCCGCTCCCCTGCCATCTCATTACGCCTCGTCGTTGTTGTTGTAGCTCCTGCATTCTGGTGTTATCTGGGTTATTGACTTGTGTCAGTGTGTGTACACGCGTCGGGATTAGCGCACTGGGGAAATTGACTTCACTCGAGTCTTTAAGGTGCTGCTTTATTTTTTTAACAGCTTCCGTTATTCTCTCTCTTCAGAATGATGACTGGATGCTGCCCTCGTCCCTGCTAAAACTGAAAGGAGTGAGGGCCACAGATGCAGGAGTGTACACGTGCACGGCCGAGCATCCCACCGTGCCGCTCAGGAAGTGGCGCAACATCAGCATCGTTGTTCTTCCTGGTAAGATAACTGTTCTCCGGCGTCAAAGTCAAGGCTGCCTGAAAGTAACGCACAATGGATGTTATCTGTCCAACCCGACCAACAAAAACGACTGCAATCGCTGTGATATGCATGCCAGGCCGCTGGTTGGCGATGTCACTGGAAGGAAACATCACGCACACATTCACGAACAGCTGATTTTAGAATATTACCCGCCATAAACGCTCCAATTTACACTATTTGATTAACAGTCGAGTCTGCGGGTGTGTGGTTCCTCGGTTTTCGTTATTAATTTGTACGAGCACCGAAGCAAATTTTCCCGTAAGAAATCATCTAAATCCAATTAACCTGTTCCAGACATACAACATTATAAACAAAACATAAAGAATAATTGTACGTTTACATGCCAAAAACCAAGTGAAATAATTAAAAGTGATGAATTATATGGATAAATCAACATTTAACATCATTTTTATCTTAATTGAAGACTCTTGTTGGTGAAAACGGTGAGGAGCAGGGGCGGGGATGTCGTCTTTGTACCCTTCGAGGAGTTCCTGCTTGAATTAAATCATGTTTCTCACCTTGGGAACCTTTGGCCAACCGATTCCAACCGGAATGACACAGTACGGGACAAACGGACTAGTTTGTTGTCTGTAATGTTGTACGATAACGGCGACAGTGTGCAAAATATTTTCCAATAATCGAGACAGTGTATGAAAATTGTTGGATAGCTGACATTTTTTTGTCGAAAACCTAATCTTTCGAAAACTGGGGTTTGACTGTAACCTCTGGCATCTAATTGGTCCTGAGTCAAAAAAACATTGGCAACAGCTGTGGCTGGAGGCGACCTACATATATACCTACATATATATATATATATATACATATACATATACATATACATATACATATACATATATATATATATATACATATATATATATATATATATATATATATATATATATATATATATACATACATATATATATATATACACACATATATATATATATATATATATACATATACATATACATATATATATATGTATATATATATATATGTATGTATGTATGTATATGTGTGTGTGTGTGTGTGTGTGTGTGTTTTATTAACTCCACAATGGCAGTACAGTCGTCCCTCCTTTATAGTAGCTAATTGGTTCTAGACCCAACTACGATTTAAGAAGCCAAAAACTTACCACTTCCACATGGAATAGGAGGAGAACTTTTCCCCCTCTATAAAACTGAGGGTATTTGTCCATACTTCCACAAAAAGGTAAAACTGATTCAATGTTCTCGATCTTAATAACAGTTCAGAGGACCAACTTTTCTTCGAAACACTGGCTTCTCTTGCCTATTCACTGGCCTTCCACAGCGTTACACAAGTGCTTTCGGCTTCCCAGCATGCCATGCAGCACATGTTTTGTAAAAAGATGTTTAGAGTTAACATCGTTGATGTTTGTTATTCCCCATAGTAGTAGTAGTTGCCCTAGGTGTGTTTACTGGTACATCTGTTACATGTTGTGCTGTATTGAAAAAAGTCACATCACTTTTTATGTTTTAACTTTTCTTCCTGCCACTCACACACACCAGTGACCTGGTGACACAGAGCAGACCCGCCGGGGGGAAAAAAGTAAGTCAAATGCCCACCATCTTTGTCCGTCTTCCTTAACAACATCTTCTAAACCACCCTTGAAACGTTTTCCACCTCCCCTGCAAGGATGAAGAACGTTATCGCAAAGTAGTCTGAGATTCTTCAATCAGGGGCCCACCCGCTGTCCCGGCGGCTTGACAGTTTGTCTTTGTCCCACCAGGCAAACTGTCTTATTTTTCACGCAACGCTAATAGTCAAGCGGCGCGCTAATTTCATTACAACATTCCGGCTAATCCAATTAGGCTGCCTCATCTGTCTCCATCATCTTTATCACTGACCTATGAGAGGACTGCAGCATCGGAGCTCTCCGCCCTGTTTAAAACGCCATCCTCGCTCACCCTCTAAAAGTGCCATTAAGCCATTGTGCGTTATTTATTATGGGAGAGATCGTACCGCTGCGGCAGCTGACTCCCAGGTCGCCGTCATGCCAAAGTGTCTCCGCTTTCTTTCCCCCGGAGCGCATCTGCTAATTAAACAGGAAATCATTTCGGGGGATGCTAGTAATGATTTGTCATCCTTGAAGGGCTCTCCAATGTCGTATGTTGTAGCTTTGCTGTAAAACTGCAAGGCAAGAATGGGATGGCTGACTGTAAATGACATTTGTGGCACCCGCTGTTATTTTGTAATACATGCTAGCATACAAAAATGCAAAGATACCATACCGGCCTTCCATCAGGTAGCAACAATAATATCCCGGTCTGCGGGGTTGCTGTGTTATGTTACGCTGATGTATGACTGACTTGTGAGATGCACGTCTCTCCTCACGCTTGATGGCTCTGCTCTACAGAAGACGCCCGTTGGTATGAGTCCAACACCGGTCAAGTTACACTGGCGTCCTCGCTGGGGGTGTTCATGGGACTCTCGGCTCTCATCAGCGTGTGCACGTACCGCAGGAAGAAGAAGGCCAAGACCACCAAGGAACCCATGTAAGATAAAGCGATACCTCGCCTGTCTCCTATTTTCTCGTCAATTGTTTTTTGCACCTTTTTCCAAAAAAGCTCTGCTGATGACATTTATTTTTTGGTCATTTTAAGACCTCAAGTTTAACACTTATTTTGACACATGAATGATAGTTACTGCTATAATATTGCAGTACTGTACAGTACCTGTAATTTAATGAGGACTTGCAGTATTGTGCTGTGATTTCTTGCCTGTCTCCTGCTTTCTCGTCACTGGGGTTTTCCACCCGTTTTCAAAGAAACTCTTCAAAGAAATGATATTTTGATTTAATATCACTTTACTGTAATTCTTACTGAAGTAGGTCACTGTTGTACAAGTAGATGTTTTATTTTGCCTGTCTCCTGCTTTCTCGGTATTTGATTTTCACATCTTTTTCCCCAAAAATCTCCTGATGAAATAGATTCTTTAGACATTTTAAGACCTCAAGATTAACACACATTTTGGCGCATTAACAATGGAGCTACTGGTATAATATTGCAGTATTGTACTTGTATTGTAGATTTCTTGCCTGTCTCCTGCTTTCTCATCACTGGGGTTTTCCACCTCTTTCAAAGAAACTGACTTTAAAGAAATGATATTTTGATTTAATATCACTTCACTGTGAGTTTTACTTAAGTAGGTTGTCGGAGATTTTTCTTGCCTGTCTCCTGCTTTGTCATCACTGAGGCTTTTAGACTTTTTTTCAAAGAAAATCCATTCATCCATCTTCTATGGCACTTATCCTCACTAGGGTGTAGGGTCACGGGGGTATGCTGGAGCCTATCCCAGCTGACTTAAGGAATAGGCGGCGTACACCCTGGACTGGTTCAAAGAAACTCTTCAACATTTTTTATTTGGATTTTACAGTGTTTCTCGTTACATCGGGGGTCACTTTTCGTGGATTCGATCTTTCGCAGATTTGTTTAAGTGCAATTTTGCACAGCGTTTGTTTAAGTTTTTTTGTTTAAGTGCAATTTTCCCAAAGTATGAACGCGTCCTTGTGGTGTATTAGAGCGATCTATCGGTGCTCTGTTGCATGTGTCTGTTATTGTATTTACAACTGCTACCAGTAGAGGGTGTTGTATACTCATGTGAGCATTGAAGACATGTCCAGTTCGACTTAGGAAATGTAGAGCCACAACAGTCCCGATTGGCTAAGGGAGAACCCGTCCATTGTGTTCTGCGTTCTTATTGGCTGTAAACCATTGTCAATCAATCTTCGTGCAGGACTGCCTTATATTTTTATTTATTGCAGGTTATTTTGGGAACCTATCCCCCCGTGATAAATGAAGGAACACTGTATATAACGTTGTGCTAACTCTTAATTAAGTAGGCTGTCGTCATAGATGTTTTTTGCCTGTCTCCTGTTTTCTCGTCACTTGTTTCCAAAGAAATGCTTCGACAGTATCCATTCTATTCCGTTGGTCTCTTCATCACACTGACTTTTTTTTGTTTTCCTCTGTAGCGATGACCACTCTCAGCTCAAGCCCATCTACAAAGGCAACCTGGAGTGTCTCCCTTCAAACAGGGAAGACAAACACCTTCTCGTGTGACGCCACTGTGAGGATGGAATGGAGAGGAATGGAAGTGGAGTCACAAGGAAGATGGAGTGTGTAGCCAGAGAGTGAGGGATGGCGTACTTAGAGGCGACTAGATGGTTATAGATGATGACGAGCAGAGAGAGCGAGGCTATCGGGAGCAGAGCAGAAATACTCCAAAAAAGACAAAAATTACTCATGCACTTACGACATTTATTCTGCAGTGTGGAAAAAGTGTGTTTTCTGGTTGTGCAGCCATTTTATTTAGCGTGACAGCATTTAACCATTTAGAAGCAGTGGTGCAGCTAGAATCCAAGTCGTCGTCATGCAGAATCAGCAGCAGAGCCCTAAGCTTGGTCTCTGTGTGGTTTTGAAGGCATCGTGGTCCAGTTTGGTACTATATATGACTTACCTTTTTTCATTGGGTCTTCTTTACATGTGAAAGAAGCTCTCTTTTACTCACTTAAACAAGCAAACTGTCAAATACATATATATATATATATATATATATATATATATATATGTGTGTGTGTGTATATATATATATGTATACTGTATATACTGTATATACTGTATATGTATAGTAAACACAAAATAACATTTTTTCAGACCTTTTTTTTTTTGATTGATCAATTTTGATTTTTTTTTTTTTTTTTAATATGCCGCAGGCCAACAAAAAACGAGCTGCGGCCATAGATGGCCCCTGGGCTGGACATTGGACACCACTGCTCAGTATGCTGTGTTTAACAGCCTACTAAAATAACCCCATTAGATTCTTCAGTAATAACAGTGCTCTGCTGTTTTTAGGAATCTGCTGCAAAAACGTTCTCAAGTTTGAGCTTGAATCCCTGCCATAGGAAATCTGCCCCCACCCCCCCATTCCCCGTTTGTAGGTTCCACTGTACTGAACTTTTTCCCTGCATCAAGGAAGTTGATACCACTAAGCGACCAATTGCACCCACTAGGAGGCATTGTTGCATGATATCGGGGATTGCTAGCATACCATTTGATGGTCCGCAATTAATTTCTTTCTTTTGGAAGTTGGGTGAGGGCGTCTATCAGTGTTCCCATGCATTTTGTAAAATAATTTCAAAAAGGCTGCTGTCTGGAAGGCGTCACGGCGTCTTTGGATAGGTCGTTGACACATTTTACACGCAACTGACTGTGACAGTGAATCAGCCGCCATGCTCAGTTTGTGAAATAGAGGAGTCTTGTCTTCTGCTTTGTCATTATTGGGTCTTCCACCCTGTTTCAGAGAAGAAGGAATTTCAAGGTTCTGTTTGTCGGGTTTTGTGAGGGAAAGTATTGTAATTGAAAGAAATCCTTTCGTAGGTCCCACTTGTCCAGGACCACTGCTTTGGAGTTTTAAAGTGTAAATATAGTTCTTCACCCAATAAAATGTTAATTTGGTTGTATTGCGATAAGTTAAGATAACAATGGATCATTTGATTGACTTGTGATGTTTTGCCCCTCTATAAAAATACTGTATATCTACAAACTTGATTTTATACTTTTTTTTTTCAACAGTATTTGTTATTATTTTGTTATTTACCATTTAACTTTTTTGTCCTTTCATTTATTAGCCAGCAAGGTACTTCCTGGTGTATGGAAGGTGACTTCAAATGGACGGTACTAACAACCTAATAACATAAGTCACGATCACGGTTTTTCAAAAGTATTTCAATAAATATTATTGATCCATACATTAAGTATCCATACTTAATGCTCTATTTTCTATGACATCACCATGGAGCGTCAAGATCATCGAGCTGAGGATGATGTTTTGTGAAAATGTTGAATATGTGTGTTCAGAAAACTAATTTCTTGCACTGTTTGTGCTACAGCACGCTCTTATATCCCATTCATCTCCTTCTGCAAGGCTTGTAATAATATCAAATCCTTCTCGTCCGACAGCCAGACTGACCCTATGACTGATTTTGACTGCATTCCCAGGGCCAGTATCATTTATTTGGCATTGTTGCGACTTCTTTGAACTTCAGCAGTTAGCCGGTTAGCTTGACTTGCTAGCAGCTAGCAGCACTTCTAACTTGTTTATTTCAAGGAATTTGTACCTCTCGCCCATCCGAGTTAAAGTTGAGGGAGTCAGCAAGCAGTCCTGATTTCTCGTATGCTCAGCAGAGCTCTTGCCATGCACGTCCTCTCCAGTCAACACCTACGAAAAAAAAATGAATTATTCGACAACAGGCACAATAATCCCTAATAAAAAATAAATGCACGGGCAACTTTTGCGGCCATTACCCATGCAAAGCTGAAACTCAACTCTGAATCCCCGACATCACTTCCTGTCTGTCTTTCTTTCAGGTCCCGTAAGGAAGGCATTTATAGTAACACTTGCGAGTATTATTTATGTCTTAAATGGCTTATTTTCTGTCATTATGTCTATATTGTGTAGTACAAGAGTAAAGGTGACTATAGGGGCGTTATTTTATGTGTAGGGCGAACTAATAATGTTAAAAAAATTGTATTTAGAAGGTCATAAACTGGCTTTCTAAGCTCGAAAATATTCCATTTATAAACAAGGAATCGTACTTCTCAGAAATGAACCAATCACGGTCGGGTCTGGAACCAATTGACCATGATAAACGATGGATTACATTAATATATTTGATGCTGAATGATCCATTTTGGCACAAGTTATGTCACGGTGCGGTTGGGTGCCGGTCTGGGAACTCCCAATGCAGAGGCTGGAGGCAGGTAGGTGAGCACTGAATTTATTCTGTCCCAGAACTCACAACGAAAAGCGATGGTGACAAAACAGATACACCATGAAAAAATGAAACACAAATAATGCCGGTTGGAGGCAGAGTCTGCTGAGCGCTAGCAAGAGACTGGAAACAATACGAGGCTGAGAGACACACACGGCTGGAACGTGGTGTAGCGAAGGAATAATCCGGCGTTCTCCAGCTGTCCGTAGTCAGTTTAAGTAGTGGCGTCGGCACTCAATTACAGGTGCGTTCAGCAGCTCCGCCTCCAGCCCGGAACTAAGGATCTGGACAGAAAACACAGAAAAGGCACGGGAGACGAGGGCAACGAGAGAGAGCCCTGTGAAACGTGACAGTATTTCCCCCCCTTAACAAAGGGCGCCACCTGGCGGCCTACCTGGCTTCTCCGGGAAGCGACTGTAAAACTCTGATAGTAATTGGGGATCCAGAATGAGGGCACGAGAGATCCACGAGCGGTCCTCGGGGCCGTAACCCTCCCAGTCGACCAAGTACTGAAAACCCCTGCCCCTTCTTCTCACATCCAGAATGGCCTTGACCGTGAATGCGGGATGGCCGTCGATGAGCCTGGGAGGAGGAGGAGGCACCTCCGGAGGGCTTAGGTTGCTGACACTGACTGGTTTGATGAGGGACACATGGAAAGTAGGATGAATTCTGAGGGAGTCCGGGAGCCTCAGCATGACGGCCGAGGGACTGATGACCCGTTCCACAGGGTAAGGACCGATGTACTTGGGTTGTAGTTTCTTGGAGTCCGTGTGCAGGGGTAGATCGCGAGTAGATAGCCACACCCTCTGTCCAGTCTTGTACTCAGGGGCCACCGACCGATGTTGATTGGCCAAACGCTGGTTACGCTCGGCCGTACGTGCCAGTGCTGTCCGGGTATTCCGCCAGGCTAGGCGGGCGCGGCGCAGGTTGGCTGACACGGAAGGGACCGCCGACTCCGCCTCCAGTGAAGGGAAAGCTGGAGGTTGGTACCCGTAGGCCCCGTGGAAAGGTGAGAGGCCTGTGGCTGAGCTGACCAGGGTGTTGCGCGCATACTCAATCCACGGCAGATTGAAGGACCATGAGGCTGGCTGCTGGTGGCAGACGCAGCGGATGGCGGATTCCAAATCTTGGTTAGCTCTTTCTGACTGGCCGTTAGTTTGTGGGTGGTAGCCGGAGGACAAGCTCGCTGACGCACCCAAGGCCCTGCAGAAGGCCTTCCAAACTGCCGAAGAGAATTGTGGTCCCCTGTCCGAGACCACGTCGCAGGGAATACCGTGAAGCCGGAAGACGTCTTTGACCAAAAGTTGAGCTGTCTCCAGTGCCGAGGGGAGCTTGGGGAGGGCAACAAAATGGGCCATTTTGGAAAAACGATCCACGATGGTAAGAATGACCGTGTTGCCATTGGATGGTGGGAGACCAGTCACAAAGTCCAGTGCCACATGGGACCACGGTCGGGAGGGGATGGGCAGGGGGCGCAGCAGCCCCGCTGGGGCTTGATGGGACGGCTTATTCCGGGCACAACTCGCACAGGCGGCCACAAACTCCTTGACGTCCGAGCGGAGGGAAGGCCACCAGAACCGCTGAGACAGGAGGAAGATTGTGCGTGATACTCCCGGGTGGCACGCCAGCTTGGATTCGTGAGCCCAACGTAGAACCTCCGGGCGCAGCTCTGCGACCACAAACAGGCGACCAGCGGGGCAGTCCCCCGGAGGAGAGGAGTCCTTGGTTGCCTCCGCCACTCGCTTCTCCACGTCCCACTGTAGGCCTCCCAGGATGCGGGACTGAGGAAGGATGGTCTCTAGTTGAGGTAAGTCCACAGGTGGGGAATGCATCCTGGAGAGTGCGTCCGGCTTGCCGTTCTGGGATCCAGGGCGGAACGTTAGCGTGAAGTCAAACCTGGCCAAATAAAGTGCCCAGCGCGCCTGCCTGGGATTAAGTCTCCGGGCAGATCGGAGGTAGGCCAAGTTTTTATGATCTGTGTGTACAACAAAAGGGACCTCCGAGCCCTCCAGCCAGTGCCTCCACTCCTGCAGCGCCAAGACGACCGCCAACAGCTCCCTGTTGCCAATATCGTAATTACGTTCTGCTTGGGTCAGGCGGCGTGAGAAGAAGGCGCAGGGGTGCAGCTCGTGATCGATGGTGGAGCGCTGGGAGAGGACGGCCCCGACGCCGGTATCGGAAGCGTCGACCTCGACAACAAAAGGAGAGTGAGGGTTAGGGTGAGCAAGAACCGGAGCAGAGGTGAAACAGGACTTAAGCTTCTCAAAGGCGGAGTTAGCGTCTGGGGTCCACATAAACTGAACTTTAGTAGATGTGAGCCTGGTCAAAGGTTCTGCAACCCGACTGAAATTCCGAATGAAACGACGGTAAAAATTTGCGAAGCCCAGAAACCTTTGAAGGTGCTTACGTGATGTAGGAGTGGGCCAGTCAACCACTGCCTGGATTTTGGCAGGATCGGGTCGGAGTTGCCCCTTCTCCACAATGAACCCCAGAAAAGAAACTGATGAAGAGTGAAAAGTGCACTTCTCCGCCTTAACAAAAAGCTTGTTCTCGAGAAGTCTTTGGAGGACTAACCGAACCTGCTGAATGTGTTCTTCGAGAGAAGTGGAAAAAATTAAAATGTCATCTAAATACGCAAAAACAAAACGTCCAAGCATATCACGGAGGACATGGTTTATGAGACCCTGGAAAACTGCGGGAGCATTCGTGAGGCCAAAAGGCATAACTAAATATTCAAAATGACCCAATGGTGTGTTAAAGGCGGTCTTCCACTCATCCCCCTCGCGGATACGGACGAGGTGGTAAGCATTGCGGAGGTCAAGCTTGGTGAAAAAATTTGCAGAATGCAGAGAGTTAAATGCGGAATCTAATAAAGGAAGTGGATATTTGTTCTTAACTGTGATATTATTAAGTGCGCGATAATCAATGCAGGGGCGGAGTGACTTGTCCTTCTTTTCAACGAAAAAAAACCCAGCGGCAAGTGGTGAGGAGGAGGGGCGGATAAGACCGGAGGCAAGTGAGGAGGAGATGTAATCTTCAAGTGCCTCTCTCTCAGGTTTAGAAACATTGTACAGGCGTGAGGAAGGGAGAACCGCACCCGGGTGGAGATTAATACAGCAATCATAAGGGCGGTGGGGGGGGAGTGATGTGGCTTTATCCTTACTGAAAACCTCTCTGAGATCATGATACATGTTAGGAACCAAGGTGAGGTCGATACTTTCCTGCGAGGTGGCGCGAGCGGCCGCGGACCGAGGCCACACCCCCTTGCAACAGTGCGTGTGGCAAAACACGCTCCAACCAACAATGGCAGGTCTGGCCCAATCTATGTGCGGATTGTGTCTGCCTAACCATGTAAGCCCCAGCACCACGGGAGCAGAGCGCGAGGGGATGACAAAAAATGTCATAATTTCACGGTGATTACCAGCCAGACGGAGAGAGAGGGGGCGTGTCTTGTGAGTGACATTAGCCAGGTGACGCCCATCCAGGGAACGAACCACTTTAGCTGTTGCTAGCGGAACTACAGGTATAGCGGAATTAGCAACGAAAAGTTCATCAATAAAACAATCGTCCGAGCCCGAGTCGATAAAAGCATTGATATCGACATTGATATCAGACCATGCGAGTGTACCTGGCAGCTGCAATCGGGTGGCCGCTGGAGCAGCAGGAGGCGGCTGCGTCGTCCGTGAGTCCATCGGCGAACTAGGATGAAACGAGGGGGAGGTCTGGAAGCGTTGGTGGCCAGGTCGAATGGGGCAGAGGGAGATGGTGTGGTCCGCTTGTCCGCAGTAGATGCAGAGGTGAAGCCGCATGCGCCGCCTCCTCTCTGCTGGGGTGAGACGGTGCCCACCGAGCTGCATGGGCTCCTCCGGCGCCAGCAACGGCGTGGTTCCCGTGGTGGATGGCGGCCGGTTGTAGAGAGGGCGCTCTTCAAAAAGGCTCCGGTCGTAACCTGGTGCTGCTCGACGGGACAGGCGGTCCTGCTCCCGGTGGTCCAAACGCTTCTCTATTCGCACGGCCAGAGCGATCAGTTCGTCGAGATTCCCCGGAGTCTCCAGAGGGATCATGTGGTCCCTTATCCGCTCAGCGAGTCCGTCAGCGAACACATCCAAGAGCGCGGAGGGGTTCCAGTCGCTCTCCGCCGCGAGCGCACGGAACTCGATTGCGTAATCCGCTACGCTGCGGCGACCCTGGCGCAGCCTCAGGAGGGTCCGGGCCGCCTCGCGGCCCGGTTGATTCCGCTGGAATATCTGCTCCAGGGATTTGGCAAACGCGGAGAAGGAAGAACAGATGGCCGATCGCCGGCTCCATTCTGCCGTCGCCCAGGCCGCCGCCTTGCCGGTGAGATGCGACGTGGCGAAGGCTACGCGAGCGCGCTCCGAGTGGAAAGCGGCCGCTTGCAGCTCGAAATGCAACTCGCATTGGGTCAGGAAGGTGCGCACGTCACCAGCGTCCCCGGAGAATCGCTCTGGCCTGGAAAGCTGGGGGCACACGACCGTCGAGCTGGACTCGGGGGCAGGAAGGGGCGCAGGATCCGGAGCGGCGTCAGCGGCTTGTGGTGGAGTGAGAGCCGGGTGACCCTGGAGGGCGGACAGCACAGCGTTGAGCTGCGACTCAAGTGCGGCCATACGAGCGTCTTGTCGCTCGGCCAACCCCTGCACACTGGCTCCAAGTGCACCGAACTGCTCCTCTTGCTTAGTGAGGCGCATCGCTTGGAGACGAATTGATTTTTTAAGGGGGTCCGTGTCACCAGGTTCCATATTCTGGCCGGATTATTCTTTCACGGTGCGGTTGGGTGCCGGTCTGGGAACTCCCAATGCAGAGGCTGGAGGCAGGTAGGTGAGCACTGAATTTATTCTGTCCCAGAACTCACAACGAAAAGCGATGGTGACAAAACAGATACACCATGAAAAAATGAAACACAAATAATGCCGGTTGGAGGCAGAGTCTGCTGAGCGCTAGCAAGAGACTGGAAACAATACGAGGCTGAGAGACACACACGGCTGGAACGTGGTGTAGCGAAGGAATAATCCGGCGTTCTCCAGCTGTCCGTAGTCAGTTTAAGTAGTGGCGTCGGCACTCAATTACAGGTGCGTTCAGCAGCTCCGCCTCCAGCCCGGAACTAAGGATCTGGACAGAAAACACAGAAAAGGCACGGGAGACGAGGGCAACGAGAGAGAGCCCTGTGAAACGTGACAAGTTAAGCATGTTGAATAGTGATATTTCTTATGTAGCTGAATGGGTGACATATCATTGGAAAGCTCACAGCCAATCGAAATGAGATTCCGCCTGCAAATTTTAAATCGGACAATATGTTTATCAGATTTTCCCCCAGAAGAAGCCACAGAAAGATGACGTCATCATTGGAAGTTAAACATGAGGTATTTTATGGGCCTATCATCAGGAAAGTGTTGTCACTGGTCAAAATACTGTAAATTTCGGTGTATAAGCCGCGACTTTTTTCTTAAACTTTGAACCCAGGAGCCAATCACGAGCTATCAGTGCACTCACGACAAGCTTGTCAACCCACTGGGAGTCATTGGAGGTCAGTATATCTACCAGTAAAACAACATTAGACTCTGACACACTGTGTCATCTTTCAAAAAACACTTTACTAACAGCACTAAATTCAGCACACAGCAACTTAATACTCAAAAGGTGAACATACAAATATACAGACATGTCCCAATATGACTTTGAAAAATACGGCCTTGCTTCTGAGCAGCGCATTCATCGGGGCGCTGCAATGACATCACCTTCCCTCCTTTTGCTTTGGGCTCTGGGTCCTCTGGTGGACAGAAGCAGCATTGCAGCACCATTTTCGATGCTTTCTATGCTCCCCTCCAATTAAATGTTTTTTTCAAATGAAATGCATTACGAGAACACTTTAAAATGTTGTTTTTTTTCATATAAAACGCGTATTGATAAATGTTTCTACATTTCTGAGGTATACAGTTGTGATAGTGACAGTTGCTAGGTGATGAGTTTAATGTTCTTTGTAAGATGAAACCATGCGTCCGACGGTTACATTGAGTAATGACCTCCTGCAATTTCCAATGGGTTGACAAGCTCATCGTGAGTTTATTCATGTCTCATGATTGGCTCCTTGGACTTCACGGACTCGTGCGCGCCACAATATGCCACTTTATGACGTGGACACGTGTGGCTTATACACAGGTGAGGCTTATATAAGAACACATCTGTTTTTTCCCCTAAATTTCCTGAGTGTAGCTTATACACCGGAATTTATGGTAATTTCAGTGTAAGACCAAACAACGGACTAACATAAAATCAGTCATTTTTGCGCTGCTTTGTCTTCATGTCCAATGATTTTTCGCAGCAGATGAATAATACTGAAGTGGACAGTGTTAGCTTCAAGCTAGGCGAAGTGTGGCATGGGAATCTTCTGATTTTATGGATTTATTAATGGTATACGCTAGCCTTGGAGTGTTTGCTTCTTTGACGTTTGTCTCTTTTAAGTGCTTGTGGTTTCAATCTTCTTTAAATTGGTTTTGCTGACCTCTGTCGCATTATGTACAGTAGATGTGTATGTAGTGGCAATGACTATTTATTATTAATATAAAATATAGCCAAAGCCTTGTTGCTCCCAGTACCGGGGTGTTTAACCAACTAACCAGCCAGCTAACAGTTGTCCACCACTGCTGCATCTCTTGAGCTGGTTCTCATTACATTCTGCGAGTGTTCCTAATGGAATGACACAAACAAATAATCATAGAAAAGTCAGTTACCCTTGAAAACATAACCATTTATTAGCAGTGCAGGCAGTCAAACTAAATTATTCCAATTCCCGACCGACCTCCAAAATCACCGTCACAGGCTACACACTCATCTTTTAAAAATGTTTTTGCGTCCTTATATTCCGTCGCTTATTAACATGAGCCTGCTCACAGTACGCCGCATTTGGCCAGGCTTGTCTGCTGAAGTTATGTTGGCTTTTTATCTGCTTTTATTATGAGCGCGTGGCTAACCGTGGGCCGGCGTTAATAAACAGGCGACGTGGCAGTTTAACAGTGACACTTCATTAACGGGTGCAAGCACGGCGAACCGACGCCAGGGTAATGTTATTAAACTGATTCTTCAACCGGCCCAGCGTGCTTTTGCCAAATGTTTTACACACTCTGCTCAAACTATACAGACTCGGAGTGGCTTAACGTCTCGGGGGCGCTCGGAGTCGTTAAGAAGCTGTATGTCTTTCAAGCGACCCCTTTTCCGACCCGCAGCAGCCTGCTATACGGTCCGGGGGATTCAGCCAGAAAAGATAAGATTATTTTACAGGAATTTCACACAGTGGAACAGAACTAGAGCTGAAGCGTTGTTAAGTTTAGGCAGCAGCAGGAGAGCTACGACACGATGACCTTAATGGTGCCTCATGCATGAAACAGTGGGCAAGAGCTTGTGGCAAAAAAAAAAAAAACATACACCACAAGGAATTAAAAAAAAGTTCAACCGTTTGTCCTTACTGTGAAGGTTCATAAGTAGCAAGAATTGGTGGAGTTTTTAGTGAAACTAAGAGAAAAGTATGCTGTACATAACAAACATTGACTATCTCTTATCGTCAACTGTATCATATTCTTTAAGTTAGGGCATAACATTATCCTTTTTATCTTAATGAACTTGAAACATTGATCATAATTCATTGGTTAAATCATTTTCCAGTCAAAGATGTATATTTTGCATGGTCACATTTTGATAAAGCTTCACTTGAGCGCTTATAAACAGATAAGGAATCATCCTACATATCTTTTATTCCCGTCTGATGTTGGCGTCCTGCCGTTTGAATGGGTTGAATTTGAGCTTCCACTCAGGATGGCTATGGTTTAAGTCTGCATATCAATTTAATACCAAATGGAAGGTTTAGCAATCACGATAAAGCAGCATCCCAAGCACAAAAATACATAAACCAACAATAAAGTCTCATTTTCGCAGAACCCCTACTCAAAAAAAACTTCATGCGGTCTCATTTCTGCTACCGTTCTCCTTGCGCTGTGAGGCATTCAGATGCAGTCGTAATTGTGAGTGTTAAGCGCTAATTGTTTTTTATTTTTATCCACATACCCCCATGACAATCAGTGTACCCCTAGGGGTACGCATACCCCTCTTTGGGAACCTACGGCTTAGAGCTATACTAGGAAAACAAAGTTGTGTTGTTGAGAATAAAGCACATTATTCTATTCTATAGACTTTATTGTCATAACAGCATAACTTTAGTTTCTCATATCTCATATTTTATATGAGTTTGTCCTCTGTTTTTGTGCTTGTATATTTAGTTGGGCTTTACTGTAAATCACCACACTACCTCAATACAGTGTTCCCTCATTCATCGCGGGGGATATGTTCCCAAAATAGCCCGTAATAAGTGAAATCCGCGAAGTAGCAATTATAATATATGTTTTAAGGCTGTCAAACCCCTCACCATACCCTTGATACACTTTTCTCAGACAGGCATGAACATTTTACCACATTTCTCTCTTGTTTAAACACTCTCAAAAGTTCAAATTTCGTTCAACCTACGAGATTGGACAGAAGAAATGAAGTGACTCAAGCATATTTCACTCCTGATCGTGGCTTGTCCTGGTGCCGTTAGACTGAAGCGTTTTTGTATCCTTGTTAAAACATATTCCTTCTCGTCATCCTCCATGAACCGAAGATACATTGACACTATTCCGGGCGCCCTACAGCCGTGTAATTTCTTTCTTCATTCAGCATCTATGATCGCTAGCAGCCAGCGATCATACAACAGGAAACAGGCTGTCCTGCAAGAAGGAGATTGATTGAAAGTGGTCTACAGCCAATCAGAATGCAGAACACAATGGGGTGGTTCTCCCTTAGCCAAATCAGGACTGTTGTGGCTCTATTTTTACTGAGACTAACTGGACACGTCTTTAACCCTCTACTGGTAGCAGTAGTCAATACAATAACAGACACATGCAACAGAGCACCGATAGATCACTCTAATACACCACAAGGACGCAGAGCATAATACTTGTGTATACGCTGCAAAAAAACTTGCAAAATTGCACTTAAAACAAATCCGCGAAAGGTGAACCGCGATGTAGCGAGGGAACCCTGTATATGTCAGGGTTTAAAGTAAATAAATAAATTACTCTGATGTCTTATATTTTTTATGCTATGATTTGAAAATTAAATTTACGAGACAAATTAGGTGTATTTGCACCAAGTATGGGTATCGGATCGGTATCGCCAGGACCAGCCTGAATTTGACTCAGTATGGGCGGAAATGATATCAGTGGTATCGTACGTCACTACTTCATAATGAGTTTTTGTCTACTACTAGTACTACTGTATATTGATGTCTCTACTTTATTCTTGTAAATGTTTTACATATTATTTTCATAACATCATTTTGGAATGAGTGAAAATGAAATAAAAAAATACAAAAAAAAATAAAGAATACAATGAAAAAAAATGACTGAATGAAATACTCCATAATCGTTTTTTTAATTCTCGCTACATAAATTAAAAAAATTCAATTATGACTTTAATTTTACCATCTTCTAGTAATTCTTGACTTTATTCTCGCAATAGTATGACTTTTTTCATAACATTAAAAACTTTTTCTCACTCTGCAATGTGATTGATACCATTCCATGACTTTATTCTCAAAATGCAATTAGCTTTTTTTCCTCCATAAAGCGACTACATAAAACTTTTTCCTCATTTCGCTTAAAGTCACAGACTTGGTTTTTGTAATTCTATGACTATTTTTAATTTTTCCTCTAATGCATTTTACTTTACGACCAGTCCAGGGTCCAAAGTCATCTGGGATAGGCTGCAGCATACCCCCGCGACCCTAGTGAGGACAAGCGGCATAGAAAACGGATGGATGAGTGTTTTATTTTATTATCCATCCATCCATCCATTTTCTACCTCCGCTTATCCTCATTAGGGTCACAGGGGTATGCTGGAGCCTATCCCAGCTGACTTCGGAAGAGAGGCGGGGTTTATTTTATTTTATTATGTACATATTTATATAATTGTTTTTCTGGTCACATCACTGTTTTGTGCCACCATGTTGCTAGCAGAGGCTCGGGTGACTCAAACGCAGACAGAAAAACACTACGGAAATAACGCCCATAAAAAATGTACAGTACATAGAGGATGCATTAATTATACAATTCACTCCCCTCTGTGAGAAAGAAGTGTTTTTTCAACACAGTGCCATCTGCTGGATCTGACAGGGCATTACCACTAATCGCCTCTCAGTTCTTTCCCAAATGGAACAATCCATCCAATCATAGAAGGTCTAGCTTCTGCCTAAGTAGCTCTCTTTCCAACCTCCATGTTCTGCTGAATTAAACCCATCAGGAGGTTTTCGGGCACACCAAAAGTGGCGGCGGGGGCTTGTGTAACGGCACGCCTTGGCTGCTAAAGCTGCTGCCTTCACGGTCACTTTGCTTTGTATGTGTACGCCACATATGTTGTGTCAAACGGCTGGGAAATGAAGGCGAGGAGAAGCAGGTGTTTGCTACTCATTACTCTCTGACAATGACCCATCTGCTGCTCGTGCTGCTGCTGGTGGAAAGAGAGAGGGTGTTTAGCGGCAGGGGTAGGCGACTGCCTGCCAAAAAGCGAACAAACACTTGCGGAGAGGGGCTGACGATGGGGAAAAATGGGGAAATGACAGGATGTCACTATAAGTGATGGTGAACTGGTAGTAAAACTATAAAAGAACGGTGTGTCGAGGGTTCATCATAAGGACGTGGTGGATCAATACGCATATTAATGATAACTGACTGTTTTTATGACTGCTTTGAACCAAGCTGACGTGCAGGCCCTTGTCCAATACCACTTTAATGCAATACGTGTTGCAGTTGTGTATTTGTGTCTCCTGTATTTTATCTAGTGGGAGGCGCATTTTATCTAAAAGGAGAACGAACGCAGCGAGAAAACTGGGCACTGCAGCAAAGTGGAGACTGTGGAGTGTATAGCACTGCAGTATCCGGAGCTTAGGCATAGCAACAGGCATGAAAAATATATTTATTAATAAATGCTGCTGTTTCATGTTGGAGTACGGCCTGTTATTAGTTTAAAAATATGCACATTGAAGCAAATGTTGTGTATTTTTAGCGTAAATTATGTATTTTCAAGTATAAAAATGGATAAATAAATTAAAATACAAATTATAAGGTACTCGGAAGATGTGTTGAAAGAATTTGTGATGATATGCAGTTTCGACACTGCTCACTGCGAGTCGGTAATGTAATGTTTAATAATCATAATAACTACGTGGGCTACTGTGGCTGTAATCCACTCCAAGATACGTAAAACTCAACTCTGAACTCCCAACGTCACTTTCTGTCCTCCACACGTCCGGAACACATTTATTGCATTATGTTTTAAATTGCTAATAAACTCTAATACTATCTTGGGTAATACGAGTGTAGAAGTGACTATAGGGGTGTTATTTCATGTCTAGAGGGCTTTAATAATGTTAAAAAAAACGCATTTAGAAGGTTGTAAACAGGTTTTCTATGCTTAAACTATGAAAAAAAAAATGGAATCGCTTGGCCTTTTATAAGATGCAAACTAGATGTTGAGAGACGTAATTTGATGACATTTTTCAGCTGCTCGTTAAATACTCATACTTAAGCAGACGTTTCTGAGACATATTTGGGCATTGCTCATGCTGTTCTGTCTACCATCCATGGCCAAAAATAAAAAAAACAGCAGTATGAGACACACCACTTAAGACACAGCAACCTGCGTACGCTAACTTTAGCATGTGTTGTCATTTCCCACTGTGTGTCCTCCAATGTTGCCCAGTGACTGAACAGCAGTGATTTATGGCAGTTTTGCAAATGTGTTAAAGACAAAAACCTATGCTTACATGTGGAGGCCCAAAATGCATCATTTTTAAAAATACAGTGGTGTGAAAAAGTATGATTTCTTATTTTTTGGCATGTTTGCCACACTTAAATGTTTCAGATCATCAAACAACTTTAAATATTAGTCAGTGACAACACAGCTGAACGCGAAATGCAGTTTTTAAATGAAACTGTATTATTAAAGGAGAAAAAAAAATCCAAACCTACATGACTCTGTGTGCAAAAGTGATTGCCCCCCATGTTAAAACATAGCTTAACTGAGATTAATTGAGATCTATCAGTCTGGGAAAGGATATAAAGCCATTTGTAAAGCTTTGGGACTCCAGCAAACCACAGTGAGAGACATTACCTTCCCAGAAGTGACCGTCCAACCAAAATTACCCCTAGAGCGCAGCGACGACTCATGTAAGAGGTCACAAAAGACCCCACAACAACATTCAAAGAACTGCAGGCCTCACTTGCCTCAGTTAAGGCTAGTGTTCATGAATCCACTGCAAGAAAGGCACTGGGCAAAAACGGCCTGTGTGGCAAAGATCCAAGACAAAAACCACTGCTGAACAAAAAGAACTTTAAGGCTTGTCTCAATTTTGCCAGAAAACATCTTGATGATCTGCAAGACCTTTGGGAAAATACTCTGTGGTCTGATGAGACAAAAGTTGGAAACTATTTGGAAGGTGTTTGTCCCATTACATTTGGCATAAAAGTAACGCCGCATTTCAGAAAAAGAACATCATACCAACAGTAAAATATGGCGGTGGTAGTGTGACGGTCTGAAGCTGTTTTGATGCTTCAGGACGTGGAAGACTTGCTAATGAAATCATGAATTCTGCTGTCTACCAAAACATCCTGAAGGAGAATGTCCGGCCACCTGTTGGTGACCTCAAGCTGAGACGAACTTGGGTTCTGCAGCAGGACAATGATCCAAAACACACCAGCAAGTCCACCTCTGAATGGCTGATGAAAAACAACATGAAGACTTTGAAGTGGCCTCGTCAAAGTCCTGACCTGAATCCTATTGAGATGCTGTGGCATGACCTGAACATGGCGATTCATGCTGGAAAACCCTCCAATGTGGCTGAATTACAACAATTCTGTAAAGATGAGGGGTCCAAAATTCCTCCACAGCGCTGTAAGAGACTCATTGCAAGTTATCGCAAATGCTTGATTGCAGTTGTTGCTGCTAAGGGGGGCCCAACCAGTTATTAGGTTTAGGGGACCATCGGTTTTTCACACAGGGCCATGTAGGTTTGGATTTTTTTTCTGCCTTAATAATAAAAAGTTTAATTTGAAAACTGCATTTTGTGTTCAGTTGTGTTGTTACTGACTAATATTTACATTTGTTTGATGATCTGAAACATTTAAGTGTGACAAACATGCAAAAGAAAAAAGAAATCAGGAAGGGGGCAAAGACTTTTTCCACACCACCGTATAATGACATGACCTTAATGAGGGGCGGCCATCTGCCTTAGAGTACTGTAGACTAGACAGAAAGAGAGGATAGTGTTTTCCTTGGAGTAAAGGAAGCAACTACAGTACAGTATCTCTGTGATGATGCTATGTCTAATATTGCCTGAGGGGGGCGCCAAAGACACAGGTTTGAAAAAAATGCTGCGTTTTCAAGTGTGGGTATAAAAGACAAGACACTAAAATAAATAAAAAAGAGGAGAAGAGGAAAGTGGTTATTATAATGCAACATCACTGTCGCTAGGATGATGAACAAAAGGTCTTAATTGACCTTGGATCATTACGTCATCACGTCATTAGCTGGCTGCTCATTGCAAGGAAATTTCACAAGCCCAGAGCAAAATTCTTGCTCATAAAATGTTAAAATTGCATGTTTAGGTGCTGGAATAAGGAAAAATCGCCCCGTGAGAGGATAATGTGCTTCATTTTCAGTCTCTTAATTGCATATTGGTGAATTGGCGATAAATTGCTTATTTGCGTCGTAAAATTAATGTTGCCTATCAATCACGTTAAGGGGGGAATTGATTGCAATTAATTGCAAGACGCCCCCTTTTTCTCATGCTAATGCACCACACACACAAACACACACACACACGCACACACACGCACAGAAGCACATTGTTAAAATAAAAGTCACCAAGAAAAACCTGTCCTGAACACTCCGGCGTGCCCTGACACTCCCTGCGTGGAAGAGAGAAAGTGGGCGTGTGCGTGCACAAGAGAAGAGACTCACACACGAGTGCGAGCGCGCCACCACTGAGGAAAGAGAGCGAGAGCGCGAGAGGAGAGAGTCAAGCAAGCAAGCACGCCAGCCAGTCAACCTGCAGGCGCATGTCCCTGTGAGTGACTCCTCCAAGCTAGGAAGAGGAATTACGGCGGGGAAGAAGAGAAGGAATACTCGGCCATGGCGCTCGCCTCCCTGTGGAACTACTGCGTCCCCTTCGTCACCATCGCTGTGGCTTGCCTGGTGCACACCGGTAAGACGTTTGAACTCCTTTGGTTGACGACCGCCTCTTGAAGTTAGGCACAAGAGGAGGCTACCTGAGCTGTCATGCACTTTGTCTGACTTATTGGAATCACGCTTGTCTTTTGGAGTGCTTCTGTGTTTGCTGCTTTTTTGTGTTGCGGTTGTTCGTTGACCTAGAAATACCCTTAAACGCCTCACAGGAGGAAACAAAAGTGAAAGGTTGCCACTTTTGGATTTGTGCACTGTTGGGCGGCGAGTCACACTTAATATTACACTGCATTGCAATGTGTTGCATTGCATTGCTCCTATTGCTGATAAACATGGATGTGTTCATAGGAAGGTATTATTAGAATTTCATTGACATTGTTGTTAAATGCTTCTTACGTCATACAGTGCATCATCTAATGGCTTTTATGTGCTTGGGTTGAGTTTTTTTGGTATTTTGTTTGAAATTTAAGAAAAAAAACTTAAAACTTGAACTTTAAAAAGTAAAAAACAATCACTTGAATGCATGAGGTGTTTACTTCAGGACTTAGGACTTTACAGGACTGTTTACATCATGCAACTATATTGTACTGTAATAACATCCCTCCACAATGATAGATGATGATAGAAAAAATACAAAAATTAAGCCAATGTTAAATTTTTTGCACTATATCTTTGCATTTTACAATAATAATGTAAATGATGAAACAACCCTGGTTTTGCTCAATTAGGTTTTAATAATAATAATAAATACTGCACAATGCTTACAAACAGAAAAAAAATCATATATTTATGTATTTTTTTGATAATTTATGTTCTATTTTTGAATAATAAAAAATAATAAATAATAAAAATAATAATTAAAAAAAACCCAATTACTTGATAGTTATGCTGTGCCAACCTCATCCCAGATGCAGTGGAAAGGTTAAAAGGTCACTTATTGCTTCATATTGGCCCACTTGTGCTGTTTTGTAGTAGAAGGAAAACCACCCTGCTCCCAGATCAGCTGCTGTGATGCAAAGCTCACCATATAGCTTGTGTATTGATTGATTTTCTTTCTTTGTGTGTGAGAGCGTGAGGAAGAGTATTTATATGCATGGGGGCGTGTGTGTGTGTGTGTGTTGTGTAAGAGGTGTATGTGTGTGTCTGGCCACCTCTTTATGAAATTGCCTGTGTGTTGCATTTAAATGTGGCCCCCGTGTTGTCTGCTTACAGTGGCGGCTTTTCTTTTTTGTGCGTGAGCTGCAGGCTACCTCGGCTGGGGGCTGTTCACTGATCACTGTCATTAATCTAGACACTGACAGGGGCCAGGAGAGAAAGGGTAAAAGGAAGGGGAGGGTGATGGAAGGTGGATGGAGCATAGACGATGCTGCTTATATGCATTCGTATTGTGCACTGTATTTCTCAGCTGAAGCAATCCAGAGGAAAGGCCACAGAAGGGGGGGGATGGAGGGTCGAAGGTAGTTGTTACGGCAGCATGGAGATGGACACTTTGTTTGGATGGACGGGCACATGTGTGTACAAAAGAGTCCCTTTGCAGCTTACTCGGTTTGTGGTAAGACGTTCTATAAGATTTGAGGTTCCTGATAACGGAGCTACTCATACGCTGGTATTTCATTTATTTCCCCCAGTCTCCCCTTCTTTGGGATAAAAAAAAAACGAAGTCTCCATCGAGTAAAGCACTCACAGGCTGTCAGGTGCATGCCAAGCCAACAAGGGGCGTGATAACGCTAATTCTACAGTAGCCATCGATTCTGTTTAAACTTTACTTACAAAGATCCTGAAAAAATGCAGTAGTCCTTAAGTCAGCAGCAGAGGCAATACTCATTTACTCCATATAGACCAGGGGTGCTCACACTTTTTCAGCATGCAAGCTATTAAGTATCCTACTATTAAAAAATAAATACATAATTTACAAAATATTACATATAAAAATAATCTATCAAATAATAATCCATATATAAAATCTAACCAGTAAACTTTTAGACTACTAAACTAAATACTAATGATTAGTATTTCACATTCACGGTTTCAAAGTTTACAGGTAATCAAAGTAGCTGATAAATAATTCACAATTCAATTCAATAAGGCAATAGAGATAATTACACATAATTCCTCAATAGTTGTGTACATAACCTGAGTACCGATAATATGCCCGTCAAAATAGCTACGTAGCGTTCATTAGACACACAGTTCATGTGTCACGTCCAGTTAGCATCTGATATCAAACATTACCGATACACAAGAAACAAAAATGATTACGTAAAGGACAATACAGCCGAAGACAAGGCAACATATTGAAAGGCTTTCAGCAACGGCCATTTTTCCAATTCATCGTGAAATAATAGTTTAAGAAACGGAAGTGTAGAAAATCAGGCATTTCTATAGCGGAGTTCATGACAAAGCAAAGCCATCAAACAATTGATTTGACTCTGACATAGATTGTCTATTTATCATAGAAGCTCTACTCCAGTACAACACAAAGTATTCCGTTGAAATTACTCACTTAAATGTTATGTTTATAGCAAAATTGATTGAGAGTGTGTTGTCAGATATAGATATTTTTGAGAAACCAGACCCAGAAATGCACAGGTTTCCCTACCAAATACTGAAAGGGAGTTTTCAGTGATCGAAAATACGGTTTTCATGTCGATGAAAGTGGAAGTCAAGTTCTTCTACACCAAGTTCCTCCGAGCATGCCTTTATGGACCTTGCTTTGTGAACGAGTCACGTAACGCGGTCTAATGGGGCAAAATGAGATCGCCGTAGTATTTTTATTTCCTAAATGTCCCCACAAACAGAAATGTGCCCAAAGATGGAATGGCAAAAGTTGTGCCACGCAAACACGCTAAGATGAGAACAAATACACATGCACACACACACACACACTCAAATGGTGTAAAATTAGATAACTCTAACATTTTTCTTGCCAAAATGGCCCCACGAAGAAAAAAAGATCCCCAAATGTGGGATGCCAAGAGTTGCACCGGATAGAAAACTTAAAACGTACACACACGTGCACACGCACACATCCTAATGGGAGTAAAATTAGATGACTTTCACATTGTTTTGGCCAAAATGTCTCCACAACAAGAAATGTCCCCAAGGGTGCAATGTCAAAAGTTGTGCCACCAAACAAAGACAGAAAAGAACACACACAAACACTCACTAGCATGGTCTAAGGTGGTGAAATTGAATAATCCTTGCGTTTTTCTTACTAAAATGTCCCCACAAATAAAAGAAGATCCAGAAATCTGTGCCACATAAACACAGAAGCGTAAGAGCGCACACGCACACAAACACATCAGTAGATCGCTTGCTGATCCAGAGAAGAAAAGCTTTGGGCCAAAATTTAGCAGCCACACACTGGAACAAATGTCGCTAACTCCGCCTCCTCTGCTTGCCCACAATTAATAGCTTCCACCCCTCCTCAAGCCCCCCACCCCCCATTCTATCATCACATCTGTATTCTCCCTCCTGCCTCTTGGCCGCTGGCCCTCTCCCGTGCCTCCATTAGCACCTGGCTTATCGCTGTGCATTAAATCACCTCCATTTGTTTGTTTGAATGCGTGCAATGAGAGCCATCCGTTTTGGGCTTGTTCCCCCAGTTACCCACCCACTCCCCAACCCCTCGCCACCCCACCTCCCACCCCTGATGTTTGGACCTCTCTCGGGATCAGGCGCTGGAAAAACTGCAGCAGTCGGACGCTTTTGTGGGATGAGATTTGAATACCAATGACGGCGGATGCACAGTGTGTCCCAACATACACACCGTGCTTATGCAAAAATATGGATGGCATACACGCGCCGCACATGTGTTCACCAACACACTTAAATACCCTTATTTGCGTGGCTTTACGGAATCGCGCAGGAGCGCTTATGCAGAGGCGATGCACTGCCGTTTTGATGCTCGTCAGGTTGCGTCGTGAGAGTTAAAAATCGCCTTTCTTTCACTTCCACATTGTGCTCGGCTTGCTACGTCGCCGTCGTTGTTCTTAATGCACTGGCAGTCGTCAGCGTAAGCCAAGGTTTATCTTTTGATCCAAACCTTGGAGGATAATTCGCCCACAAATAAACTTGTCAACAATTTAATTAAAGCGAGCAGCAAGGCCTCCCCCTGCTGCAAACTTTCGCTTGCTTTGCCGTCTGCTGGCGTCCAAGGCGTCGACCTGAGACTCTTACTCAATAGGAATTTTCAGTTGTTTGGAAATGCACTACTTGCGTCGTTTTGATCAACTGACAAGGGGTCCTGACAGGCTGTCCCACTCTCCCATAAGAGCCTCTACACACAAGCCTTGTAAACAAATTGGACTATTTTGAGTCCCTCAATTCATTGTGGGATGGCTTTTATTCCCCCTGAGTATTTCACGGCTTTATTACTCAGAAGCAGAAGATCCTCGTTTCAGCATTTAAGTGCTGCTGATGTATTTCTGTCCAATTCTCTCCTAATCTACCCCCCAGTGTCCATCGCGATTCGTCATTGTTTTTGTCCTTTTTTGACAAAACTGTTAAATCATGTTTTTGATTGAGACGCAGCGGGTTGCCAACCGAACCTGACCAAATAACAAAAATGACAACAAAAGTGCCTATGCTCCCACTGTGATGCCCTGAGAGTAACATGTGTCCCTAGAGCACCAAATGTGAGAAAAATCTATCATCTCCCTCACTCGTTTGCTCCAATTTTGAGAGAAGACGAGCTCAAATGGTCCCTTTTGAAGTATTTCATGACGTCATGAAGGACATAGACCGCTCTGTGTATGCACCCAGCCCTTGATGGACGACAGCCGTGCTCTTTTCCCTAATAATGGCTCTTCAGATCTTTTCGTTGCTTAAATTGATTCCCAAAATACGTGTATAGTAATCCCTCGTTTATCGCGGTTAATTGGTTCCAGACCTGACCGGGATGAGTGAATTTGCGCGACGTAGGATTCCTTCTTTATAAATGGAATATTGTCATAGTTGGAGCACCGAAAGCCTGTTTAGGAACTTCTAAATACAGTTTTTAACATTATCATAGCCCTCCGGACATGAAATGACACCCCTATAGCCACATTTACACACCTGTCACCCAATATAGTAGACACAATAAGAGAAAATAAGCCATTTAAGACACAAGTAAGACTTGTGCTCATGTGTGTTGTTGTAAATGCGTTTCTGTGCTAGGGGTGCTGATTGGGGGGCAGACAGGAAGTGATGTCTGGGTGTTTTAGCTTGGCGTGGGTTACTACACCAACATTAACTCTTGTTTTTATTACGGATTTTTATTAGGCATTATTGTGCCTGATGTGTGATATTTCAAATCTGCAATAAAAGCCTGTTGTCCCAGCGATCAAGTCTGGTGCTTGTGTGTCTCACGGAACATTACTGACACCTAGTGACCAGTGTAGAATACTACATATCATTGCAGCGCCTTTGAATGCATCTTCTGAAAGCCTTAAATTGGTATCTTAGTTTGTTTAGCCATTTTTATGCATGAAAATGCTTAATTTAGGCAAAAAATATGCATTTGCTTAAATATGCATAAAAAAAATGACAGGCCGTAGTCAACCAGAAAACATCAGGATTTACTAAATATATTTTTGAAAAACCGTGGTAGATTGAAGCCGCAAATTGTAAGGTGTGAAGTAATGAAGGATTACTGTCAAATGGATTTCTAATATAATTATATCAAATATTTATGATTTACGTGGCTCTATTTATATGCTCCACATAGAACGCATTTTCACAAAAAGTAAATTATAAAACACAAAAATGAAGACCCATCCATCTCAACGAGATAAAAAGGTGCAATCTGATTGTGTGCATTATTTGTAAATTCCAACAGTGCAACAACACAAAACATGACACCACGAAATATACAAAAACGTGGGCAACACTAAAAGAAAAAGCAGCATCCAGATAAGCCAGAGAGTTTTTGTTAATCTTTAGTGAAGACTGGCGTCGCAAAGTGCTTCAGCGTTTTTTGTTTTTTTGCATTTTCATCACCTTTGCAGCTTGCTTGTGTGTGTAACTCCGTCCACCCCCCTTCTGCTGTGTCGACACATGCGGCACCACACATTTTGACCAATCATGTGCAGTTTTAACAGAAAAGACGAGGAAAAAACAACGGCTGGTTCACTTCAAAGAGCTGTATCCCCGTCTTTCACTTCAAAGAGCTCTAAGAGCTCTTCTGTTTGCAACTGACACATCACTACTGCCAACTATACATCAATCAGGCACCTCTGAGACTTATTTAAAAATATTAAATAGCATATTGTTGGCTCTTTAACATTTTTGCTGCCATGCAAAGTGTAAAAAGGAGCTAAACACTGTTAATATTTAAACACAGAAATAATCTCACTATTGCACTCACGCTTTGGGATGGGTATCTTTCACATTTGAACCGATACGCTGACGATACCCGGTACTGCTAAACTGTGTATTTATGTGGGAGTAAATGCTAATTTGCTAATTTTATATATTTTTTTAAATTTGAGATATTTATCTGTAAATATATAAATGTAACCAAATATAACGAAACGACATCCAGCTGTGTGCATTGCAATAAAACCCAGCTCTACGTACTTCTATTGCTTTCCTTTCCTCTCTGGAAAAATTGTGCTATGGGGGCCCATGGAGGACAAATAACTTTAAAACAAATGAGCAAAAGAGGATGGAGTAAAAATAAATAAATGTATAATATCTTACAAATTGAAGTACTGTAATACAAACACCAAATGAAAGTGAAGCTAACTTCTCAGCCGTGAATTACACTCCTACGAATGCTGGGGGGAGATTGTGGTTATCGAGTGTGTGTGTGTGTGTGTGTGTGTGTGTGTGTGTGTGTGGAGAGGAAGACGAAGCTACACCTATTAGCTGAGAAGCTTTCCGCGCAGTAGCCGTCGCCAGTCTAATGGACAGTATAACTTTCTGCAGCTCGTTTGTGTTGTCAGTAATGTTTTAATGTGTGTTTAAATGAAATATGCTTTGGTTCGTGCGGTTGTGTTGCTCTTGAGAGGCATAGAAAGAAATCGCCATTGGGTAGATTAAGTTAACTAAACAAACTGTGTAAGTAAGTTATTTTTAATTGCTGGATTACATGCCAATGACATCTAAATTGTTGTACAGTGTTTCCTTGTTTATTGTGGGGGACAGGTTCCCAAAATAGACCGCAATAGGTGTAATCTGCGAAGTCGCCAACTTCATTTTTTTACAATTATGTAAGTTTTAAGGCTGTAAAACCCCTCACCATACACTTTATACACTTCTCTCAGATAGGCATTGACGTTTTCTCGCATTTCTCTCTTGTTTAAACACTCTCAAATTAAAATGCAAATTTCATTAGAATTGTAATTATCAACCTATTAGGTTGGACAAGAAATTATTAAGTGACTCACGCATATTTCACTCCTCTGACTGTGTCTCTTCGTCCTGGCCGGCGTTCGGCTGTAGCGTTTTTGTATCACTGTTACAACATACTGCGGCTGTCGTCATATTGTACTTCTTCTCGTCGTCCTCCAAGAACCGAAGATTCATTTACAGTATTCCGCAATGGCGCCCTACAGCCTTCCTTCAGCATGTCCAGAAGTCCAACTTTTTTGTGTGATGGCTGGCTTCCTCTGTGTTTTGGCTGCGGAACGTTTCATCGACATTGTGGGTTTTGTTGGGGAGAAAACTTGAAACCATACAGCGTTCAGAGTCACACATGGTTAGCTTCTTCTGTTTCTGCTCTTGTTTACAGTATTGGCGGTTAGCAAGCACCTCACACGATTAGCTAGTTTCCTAGCCATGACCACAACAAGAGACGGCATGAAGGAGATTTACAATGGTCCACAGCCAATCAGGACGCAGAAGACAATGGTCGGTGCAGACAGAAGAGAGAGAATAGAGATACCGCCGCCTCGTGCTAAAGCACAGAACTACAACACTCAACTTCCCACAATGCAATTCTTCTTAAAGGGCCAGGCTTAGCCTGTAACAGCGTTCATACGCTGTAAAATAAATTAAAAAAACACTAAAATTGCACTAAAAGGGAACACTGTATATGGACATTCCAGGCTTACTTTACCATATAAAGTATTACTAAATGTTGTATGTGAATGTTCTTTCTCACATACTTTTAATATTATCTACCGACTTGTTGGTGTTGTTAATGAAATACACACGTATGATTTTCAGTCTATTTGAATTCATTTGGTGCTTTGGTTTGGCTAAAATATGGCTGTTTGGTCGTTTCTACACACTGGAATGCGTCCAGGCATCATGTCACGTATTAATTGTCTTCTTCCATTACAATGACATTTATTAAACAGGTAGGTTTTATTGTATCCATATACTTAAAAATATGACTTATTTCAGCTTCTGTAGCTTTAATTTGTCTCCTTCTGAGTGTAAACATTGCCCCCTCCCTCTGGCTTTGTCTTCTTCGCTTGTGAATTGCATGTTGTTAGGAGCGGTGCCGTGACACTCCACGGAGACTGCCGTTTTAGTACCGAAGCCATGGTACCTTGTGGTCGTACGTGAATCGGGACTCGGTAGTCCCGACGAATGTTGGTCGGTGCTTATGAAAGTACCGTTTTCGGTACCCATCCCTACTAACCCTTGGCTTTGAATGTCATTGCTTGGGAGGGAGACGCTTCGCTTCAAGGCAAAAACGTACAATTAATGCACAACTTGTAAACCTTCGTGGTGATGTCACGAATAACCCCAGAAAAGCCGCCCCAAAAAAGCAAAATGCACTTATGGAGAAGATGTGTAGGTATTGTGTGCTGTCATGCGCAAAGGGTGGTTCAAAATTTCAAGTTTTAGTGTAAATTTAGTTGTACAATGTCACAATCGACTTGAGGGGTTGCACAGGAAATGCAGTAGAGGAGAGGAGCATGCTGGCTTGAAAGAGCAGTACATTTGCGCCCGGACCTCAGAAGACCATGAGGATCTGTGATTGATGAGTGGACTAGCAGACATCCGTCGGGTAATTGAAGGCCTCTTTGTCCGTTGACCATCCATTTAATTGTCCATTGGTGAAACTTTGTGTCACACTCATCAGGCCGCCGCTAATGTAGAACCACACTTTATGGCCGCCACCTCATCTCCTTGCCATTACTATTCCCCGGACGGCACAGATTGTGATTATCATAATGGTGATCTATGTCGTCCCTATGTGTCGCTCTCTGGGAACTAATGGCTCAACACCTCCCCGTCCCCCCACATTCAGAACTTTGTGGTCGAAGTTTTTGCCAAGGGCGTCACAGTCAGGCACCCTTGTTGCATTTGACCTGAGAGCAAAAACCAAAACGCCCTTTTCTGGGATATAGCTTTCCATGCTGTGACCTGATATCCCCTGAGCCAGCAGCTTTTCTCACACCCCCTTTCACCCGGCATGTTGTCTTTACTGGGGGGGGCGGGTTGGACATTGGTAAACATCCAATCCCTCTGGCAGTACTTCACAGCTTCTTTATTTGGAGGTCAACTCTGAATGATGTTTAAGGTCTGTCAGAGATGAATAGAGAGGAAGAAGGACGGAGGATCCAGAGCATTCCTAGATGTTAGCGGCACAGTTTCCATGAGTCACGTGTGGTTCGGTTCTCTGGTCCGGACCAAAAATAAATAAATAAAAAAGGTTTTTGTCATGGGATCAAAGGCTGCAGAGTGAAGAACATCTGCATAAAGTCAGGGATGCACCGATCCACATTTTGTAATTTCTTATCCGATCCCGATACCTGTGTTTATATACCTGCCGATACCAGAGCGTTAATATGCAACCACGCCAAAAGAATATCAGCAAATATAGCTAAAACAATATCAGCTAATATAGCCGTCTACACACACACGCGAGCGCTCAGCCTGATGCGTTTCCTGCTTCACAGACAGTCAGACAACACGGAACTCTTAACGGGTGCTGCATTATCATGATTGTTGATTTTATATGAGGCTGTAATAAACTCCTTTCTACAGGCAAGGATGGTATTGGTGTACAAATTTTGTGTTGTATAGATGTCAAACTGTTTTGTGTGGTCATGAACGCGTCGTTCGGAGCGCCTGTGTTTGTGTGTGCCGTGAGTGAGGAGATGGCTGCAGTGCATGTGTGGACACAGCTACGTTCGCTGATACTCTTTTGGCTACCTTTTCTGATGTTCTTTTAGCTAGGTTTGCTGACAACATTAAAGCAACGACGTGGCTTCTCGATCGGAAATCTAGGCGGGTACCGATACGTGAATTACGCTGATATCGGAACCCCATACAGGTTCGGATTGACTTCATCCCTACCGAAAGTAGGGGCTTGATTGGCCATCTTTTGTGACAGATTATGTGACGTAACCAAAACCAAACTAACCAACTGGGTTGGCTGTGTAGGGTTTTTTTTAATATTCCGCTCTATTTGCCAGCTGAGATTTCATGAAAAGCTTGTAAAATATACTTTTAAAGAGAGGCATTGTCACACAGACAGGAAGCGAGCAGAGCAATGCATTTTCATTTTAACACTGGTCCATGTCTTTGGTCTGTTTATTTGGAATATTTGAGTTGCGTCATGTAATACTGTATGTCATCAAAGCTGCCTAATCAAATCCTTACTTTATGCACATGTTCTTTAGTATAACAAAAATATGCTCGGCGAACTGCAAACTCAAGTGAAAATGAAGATCGAGACCAGACTACTGAGCCACAAGTGCCTTTCGTCTTCTGCCTGGTCCCAGACTTGTTGAACAGCCACGCTTGCTGTTGTGACACCTGTCTCCCCCTACCCGTCTCTGTTGGGTGTGCCTATAATACGACTAGACATCAGCCTCCAGGAATGCCGGTAACCAAGGTGATTATCCCCTCTCACCAGCTGTGATTGGACAAGGGAGGCTGATTGAACTGAAAAGGCAGAGTTCCTGAAATTGAAGGTGCTGGGCTCTGTGTACTCTTCAAGAGCAAAGGCTAATGCACATTTTGAAGTGGGGGACCTGATGGCGAGGTAATGAGGTGCTCATTCAGGATCAGAAAGGGACCCAGAGCGACCCAATGAAGCCCAATTTCCCCACACCTCAAGGGCGTCTGTGCGTCCAGAAGAGGCCAGCTGATGAACAGTGACCAGGCCTGGCCTGGCCAGCGAACGACTGATGAGGTCAGAGATGGCTGGTTGGCTGGCTTGGCTGGACAGTGTATAAAAGAGTGCAGCAAGGAAGGGGGGAAGTGGAAGTGGCCAAGGGGCAGGCGTCTCAGTCCAGTGAAGCGGTAACGGGGAAAGCTCAAGGGACAGTCCAACAAACGAGTGAACAATTGCGGCATTTGGACTGGAAGATGGAAAGTGTGCACTGGAAGGCTGGGAAGAAGCTGAAGAAGGAGGAAGGAAAACCGGAGACGAGGCAGGGGGGTGGATAGTGATGCGCTTAGGTGAAGATGGGGGGTACAGTCGGCGACCACGTTGGATAGTCAAAGTGTCATAATGGATGAGATTAAAGCATGCACTGGATTGCACACGTGAGCATTGAAACGGTCTAATCCATGAGAACACAAGAATATTACATGATCATTAGTGGAAAACACAACCAATGGATATACACTAACATAATGTATCCCACTGGGTATCTTGTGGAATTTCACATGCATTCCCACCAGTGACGTGCGGTGTATTATGAGTGTATGTGTGGTCTAAATAAACAGAAATGCAAATAAAAACAATAAGTGGATTTTTTTATCACTCTGTAACTCTTAATACGGAAGTACAAGTTGCTGCATTTAAGTATGCTCGGAAATCCCAGAAAATTCACTCAGAACATGAAGTCATCTTCAATGACGTGGTGTCTTTGATAGCAACTCATTGCTCATGATAACACAAAGTCTGATTCAAATATTCTGCTCTTAAAGAAACCAGGTAAATAGATTTTCAGACGTGTGTCATCTCTTAACTTGATTTAATTTTTCAGTTAATTTGGTGGCGTTTATACATACAAATACACTCCTGATCAAATATTTTTAACCTTCCCTTGCCATCAATCCCCTAATGTTCTCTATGGGATTTAAATGAAAAACCCAGCTGTTGCCACACAAACGAGGACCCTCAGTCATGAGGAATGCCCGCTGCAACATCTGCATGTAAGCATTTGCCGTTTGACGACCCTGCACCACCTGAAGCTCCAGTGTTCCAGCGAATGAAAAAGCTCCCCATATCATGATGGACCCCCCTCCACTGTGCCGGGTAGAAAACATCTCAGGCGGGATCTCCTTGTCATGCCAGTAACGTTGGAAGCCATCTGGACCTTCAAGGTTGCATTTTTTTCTCATCAGAGAATAAAACTTTTTTTCCACCTTTCAATGTCCCATCTTTGATGCTCCCTGGCAAAGTCTAAACGGGCAGTTTTGTGGCGTTGAAGGAGACGAGGTCTTTGAATTAGTTTGTTGTTTTTTTAAACCCTTTTCCCGCAGATTCCGTCAGATGGTTATTTCACTGCAGTCGGCACCAGTAATGACCGTAATTTGTGTCCTGATGGACAGCCAATCGGATCCTCAGCCAATCGGATGTGATTTTTTTTTTTTTTAGGTCTACGACTTGACTGTTTTGTTCCATAATGCTCAGGATCTTTCAAAAAATGTAGAATGACTGTCTTACTGCGCCCAACCTCAGCAGCAATGGCACGCTGCGAGAGGCCTTGCTTATGCAGCTCGACAATCCGACCACGTTCAAAGAGAGAAAGCTTCTTAGCTTTAGCCATCAGGAGGACATGACAGTGTGAATGCCTCACAGAAAATGAAAATTTTGAGCAGATTTTGGCTTTTATAGCCTGTGGTTTTAAACTTTTGATCAGGTGATAAAAAACCTATTTCAGGTTTTTTTGTTGTTCCAAAGTTCTAAATGTTTTTTGTCTCACTCCCCCTTCTTGCTTTTGCATATTGTAGCTCTACTTAAAACCTCATTAAGATCCAAATGTGCAAAATGCAAATTCTAGCAATTTTTCAACTGGTCTTATGATTTTGATCAGGTCTGTATAATCCTGCCCTGTTTTTTTTAATCTTTCAATACAATATAGTAAAAATGGGCATATTTCAGACATATTGTGACATGGTGATTAATCATGATTAATTAATTTGAAAACCGTGATTAATCTGATTTAAAAATTTAATCATTTGACAGCCCTAAAAAAACACATTAAATATGGATGTCACAAGACCTCGTGAACAGTTTCACAGTAATAAATAATTAAATTAATTACAGGATAAATTAAAATTAACTTGACAATTTTGCCGGCCTCGATATATTGGTAGGTGCCTGCGTGTCTGTTTTACTCTTCTCTCACCTCCAAAGAGGCGGAACGAAGTGAGCCCTCTTGTCAATCATACAGTCTCTTTGTCTTTGTGAGGGAAGGCGGGGCCGCTAGCATACACACAGCAGAAGTGTTTTCTTGCGAGGAGCAATGAAAGGCAACATAGAGGTGAGCCCAGTATGCCAAATTTGTCCGAAAGTGGTGGCAACGAAACAACCTCCCCCACCGAAAACATAACCACCCTCCCATTTTTCCCATGTAGATGTAGACCCTTCGTCCCAACACTCAAGACTCACCGAGACGTTTGGTCGACAAAGTAAATACAAATGGGACAGAGCAAAATGGTGTGTGTGCTCACAGAAACGGTGCTTGGCTACATCACAAAAGAAATGCTGCTCTTTAATGCAGTTAAAAAGACAGCATTTCATTTGGCAGACCGTACCAATTGCCTGTGAGAAAATACAGTACATGTCACCAACGCCACTTCCACCACTTTACAACAGTGGAAGATGACATGAAAGGAAATATTGCATTATTATGATGACCCTCGTTTATCGTGGGGGATAGGTTCCCAAAATAGAAAGAAAAAACCAATGACACATAGTAGGCATGTTGTTGTGTATATTGGAGAGTGAAAGGGAGAAAGCAAAAAATTGCAATAAAGTCCTTTTGTTAAAAAAATAATGTTAAAAATATTGTCTCGTCTCGTCTCGTCTCATCTCGTGGACCCAATCTTGTGTATCAACTCGTTTTCTGAGATGGGTGTCTCGTGACACCCCTAGTAAATAGATATTAAATTGCGGGATATTGTTCCTGGATAGCGAGGTTCCCAAACAGTGCCAGCACAATGACTGTGCATGCGCCCAAACTCCTGCCGTGACGCCGCTCATGTTGGTCCGTATATTTCCCACCTAATTTACTGGAGAAGCTACGCAGCACTTCAGCTCGGACAATTGAACACCCACCCACAGACACACGAGCATCTACTGCTGCCATTTAGAGTCCATCCTCGTATCATTCCCGTTAATAGTTTGGCTTTGATGAGATTGTCGCTTCCTGGGAATTGCCAGTCATAGCTGAACACTATCTTGAGGGAAATCAGAGGGAGATTTTCACAAGGCGACAACACGACGACGAAGGCAAAGAAGCCTCGGATGAGTTTTCTATCTGGGCAAAAAAAAAAACTCTCTCCATGTCTGTCCCTGGAGTGGTGAATTCATTTAGCAGTCACCACGTCTTGCGTAGATAAAGCGCTCACGTCTCTTGCGATGATTTTCTCTGTGTTTTTCCTAACAGCCTCAATTACTTTTCTCTGTCCTTTCATTTAAGTACTATTATCACTCAATGTAATTTCAAAGAACATTTTGTGCTGTAAGATGTATTCAGGGTTGTAAAGGAATGCTTTGACAGATGTCTTTTGGAAGTGTTACATCAAATGGCGTGTTTGGCTTCGCAGGGTTGCGTGTTGACATACACGTATCACACGTATCAGTCGTTTCGTTATGAGTCATGTCACCGGCTGCCAAAATGTAGAACATGCTTAGGAAGATTTCCCCGTTCCATTCTGCTCTATATCATAGTTCACACTCACACCGAGCATCCGTGCTTTGGCTCAGTTGCTTGTCCCATCACTTCTGTACTGCGGTATTAGTGTCATTTCCCTGACTTTGTGGATTATTTTCGATTATTTACGCATTTCCTGGACTATAAATTGAACTTTTTTCATAGTTTGGTTGGTCCTGCGACTTATAGTAAGGGAGCTTGGTGAACTTGCTTACCAGTAACTTGCTTGTTGGACTCACTGGCTTGTTATGTTAATTTAGCCTATTCAGCCTCCCAGGTATGTTGTTTGTTATTGTGTAGCTGAATGATTGTTAACGTGTTATGTTAGCATACCAGACACCTTATTCAGCATTTAATGCGTGTCAAAAAGATCCACAAAGGCGAATGGGTTCCTAGTGTACCAAAACAAAAAGTTACTTAAAAGTAGTATAGCACACTGTATGTTGGATATTTTGCAAAAATGCAAAACAAATTGTAATAAATGATGCTCATCTCCGTCACCAAGGCAGATGTAATACTAATATTCCATACTTATGACTGTGGCTGGTACCTTCATGAAAGGGTACTGAAAAGTAGGGGTGCCTTAGAATATTCGACGATTTGATTCAGAGGAGTCTGATTTGATATACCTTGCGGTCAAATTTTCTGAAAATGTCATGTGATCAAGATTGTACCATTCTAATGCATGGGGGTGCCCACGGCTGCTGCTGAGCATACATTTTTACATCCTGTAGAATGTCATTGTAGTTAAAAATAGCCTCTTTTGATACAAAATCAGCTCAGTTTGCCTCAGAATTGAAAAATGACGTGTGTATGTGTGTTTAGCTTAAAACAGAAAACCTACACTTACTACACACTGAAAAAAGTGCTTGCTGCAGTTGCACAATCGAAAAGAGCTGAGGTGAGCGCTACGATGATCTCCAGCATCGCCGGACATATTGGCTCATAAAGGCGACCAAAGAAATCCTCCCAAGTGTGAAAGTATTTTAAAAAAGTTAAAGATGACCCCAAGACAGTCCAGTACAACTTCTGTCAGCAGCTTCTTGCATATCACGCAACAACAACCAACATGGCATATCATTTAAAACGGGGAAGGCTGTTGCGCCAACTGCATTTTATATTCCAACTGTGGATTTTAATCCAAGAAATTACATCGTTTTGGCAAATTGTGGGGGGGGATATTGTCACGTCCTTGGAATGGAAATGGAATGCTAAAAATAAAATTTAAAAAAATGTCAAACTTGTCAAAGGTGATGGCTGTCATGAATTACTTGTGAGAGAAGAAGATAGAATTGTATGAATTATGTCAGTTTTCATTAAGACCTTGCAAGGAGTGATTGCATTCCAGTCATTCGGTGCAAGTGCGAGTGCACGCAACCGTGCCAAAAGTGTGCCGTGCTTGGCCACAAATCAGAGCGCTCAGACTGGCCAAACATGCCGTGCTGGAGGTGTGAAGTGGACCCGAGCACGCTGCCATTGGGCGAGTGTGAGTACGCCCTAATTTGACTTCCCTCACTTACTTAATAGCCTTTCTTTAGCCACTTGCAGAAGTGTGCTTTCATCCACTTCATTACCCAACCGCAAACAAGCATTAATTAGAGCCAATTAATTAGTCGTGCGTGAAAACAAATACTGCAAAAGTTTGCAGGTCTCAGAGACCCCAGAGCACGTGTAGGAGGTGAAGAACGAAACAAAAGATAGACAAAGAGGATCAAAAGCAGCGGGAGAGGGAAAAAAAAACCCTGTAGTCGTGCTTTTTATCTTCCCGAGTTATGATTGACCGCACTTTTTTATTGGAAATTCACAAGGTCATCAATTCACGCTCGGCTTGCACGAAGGAGGGGGGAGACAAACTCTGCAGAAGCAGAGACAAAAAGCCCCAATTGGAACTGGTGCTGAGATTGTTTCTGCAGAGCTCACTGCAGTTGGCAGGAGCTCTTAAAAAATGAGGCGAAACACCAACGACCTTGAGGGGGAAGCGCTGGCTGATTCCTTTCTAGGATGCAGTTTGTGCGGCTCAGCTGGGGCTTGTAGCGGGGGATGGGGGCTATGGGATTGGGGGGGGTTGGAGGTCGAAAAACTGGGGTTCTGCACTGGGGTATTGCACAACACATCAGCGACAGAACCAATGTTGTAATAGTGGTGATGCGCAAACTGTTCAGCCAGCATTAATACCACTGATGAGTTCATTGTAAACGGCAATTGCAACACACATGAGACTGAAAACCAACAGCTGAGGACCGGAACCAACATTTTAAAGCACATGCAGAGGTAGATAAAGTTGCTGGCCACTCACTCATGCAGCTACTGCCATCTTGAGTTTATGAACAAAAAAATATCTATGGAGGTTGTCTACAGCCACAGCTGTTAATACACATGTTTTCTGTTTAAGCGCATGCAGAGGTAGATAGAGCTGCTGGGTGCTGAAAACCCTACTGCCATCTTGTGGAGTTCATTAACAAAAAGCTACCTCAGGAGGTTGTCTACAGCCACAGCTCTTCACATGTTTTCTGTTTAAAGTGCTTGCAGAGGTAGATTGAATTGGCTAATTGAATAGAGGCGTGACTTGGAGCGTCTGTGGGGTTTGCAAGTCTTTGCAATGTAGGACAGTACCTGACTGTAACCACCAGAGGCGCTGTTGATTCAACCAGGTTGCTGTTTAATGAAGACAACATGGCATTTTATTTGATTTGATTTGATTTGATTTGATTTGATTTTTTTTTACGATGTGGGTGTACAATGCATCTTGTGATGTTTTGTCTCACTCGTCGTGGAAACAGTTACCTCTTAGTCCCGTCATGCATGTTACACCCTCACTCCCGTCCCTCTCCATTAAGTACAGCAGCAGCACACTGAAGCACTGCTTTCACTTGAGTCCACAGACGTGTTCCTATCGCCAGGGTCCATCTGTCTGGGGAATAATGTTATCGTGGACTCGCAGAAGGACCCGAGCCGCTCTCTGGAACACTTCTCTTAGACTGAACCACTTTGACACTTCAGTCTTTGAGTGTGGGGTTGGTTCCTAGCAACCTACCAGGACACACTGCTGTATTGAGTCATGTTGGGGGGGTGGTCTTGCAGTAAAGCTTCCGTCTAGGAAGGACAACTAGTGTTTTTTTGTGTGTGTGAAATATAAAGGCTGTGCTTCTACCCTGAGAGCCTCATGGTGCACACGGCAGGGCGCTGTCATCTGTTTGAATGCCTGTACAGTAAGAAAGCTCATTTCTGCAAGAGAAACTAATAAAAGCGAGCTGCGGGGGGAATGACTTCTTTTTTTTTTTTTTGTCCTGTGAAGGACCAGGATGGCTACCATGCTGTTTTTCCCCTGTTCGCCATTAAAAACTGAAGAATCGCTTTGTTGTTTCAAAGTTTAAATCATGTTAACATTTTCACCAATTATTGGAGTCTTGTACTGTTCAGACCAAAAACAGGACTGTGAAGCGCTAACAGTTGTTACTTGCTACTTTCTATCAAAGTTGAGATGGACTGTTTTTTGTTTTACAGTGCTTGACTTTCTTTTAAGTATGACTGTTAAAAAACCTGATGTGTTTTGCAATGCATTTTCGCAAACGTCGGTAATAACAGAGACAAAATGGAGTGCACTACTTTTCTGCAACCAGCAGAGGCGCTGTTGATTCAGGCTCAACCAGCTCGCTGTCTTTGGAAAGCAATGGAAGGATATGGAAACTTTTCTGGGCGGTGATATTCTGCTTAAAATGTCACCAGTAGGTGAAATAGGAGTTCAGAACATTCATAGAATGTTGCTCCCAGACTTTTCAAACCAAAAAAATAAATTATTGGATGGTTCATTTTTTGTATTCTTCTTTTCGGCATCTCATTCTCTCCTTGAGCTCCTAGGATGCGGTCGAGTTAAGTTATGTGACAGCAGCCCCTTGTATCCATTTATAAGGCGAGGCTCAGGTAGCGGCGTTGCACCCTGGGAGAAGCGATTTACGAGCTTAGAGGGGGAATTAAAAACAAACATAAAACAGTGGTAATTAGGAAGCAGGTTGATCCCAAAAGATGACTGATGTATAAATCAGCCAGCCTTATTATTGCAGGAGGCGCTCAGAATTTGCAGCGGCGTGGGCGATGGCGCGGCACACAAATTTGCATGTGGATGCATTACGAGCTGTCTCTGGAGACTCCCCAAGACCTTTAACAAATAGCGCTGTGCTGCGTCCTGGTTTTCTCCTCATTGAATGCCATGTTGGAATAACAGGAAGGAGCCTGGCGATTGTGTTTGGAGGACACAAAATATCATCTTTTTTACTGTCGTTTCCAAATAAAAGCTGTTTTTAAAGTGGTCACGTCTCCTGACTTAAAATACAATGTTGTCCTTCTCACCTCCCATCTGTCTCTCCCTTCATTCTCAATCCGTCCACAGTGTGGGGCCACTACAAGGACCTCCAGCAGTGGATTAGGCCCTCTCCACATGGGAACGTTCTTGGGATTTTTTTTTTTTTTGGTAGGTTGAAAAAAAATTGCATCCACACTGTAACAGTAATAGTAAATAGTTACATCCAGACGGGAACGGATCACTGGATGAAAATGACGTAATACACAAGCAACACCTACGTGTGCCATTGTAAACAGACACGCAGATGGAACCACGTGACACACCAAACCGTAGAAGAAGAAAGAACGCATGCGCATAAGTCTGTTGTCTACCGGTTTCCAAGGCTCATCTAGATTTATGACGAGGAATTACTTCTGCCATTCATTTTGGAGAATATGACCAGAAAATATCAGGAGAATGTTGACTGGGGTGAGTAGTGTCAGATATATTGTTGGCTTGTCGTCAAAGCTCACGTCTGGTCACGTGACGGTGACGGGTCGGTGGCGTCATTGTTTCTGTGGCACGGTCTAAACGGAAACGACAAGCCGGCGTTTTTCCCCACTCCGCTAGCCGTTTTGAAAAAAATACCGTTTCAGGTCACCCAGAACGCCGTTTCCGTGTGGATGAAAAGCAAAAACAATGAAATACTTTCCCGTTTTGACCTGAAAACGTTTCCGTGTGGATAAACCATTGGTGTCATTTTTCTTGTTCTCAGTATGATCATCCACCTCCTTTTTTGGCCCTTTGTCTCCCACCCCCGTCTGTCTTTTTGTACTTTATTGTTGTTTAAACGTCAAGGCCGATGCCTGTGCACCGCCTCCACCTACGGGCTGTAGATGCATGGGTTGCAGGGTTGATGAGGAGACTGCAGGGAAAACAGGAAGACAGGTTTTAGAGAAACATGCCAGGGTAGCTCCGTGATGAATCTCCTTGGATGGACACTAAAATGTTTTTTTTTCCATTAGCATACCTCCACATCAACATGTTCAGTATGTTTTTTTTTCAGGATTCTCGTTTTCAACTATTTTTATGTTGTCCTTTCTTAAAGAGAGGTGGTTGCAGCGCCTCCTTTTGTGTTGCGATGCACGTACACAGCTTGTAAATGTGTCTTCATTCTGGTTAACCCACTAAATGATTCGCAATAAGTACAAATAATTGAAAAATTCCCCAAGTAGATCAACATTTTAATTTTAAATAAAATTTTAATTTTAATGGGCAATAAGAGCAAATTATGCTAGAACAAAATATGTTATAATTTTGATGTGTCGGATGGTGTTGTTCTAAATGAACCCATATCGTCCTTGAATCGTGTCGGCAAACACAAATCGTGATCCCAATCGAATCGTTATTAAAACCAAATTTGATGCTGATCCAAATTCGGATTCTTTAACCTTGACACGCTACTGATTTCCATAATAGAATTAATGCATTTTTCTATTTGAGGGTCTCTGGACGGATTCATTTCCAGGATTGTTTTCCTCACGCTACTTCCTGGTCTTCTTCCTCCTCTCAGTCAATTTCCTTTTTTTCTAATTCCATTCCCTTCTCTCTCTCTCTTACTGTAGCATTGCTGACGTGTGCCTTTTTATGCTGCGCTGCAACATTCTGGAGGTGGAAGCTTACTTCTGACTTGTACATAGGCTTTGGAGACCTCGCCATCCCACCAGCCATCTCCCATCCAGAATCCTTTTGGTCCTGCGGTTGTCTTAAAGCAAGCCTCCGTGTCTTTGTGCGAACCCCCCCATGACTCACCTTGTGTTTCCTGCATAACTTTGACTTGCTGTTATTTGCAGTAAAGTGGATTTTATTTCCCTTACAGGCCCTTTTAATTCCCTCGTATACTTCCAATCGCTCTTCTCCTCCCTCCCCCTCCTTTTTCCACCTGTCTTACTTGGCCCTTGTGGCACTTAACACACCTCCAATTTAAAGAAGAGGGCATGCTGCAGAAAACTGAAAAAAAAAAACCCAACAACAATTGCTAACAACAATGATAGACATCACTAAATGAACGCCTCATCCAACCTGAGTCTTATCTTGTAACTTTGGGATACGTAATCAAGCTTTTACCAAATATTAACTCATTATTTAAATTGTGCTAGCATTTGTTAGCAATACAGAAGAAACTCCTATTACTCCTATTTCTTTGGCTTTCAAGGCAAGTTCTCCCATAGAAAAACAATGGAAACGCTCCGTCCCAGTGTCAGCTAAAACTACTTTATTCTAAACGGCATTCCAAACTAATTCTTTGACGACTGCTGAACTGAGGTCTCCTGAATTATGCCGATGTCTTCGAACTTTGAATTCTTTGCTGTAGTAGTGCTATAACACTAAACCACACACTTCATCTGCAGTCATGTGAATGTGAACGACACACTGCATGTGGCGCCCCCTATGGGTTGTGAGCAAAATGCTGTCTAATACATGTAATACAGATACCCTCAAAATTGTATCATTCATTATGCAAATGGTCAATGACTTATGGACAATTGGTTGCTAACTCCTCCCCGTGCCCCCGCAAAGACGTGTTGCTTTATGGCAGCCATGTTTTTCAGCCAATCTTGCCCAGATTTTACACGGTCAGTCTCCTAAAGGTGTGTACCACATTCTGTCATGATTGGCCTCAACACCCTAAAGGGTGCTATGTAGAGCGCATTGATCTGTGTGAGAAATTCATCAATCCGTCATCAATCCCACTGATGGGAGTCAAAGTTTGGGGTTTAATAAGAGCACCACCATGTGGCGTACTTGTCAGAAAAATAAAAGCACAGACATCACAGTAGGGGCGCAAGTTATGACCAATTTTCATCCTTTTGTGTGCAGTGGTTCAGCAGCATACACAAACAAATGCATAATGCCGTAGTGTATGGTTGACACAGTTCTACATACATAGAAAAACTGGGTGACCTCAGAATTGCTGAATTACGTAGCCTGCAACCTACCACACACACACACACACACACACACACACACACACACACATTTTCAGTTATCTGACGGTGCATATTTGGCACGGGGAAGGGACTCAATTACGGCGAAGGTGAAAGAAGCCATAAACAGTGCGCAGATACAGCGAGGCTCGCTCGGGCCTCTCTGCAGTCAATCATGGCGCCAGCCAGCTAGGTGGCCGCTTTTCCGCTCATCCCCCTTGTGAAGTGGCGGGAACGGCCGGCGGCGGTGGATGGATAGGGAGGAGGATGCGCGGGAGGGAGGGAGGGAGAGAGGGGTGAAGCCAGGGATGCGAAACACTTCCATCTAACACCTTCCGAAAATGATGGGGGCCGTTATAGATGGTCGTGGATAAGTCATGGAGAGAGCGAAAGGCAAAGGGAGCCGGGAGGTGATAACAGCCCGCCTCTATATGTGCACACGCATACGCAGGGCTGCTTCTGGCCAAAATTGGGGCCATAAGCAGAATTTTATTTTGATTTTGCTGTAATTTGAGCCCCCATTGGCTATTTGCATTTGTAGGCGATACACCTGGCAACTATAGGAGACTCAGAGGTTAATTTAATAGCAGTATTAATTAAAGCATTGGCAGAATTCAATTACATTTTGAGATCTTCGATTTTTTTTTTTAAACGTCTTTATATCAATGTTAGACTACAATATCTTGAGGAATGTGTATTTTTACGGGAAGATTCATTTATTTCATGAATTATCATTTATTAAAACCACACTTACAATTAAATAACGTAACACTTCTTCAGTTCACAAGCTAGTTGAGACAGAACAGCGCCTCTGCTGGTTGCAGCCAAACACTACACTGGCATCCTTACATCCTTACATTATCGTGTTTTCATGGACTCACCTTTTAAGGTTTTCAGGCATATTTGTGGAACGTGAGCTCCGCGGTGTGCCTGAGAAATAGTTCTAAAGTTATGAAGTTAAGATCGCACTTAACTTTCTGGATGAATTTTCCACCAGATCCTCATGAGACTGCACCGAGCAGCCGCATTAGCGTCATCACACAAAGACGGACGTGATAACTGCAGGCAATTTAGCACTAGGGAGCGCAAACACACCTACAGGGATTGCGATAGCTCCAGCAGCTGTCTCGCTCACCTCTGCTATACCTTTTCTATTCTACTCGTCTGCTCCTCCATCTTTTATTCATTTTTTGTTCCTCTCAGCACATCTCCCGTCTGCTCGTGTCACTCCCTCTTTCCAAATCTCGTCCACTTATGAATTTATCACCTGCTTTTTCCCTCTGTGTCCTTTTACTCTTGTAACTCTTAGCCTCTACCAGTGTGTGTTGTTCACTCTTTGTGAGACCAAATCCCCATTTGTCTCCTGGCATGAAACCTGTGCCCCTTTTGTTTCGGTCTCTTGAGTCAAAACTTTAGAAGCTTGTTGACAGCAGAGATAGGAAAACGAGAAGGAGTTCATGTTTAGCTCTATTGAATTCAACCATTCACACCGGCAGCAGTGGAACCGTAAAACCTGATCATTTTCCCATGGAAAATAATAGAAAAAGAAAACAAATCTGCTCCAGGGTCAAACTATCGCCATCATACATGCAGGCCAGGGGTGTCCAAAGTGCGGCCCGGGGGCCATTTGCGGCCCGCAGCACAGTCTAAAAATGTAATTTAACGAGGAAAAAAAAAAAAAAAACAGCAGCAAAATTGCTAAGACCAAATAAAACTCAAAATATTAAGAAAAGAGTTGTAATCTAGCAAGGAAAAAAAAGCCATCATTTGACAAGAATAACAGCATGAATTTGAAATATTAAAGAATTATTATTTTTTTTATTAAGTCAAAAACAATGAATAAAGTTGTCATTTTTTAAACTTAGGTTGGGGGAAAATTTATAATATGGGAATAAAGTCAAAATATTAGAAGAAAATACGTATACAAGAAGAAAGTTGAAATATGTGGAAAATTATACAAAAAACCCCAACAGCAGACATTTTACCAGAGTAAAGTCAAACTATTGAGAGAAAAAAAAAGGTTTCTAATGAGAATAAAGTTGCAATTTTAGGACAATAAACTAAAAATATCATTTTAGTAACAATGTTGGAATAAAGAAAAAAATACATGACATATTTGTTTTAAAAGATATACAGTTATAATTACGACGAGACAATTTACAAGCGGAAAGCTGAAATGAAATAGTTGGAAAGTTAAAATAGAAAGTTAAAACAAAAACAAGAAATGGGAAAAAAAAAACAGCTGTCATTTTACGCGAATAAAGTCAAAATATTAACAAAAAAGTCATAATCGAATGAAGAACAAAAGTCGCAATTTTGCAAGAATAAACAAAAAAATATATTTTTAAAAATGTCCTTTTTAGCAGTATTTCACCCATATTACAAAAGGTGAAATGCAGTTTTTTCTTGAGCTACATGTAGCTTCTTAGCACATCTCCATGTGTTGGTTTATCAAAGTGGCCTTGCATCCTCTCATTTTCCAGTATGTGTCCCACGCTGGAAAAAGTTTGGACACCCCTGATGTAGGCAATGTTTACAATCATTTCTTTATCATTCTAAAACTGTCAAATCAGTATAAAAATTACGTAACCGCTGTCAATATAAGCAATAAAAGTGTTCTAACTTCAATGAAAAAGGTCCAGGTGGTGCGTTGTAGACATTGCTGAAGACGTCGTTTCGCCGTCCGATGTTTCGTGCGGCAATAATTTACACAAAAATGTCGGCGCCGCTGTGCATCTTATCAAAACAGCTGCTCTACAGTTCCAACTACGGGGGTGACATCAAATTTGCTGATTACAAATAGACAGCTCTGAACAGTGACTTTAGCGTCGATGCTATCGGTAAAACAAGATGGCAGCTGTTCTGGCAGGTCCGTCAATATTATAGCCCACTAAAATTGGTCATCTACGGTCGCCATGGGAATGAGAGATGCTAGTCTTCTTAGGCGAAACCTACACATCCTTCCAACCCTTTTTTTCTGCACAGAACACAACTCTTTTCTTTTGGATCACATTGAAACTTTGCATGTCAGAAACAGTACTTGAGATCTCACCATGGGCCAAAATTGGTATCTCTACAGACAATTTTGTTGTGGTTATAGCATTTCTTATGGATGCAGCGCCATTCAAAAGACCTGATTTTTTGTTAAACTTTTATGCTACATACACATACACGGAAACAAACATTGAAAAGATGCCCGGTGACCTTGCGTTTCGAGTTTTTTAGACTCTTGCATTTGATCGCATTGTGTAGATGTACCTAATTACGTGCTCAGTATGGTATGGTATAATATGGTCGATTTGTTTCAGAATGCAGAGGCGAGACCAACGGTTATTATTCTCTTTGATGATAGTGGCACAAAGTACAACAAAGCCTACAAAGGAGGGAGCAGCGGCTTTGTTTTGAGCTGGCAAAGGGACCTTGAAAACTGAACTGTTATGATACAAAGAAAAGCAGAGGGCCAGGATGGACAGCGGGGAAACAACTGTCCATACCACTAGAAGACACGACAACTATTAACTACTGTAAACAATCAGCTTAAAAGTAGCCAGGCAGCCAATCAGCATCAGCGGGACCCAGTTTCTGGTTGTTTTTCTCTGTGCGGAAAGAAGCAAGGTGTTTGTTTCAGGAAAAGGAATAAAAATAAAAATAAAATATTAAAATGTAATAAAAGTAATATAATAGGAACACACTTTTTCATGTTCAAATAAATGTTAAAAAAAGGACTAAAATAAAAATAAATAGAAAATAAGTTAGAATAAGTGGTGGCATTACCGTAGATTTCAGACTATTGAGCGCACCTGAATATAAGTTGCACCCACCAAATTTAAGGAGAAAATTTGTTTGTCCATATATAGACCGCACTTGTCTATATGCCACAAGTGTCCACTTTGTCCAACATGGGGTATTTACACAGAAAGACACACTATAAACCTTGCAATCCTACCTGCACTCAATGTTCCCTTTTGTTCATTGGAGTTCAACATTTAGCTCAGTCCAAGCAGAAGCTGCAGTAATTCTACACGATCAAATGTACTTAAAATTTGTCAGATCAAAACACCATCGTTGCATAAGACTTCAAACCCTGTGATATTAGCTTCTATTGCGGAAATGCGCTACTTTTTGTTTCGGTGCTTAAGCATCATGGAAGCTGTAGTTCTTTTCGCCTTAAATTGTTTTTTGAGACACGGGTTTCAAAAAGCGTGTGAAAAAAGTAGCATCTTATGGGAAATGACGGTAAATAATAAGTAAAGCAAGACATTGAGGATAAATATATAAATACTGGAGTAAAAAGGAAATTATAAGTGTCTTATTGGTCACGTTGTTATATGGGGGTCGGTGCCGGACCCCAGAGGCAGGTGAGCAGGTCAGAGAGTCTTTTAATATGGTTTCAAGTGAACAAAAGGCGATGGTGCGTGGATAAGGCAACAGGAAAAAAGCAACATGGACACCAAGGCTTGGTGAAAGGCTGAGGAGGTACCAGGTTGGAGAGCCGGGAGCACTGGGCGCACAGTCTGGGAGACGCTTGGAAGTGTTTGGTCCTCAGGAGGCGCAAATAAGTTATACTGGTAATGCAACAAAGGTGGTTAAGGTCCAAGGAGCCACAATACAGCTGTCCACACATGTGGCATAAACCGAGAGGAATAATCCAGCGTCTCCCAGGTGCTGTCCATCACCTTAAGTGAGGCAGGAGCTCATCAGGGGCAGGTGCGCCCAGTAGTCCCGCCTCCAGCCGCAGAAGGGGCTCCTGCAACAGAGAGAACACACCCAGGAGAAGGCAGGGAAGTGCAGAGGGCAATGACAGGATGTGAACCGTGACACGCGTTCAGTGAATGAAATGTATTGTTTAATAAATTTGGCATAATCTATGTTATGATTGTCCAGTTGTTTCTTTGCGAAAACCATACATCATAGAAAGTTGTATTGAAACGAACGCTTTCTGACCATATTGAGCAGCTTTTAGGTAGGTCATCCACTGTTATTTTAAGGTGAAAAAAACAACACCGTTGCTTTAATTGCTCATGCAAACAGCTTGGTATGAGGGTGACAGTTTGGGGCGGGGCTACAACAAATAGAATCAATAATGGGCTTAAGTGGACGTCATACAAGGTGGCTAGAGGGCGCGGCGCAGACAAGCTCCTTGAAGCGTGGACACTTCTACACGTCACGACTTGCCTCTTTAATGAGGCTTGTTTAAAAGGCAAACAGACGCCTGCAAACGCCACCACGGGGCACACATCAAAAGTACGACAAAAGTCGTATTATTCTAAAGTGAAAGTGATAAAAGAGCTGGACGGGGGCGTATCTTTTACAGCCCGCCCATAAATGACCCGGGGGTTTGCTGTTGTTTTGTTACACTGTTCATTTACCTTGCATGCTTCCCCCTCATAGCACCTTTCTTTTATGATGTATTCATTACAGGACAATAAAGAGCTTATAGGAAAGGAGTTGACTTTGTACCATGGCATACTTACGATATCCTCCAACGTCTCATTATAAATATAGGATGTAATATTGCGCTGGTGATGAAACCTGTGATTTAACACCCCTGGTGTGTTCGCTCGGTTGCTGCATGGCTGCTTCTGTGATGGAAGGTTATTCTTTTATTAGTCCGCAGGAGTTTTTAGGAGATCAACTTAATGCTGCCACCACAAACATATTGCTGCTCATATAGAACACTGCGGCACTCAAGATATTTACATTTGACACTTAGCTGGATTGTTCAACGACGTGATCCGTCTCTTCTTGTGTAAATGTCGTAGTCAGCGGCGGCGGAGGCGGCACAGTGTGAGCTGGGCCCCGATGAAGACGTCTCAAGGGTGGCCATGACTGAGATGAATTGAACAAAAGCATATTTGTTGTCATGTTTGACTTTACTCTCTATTTTACTGTGCTAATGCTGTTTATTTGACTGTGTGTGCTCTGTCAATAGAGATAAAGCAATAACACGTTGGCACAAGCCCTTTAAAGGGCGCGGAACCAATATTTGTCAACTTAAAGGTCCCTTGTTATGCAAAAGTGACTTTTTAATGATGTTTGAACAGCAACGTGTGTCCCTATAGCCTGTTTATGAGCATCAAACGTGAGAGAAATCTATCCTCTCTCACTTCTTGACTCCAGAAAGGCAGCGTTTGAAGTTTTACATCATGTCATGAAGGAAAAACATTCTTCCTCATGGTCTTGATACCGCCTGTGACCTGCCCGCAAGTCAGTCAGCTACGGACATGGGATATTTAAGTTTGTTTGTTTTTAGCGAATAGGCTAACCTAGCATGATGTTGCTGTTAAAAATGTTAGCACTGTATATCACAAAGCTATGCTAGTGTAGCTAACATTTGTATCCTCCTGTCCCACTCCTTAATATTACGTTGTTGTATATGATGTATGGCATCTATTACGTTGGACAAGGTGAAAGTTACAGTGTATATGTAAAAAGTCTGTAAAGCACACAATAGCGTTTATTCTTGGAGCCACACACAAGGCAGTGCCAATATCTGTGTGCATAAAACCCATAATCATAAAGACAGCTCACCTCGTGTGCGCTTGGCATTGCTGATTTTCGGCACTCTGGGGCGGGTATTGACCAGAGGCCAGGCAATCCCCCCTCCTTCTTTCTGATTGGTCACTTTAAACACCTATTATCTCCGGGTCAGAGCCAATCCGAGGCAGAGGAAGGTGGGTCATCACAGCGGCACAGTTTGGGTGAAAATTGAGGATCGAGATTTTAAGAGGAAAAAGAGGGAAATTGAGGAGCAAAGTTAGTTAACATTTTGAATTGATTTAACAGCTTGGGAGTAATTGTGATGGTTCACTGCAGGGGTGGACAAACCTTGTTACAGAGTGCTACATACTGAAAAATGAACGGATGCAAAGGCCACTTTGATATTTAGTAAACCAACACACGTTATAAGTTATATAAGTATATATTTCAAGAAAAAACTGCATCTCAGCTTTGTGGTATAAAAGTGTATTATTAGTATGAACTTCGGTTTTTGCTTTTCTTCCCCCCAAATACTTCAAATTTCTTCTTAAATAATCTTTGTAAATTTTCTTTTTGTAATTTTGTGACTTTATCCACATAATATAACTTTTTTGCCTACTTAATTTTCCAAAAATTAAAACTTTGTCAGATTATTTTTGTCATATTTTATGATTTTGTTTTCACAGCTCAACTCTATGCCACTAAAATTACATAACTGTTCCTCATATTATGAATTTATTCTCTTACAATTGCGACGTTTTTTCTGGTTAAAGTACAACATTTTTCTCGTAGTATTTTGACTTTATTCTTTTAAAATTACAGCTGTTTTTTTTTTTTACATTTCTGCTGTTTTTTTTTAAATACGACTATTTCAATTTTCTTTTTGTACATTATGACTTTATTCCCACAATATTTTGACATTATTCTTATAACATTTCCGCAACCTAATTTTCCAAGAATGACAACTTTATTTGTTGTTTTTTTTCTCATAATATTACGAATTTTTAAAAAAACGTTCTTCTTGTAAACCACTTTTTCATGTTAAATTACAACTTTTTTCACAGTATTTTCACTTTATTCTTGTAAAATACTGCTGATTTGTCAATTTTCTTAATGTTTTTTGTTAAATTTTAGTTTTAAGAATGTTCCGTGGGCCAATTAAAAAACAGGGTGGGCCACAAATGACCCCTGGGATGCACTTTGGACACCCCTCGCTTACCGACTTGCCACGAGGGAGAAAGCATGATGACCCGCCTTAATCTGCCTCTGATTGCCTCTGACCAGGAGAGGGTAGGCATTTCAAGTGACCAGCCAGAAAGGATATATTGGCGCTGTGTTGACGCCATGCACACAGCTCATTAGCATAAACAAGCTACAGGCGGATAAAACAGCGTGTTCCCCGTAGGGCTTAATAAAAAGCACTTTTAAACTGTCTAAATTCCAGCATCAGACATTTATGAGAAATTGTCGAAGTCTAATATAATATAAATTTAATTGGAAATGGACACCTGGTGTATGATGAAGTAGAACAATATGAGTCATATCTGTGATGCTGGCGCTCGGCTGCGCAACATAACAGGGTGATACTCTATGTAATAGGGAGAGGCAGCAAGAACAAAGTCATTATTATTGCGCTTGTGCTGTTTCTAAACGTTTTCTAATATGTTGGTGTTATATATTTACAATATTTGTGACACTAAATACCTCGGACAGAGACTATTATTTTTGACCGGGCTCTTGCATTGGTTCTCATTATATCGGCAGCAGGTGGCTGTTTGTGTAGGATGGACACGACGTTATAATGGAGATGCTGCTTTGGCAAACTTTTTAATAGTTTTCTTTTAGTGTCTATTTCCCAATAACCGTCCACTGGGTTTACTGCATAGAAAAACTTAAATTGGCTGTGTGACAAAAAGCCTATTACCTATGAAACAAGAGTCAATTTTTTTGCCTGGTAAAGGAGATGAAATTATATTACATTATATTGGCATCATCCCTCTGCCACCATTAAAGTGAAAAAACTCAACCAGAGGACATTTTTATTACATTCTGGCTAGGGAAGTCTCACTGGCATTCATCATGTGACTTTGCAGCACACAGCCATGGTCGCTGTGTCCAGTCTACACACAAATGCATGCAAAAAATGCAGGAATAAACTTTTAAGTGAAGGATCTCGCAACCAGGCTCACTAATAAAGGCACCTGAGTGTAATTACAGAAGGTCGAGTACTTCAGTGTGCACTCGTGCTGTCCATTAGCACGTCACCTGGTGGGAGGACAGATTGGAAAAAAGGGCGTCCAAGCTGCAGGTTTTGCATTTTGCACCGCAGTTAATCGGGAATGTATTCCAGTCTGTTTTAGCTGGACATTAGGCAGACTTATGCTAGCCCACAAGTATATACCGTACTTGGCAGTGTTTCCCATACATGTATTCATCAACACGAATACATTTGGACCGCCACACATAGATTTGGTGCAACCTGTTTGCTCTCGCTCATAAATAACTAAATAATGGGACTGAAAGTAGCTTGTCATTGCAACTCCATACAATAGATGGCATCGTAATTCTGCTTCTTAGCACACCTCATACGCACCTGGTCTGCCAGAGAATAAGAAGATGTAGCAGGATGGATCTGTGTTGCCAACTTAGCGACTTTGTCACTATATTTAGCGAGTAGTCAGACCCCTCTAGATTCTATTTTTCAGAAAAGCTACTAGCGATAAACCTAGTGACTTTTTCTGGTCCTATTGGACACTTTTGGAGACTCCAAAGTGAAAACACGTATCGCTCTTCTGGGTGCTGCTGGGGGCCCCATGCCATTTAACAACAACAACAAAAAAAAACGACAAAGAAACAACAGAAGATAGTTTTTAAACATATTTTTTTCATGTTTTTTAATTTTAAAACATATTTTTTTCATGTTTTTTTGCTCACTTTTTGTCTCCCACGGCATCTACAGTATAAAAATGAGCTGCACATGCATCATGGCCAAAAATGCAAATTAGACAATTCGATTAACCAAACCCAAACTCATGGATTGTTACGGCTTGTGCGCGACTTCATTGTGTTTGCAGGTCAATTTTTATTTTAAGGACACATTTAGTAATGTCAGGTGCAGGCCCGCCTTAGTGTGATGTGATGGAAAGATTAAGGCCTTCCAATAAAACATCGCCCCAAGCCTCAAGTTCCTGCCACGATCTTATCGCTCTTTTCGGCAGATTGCGGTAAACAAGCTTTCCAATCGGGCGTAGTGGTCTTTTTGGTACGGCTTTTAGAAGAAGCTTTCAGTTGGTTACTGTAAGTTATTTGTCCCATCCATCCATCCATTTTCTATGCCGCTTCTCCTCATTAGGGTCGCGGGGGCATGCTGGAGCCTATCCCAGCTGACTTCGGGCGACGGCGGGGTACACCCTGGACTGGTTGCCAGCCAATCGCAGGGCATAAGTTATTTGTCCTTGTTTAAAATAAGAACTTAATAGAGTGAAAGCCCTCGGACAGTAATGGCTGTGTGTGTGTGTGTGTGTGTGTGTGTGTTTAATCAAAGATTAAATGATTCCCCGGACGGAATCTGTCTAGTGTCCCAGTTCTAATTGAACCACTATGCATTCTTCACACAGACTTGAATCACCGCCGTGTGGATGCTTTGACGTGGCACTCAGTTCCACTGACTAGTTTGTTCTGCACACTGTTTGACCGCACAATAACGAGACATATTTTTTAGTAACACTGTTTGGCGAAAACCGAATCATACCAAAACTGATTTTCCACTGTACTGAATATATTTATGTTAGTGATATCTTATTCCGGCCACGCAGTCACAGTCAGGAGATCGGGAAGACCTGGGTTCGAATCTCAGTTGGGCATTTCTGTGTGGAGTTTGCATGTTCTCCCCGTGCGTGCGTGGGGTTTTCTCCGGGTACTTTGGTTTCCTCCCACATTCCAAAAACATGCATGTTAGGTAATTAGGTGACTCTAAATTGTCCATAAGTATGAATGTGAGTGTGAATGGTTGTTTGTCTATATGTGCCCTGCGATTGGCTGGCGACCAGTCCAGGTTGTACCCCGCGTGTCGCCCGAAGTCAGCTGGGATAGGCTGCAGCATACCCCCGCAACCCTAATGAGGAGAAGCGGCAAAGAAGATGGATGGATGGATGGATGGATGGATATCTAATTCCCATATTGACCAGAATGTAAGACGACCCTGAATACAAGATGTCACTGAAAAAGCAACTGGTAAATGTTGATGAGGTCTCGAGACAGCCCATCTTTTTAGATCTTTTATATGTCTCAGTACGGCATTTCAGAACTGTCGCCATCATGAAACCTTTATTAAGTGTAACATTTTAATTGTCATACAAGTGTAAGTGCTTGACCTTAACCACTTACAACTAAATAAAACCAAAACAAAGTAAAACTATCCCCTCTGAAAGAAACAATGACGTACATACATGTAGCGGGGAGGAAACCGGAAGGTGTTTTCAGAGTGATACTGTCACCTAGTGCCGTTTTAGAGGTACTGCGGAAAGCAATCCAGTAATACTTCTTTATCTCGGTTAATTGGTTCCAGACTTGACTGTGATTAGTGAATTTCCACTAAGTAGGATACCTTCTTTAACTTATAATCCGGTGCGATTTATATATGTTTTTTTTCCTCTTCATTGTCCATTTTTGGCTGCTGAGATTTATACTCCGGAGGGGCTTATAGTCTGGAAAATGCGGTGATAATAGGCTGTATTTAAACACAAAACAGCACGATTTATTAATGAATATATGTGTGAAAAACCATGACAGGGTGAAGCCGCGAAATTCAAACCGTGATGTGCGAGGGACGACTGTATGTGGGTTGTCAAATAGAAATGCGCCTCGTTGGTTGGCATCCACGCCATTTTCATGCTCGTCGTTAGCCACTTTGCTAAGAAAAACTGGAAAACTATCGTTTTATATGAAACTGCTGTGTTGACAATACTTAGACGGCTGCAGTATCGGTACCCAAAGCTGGTGTATCGATGCAGAACCCTGAGGGATGGCAGTACATGATCAATACAATATTGTGGACCCAAAGCACGCTGTGTTTTTCTGGCTGATAAATCAAATGAGAGATAGTTTTGCCTGTGCATCTTTACTTTAGCGTTTTCATTTGAGTGTATTAATGCGTTTCAAGAGATGAGCGTGGGTGTTTTTGTGTGGGTATTATCTATGCGCGTGCGCGTGTGTATGTGTGTGCAATTTTCTATTTTGAAACCTTACAAAGAGGCCGTGGTGGGAGTAAGTAAGAGCTCAGCCCGGAGTGCCGGCGGGCCGAGATGGAACGATACGGAGTAGAGCCGATATAAAGAGTGTTAATTAAAAGCAGCCAGTGAGGAGGCTGTGGGAGAATCAGGTAAGAGAGATAACGGGGGTGCAGCGAAAATATTTATCTGCATTATTTACCACACACACATAAACAAACAGCGAGCATAGAGAGGTTTTAGCTGTGAAATGGTGGAGTTAGCCATGTGGAAAGTGCATGAAAAGGGAGCATCTCTTGAGTGGGAGGCAATGGGGGTAAGGACTTCTTTCACACTGTTTTTTTTTTCAATCCTGGTGTTTGTGCTGGCTGTTTATGAAACCAGACCTGGTGGTTTCAGGTCCCAAGACCTTTTGAAAGAGTTGAAAAAGACGAAGGTTCTTTTCATGTGGCAGCAAATAGGAGATAACATTGGAGGAAGCTACTCAAAATGATTTTACTGTCCCATGTGACGTAATTATGGAAAGTGATAATGTTTATGCGTTTGTGAGCAAGATGAGAAGGGTGGAATGAAGGGCATGAGTGGAGGAAGTCGCAGCACACAGCAAAAATTGGGGAGATTTTTATGTTGAGGTGAGGTTATACATGTATAAATGACATCTATGGTGCCCCTTAAGGGTTGTGGTCAAAATGCTTTGGCAGACATGCGACCATACATGCGATACAGATGTTCTTTAAGTGTTGTATCGTTGGTGTATTTATCAGAAAAATAATGGCACAGGCAACACAGTGTTTTGTCATATTTTCATGCTTTTGAGTGCGGTGGTTCAGGAGTCGAAGAATTACATTACACAAATACATTCGGGGGTGTGTGTCACATGACTGTTAATGTACAACGCAGGGGAACGTGGTTGGAAAAAACCTCTTCCAAGATACAGTCGCAATATCGCGGTACGATTATCGCTCCCTCGCTTTATTGAGTTTTTTTCCCCAGAAAATTAATAAATAAATAAATGGTCGCTGTTTTGTCATGACACAAAACACTGAGACATTACATTACATTACATTACATTACCTTAACACCACATGAAGTCATGAAGTCATCCATGGCATGCCCCCTAGTTTCAAGGCTAACCGGTTAGCTCGCTAGCTCACTAGCTTGCTGGCTGACGGCCGTCTCGAGTCCCTGCAGCATAAGAGTTGCGCAACGGGTTGTAAACAATGTATAAAAGGAGTGTAAAGGTGGCTATAGGCGTGTTATTTCATGTCTAAAGGGCTCTAATAATGTTAAAAACATTTATTTAGAAAGTCATAAACAGGTTTTCTGTGCTATGAAGTTATTCCATTTATTAACATTTAATCCTATATCGTGGAAATTCATTTATCGCTGATTTGGTGGAAAAAAAGTTAAGAATCCCAGAGGAAATCATGGAAATAGAAATAGTCAGCCAAATTGCCAAACGGTCATCCGCCATCATAAAACCTTTATTAACTGTACAGGAAAGGTTTCAAGTAACATTTTTAACAACGTTGTAGTTATCTCGTTAGCAGCTATGATATTGTTTGTTTAATTAAAAACATGGTATTGACTAAAAATACAAATTTTGATAGTTTAGATTTTTGTTTTTTTCTTGCTTTGCATTTTTACTATGACTAGTTTTCTGAATTAAAAACATCTTATTTTAAAATGTTTTATGTGTGTTGACGTTTAGTTGTGAGTTGACTGATAACGTTAAAAATGAACGACTTAACATGTCGTAGTGTTCAGGCAGGCATTTCACGTCCTAGCATTTTTAATCATCACACAAATGTAAAAAGAAGTTAGCCGGCGTTGGGAGTAAAACAGGAAACTAATGGAACAACACTGTGAAGGACGCACAGGTTTTTTGTCCATCACCTTGCAAGTTTGCTATCAAACTACCATTTATTGTCAGTGTGGATTGTTGAAACAAAGCATTTGATCGTCAGAAATGTCTAAATATTAACGATTGGCAATGAGGTTGTAGTCTAAATATAGCGCCACTGCTGTGGCTGTGTCACCCGGTAATGGTGTACTGTTGCCAAGGGTGTCTAATTGAATCTCTTAGTGTCTGTGCACTCTTCTTCTACACACTCACGCTGATGACGTGGTGGTGAAATGGATTTGTGATGTGAGTCACAGCCTCTCCATGCAGGTCCAACTTTGCGCGGGTCAGGCGTGATGTGAGCGTTTGTCTCAAATAACAACGCTGCGAACAACAGTGATGATGATTGTGAAAATGAGCAGTTAGGCGCCCCGTCATCAATCATCTCGGGAGAGGTGGGACAAACCCCACCGACTTCCCTCCCACATTTACCAGAGGTACATAATTCAAGTGTCACCGGGTGAGGCTGCTTGCTGGAGACGTTATCTTGCATGCGGGGATGAGTGTTTGTGGTGCGGGAGGTCTGCATTTAGATGAAGGTGGAATTGGAGATCCTAAATAAGAACTGTCCAAAGTGCGGCCCGGGGGCCATTTGTGGCCGGTGGCTGTTTTTTTATTGGCCTGTGGCACATTAAAAAAATGTAATTTAACAAGAAAACTACAAAAAACTCCAACAAAAATTGGAGTTCATGAGGTGCATTCCATTGTAACCTTCATGTTCAAATAAACTAAACCAAACCAAAACCAAACCAAAACAAAAATTAAAAGATCTGCAGTAATTTTACAAGAATAAAGTCAAAATATTGAGAGAAAAAAGGCGGACTTTTACGAGAGTAACATAATAAAGAATAAAGAATTAAAAAAAAGTGTCTTAATAGAAACAATAGAAACAAATAAAACAATGAATAAAGTTGTACTGTTACAAGAATAAAGCCAAAATATTATGGGAATAAAGTCAGAATTACAAGAAGACCATTTGCAATAAGAAATTGCTGGAAAAAAAACAAAAAAACAACAGCAGATATGGAAAACATAAACTGATGATGTGTTTTGTGGCGACTGTTTCTTTGTGACAATAATAAATATTATGAAATAAATATTGTTTATTCTGCCAGCAAATATTGCAATATAAGAAGACTGAGTAATCACGGGCTCAGAGTACTCACGCAAGGACTGCTGTGACATATACGTCTGCTAACATTGGCCTAATTATTAATATTTCATATTTGCATTTTATTCCTAATGCTCGGCTCAAAATGTGAGCAGATGTAGTACATTCTCTGGGCTGAAAAAATATATCTTATCGAGAATTTAATCAGGGAATGCTAGCGAATCAGTGTGATCTCAAAGTCGCTACTCCCGTCGTAGTGCTGCCCAAATTATTGTTGCTCCCACGTCCACCGGGTTGTCAATAAATGGTGTCACCATCTTTGAATGAGTTATACAGTGAAACAGCGGCGCTTTCATAGACGATTTTAAATTGAAAGTCTGGACCGGGGTACGAGTTTAGTCACCATGGTGATATTGCTGCTTTAAATGAGAGCTACCTTTGTTGAACAGTCACTCAACACACCTCACTAACCCACTAAACTCGCTTTACAGTATACCCACAAGTCCACTGCAATAGGCTCCAGTTTCTCCTTAAAAAAATAGATGAATGGGTGGAATATAAGTAATCGAGCATACAAAAAACAAAGACATCTACCATACATGTTCTAATTATAGCAGGGCTGTATAATGTGCTGCAACGACAGGCGTGTTTGTGTGTAATTATTTCCTGACCTGTGGCTTCTAGCACTGTGTCGTCAGTCTCTCCCCAGCGGGCCACACAAACAAACACACCGTCCTGCTTCTTTAAATCCAGCCGAGCGCCACAGGGGCAAAGTACCTCCAAGACACCAAATCTCCTCTTTTTTCCCCCCCTCTCTCTGATCTTTCCCACGGTTGAATTTACCCCTCTCTGGTAAATCCTCATCTCCATATTCATAGACAGAGGGGCCTCTTTAAGACTATCTGAAATAGGGCCTGCAGCATCTTCTTGTTTGTGGCTCTCCACACAGAGCAGAAAAAGTCATTTCCTCTAGCTGTCAAGCATGGAGGTGTGCTTCTATGTGGAAATACAGTGCGGTGTCGTGTGTTTAGATGGAGAGCTGTTCCATCAGGTCGGGTCTTAAAGGCATGTCCTCCGCTTCCAGTAAGAAACACTTCAAACCGCGACCATCAGCGAGCAGAAGTGCGGTGGAAAAGGGTGGGAAAAAAAGATGATGTCTCGAGTGCGTGAATTATCCTGACATCATGCGCAAGGAAATAGCTGGGAAAAAAGATGACAGATGGATTATTTGTGTGGGCTGAATACTCTTTTGTGTTGGAAGTGAATGACTGAAACAAACACAAGGGTGTGTTAAATATGTATCACATATCAGCGCATTGGGTATTAAAATGTTCTGAAACAACAACACAAAGAGCTGTCAAAAGATCAAAACATGGAAGTGGCGTCAACTGGTGAACTGAAAATAATCCTGTCTGTTTTACATTATGCATGGCACATAAATAACGCTTGATTAATGCTATTAATAATTGCATTAGCGGGGGAAAAATACAGCACGTGTAAGAAATGCAAAGTGTTTAGTTGATTGGAAAGGCTTAATGTCCAAAAGGTTTGTGCATTTTCTGATCCTGAATAAGATTTGAACTATTTTTTTTATTGTCTACTCAATACAATAAACATTTTCAATAGAAATTTGAAACAATCAAAAAATATATTTATTTATTTGTATCTCTGTCAGTATTAAGAAATAATAAAGTAAAAATTAATAAAATACAATATAAAATAAATAAACATAAAATAAAAACATTAACACATAAATATAAAAAAAATAAATAAACTTAAAAAATATATAAAATATATATACAAATATAAAAAACAATAAATGTATGTAATAAAATAGTAAAGAAATAAGAAGCTGCTGTAGCTGCTCTCTAGGAGTCCAGAACTCAATACAAAGGCCAGAAAATTACTATAATAGGTCCCTTTTAACTGAATTTAATTACATTTTATTTGTTTTTAATTTTACATTATTTATTTTTTGATTGTTGCCAAAAGGCAGTGGGTTTCAAAATTGTCTGGTTTGTTATTGGATTTAATAAGAATCATCCTTGTAAAAATATTTTATCAATCATAGAAAAAATAGATGAGAAGAAATCTATCAAATATCTAAAACCAATTACTGTAAAAAAAAAACAACAAAAAAACGTTACGGCTAATAAAAGTTGGCATCCTTCGCAGAGGTAATTACTGGTTTAGTAAAAATGATAAGTCAACACTTTTGTTCTTTTCACATTTCTTTCTTCATCGTCTCCATTTCGCTGATGCAACTGAGGGCAATGGAAGCTTCATTTGACAACAAGTGTCGTGTAGTGCCGTGTTGGCTTTTGTCTTCTTGAGTGTATTTGGGAGGAACCAAGTGTCCTTGAGCAACACAATAAGTGTATAGTTTTCATCTAGTTGCCCCTTTTTTGTTTGCTTTTGAACATAAATTTCATAATTGCAAACATTTGTTGTTAATATGTGGTACAGTTTTTGCACACAGACACTGGTCTCTCTTCCAAATCTCCCCGCTCATTTGGTGGCACCGACAAAACGCCATCTGTTGGGCTTTTGTCACTTTGCACGGTTTTGGTACCAGCGCCGCAACAGACCCTCAGATTAAGCGTGGCGCCAAAATAAAAGCAGCTTGTCCACTGCTTTGTCAGCTTCCGCTGTGAGGGCCAGAACAGTCATCCTAAATCAAATGTTCTGTACAAGCACTAACAATTGTACATCAACCTGTAAGAACGCACCTTGCGGGTATTTCTGAATGTTTTTACCTTTTGAGAAAATGGCAGAAGCCTGTTGCTATTGTAGTATATTGTGATAGTAATTTACTGTCTATTTATACATGATTTGGACCTTTCTATTGCACATGAAGCCAATTTTTTTGTGTCCATATTCAAGAACCACCCCCAAAGTCCCCCCCCCTCACCAAAAAAAAGAGTTAGTGAAACAAATGCTGTATATATGTCAACACATATTTATGCTACATACCGTAACAAACGTCAATTACTGCCTCTTTTCAAGTAACCACAGCATCTGCCTCTGCATGCGCTTTGAAAGTTTGCTGGCGCTATTCAGCTGCTAGTGTGAAACTCAAGCATGTTATGCTGTTTACAATGATTTCATCAGCGATCTTAATGCTGGCTGAGCAGTTTGTTCCTTATTGCTATTACAACATTGGTTCTGTTGCTGCTGTGTTGTGCAATATACTTGTTAATAAGTTACCATGTTTAGCGTATAAAGACGTTTCCCAAATTAAATTCACTGCTGAGTCTCCTATAGTAATGAGCACCATTCCAAAACATTGACATAATAGCTGTGGCTGTAGGTGACCTCTTGGTGTTTTTTTTTTTTAATAAATTAACTCCACAAGATGGCAGTAGCTCATCAGCATCTAGTAGGTTTATCTACGTATGCATGCTCTTAAAATTGTGGCTGCTCAGCTGTTAGTGGGAAGCTCATACGTGTTACAATGTTTACAATGAACTCCTCCGCACTGTTAATGCTGGCTGAGCACTTCGCCTCTTTCCGCCATTATAACATTGGCTCTGTTGCTGTGGTGTGCAATACTTGTTAATAAATGACCATGCAGTCCAGGGCTGCAGACTGCGACTAAATGGTCGCATTTTGCGACTAAACAAAGTACTGTATGAGACATTGCCAGTGCATTTTTCATCTACTCGCGCGTACGCGACCAGATAAATGTACTGCCGTTGACAAGGGACACACTCTCTCCCTTATTACCGTGAGAATGAAAAATAGTCTGTAAAAATGTGGAGTCCGTTGACGACAGCTTTTCACAGTCTGAGCCTATCGATGACAGTGCGTGTAACCACTCACGTTTGACGATCACATTGGACTTTTCTACTTTCTTTACACATTTTGCCTGGTTCGCACTTTCTTCTGTCTGTCTGGTGTGGCGCTAGCTAGCTAGCTAGAGTTACCCCCCTAGCCTCTGGTCCACGGACTCCAAATGCAAGGCTGTCACATTCATGGGCTACGTGCTAACTTACTGTTTTAAAGTGTCGCTTAACAACCTTGCTCTCTGCTCTTGCTCTCTCTGCTCTGATTTTGAGTAGCTCACCAAATAATATTTGCTTCAACTCTTAGTATTTATATAACTCTTCAATTCAGATATGATGCCTGTATTGACAAATGAGCACAAAATAGCATAACGACAATGGCCGCACTGTTTGAGTGGAGATGTGCTTTGTAAATAAAGTACAATTGAAATGTTGGCATTCATATAAAACACAAATAGCTCACCTCTACTTTCTTTTTGTCAAAGTAGCTTAAATAGTTCCGGAAGTTGGATACAGCTGTGCTATCATCAACCTGCACACTGTAAAATGAAAAATAAACAACTACCGGTATGTTAGAGTTTTCCCATAATGCATTGCATTGGTGCCTGCAATGATGTCAGTCTCCCTCTGGTGGACAGAGGCAGCATTGCAGCACCATCCATCCATCCATCCATCCATTTTCTATGCCGCTTGTCCTCAAATGAAGTGCTTTGCTCAGACGCAATGCATTATGGAAAAACGTTTAAATTTTTTTTTTCATTTTGAACTCGTATTGGTACATGTTTGTATAATTCTTAGGTCTACCGTTTGAGTGTTAAGTTGCTGTGTGGCGAGTTTAGCGTTTTTTGTAAGATGACACAGCGAGTCAGACTGTTATATATGGATTTATGACAATTTCCAATGGGTTGACAAGCTCGTGGTGAGTTCTTTCATAGCTCATGATTGGCTCCTGTCAAATAAAAAGCTGCCTGGTCCTCACGGACTCGTGCGCGCCACAGTATGCCATTTTATGATGTGGACATGCGCGGCTTATAGTCTGGTGCGGGTTATATATGTACAAATCTGTTTTGTCCTCTAAATTTAGTCGGAGTGGCTTATACACCGGTGCGGCTTGTACACCGGAATGTACGGTGGTCTGGGGCACTGTAGTCAAAGATAGCAAAGTAGTATCTTCCACTTGGTGGGCTCCTCTCCAACCATGCATTCCTTGTTTTTTCAATGGCATCTCTTGAAAAGTCATTATTTGATGTGTCACGGTAACATTTTGGTGGTGTTTGACGGATGCTCCTCCTGAGGAGTATGAGAACTTACCTCGGGGTTTTAGAAACATAAACGCCGCTGTAAAACAAAGCCTGCCGCTCGTTTATCCTAATTTACTCCTTCTCTTCTTTCCCCTTCTTCTTCGTCTCTAATCCCCTTTTCATCGTCCTCAGTGGACTGATTTACCGGCGCCATACATCGCTCTCTCGTCTCCGTCTTTTCATTTTTCACCTCTCGCTTGTTTATTTCTCCACTTTTTTTCGCCGCCAGTAACCCCCTCCACCCCCATCTCCTCTTCTTCTGCACCTGCTCTGCTCTCTCTCCGGATCGTTTTCTTCTTTTCTGGTGTCACCGCAGACTCATGCAGTCAATTATCCATTCTGTTAATGAGCAGATAAATCTAATTGCTCTCTCCTTCAGTGCCCGATGGCGTTTCTCTCCCGCTCTCTTTCTCTCGTTTACCTTCCTAACACCAAAGGATGAGCGTGGTCCTACACCCGCCATCATGTCTCAAGTCTGTCACACTCTTCTTCTCGTCTCCTGTGGCCTCACCGCTCTCTGACAAAGAACCCTGTTGCTCTTACTAGATACATCATTCTTGCCGTGTCTGTTTACTCCTTTCTGGCTCCCTGACCTTTACCCCCGCCGCCCATCTTTTCCTACTCTGTCCTGCTTTGCTGTGACCTGCAGTTCAAGTAGCAAGCGGGCCCCGGCTGGTTTATCCCGCTCCATTTGTTGCCGATAATCTCCTCTCGCTATCAACATCAACATTTCATAGCCTCAGCCTCTATGTAGTGGAGCAGAAACTAATTAGGGTTTATCAACAGAAGCACAAACGAGCGCAATGAAGTCCTTTAGATATTTGAGCTATATAGACTAGGAGAGTTCAGAGTGAGCTGCACATTTGTTTGTTTGTGCAGAATTAACTTTTTATCTAGATTGGAACCATATTTGGTAATGCAACTACTTGACTTACTGTTGGACAGTGAACTCACCAGGGGCGTTAATGCAGCAGTTTGCGTCCATATTCCAAAAAAAAATACCCAAAACAGCCAGAGGGTTAGAGAAACAAATAAATACTATATATAATTCAACCCATGTTTATGCTACGTACCGTAAAAGCTTCAATTACTACCTCTATTCAATTAACGCAACATCTGCCTCTGCGTGCACTTTAAAAGCTTTGTTGTGCTGCCCAGCTGTTAGTGTGAAACTCATTCATGTTATGTTGTTTGCAGTGATTTCATCAGCGGTATTAATGCTGGCTGAGCAGTTTGCTCCTTACCGCTATTACAACATTGGTTCTGCCTGCTGCTGTGTTGTGCAATATGCATGATAATAAATGACCATGTGGTCAAAGAGAGCTGTTTTTCATCTATCCCTTTCTATCTATCTATCTATCTATCTATCTATCTATCTATCTATCTATCTATCTATCTATCTATCTGTCTATCTGTCTATCTGTCTATCTGTCTGTCTGTCTATCTATCCATCCTAAGCATCCAGCTTTATCTACCTCAGCGTGTGCTTTAAAATGGTGTTTGTGTGAAACTCATGTGTGTTAAACTTGCCATACTGTTTGCAATGAACTCATCGGCACAATTTAAGCTTAGTATTACCAGTCTGTCTGTACAAACATACCCAAGTCATAGATAATGCAATATTATAGAATGTAATGTAGAATATGCCAATAATATTATAATGGTATGTCCTCATACAGTGGTTGTACATGTGACATCCCCTTAGATGAGAGCCAGGCATCTATTAGACCTACTAGACAGGTGCTTATTAGATTTGTATCAATATTAGTATTTTTCTTATATCATTTATTACACATGTAGGCTTATATACAGGCAGAAGGGGGTTTGTTCATGGTTACAAAAGAAAAACGCAATGTCTTTAAATATTACTTATATTAAATATTACACTGTATTATTGAACTATATATCCTTTTACTAAACTCTTTCACAAATAAGTACTTACGCTTAGTTTAAATAATATGCATTTGACAACACACAGTACTCTATGTTAACTATTACATACTACTACTGTCATGATATAATATTCTCATATAGTGGCTGAAATGTTTACGTACTCAACTGCAGATAGTACTAGGTATCCACTACAGTTGGAGCTGTATATTTTTTTAGAAATACATTTTTATAATAATAATAATACACACATTTTATACAGTATCTATATTTTTTATGAGAAAGTAATGACGCTTAGTTAAAGTAATATATTTTAAAATATACTCTATGTCAATGAATATATACGTACTCGACTGTTAAGAGTACCAGGCATCTGGTTTTGGTTAAGATATATTATTAATAATAAATGATATATTTAGATATTAGCTATTACATCTGTTTATTCATGTTTTATCTTTTTTTCAGAAATGAATAATGCCAAATCATTGTCTGAGAAATAGGAACTCAAATTCTCATCAAACAGAAAAAAAGGTGGGTATCTTAAATGAAATGGAGCATTTGCAAGGTCGGAGTAAGAATCTGCCACTTTTAAGCAACCCAGAGTATTTTCCTGCTCACGCCATCGTCACAACATTAGGGTGAAAACGGATGTGTCAACACTCCATAATGTATGTGAGACGTTGGCAGAAGAAGCGTCCCGTGGTTGTAATTGATGCTGCTGGGACGGCGGGGGCCACTGTAATAACACACATTACAGTGTGGTGGCAAACAGCCCTGAATGAGAAGGCTGCGGCCGGCGGGGGTCACGCTGAATTATCACTTACTGTCACGCTGGAAACAAAGCGAGCATGCTAATCCCAAATGGATGCTCGCCGCCTGGGGTTCCAACCTGCGCCTTCCTTCCGCCTCAGACGTGATGAGTAAACAGTCTTTTAGAAAGTCCAGCTGAGTCAGTGCTGCAGGAGTGCAGTTGAAGCTAATTTCCACAGGCTGAGTTTTGTTCTATAAAGTTATTGACAAGCTATACATCAAGCGTGGCGTCTTTGGGTAGTTCAGCAGGTAGCAGATTGAAAGTGGCAAAGGTTTGTCCAGCTGGTAGAAGTCTAATTAGCAAACACAAACGCGCGACTCCACATAGGCGAGGATTGCTGATGGTGAGTTCATGCGCTGCATTTGTTCCACATTCTCAACTGTCATAAAAGTGTAAAATGGAGTTAAGCACTGCATAATAAAACAGCCAATTTGATCCTTGTTTTAGTTATGAATGAGCACTGACACAAACATGCACACAGTGTAGCCAAGTCAAGCCAAGAATGACTGGAATGTGATTGCTCCTCACCAATCATATACTGTACGATAACTAATGGAACGCTACATGTATTCATTATCTGATTCATTTTGTACGCCACAGATGCGTACAAGTGGACAAAACGATGATTATGTTACATTAAAAACATTGATTGGAGAATTACCTGTTGGCAGTTTGCCATTTTTTATGTTTCATTTAAAAAGCTGTTGACACAAAAGCTACGCAGTTTTGTTTTTTGCATTTTCTTCCCTTACTGTCCCAAAAATTACCGCATTTTTCGGAATATAAGTCACACTTTGTTCATAGTTTGGCTGGTCCTGCGACTTGTATAACAAAATACAGTAGATGCCCCTACAACGTAAATAATCCGTTCCGAGAACGTTTACGTTACAGTGTTTTTACGTCATACGAAGCGTAAAATACATGTAAATAGCCTAATCCGTACCAAGATCTTCCCAAACTCACCTCTTTGGCCCTTCAAAATATTCAAGAAGAGATTTAAATGCGTGCGAACTAGTTTAAGGGCGACTACGATGAGGAAGGGAGGTTGAAGGGAGAAGCCTGTCTCTCACACAAACTCACGTACGCGCTGTATAAGTCAGCCAATGAGATGAGAGCATAGGCGGTGCCCCGATAATCAGCCAATGAGATGAGAGCGTAGGCGGTGCCCCGATAATCAGCCAATGAGAGCGTGAAGCGTCAGAAGGCGTCATCAAGTGCACTCTCTTGCACCGACTGCACGCTTTACGTTATATGGAATTTCTTACGTAATACGATGCAAAAACTTTACATAAATCTTTACGTTCAGTGGAATTTACGTAAAAGGAGGTTTACTTTATGCGAGGTACTACTGTACATATAATTTAACATGTGCTACCTTTAAGTTAAAGTGGGGTAATGGTTGATTTTTTTGGCAACACCCAGAGGCCACAATAATTCATTGAGATGAGCTTGTGGCGCAGTTCGGCGCACAAATTGAATGATGCAGAGCATACCGGACGCTTTTTGTGACAAAATACTCTCTATTACACTTCTGCCTTGGATACTTTCTGTAATGTGCAACTATAATTATATGATACCTGTGCGGACCGAGGAACATCATGCTGTATTTCACGTTAGTGTATCATTCAAGCTGCATGATGACACTGATACTGAAAGTCCACCCTGCAGGGGGCCACCATCACTAGGTGAGAAGCACTGGTTTAATGCAAGGTTGTAGACGTGTTCTGTTTGAAGTGAATCATCAATCATCAAGTGAATCATCAACTTCTGTTGTGCTCTGGCACTTTTATCGAAATTAAAAATCAACTTGACCTTCTGGGTGAAGTTGTTGTGTATGTGTCGCTGCTGCTGCCGACATGTTCCTGCACACAGTGTGTAATGAAACACATACGTTGCGTTGGCAGTGAGCTCATGCTGTGATGTTTCACTAAGAGCGTATGATTATTTTTATGTTTTATGACACCCTGTGGTTGCTCCAGCAGCAGAATGTGGACACGGGGTCATCCTTCTGCCTGCATGGTGGAAAAATACAATGATGATGAAGAAACATACGGACGCCAAGAGGCAGCAACAGAAAACAAATTCAATTCGTCTTGCACGCTTTCTTTAGAGCAAGGCAGGTAAGTTTATGGAGGAAAGCAAAACAAGATGAAATGGATTTTAACAAGGCAAAAGAGCTTTCACATCTTATCACCCTTATCATTTGTTTGACTTTAAACACAGATCTATATTTATCTGCAATTCGCCATTCACACACTGGCCAATAACGGTGTGCGCAAATTGCATCGGGCCTCCTATTATCTTCTTCGTATTGTTCCGTTAATTGCGGCCACATTTGCCCGCATGTGTGTGATGCACTCGCTTTTTTTTTTTTTTTTTGCCTCAGTTCATCGTTTCAAAAGCGAGAGCGTAAAATAACATTTTATTGTCGTTTTCTCCCCACTTCAGCTTCTATGACGAAATGCTGCTTTTACGTGTTTTTTTCCGGACACGGCTATCAGCTTCTAGCGCAAACAGCATCTGCATGCTAATGGCTCATTTTGAGCACGTCGGCAGCTATTCATAAAGATAGTAAGCCTTTGTGTGTACAAGCGCGGAACATCATACAAGCCTCACTTGTGCTAGTCTAGGTGCCTGTTGGAGCCATAATGCAGTGATCATCCGCTGAGAAGAAACATGAAGGCCGTGCAATTCATAACTGTGATATTTTCAGGACTAATACGCCTCTTACGCCACACATCAAAGCAAGAATCAAGCAAGACACAGGAAGTTATGAGAACAGCCATGATTGTCTAAATAGCTGAGTGAGTGGCAAGTTAAGTATGGTGGTGGCCGCATCATGGCCACCACTGAGAAGCTGCGGTTCATTGAGAGAAACACTCTCATTGTTTAAAATTGTAGGTAACGCGCCTCAACTGACTCCTCCAGGTGAACATGTCCAAATTGTGACTGACCTGTCGAGGTTTAGTGTGAGCACCATTGTTATCCAGCAGTACCTTGATCTTCTTGGGCATGGAATCATCACTCATCACTCCTCCGTGATGACATCACTGGTGACACTCACACTTCCTTCCTTCAGCTTGAGGACGCCTCACAGGTGCTCAACTGGATTCGAGACAAGCTTGGCCACTCTAGCACCTTCACCTTCACCTTCCTCACTTGCCATCTTGGAGGTGTGTTTGGGCTCCTTGTCATGGTGGAAAACTGCCATGCGGCAGTCCACTTTCCCAATGCAGGGGCTCATGCTTTGCTCATGCAGCTCCCCATTGCCAGCAGCACTCATGCAGCCCTAGACCACCGTATTGTGCCTTGAGAATGTCATAAAAAGGGGGTGTAGTCACTTCTCATTAAAATGCAGCACTACAGCTGCAATAAATAAACATATTGTTTAATTACTGCCTGTCACGTAAAAGTGAGCATTATCATCTTTGCAAAGGCACAATATTTCATTCATCTTTTGTATTACGGCTCTCATTAGATCGTGCGCATACAACACAAACATCAAAGTCCTTCACATTGTTCATCATCCAAACACAGATGCATCTAAATGTGTAAATACACGACGGGGCAAAGCACAGATGCTGGAAGCGTGCGCCGTGAACCTGTCGTGCACGTACACAGAGGGATGTAGAGCAGCAAACAAAAGAGTGCATGAACATCACACACACACATCACACACACAGCATGACCGCAGGGAATGCAAACATGAGCGCCATGGTATGGTGTTACACATCCACAAATTAAGTGCGTCTGTCTAATTTAAGTACAAAGCTAGATTTCCTATCAAAGCATTGGCGCTCTTATCAGTATATGAAGTGTGTGTAGCTGTGTCTGTGTGTGTGCTTGCACCGCAGGTCAGCTTTAGTTCATTTCCAACCACATGTGCCTCAAGCTCACCGCTCCCTGCCGAGCCAATCAACGTCCCCCGAGACAACCCGAGTCTCCAGCGGTGCCTTGAGAGTCGAGCTCACTGAACGAAATGCCTTTTTTTTTAACACACACACACACACACACCTGCACACATTCCTGTACACACACACACACACACAGATGCATACACACATATAGCGATGCATAATTTCGCAGACCCCGGTCTCATGCTTGGTCGGCCAGCGAGCTCATCACAGGGGACCCCTGTGGCCAGCGAGGAGAGGCCGATAAGGATGGTTGGCTAATGACAAGAGAGGTAGTTAAGGCTTCATTGGTGATGCTCCCACGTCGCTCCTCTGCCACCGTCGCTGTCATCAAACACGACTCTAATCAAGAGCCAGCCAGTCCCTGCCTCCATAGACACACACACACACATACACACACATACAGTCACATCCAGGTGGCTCAGGTCAACGGCGTCGCCTCTGGCTGCCGCCATCAAACCTGATCCGTCTATCGTCGCAGGCGTCCGTGCCGGTGAAGCTGCCATCTTTGGGCATTGAGACTCATTTGCCACCTGCTGGAACATTGGATGCCAAATTACAGCGCCTGTTGTTTCATCAGACGCCTGCAAGTTTGTGACGGGGCGGTGGGGAAGCTTGGCAGCTGATTGCCGCCGCAATCAAAGTCTCGACTTAGTGCCTTGTCAGGACTGAAACGATCAAATCAAAGTACTTTTTAGGCCAGATGTACAGTACTGTGCTCTGAATTATACCAAAAAACTTTCGCAAATAACTGCAATTACCGCCTGCTTCCAGTTACAGTCGTCCCTCACCACTTCATTCTTTATGGCTTCATTCTGTCACGGTTTTTCTAAATATATTAATTTAAAGGTCTGCGCTGTTTCGTGGTTGACTGACCTATTATTAGTAAAATAAATATGCATTCTTGGGCAAATTGTAAGTATTTCTGTACTAATCCAGCATTGTCAAGCATAAAAATGGCTAAATTAACTAAAATACAAATATAATGTATTCAGACACACATTTTTGATGTGTAGTATTCTACACTGGTGAGTAGGTGTCAGTAATGAAACATTGATGAGACAGTAGCCACTGCAGGAAGTACTTGGTGCGACTCTCCCAATGCTAACATGTGAGTCTATATTATGTCTTATTTATGTCTTATATGGGTTATTTTCTCTTTTATGTCTACCATATCACGTAGTACAAGTGTAAAGGTGACTATAGGGGTGTTATTTCATGTCTAGAGGGCTCTAATACTGTTAAAAAATGTGTTTAGAAGGTCATAGACAGGATTTCTATGCTTTGACTTTGAAAATATTTTATTTATAATTAAGGAATCTTACATTGTGGAAATTCACTTATCATGGTGGGGTCTGGAACCAATTAACCATGATAAACGAGGGAGGGCTGTAACCAGTTTTGTTAAATAAATGCCCCAGCTATAATAATAGCTTTGCTAATGTGTCATAAAGCTAACCTTTGGTGCTAAATATGATAAAGATGTCTTAAAATGTATTATTGTTATGCGGTTATAAGATAGATTGAGTAAGGACACCAACACATTTGTCAATGGCTGTCAGTTAGCGTTAGCCGTGTTGCTAACAGTAATCCCGGCAGCCCATTCAGGCGACTGTTTTTTATTATTCAGCCATATAAAATTACGACAATTCTTCCACATTATCTTTCAGGCATGGAATTTGACATAAAAGGCTTTCAAAAGAACAAATGGGCTCAATCTATTCTAATTGCTCCACGGCTCTTTTCTTTCCTAATGCTTCCACATTAGAATAAATCAAATTGGTGACTTTATTTACTCTCCAATAGTCAAAGTGATCAATAGGCCTGTTGAAACAGAACCTAAAGAGGCTGACCTCATGCTTACAATGTACTACGACATATTTTCTTTATAATGCAAAGTTGTACGAGCAAAACCAACAATAAAACCAAAACGGTGGCCTGTAACGAGACATTGGTGGCCGCTGGGAGTCTCATCACCTGCTCTCAAGGCCACATTTCATTGCTGCCCCTCTATTGGAAAACCGTCACATGTGATTGATTCCATTGGAAGATAGACCTTGATAATATTGATCGCCTGCCCCGCCTTAGGAAATATTCCCTGCGCTCCTGGTGCCACCGAATCTGCTTGTAAACATCTCTGAGCCAATTTTAGCCAAGCTCCGTCCAGTTTGTTTTGAGAGGAACGACAACTGAGAAACTTGAAAGAGCTGAAAAGCCAGGAAAGGTTGTTGTTGCTGTTGATTCTAACACAGTGGGAACTCTTGTATTTCCGTTTCTTCATTGTGAAATGCCAGCTCTAACCAATTTACTCTCAGTTACCTGCTATCTAACTGCTTGGTAATTTTTTTTTTTCAAGATTTTTTGAAGACAAAGACAAAATGCATTTTGCTTTTAAAATCTTGATCAATGTCACTGAAATAGCAACCCGTTGATGACATTGTTGATGTCTAGATCCCGAATCTACGACAACTGGTCTTTTTCAGTCTTTTACACAAGCCAATACGGTATTTTACTGTTGCCCTCATAAAACCGTTACTAACTATACTGGCATTATTTTTGAAGTAACTCATTACCATTGAACTGATTGTAAGACCACCCTGAACCTAAGATGACTCCATTTGTGGAAAAGTATTTTTTTAAGACAAAAAAATACTGTCACCGAGTGGCCTTTTATAGGTACTGCAGGAATTAATCTGTGGATTGTCAAATACTGTAGAAAGCTGTCTTATTTGTTGGCATTCTAGCCATTTTCGTGTTTGTCAGTAGCCATTTTGCTTTGAGCTGCACCCTTGTTATGTTATGTGCATGCTGAAATTCAAATGTGTGCAGCTGCTATTAGTAATTGCCCTGTTTACATCATCCTAAGGAGCCTGATGCTTTTCCGTGTCGCATTAGCTTCCATTACTGATATCAGATATTAGCGGCCGATGTTGGCATAAAAATGAGATAGCTGCTCGCATCGGTATCGGTTTTTCAGACGATAATAGTATATGCGCGCAAGGTAACAAGCTTGCAAGCTCCGCGATCTCGAATTATTCCCAAGTTTCCCCTTCAGATTGTAGATATGCAATTTACAAAGACTGTCAATCACTCTTTCTTGAATTCTTTTAATCTAATATCACACCTCAGGAAGAGTCACGCAGCTAACGTACTTTTAACAACATAAGAAGCGACCGGTGCAAAATGAGCCCAGTTTATAATTTCAGTCATTTTATTGGTTTACAGTTTCATACTTTGCACTTCGTTCTCATACGGCTGTTTGTGTCAGATAGAAATGTGCAACTTTTCAAATTGTATGACCGCCGGTGATAGCAGGAGAACATGTCATAATAGTTGACTGTTGGGCATGATTTATTGAACGGCTATTTTATTGAGACAGAATGTTTACAATAAATGTCACTTTTTTTTATTACTGACATTGCATGTTGCAGTAGATTGGCTGGCGACCAGTCCAGGGTGTATTCCAGCTTACCCGTGACCCTAATGAGAACTATTTAGCACAAAGAGTGTTTGTTTGTGAAATGCATCACAGTAAAAGAAGCATACGAAGCCGACAATCCTGCTATTTTCATAGCACAGTGGGTGCACATCTCGCAGGCATCTCATTAACTTCCACCCTGTCTAGACTCTGTGGAGGTAGGGCTTCCAGGTGAACCGTGCCGGCAGTGTGTTCATTATGCATGGGATGTGGGCGCTGCTGGACATTCATCCAAATGCGACTTATAAATAGTAACTTGCTGCCGCGTCTCAGGTGTAGCACCAGTGAGGTTACCTATAGAGCCACGTATCCATTCCGGGAGGTGACTTTGATTCAAAATTAATAGTCCGAGCGGCAAAACAATGAATTATGCTCGTGGCAATTCGTAATTTTGCCTTTTGAACATGAAATATGTTGAAAAGGAGTGTTGGGTTGTTGAATAATGATAGGAAACATGTGGGGATTATTATGCGGTGAAGTTAATCTTTTATTTCCTTCTTGCATATTAAAGCGCTCCCTCCTCTTCACTGACCTCAAACCCCAATGAGCGAATGCAGTGTTTTATTTTTTTGTGTGTGATTATCTCCACTTGCCGCCACACTCCAAAATCAAATGCTTTTTTTTTTTTCACGACACGCAGCTGACAAATCGACATGCGCATATGCAGCTGTGTCTTTTTACTCCTTGCAAAAAAAATAAAAAATGTTTTTTTTCTCCACACCATTATGCAAAACGAGGAGAAGATAGACGAGACTGTCAAACAAAGAATCTCCGAAGAGACAAATTCGCGAGTCTGTTTGAAAGGAGTGTGAAAATGTTTGTACAGCGTCTCCAATTGCGAGTGTGGGTATTTAATTTGACTCAAAAAAAAAAAGTGAGCAAATGAGTTCATGGTGCTATACTTGGCAAAGGAACTGTTGACTCATTTGCATTGATCGGCAAGCCTATTCAAATCCTTGATGGAATACTTTTAGATTTGCTTATTGATCTCCTTTACATTTTCTTCTTTTTTTTTTTTTTTACCAATTCTGCCCACTGAACAGTTACAAAAGACACAAGAAAATCACATTTCTTTGTAACAATTGAATTGCTCACCTGGCTTGCTTGGGCAGCAAAATCCACATATGGAAAATCAATGAAAATAAATGATATTCATGCAGTCCATGCACAAACAAGTATTAGGACATGTGGCCATTAAACCTACTGGAAATAAAAATGGCCCCATTAGTATAGCATAGTGGTTCGCATAGCTTTCTTTTCCTCACTCATTCATCACACTTGGTTGACTGGCAACCAATCTAAAATGGAACCAGCTTTTTTTTTTTTTTTTAACATTTTTCAAGTCAAAAAAGAAGTTAACCGCTGTAAACAACATAACCAAAATGAATTTTGCTTTTAAAATCATGATCAATGTTACTGAAATAACAACCGGTTGATTACATTGTTGACGTCTAGATCCCGAATGTAAGGCGACTTTTTTTATCTTCAGTCTTTTACACAAGCCAATGCGGTATTTTACTGTTGCCGTCATAAAACCTTTATTAACTATACTGGCATTATTTTGTAAGTAAGTCTTTACCATTGAACTGATGACAAGATGACCCTGAACCGAAGACGGCTCCTCTTTTTCAAGATCCATTCGTGGAAAAGTATTTTTTAAGACAAAAAAAGCACTATATTGGCAATGTTTTTAAGTAACATTTTAACTGTACGTGTAAAGTGTAAAGCAAAGTGAACCACTGTATAAAATACCAAAACTAAACGAAAATAAAGTACAACTACTCACCTTTTGAAGAAGCATGACAGACGTAATGGAAACAGACGTTTGTTGATGGAAGTAGCGTTAACCAGCGTAAAAAACAAAACCGTCAGCCTTAAAGGAAAGTTGCACTTTAAAAAAAAAATGTTGCCCATCAACCACAATCCTTACGTGAGACAAGAACACACCACTTTCCCTTTTCTGTGCGTGCTAATGTACTGCAGGTAATGGGGATTCACCTATTCCAACTACGCATAAGGCACTCTTAAAGAACCCCCAACAATAACCAATGTTTTATATACATGCAGTAACAGGCGCATTCATGATAACATGTAATACTCACAGTATTTTGGTCATTTTAAGCATCCCTGGGCACATTGATTTCACAAAGCGCATAGCAACTAACGCTATATCCATTAACAACAACAACATAGAGAGCGTGTTCTGTGTTTGTGACTTTGTGAGCGCCACCGCCGCCGACTACTTTGGGACAATTGACAACTCAGACCCTTACCTTTTTGAAGAGGGTGAAACGTGGTGTAAATGTGGAGCTTGAGTGTCGAGTGTCTCTACTGCAGGCACACAGTGTTACCATCGATGAAAAGGCTTCGTATATCTGGTGAGGAGGACACTGCTCCAAGAGACTACATCACAACGAAGACTTGTTAACACGAACAAACCCCCACAAGACCAAATTTATTGGAAGTATTACATGATATGAATGTGCCTGTTACTACATGTAAATGGAACGTTGTTTGATAGATGAATCCCCATTAATTGGATTTTTAGTGACAGACTGCCAGCACAGAGGCTAGCTATAACGCACAGAAAAGGGAAAGGTGTGTGCTGTTGTCTCACATAAGGATTGTGGATGCTGGACAAAATTCCACCTTTAGTGCAGTTTTCCTTTAAGGCTGACTATTTTGTTGTTGACAGTGGTTAACTTTTTTTAACACTTGAAAAATCACTAAGCGTGTGTAAAAAAAAAATCATTAAATGTGTTTTTTTTTCCTGAATTAACAGTGTCTAACTTGTTTTGACAATCAAAAGTGTTAAAATGTTACATTGTGATACTGTAAAAATTGTCTGTACAGTTGATGGTGACAGGTTGACCCTGAAACAGATTATTTCTATTTCTGTTGATTCATATTTGGGGAAAAACTGTTTCCATATCACTGTCTGAGAACGGCTTACTGTAAACGCTCCAATCACTGCCACTGTTCAATTAACCGCAGTCTCCTATAGTCACCGGGTGCGTGATCTTCGAAAGCAAATACCCGCCGCGTTCTCTAGTTAGTGCCTAGCCAGAAAACATTGGTATTAAGGTGTGGCTTAACTCCACAAGATGGCAGTAGCTGCATTTTTCATGAGCATCTAGCAGCTTTATTTAGCTCTGCATGCGCTTTAAAATGTCAGATGCACTCCTCAGCTATTGGTGCCGTACTGTCATTTACAATTAGCTTATCAGCGCTGTTAATGCTGGCTGAGCGGTTTGTGCTTTACCGCTTTTACAACATTGGCTCTGCTGCCGCTGTGTTGTGCAACATACTTGTTGATAAATGACCTTTCGGTCCAAGAGAGCTACGTTTTCCTTTCCACTTTCTCATGCACTCTGAACCCTTATTCAAGTTAAAAAACACAATTTGTTATCTATAATGAGATTTAACATTTGGGAAATAAGAGCCTCTCTCTCGGATTATCGCCTGATTCCAATTAAAACCCCGTCCTCATTGCAGTTTAGGTAAATAAACACCCCCGTCCTAACCTAAGAGGGCATGGTTGAACTACAGTATGTGCTCTCATCCTTGCATTCAAGTCCAAATTCAAACAAATATGTTCAAGCATCGGCTCCTCTGTATATATCTGAAATATAGAAACAAGGTTTGCGAGGATGATGGAAGGCGAGTTCACAAGCGAAGACATTGATTGGCTGCTGAGAAGGTCAAGTGTGTGCCCGCTCTGGAGGATCCTTGCACGGCTCTCCTCCACCTTACATCACTTCTCCATGTTGGGATTTACAGTGACGCCACGTCTGCCACTGGGCTGTATGCTTACATTGTGCTTTATGGCAGCTGCAGAGCGAGGCAAAGGGCTACTGGCTCGCATCATGACAGGAGATTTTTTTCCAAGGGGGGTCTTGTAAAACCTCAGCTTTCCTGGAAGTACTTTCAGCCAGGCTTTATGTTGGCAAATAAATATGACAAGAAAGCAGCAAACAAGGCCTCATTAAAAGGAAGCGAAGAACAACAATAAATAGCCGTAAAATTTAAGGGACACTTTTAAAGGGATGTGACAAAAATAAAGCTGGAAATGAAAATAAAAGCTGACCAAGAAAAACAAAACTATTGGGGATGGATGGTGTTTGTCGAAATGATCTCATTTCCACCGTCATCATTCAGATGCACATATAAATAATCCATGAATGGATTAAAGCAAATTGTTCTAACCAGTGAACTCAAATAAAACGATTGTCAAGTCTGAACTAATGAACTAATGAACTTTTCTTGGTATGTTTTATTTTGATCGTAAATGTTTGCACCATGCTTCCACAATCTAGCGGCTTTATGGTCGAATATGTTTGGAAAAATCCGCTACAATGGTGACTAAACTGTATAATAATACGTCCCCAAGTTTGTACAGTTGTAGCTCGACTTTAACCCCAATTTTGGGGAAAAATCTGCCTCAAAAGTTTGTCTACTTTATTTTAGTTTTACTATACAGTGCTTTAACTTCATTGTCGTAGAACATTTTCTTGTGTTCCTTGAGCTTTTTGACAAGCTTAAATGCTGTGTTTGCACCACTTAAAAAAAAAAAAAAAATCAGACAGAGCAGGGGTCAGCAACCTTTAGCATCAAAAGAGCCATTTTGCCTCCTCTTCAAGTAAAGAAAAGTGGTCTGGAGCAGCAAAACATGACACATTGAGGGGAAAAAAGCTTAAATGCTGTTAGAGCAACATTTTTTGGGGAAATTCAATGATAAGTTAAGCACTACAGTATGCTACTTATACTGTATATGTTTGGAAAAATGTGCTACAGGAGCTACTTGATTGTATAAATAAAACAGTTGAACCTCCCACAATTTTAGCTAGGGTTCAGCCACAATTTTGTGGAAAAAATATGCCTCAAAAAGTCGAACAAGAATTCAGTGAGGCTTTATTTCATTTACTTTCATTAAACAACAGTGTGTTTCATGCTTGTGTCGGGCTGGACCTCAGACACGATAGTTACAGTCTCTTTAATGAAGTCATACTAAGTACAGCAAGCCAAAGACGGAGGGAGCAGCTAGCACCGGCTCAGCTTTGTCTTGACCTAGCAAAGACACCATGAAAACTTACTGCTTATGAAAGAAAGAAAAGCAAGCAACCAGGCTGGATGGCAGGGAAAAAAGACGCAACAACAATTAACTGTTCAATAAGTAAAGTATGGAAAAAAGAACTGGGAACTCCCAGCTGGTTTTAAGTAGCCAGACAGCCAATCAGCAGCAGGAGTGCCCAGTTGTCCCGCCTATGAAAACAAAGACAACACAAAGCGGCGGAGAAGGCAGGAGGGGAAACGTGAACCGTAACACGGTTAGCTTCACTTTATAGTTGTCTGTCACTTAAGAATGTTTAAATGTTACGTAAAACTCCGCCTGTACAGTTTAATAATACATAATACGGTTCGGAAATTGCACAGGTACTTTTCGACACATGTTAATTTAACATGTTGTACTGAAAAGGTAATTTTTTTTTTTACCATTTAGACATAAATCTTTTTTTCAGAACCTTTGTTAAAAGCGTTCTGCTAATTTAACATCCAAACCAGCTGTTGTTGCATGGCTCCTGTTTGTATTCACTCCATTTCAGTCTTCATATTGCTCCATAACACATAATTAATCCGCAATGCTGGGCTTTATTGATTGTCTGAGGAACACCAATGCAACAGAATGCCATACTTTAAAATTGAAAACATATTAGGGCTGGTGTTTATAATTGGAGTGACGCCGCTATCAGGCGACCAATCTGTCTGAAGGAGCGTAAATGTGATGGATTCCCCACTGAGCACATTATTTCCCAAACAGCTGCTGGTTATCAAGCTTGGAATAAACAATGAAGGGGGAAAAAAAAATGAAAAAAAAGTTTCCCCAGTTGACGGATTGCGGCTGCAGATTGACATGATTGCCATCAGCATGTTTGTCTGATGGCGTTCCAAAGTGAGTGTATTGCTTGTCGGCCTTGTAACAGGCAAACACTAACTTTCAATTAGACAGCACACAGCCCACAATGTGTCCAATGCGGCGAGAAAAATAGCGCTGATAAGCGCAAGAAGAATGTGCAATAACCCGGAATTTCTTCTGGGTTTTCATTTCTTTTTGGAAGTTTTTGTCTGCTGAATGAGTCACCTTTAAGTCGGCGGTGGACGCTAGGATGCTAAGCCAGGCTACGACAGGCAATCACTATTATGCCCACGTTTCCATTTGGGTTACTGAGCACGACGCAAAGGCACATTCTCTTGATTTGTGTGCGCTATGAAGCCTGGGGTATGGAGCTGGCTGAGAAAGTGTGAATAGTGTCGGGGGGTGGACGGGGGCAGATATGAGTGTGAGCGGAGGTGTGATAATGGAAGAACTCAGAGTTCAGTTCAGCTTGTCACGGTACAGTTAGGAACGTAAATCCTGATCTGGCTGTTTGACTTTCCTTGTGGGCGGGATGGGTAATAGCTGAGCAAGTCACATGAATATCATGACACGAATTACGATGTTGTTCAAATATGCTGAAAATACGCCAGCCACCTTTGTAGTTCCCTCTTATTGATGACGTAACTGTAACACATCTGATTTCTTATTATGTTTGTTTTAGAGTTGGCCAAAAACGTTTGACTCTCAGATGCTAATCACGGCATACTGTAAGCAGAAAACACGATGAATATGCAGATGGGTCGTTAAATACTTTATACATACAAAATCAACAAACGACTCCTCCCCAGAGCTTTTCTTCTTGTCACTCACACACACCTGGGGAACCCCGGGGAGATGCAGCCTGGGTGGTCTCATAATTGGCTCAGTACAGCAATCACAATTTAAAACAGTATGATCACGGTTTATCGATCGTATGCCGTTTCATGCCGAACTGTAGCCCCCACCCCTCAATACAGTGGTGCCTTGGTTAACATCATTAATCTGTTCCAGAAGGTCAGACTCTAACCAAAACGGACTCTAACCAAAGCTAATTTTCCCATAGAAAATAATGTAAATCCAATTAATCCATTCCAGACACCTAAAAATGTTAACACAAAACACATCTTATAAACAATAATTATGGTTTCACATGCAGAAAAATGATGCAAAAATAATTACAAATAACAAATGAACGGACAGCTGAACATTTAACATCACTGTTACTTATTTTTGCAAAGAGGGATGGGGAGGAGAGGAGATTATGCTTGGAGGAAATCCCCCACCCCGCCCCTTTAAACTGTTTCTGCACTCATGCACTCAAAATATCTATGCAGAGAGGTCTGTGAAAGGCTTTTTAACATGCAAGTTTACCTTCAAATAACGACGTTACAAACATGACATATGATTGTTAAATTGCCACACTTCATAGATGAACAACCGAGAATTCAATGTTGTTGGAAAAACCCACAAAACCGTAAATTAACAAAATAAGACATATTTCAATATAGAAAATTTAAAAAAATCAACCGCTGGCGGCAGTCCCGTTGCGGAACTGTGCCGGCGAGAAAGACAGGCAGAAACAGAGTGTCACCCTCTTTGCGCTGGCGGGTTGATAGACTTTTACGCGGGAACCGAAATAGATGTGTATGCATTACTTACCTCTGAAATAATGACAGTCTTCTCTTTAAGCCGTAAAATTCGGAGGCCTGGCACCCTTGTCTAGGCACGGTCCATCACCTTTCTCTTTTGTGCGGTCCATGTATTTTGTTACGTCGTGTATCTCTCTGGCAGCAGAAAACTCAATATAAACAAACGCTAAAATGGTGTCCGCGGCCGACCATGCATTGCACGATCACGTGCAAGTATGACGAGATTTCGTCTTGGCCGTGTGACACAAGATGGTGGCGTAAACAAACTGGACACTAAACAAGCGGGCGAACGCAAACCAAGGCAAAATTTTAGCAAAAATTTTAGATATTAACCGAAAAATGTGGAAACCCGGGGCGGACGTTAACCGAGGTACCACTGTACATCAATTATCTCGCAACTGCTGTATCGTCATATCAATATCATTGAATAAATATTGGTATGATATCGCATTGTGAGTTACTCTGGGAATTTACACAACATGGGGGTCAAGGCATTAATTGAAAGCAAAATATGAAAAGTCATAACTTAATTTTGAGCGCATGAGAAAATGGAAAGGAAAACATAACCCTCTTTGCCCACCTGGTCATTTCTTAGCTTGTGTATTGCACAACACAGCACCAACAGAACCAATGTTGCAACAACGGTTAGGCGCAAACTGCTCAGCCAGTATTAATACTGCTGATGAGTCCATTGTAAACAACAGTACGGCAAGCGTAACGCGTATGAGTTACACACCAGCAGCTGAGTAGCAACCTTTTAAAGCACATGCAGAGGTAGATAAAGCTGCTGGATGCTGAACACTCATGACACTTTAAATGCAGCAGATATTTATGTGCAAAAAATAGTGAGAATAAAACTAAAATGTAGCTACTTGTGGAGTTAATAAAAACCAAACTGCAGCAGGAGGTTGGCTGCAGCTTGGCGTTAATCAGAGACCCCGTCCGTTATTTGCTTTTGTAGAACACGCTCCCGGTGACCCTTGAAGACGTGATGGTTGAACAAATAGAGGCCTTAATTGGAGCATTTACGGTACATACACATACACACAATTCACCCGCAGTGAATAAAAAAAAAATCACTCGAGGTCAATCAAAACTAGCGAGAAAGTACCGACCATAATATATGGAAAGTGAGCCTTGTTAGCCGGATGTCGGTGAAACATGGAGCAGGATACAGGAGGACAGGCAACGGGACAGATGGCAAAGTAGAGAACGGTGTGTTGGAGTGACAAACGCTCCATTGCAGGCACCCGGACAGCGTGGAGGGTGTCTGGATGAATGGGACGGAGAAACGAGGCACTAGGGTGTGTGCGGCTGAGTGAACACACCATAACCTTAAATCTGTCAGCAGTGGAGCACCAGTATTTTGTCCCTCCATCCTCGTGTCACTCACATTTCCCCCTCCCCTTCCCATCTCCCGGCGTCTCCGTCTTTGCAATTGCGCATTAATTTTTCAGTGTCAATCTGGTTTGTGCCCTCAGCCTTTCTGTCCTTTCCTCAACACTGAAGTCCAGCCTCTCGCTTCTCACCCCCCGTGTGGATTTGTTTTGTTGTCACTACCGCACACAGGCCTTGGGTTAATATGTTTTTATTTGGTTTGTTTTGAGTTTATTCCCCCTCGCGCCATTCGTCTCTGTTGTTTGTTTGTGAGCAAGCGATAGATAAATATAATTAGACAAATGAAAAAGCGCCGTGGCCATTTTTATCTCTCTCTCTGCGCAGCTTCATCCATCTCCGACTCCTTCCATCTCCCTCCTCTTGTACTCTTCCCTGTCGTCAATCCCCCCACTCTCCCCTCACATTCCAGCGCCTTCTCCCTGCCTTCACATCCTTTCCGTTTGGCCTGTGAAGTTGCTGTTTGAATAGGCATATTTGTCCTGCTTAATAGCATACCTCCACGCTCGCCATGTGATTTAGCTCCTTGGCCTTATCTCGTGCAAACACAACCACTTCTCTTTATATCAGGGTTCTTCTCACACTCTCTCGCTTTCTTCCCTCCCGCGCCGGCGCTCTCTTTCCGCCCACATCTCCGGCCACTGCTATTGCGGTTTTATCGGAATAACAAGGGAATGTGACAGCCGTGCCTTTTGTGCGGCTGGATTTGATAACTGTAGCGCTGTCAGCACCTGTCCACGCTTTATCTAATAATCAGGATTAATGGCTAACGTTATAATTCATGGACAAGACAAAGACCTTGTTCTTCAAATATTTTGTGTTACCGCAATTAGAACCTACTCAACAAGAAGAGTCGAAAAGTGGTTTGACGATTTATGGGGTGCGCCGCTGCTGCATTTTGATGATGTCATTCCTTTTCTTCGAAGTTTTATCTGGCAAAATGTTCAACTTTTTGAGAGAAAGTAAAAGAAATACTCATAGTCTTTTCTAAAATCTCGTAAATCATCACCAAGGTTACATCCTCAAGGGCCTCTCCAGTGGAATAGTTAACAGGGGAAAATTTGAAATAAGTTCCGGAGGCATACTGAATGATATCTGACATTGGAAACATTATTTTCTTGCAATTTTGGAGATATTCAAAGTTGGACAAATTGGAAAAAAATATGGCAATGTTTAGGAATTAACTTGTAACTTTTGATTATATTCACAATTCACAAATTTATGCATTTAAACTTTGCATAGCCCTCACGTTTCATCAACCATTCTTACGACAGCATATTTAGTCAAGAGACAATACCATAGAAGGTAAACGTGGATATGATTGAAGGGATAAAAAGTGGATAGAAAGAGTAGTCGGTGTAGAGTAGGGATGTCCCGATCCACATATTTTGGCTTTGGCTTTTTTTTTATATAGTCTTGCTGATCCGGTCCTTTTTTTAATTTATTTTTTTTTAATAATAAGCTTTTGTTGTGGAATTGAATATTGTTATCAAAGCTCTTCAAAGCATTATAAATAATGCAACCGAAGTATTGCTGAATTTACTTTTTTGTTACACAAAATGACCTACAATATTGTTTGGCTTTTCTAACAAACCTCTGAGTCAGGTCCCTCATCCCATAGAAGATAAAAGTGTGAAAAATGGGCGTGCAAAATACTTTTAGGGTAGGACTAATCATTTGACATGGTTATAGATCAATTTGTGTTGTGATTTAGAATATGTGACTTTTATCTTTTTTTTTTTTTTTTAACAAACTCTCTTCAGCGCAATAGTCATTTATCGACGGTCCCTAGTGTAAACAACCAGCAGTTAGAGAAACACTTCCCGTGCGAGCAGTGGCGCAGACAGAAATTTTTCATTGGGGTGGCCAAGGCGAGAACATTACTCACATAGGGGTGGCAATAAGTTGATACCTGAAATATCTAGACGGCCAGTGGGGTCATGGATAGAATTTCTAGACGCAGCCACAGGGTCGAGAGAGTCCAGTTTGGGGGCCTTAGGATGTTGTCTCTGCTATTTGCAGACAATGTGGTCCTGATGTCCTCATGGAGCTGTGACCTGCAGCGTTTACTGGAGAGGTTTGCTGCTTAGTGTGACGCTTCTGGGATGAGACTCAGCACCTCCAAATCCGAGGCCATGGTTCTCAGTCGGAAAAGGGTGGATAGCACCCTCCGGGTTGGGAGGGAGGTCCTGCCCCAGGTGGAGGAGTTCAAGTATCTCGGGGTCTTGGTGGGGGAAGGTTGGAGCGTGAGGTTGACAGGCGGATCGGCGCAGCGTCTGCAGTAATGCGGTCGCTGTACCGGACCGTCGTGGTGAAGAGGGAGGTAAGCTGGAAGGCAAAGCTCTCAGTCTATCCGTCGATTTATGTTCCCACCCTCACCTGTGGTCATGAGCTTTGGGTCTTGACCGAAAGAACGAGATTGCGGTTACAAGATTGCAGAAATGAGCTTCCTTCGTAGGGTGGCTGGGCTCACTAGAGATACGATGAAGAGCTCAGAGTGGAGGCGCTGCTCATTCAAAAAGGAGCCAGTTGAGGTGTATTTTCCACCTTTCAGTGTTCCATGTTTGGTGCTCTTGTGCAAATTCCAAAGGGTCAATTTTGTGGCGTTGAAGGAGACGAGGCCTTTGAAGACATTTTTTGTTCTTAAAACCCTTCTCTCGCAGATGCTGTCTGACGGTTAATGGGCTTCACTCAGCACCTGTAACAACCTTAATTTGGGCCGAGGATCGTTCCATGTCTTGACAGATAAATCATCCGGCTCAGGGCAGATGACATTTTTTTTGGGTCTATCGCTTGACTTTTTTGTTCCATAAGCCTCAGGATCTTTGAAGCAGTTTCAAACGACTGGCTTACTGCGTCCAACCTCAGCAGCAATGGCGTGCTGCATGAGGCCTTGCTTATGCAGCTCAGCAATCCAAAGGGAGAATGAACTGAGAGAGCTTTTTTTGCCTTTGCCATCAAGGAATCATGACAGTGTGAATACCTGACAGAAAATGACATTGAATCTACATTTTTCCCAAGATTTTAGCTTTTAAAAGCCTTGGTCTTAAACTTTTGATCAGCTGACAGACAGCCTATTTCACTTTAATGCATGTTTGCAATTAATTGCTTTCTCCAAAAGATGTTTTGTCTCACTTCCTCTTCTCCTTTTTGCATTTCGAATCTCCACTTAGGACCTCTTTAATGTCCAACAGTACAAAATGTAAATTCTGCAATTTTTCAACAGGTCTTCAAATTTGGATCAATTTTAATCAACATGCTGATTCATGTTAGAATTGTAGAAAAAATCCAAATGATCAGAGCCACAACACAACATACGGCACAGCAATTCCACAAACATTCTAAACGGATAATGTGTTCATCTCACTTAATTTTATATAAACAGTGAATTAAAAAGAAAACTTGTTTTCACACAATAGAATAGTACGTCACTTTTATACTCATTACACTGTTTCCATCCATAAAACACACGTGTGGGTTAACAAGTTATGTAATTCTCACTACTACCTCTATAGGAGACAGGTGGTATTACAAGAGAAGCCGCTTTTCTGTGGATGACGCTATTCTCTCTGACTCAGCTGAACCTTCAATGCTGATTAGTACAAGAGGTTAGTTTTTTATCTGGAAAGTTTTGCAAAAGCTAACGGTGCCAGCCAGTGTCACAAATATCACAGAAACAAAGATTTTCACCCCTGGGAGAACGAGAGAGAGAGCAACTTCTCAAACCTTATCATTCCTTCTGAAGCATCAGTCAGCCGTGGCGTGTATCAGCGAAAATGCAGGAAACAAGGGAGGTTGGAGAAGCGGCATGAAAGAACATACTGCATGTTTTTGTGTCCTCTTCAGACTCCAAATGAAAGGAACATTATGTTGCTCTTGTGCAGTATTTTCCAAGATATATCAGAGCGACCTTGTTATGTTACGTACATGCACACATGCTGCCATTTGTCCTCATGCATTGTTAATGTTTGTTTTGTCAAGTAATGAAGATTTACATTTGTCTTTGTGTGTTGTGCAGATGGGAACCACTTGGGATGGTTAGCGCTATTGTGGTATTTGGATGGCAGTGCCGCCAAAAGACCTGACCTGCTTTGAACCTATCAAGTCTAATCTTGGTTAAATATGCGTAGGAACATCAGGGATTATTGTGTCACTGATTGTACAATGAGAGCCTAAGAATTGCTGTCTTTTCACTGATATTTTGTCGTATATTTAACAGAAATTGGCGACCAAATGAAAGATGAGGATTTGCTGCAGGTCTTCCAATGGGACTTGCCAGGACGTGTTTGCTCGCATCTGCCCTGTCTTCATTTCCCCAAAGACCCATTATTTGCATATTTGTGTCACAGTGCTGCAGGTACACGCTGTGTGTGCGTGTGTGCGTGCGTGTGTGTGTGTGAACGAGCCCACATCTATTTTTTGAGGTACTTGCCAGATGATGATGAGTGTGATTTTTGTCAGGTCATGTTTGCACTTGTTGCAGGAGGCTTGTCCGCGATTGTGGGTGCCAAGGTGTGACTTGGCTGGTTAATTTGACACTTGGGCCAGGACATCTTATTGACAACTTGTCCATCTGTCCTTTGATAGCTAGCTAGCTGTGCTGCGTTTGTACAGTCGGATGCTTCAACGAAACTACTCAGGTGGGCTGATTGGACGTTCCCATGAGTGCATTGGTGCTATAGGTTGGTTTCTTGGTATTTTAACTTGCTAGCTAGCTCGTTAGATACAGTATTCCCCTGTTTATCACGGTTAATTGGGTCTAGACCCAATGGTAATAAGTGAATTTAGCCTTTTTAAAGTAGGATTCCTTCTTTTTTAATGAAATATTTTCATAGTTAGAACATAGAAAACCTATTGTGACCCTCTAAATACAGTTTTTAACATTGTTAGAGCCCTCTAGACATGAAATAACACCCCTACAGTCCCCTTTACACTCATTACCCAATGTAGTAGATATTACAAGAGCAAATAAGCCATTCAAGACTCATGCGCGTGTGTTGCAATAATTGTGTTCCGGTGCTCATATTATTATATTATTATAATTATTATTGTGTCTGTTGTGAGGTAATTTAAACCCGAAATAAAAGCCTGTTATTCAAGTGATCAAGTCTGGCGCTTGTATTTTTCACCGAACATTACTGACACTTAGTGACCAGTGTAGAATACTACATATCACAATTTGAATGAGTCTTCTGAATGCCTTATATTTATATTATAGTTCCTTAATAAACGATCACTGTTGCCTGGTTGAATACGGCCTATTATTAGTCAAAACATATGCATATATAAGGAAATTGTACGTAATCTTGGCCCACATTAAGCATTTTCAATCATAAAATAGGCTTAATCAACAAAAATACAAATATAAGGTATTTAGAAGATGTTATATGTTGTGTAATATCGATGACGTGTTCACTTTTAAGAGGCGGGGTCTGGGAAGTGACGTGTGGGACGTCAGCTACTGTAGAGTTGCTGAGCATTAGCCTTGTTAGCAGTGTGGAGAGTGCCAGTGTCTGACGTGAATTGTGGCCGACAGCAGCTCCTGTGTGAATGGTCACTCTATATGTGTTCTCTGTGTCATTGTAGTGGTATTTTACACTGGCCACTATGTGTCAGGAGCGTTACATTGATGAGACAATAGCCACCAAGTATGATGTCAATGCTCGGGTTGTTGGGTAATACAGGTGTAAAAGTATTTTAGGAGTGTTATTTCATGTCTAGAGGGCTAATAATGCAAAATAATATGCTTAGAAGGTGTGAAACAGGTTTTCTATGCTGTAACTACAAAAAAATTCTATAGCATTTACTTGTATAAATAAGGACTCCTAATTTGCAGAAATTCACCTATTGCGGTCGGGTCTGGAACCAATTAACCGCGATAAACGAGGCACGACTGCACAGAAAGCAGATAGACAGATATAGATATAGATAGCACAAGAAGCTCAACAGAAAAAAAGTAAAAACAAATTCTGTACACCAGATTCAACTCCGAGCAACATTTTTTGTGCATTATTGAGAATGTGAACACTTTGAAATCCGGAGCTTTTATAAATGTGCTCGACCGAAGGGCGTTTGTTATATAAAATATACATCTGAATGGAAAGATAGTCTGTGCCAGGTCATGTTATTCTTGTGAGGGAATATCAGTGTGCAGTGTAGTGCTTGAAGTTGGCTGCAGCCTTTTCCGTGTAGTGATTGTTTGCAGCCTTATTTTAAAACATATTTTGACGCTGCTTTAATGTAAAAAAAAAAAAAAAAAAAAAAAAAGAACTTCAGCCTGATTCACTGACATTATCAACACGTGGAGCTGCCTTGATTGCAGCCAAAATGTCACCGTTGAAGAAAAAATGGAGCTTGATTTGCTTTTTTCGGATGCACGTGGTGACACTTGTTGCGCCTTTTTGCATGCAGGCTGCACCTGTGGGTTGAGGGGTGTCAGACTGTCTCATGCAGAGGTGCCGCGTATTTTTATTTAAATCACCTTGCGTATGTCACCAAGTCAGCCGAGATTAGTGTCGGCGACTGACTTAGCGAGTGTTGAGGCACTGCGTGCGATGGAGTGTTCCTGTCTGGAAGCGAGTCGTAAATGAAAATATTAAAATATTTGTCATAATATGTTGTTTTTTTTTAACATTGTGGACAAAGGCCGACATTTGCAAGCCAGAACACACAACTCAACACGACAAATGTTTGCAGTGAAAAAGAAATTAGACAATTGGGCAATAAATCAACTTGCAGTGATAGTTGGTAATGTATTTTATAAAAATGTGTACTTTTTCAAATATTTGCTATTTGAATATTTATGTTGCCAAGGTTAAGCTGCCTTTGACATTAGAATTAAGAAATGTGTATATATCCGACATTTTGAATATGTTGCTTTCCAAGTACAGTCAAACCTGTCTTAGTGGCCACCTGTATATAACGGCTACCTGCTTACAGCGGCCACTGAAAAATCCCCTGCGGAAAATTTGCATGTTATAGACCCTGTGTATAGCAGTCACCTGTCCAACGCAGCCAGCGGCCACCCATTTTGTCTCCTTTGGTCAATATCTGACCGCATATAGTGGCCAAAATGCCGACTCAAGCAGAAGCTTCATGCACGAAAAAGTTTCGTTTTTAAGCAATGAAGCCGTCGTGTGTAGACTTTAATTACTGGGTCGTAGCTCAGTCACAATCATTCACAAGATCCACACAAACTGTCAGTTGTTCGACATTAAAAAAAAGCTGTCTTCTTTGGAGCTTGTTGCAGACAGTGACACCGTTTATTTCCTGGTGTGAGACAATGTGCACTGGTCAATACTGTAATGCCCCTTGTTGTGGGCAGTCCCACAGTGTCCTCTACTGGTCAACATGTAACAGTATAATTACTTGTATATGTATCTGCAACCACAGCAAGCTTCTAATCACAGACATGTTAATATTTGTTCGCATAAATTCAAAATGGCCGCCAACCTGTCTATAACGGCCACCTGCCTATAGCGGCCACTTTTGCCGTTTCCCTTTAGTGGCCGCTATAGACAGGTTTGACACATTTTTCCATTGCTCATAAAACACGAACACAAAATGAACACGTTTGTTCTGTCCCATCTGCAAAAATAACAAAAAAAAGAAATTAATCCATGTAAAATAACGTAGCAGTTGTTGTGGAATATGGAATTAGAAGTACTTTCTTAAATTTCCCAAAATCCAAATTATATTTTATATATTTTTCTTTACATATAATATATTACATAGAATGTAATACATAGAATTACTCATTAGTCCATTAGTCTGTACGAGAGACGGTTATTTGATGGAAAATTCCCTTGATCGATGAAGAAACTTCAGACTTATTTACTATATTTTCTTTATGTATCTGTCTTTATATTAATGTATGATTTATTCATTAAACAAAACTGAAGGTGGTTATTAGATAATTTGTTTGTTAGACTTTAATGCTTTGATTGACATTAAGAGGCATGTCCAACCCAGGAAGTGAGGCCACCTCAGTGTGTCTTGTACGCAAATTAACATATTTTTTATGTATTAATTGTTGTTGGGTTTTTTAGATACAGTAATTTCAAATGAATATTCTGAACTCCTGTTTCAATGCTAGGGGCGTTGTACGGTGGGGCAAACGGGGGCCGCACAGTTAGCATGTTGGCCACACAGTCAGGAGATCTGGAAAACCTGGGTTTGAATCTCCGTTGGGCATCTCTGTGTGGAGTTTGCATTTTCGTAGGTTTTCTCCGGGTTCTCCAGTTTCCTCCCACATTCCAAAAACATGCATGTTAGGTGAATTGGTGACTATAAACTGTCCATAGGTATGAATGTGAGTGTTAATGATTGTTTGTCACCATGTGCCCTGCGATTGACTGGCGATCAGTCCAGCCGAAGTCAGCTGGGATAGGCTCCAGCATACCTCCGCGACCCTAGTTGAAGATAAGCGGCATAGAAAACAGATGTATGGATGGATGAAGGAGCAAATGTACTGCATCTCCACTTCCCATAGCTGCTGGTGGTAGCTAAGTATTGTACTCCATTTTGCATCAATATCCTCAAGGTGTGATTATTCAACAATTCATTAATTGCACACACAATCAACTACATCCTTAATTGATTCCTATTCCTTTGAGTGCTAATTGGCTGGGAGAAATCATATGGCACATCCTTGACTTAGGTTTAAGTTCTTAAATACGGTGTCGCTATAAACAGCGACTGTCTTCTCGTGTTTGACAATATCACGTGTACTGTATTCGCATATCTTATTTGTTTTGATTTCCATCCTTCTGTCCTTGCTGTGTAGATTAAATGCACATTCACTTGCATATCAGCGCCTCCAAAATGTGTTTATCAGCACTTGAAATCATCAATCAATTGTCTTTTTTTTTTTTTTTTAAAGCATGTCCAAATGAAAACGTCCCCTTTCCACAGGCTCTGACTTCCCTCATCACGCAGCGTCTTTATTCTGGAGGAGGAGAATCTGCTTTACACAATTGCCCTTAATTACCTTGATAACTCGCCGGGTTGTTGTTGTGTTTATTATGTTGAAGCACAAACTGGCGTTTCAGTGGCAGTTCACCACAAGGGAAATGGGCTTGTTTGTTTGCTTTGATTGGTATCATTTGGAAAAAAAAAAACAAAAAACTGTCCTCTAAATTGGGCTGTGTAATCTTGCTGATACCCGTGAGTGGATGAATGCACGGCTACCTCCGTGATTGTGCCTGGCATGAATAGACAAAGGACAAAGGAGGAGCCGGGGCCTGTTTTTTGGGGGGTGGCTGTCTTAGGAGTCCTAATACTATGTATGCTTTGAGCTGGCAGGCTTCGTTCTGGCGCTCGCTCAGTTTCCTGTGTGAATATTTAATGAGGGCTCCGTGCGCGCTAATAGGCTGACTGTAATTACCTCTTCCTCCGCTCCATCCCCAATTTCTCATGCGCCACACCGCTCGATGGCATTGTTATTTTTAGAGGGCGCTAACCACAGGCGCCAACATCACAAAAACATCCCTCTTGTTGCCGATTAGCTGAGTCCAAGTGCGCTGCCCCTGCCCACTTTCTCTGGTCATTTCCTACTCCCAAAAACACACACACACACACACACACACACACACCTACACACACACACACACACACACATTTTCCATATCATAAGCTCATTTCTCATCTCTACCCACTCCTTTTTAATCCACACATCCTCCCTTTCATCTCTTCTGTGGAAAATGAGATATCAACAAACGTTCATTCTGCCAAGATTCTCGTTTTGCTTCTGTCGTCCCCCGGCTTCATCGCATGTTAACTTTATTCTACCAATCCTTACCCGTCTTTTGCTCCTTTTCCTCTACACAGTGCTGCGCTCAGCTCTACTCACCTCGGTTGGGGGCGGTCTGTACCATACAGTGCCTCAAAAAAAAACAAAAAAAAACCGAGCTCATTGGTCACATCACACACCCTGAATAAAGAGGCACATTTTATCCAAGAGGAGACTGAGGGCAGAATCAAAACTGCAGCGGAGTGGAGCCTATAGAATTTAGTACTGCAGCATCACGTGCTAAAACTGGCCTTCACAATTTACCCAAGGAAACTGTGCATGGCAGCAAAGTGGAGACTGGGGGTGTAGTACCGTAGCATCCAGAGTAAAACAGGAAACTGTGAAAACCATGTTGATATAAATGCATTGGCCGTAACTAGGCACGCTAACAAACAACAATATGACAGGATAATAAGGGTCTCCTGTGTTTACTGCTTGGCATGTGGCTCAAGGAGACATATTTTATCTGAGACTGAGGACAGCAAGGAAATGACTTTTGCGGCAAAGTGGAAACCTGGAAATATGCTGCTTACAAACAACAACAGGGGAGAACAAGAGTGGAGTGCGTTTACTTCTCAGTAAATGTTATCCAAGAGGAGACTGAGGGCAGCATAAAAACTGAGCAACGCAGCAAAGTGGAGACTGTGGATTGTTATTTCTAGTCGTGTGTCCTCAAATGTTACAATGACAAATCTGCACTGCACGCTTATAACCCTGGTTGACTAAGTACGAGACATAGTACCTCGTAGTGCCTGGTGGTAGTAGTACTGTACAGTGGCAAAGCATGTTGCTCAAGGAGACATATTCTACCCAAGAGGAGACTGAGGACAGCAAGAAATTGGACAAAGTGGAAACCCGGAAACATGCGAAAATGTGTTGTAGTGAGACATGGATACAAACAGCAGAGGAGAGCAAGGGTCGAGTGTATTTACTTGTCAGTAAATCTTATCCAGGAGGAGACTGAGGGTAGTATAATAAAGGGGCAGTGCAGCAAAGTGGTGACTGTGAATTATCATTACTAGTTGTTGCAATGACAAATCTGTACTGCAAGTTTATAACCCTGGCTGACCAAGTAGTAGAAATAGTACCTCGTAGTACTCGGTAGCAGTACTGTGCAGTGGGAAAGGGTCATTACTCAACCCCCAGCCACTCCTTGTATTTCCAGGGGAGGTTTTAGTGTCTGTGAGAATGTGTCAGCCTCGCCACTGACATTTTTCCTTCGCCCTCCTACCCGCCGCCTTCATCCGTCTTCCTCCGCCTTCTTGTCTCTTTTATCTTCCCTTCATCCATTTTTCTTTTCCCCAGCGCTCCTGTCGTTGCTCACCTCACGGGCTGAACCTCAATATCCGACCCAGCTTTATTAGTATGACATTCATGGCTGCAAAGCCCTTCATCCTCGGTCAGCCTGGGCCGGCTTGGCTCAGTCTCGCTGCGTTGTTGTTGTTGTCGTTGTCGTCCTCACGCTGTCAGTGATGGGTGGACAAATACGGAGACGTGCACACCTCTTGTCCAATCTTGGCGGTGAGCTTCACAAGCTCGCATCTGCCTGTTTTTTTTCTCCCTTCCCTGAACTTTTCACAGCGTTCTCTTCTATTGTCACACTGAAATATGTTTTTTCTTGTTCTCGTGGCCTTAAGACAGACTGAGCTAGAATGGCACTCGGTAGAGCTCAGATCTTCCCCAAGGCTGAGCTATCATTGCAGATAGTGAGTTTTTAAATGTTAATTGTTTTGTTTTGTTTAATTTTTTTTACACTTTTTAGCCAGTTGAATGGACTGTTCCAATTCATTAGTACCACATAATATGTATAGTAAAGTAACTAAGCAACTAATCAGGACAATAGCATTATTTACTCAAAAACAGCAGATACGAAACTCAGTACACCACATTTTATTGTTTCTTGCTCAAGGAGAGAGATATTTTGATTTCCAGGGTTGACTTCTGATGATATTTTATCTCGAGCTTAGCATCCAGTGTAATATATTGGACCGTCTCGATTCAAATGCCCTGAAAAAAAATATATACATCGTACAATTGCAGCAGCATAGCTCAGGTGGTTGAGTGGTCACCTCTGAACCTGTTTCTCCACTTGTGAATAAATATGGTAACAGTGTCAACGCGTTTCAAGTGCCTTGAAGGTACAAAAGCGCTATACAAGCGAAAGTTCATTTACATTTTACACAAAACTTAAAAGGTTGAACTCCGTGCTGTTTCTCTGAAACGTTGCCTTAGTCAGCTTCTAAACTATTAACCACAAGTGTGTTTTGCTTTTTCTTGGACTTTTTTTGTGTTCTTGTTTTTTTTTGTTTGGATATCAACACAAAACAGCACCAGTGATGGCAAAGAAGAAAAATGTGATGACCATAGAAGCGGACATGTCGGAACGGAATGTCATGGTATGCTATGTTTTGAAAATGTATATATGTATTTACTGTACATAAAATGTGATATTTATTTGTTAATTTTGCCCATTGTTGATCAAGGAAATGTTGCCAAATGTCCATCCCCAGCTTGTGGGATTTCTAGGGTTGTGAACGATAACCTGATGCGACCGGATATCCGGTTTGACAAGTGAGAGATGCGGCTGTGTCCACATCAACAAATGTAAACGTCGAATCGTATCAAATCGAATCAAAATGTATCGCATGGTTTGTAGACTGTATCGAATATATCGGTTTTAACTCGTGTATCTAGATGCGTATCGAATCATCTACCACAAAGATTTACATCCCTAATGAGTTCTACTTAATTAGTTACTACTAGTTCTTCTTATCCTTACTTATCCTGGTTATTTACTTTATCTGGTTTCCACCTCCATCTCCTTCTCACGTCACCCATGCCACCAGAGGGATGAGAGCGGCACGGACATCAATCATTCCCTCCATTCCATCCAGCCCACTTTATCTGGTCGTGACGTATCTTTAGTGTTTTTCTGCTTCTGGGCTCTTTCTTTCAACTTTCTTCATCAACAATCTCATCTGCTTCGAGAGCAAATGGCTTGGTATTTGCTTACCGAGGAAAAGGGGGGGATTCTGAAACAAAGCAGCCCCAGTTTGGCCTTGCTAGTGCTCGCCTCCATGATCTGCATAGTGATGGCGATGCGAGAGGAGGGTGGGCGCTTAATTTGGGTTGCAGAGGTGTGTCTTTTTTTTTTTAATTCGGTGAGCGTCTGCATGGGCCTGCCAGGCTGGTAATCCAATCGGTTGTCCTGTTTAAAAGAGTAAATTAACCCGCCGTCTAACCTCCACCCTTCCTCTGTCTGTCTGCGTCCCTCAGAGGCTGGCAATAGTGGAGGGAAACTGTGTGGTAGAGAGCGAGAGAGAGAAGCACTGAATTTGAAGCCGTGTTGTGTTGCTGAGGGCGGTTTGAGTGTTAAATGTGTCCTTGTGAGAACCAGGCTGACCTCCAATGTGGCACTCAGGGTGCAGGACAACACTTGCAGCCAAGTGATTCTGTTCCAGGGCTCATTTGAAAGGTTAATTCACACCAATCAACTGCATGGGCAAACAAACTGGAGTTTCAAAAGCTCTGCCAGAGCCAGCAGACCTCTTGTGTACCATATGCAAATGTGTAACTTGCACTGTCACTTTTTATTGTGTGCTTTATGTGTGGTTCATTCATTGTAGAAAATGATGCACACACAGTCAATTTATGCTTTTTTGTAAAAAAAAAAAAAAAAAAAAAAAAAAAAAGTTAAAGGCATGCTGTCAAGTGTATGCCAGATCAGTAGGTGGTGCCACAACCTCAAAAAGTAAGGCCATTTTCGCTAAATCAGAAGCATTTGCACAAAAAGGTAATTATAATTATTGGAAAATCGTATAAAACACTGAATTATTCACAATTATTCTCAATTCACAATTATTCACAAGAATTTTAATGTAAAATTACCAAAACAAGAAACCAAATTAAATGAAAAAAAAACATAATTTTGCATAAACAATTATAAAAATATTATTTGAAAAAAGAAAAAACATAAAATTACACTTAAACAGATAATTAATTGAAAAAAAAATATAAAATATAAACTAATATTTTTTAAATATAACGTAACATGCTGTTATTGCTTCAATTAACACCACAATGCAATAAACTGTTATCACTGGGTGTGAATAACCACCCATCTGGAATTAGCGCTTGCTGAGAAAACATTGGCATTAAGAGCTGTGGCTGTAGGCAACCTCCTGATGTGTGTGTGTTTTTTGTTTTTCTTTAAATTAACTCCACAAGGTGGCAGTAGCTGCATTTAAAGTATCACGAGTGGTCAGCCTCCAACAGATTTATCTACCCTCTGCGTGCACTTTAAAATGTCGGCATGGCTACTCAGCCTGATGCGGGTTATACTTGCTGTACTGTTGTTTACAATGAATGAGGAGTTTGTTCCTTACCGCTATGGCATTTGTTCTGTTGCTGTGCTGTGCAATGTATTAGCACTGTACTAGCAAACGACCATGTGGTCAGAGAGGCCGGTGTTTTTGTTTTCACTGTAAAGCATTACGGTATATAGTTTATAGTTTATATATATAGTTTATAGTTTATGTTAAAGATACAGCTTGTTGTGTAAATATGGCCTTGTCTGCAGAAAGTAAGCAACACAATTTTGTGAAGTGATGGAACTACATTGGAATTCTTGTCTTCCTTTTGCAATTCTTACTGTGTAAGCAAGCACCAAGTTAATTTTTAAAGCAACATGACAAAAATATGGTGGAGCTAAATAGAGTCAAAACTCAAATTGATACGTGTTGATTTTCTATTCTACAAAATACGCCAAATATCCAAGTAAGGTTGTTTAAACAGTGTCGTGTATATTGTTACATGTTTTTTAGTGCCTTCGGGGTATGAGATATCCAAGTCTGTAGATCAATAGAAAAGGTTTGCCATAAAGTGTTGGCTACTGCTGCACTAACAGCGCCTTTGTGCTCCTTGTTCTCTCACATGCACATCAATGCGAGTCAAGGACACTCTGTGAGTGGGCTGGGGATTTAACCACCGACACTCTTGATTAATGGCTGACCGCCTGTTGAATTTTTCAAACGTCATATTTTTTGATGCTGTGAGCAACTCGAAGGATTTAACCCGCCGCCAGTGTAGGAATGTTTAATTTAGCTGGAATGACCTTTTATTGTTTAAGTATACGACTCTGAATGCCTCGTATGAAAGTTAATAGACGGCGTCAAGGTTTAAAATGAAGTAGCTTTGCATACCTAAATGCACTCATGAGATCTGTATTCTCATGTGGAAATGAAAGCTCCTCGGTGGCACGGCCGGGGGTGCATGAAATTCGCCGGGTGTTCCTTAAGGCCGTGGATGATGGGGCGTTTCTTGGTTGATACGACTCTGTAGCATCGTGTGGACATCGGGAGCCGCGCTTCTGGATTGGCAGACCGGGGTGGTGGTCCCCCTTTGTTCCGGAGGGTGTGTTCCAATTATTGTGGGATCACACTTCTCAGCCTTCTTGTTGAGGTCTATACAGGGGTTCTGGAGAGGAGGGTCCGCCGGATAGTTGAATCTCGGATTCAGGAGGAGCAGTGTGGTTTTCGTCCTGGTCGTGGAACGGTGGACCAACTCTACACTCTGCACTACACTCTCTCCATCATGTTCCTCGAGGAATTCTGTGGGGAGTACTCCGGGAATATGGGGTACTGGACCTGGACCTGGACCTGGACCTAATTCAGGCTGTTCGTTCCCTGTATGACCACTGTCAGAGTTTGGTTCACATTGGCGGTAATAAGTTTGACCCGTTTCCAGTGAGATTTGGACGCTACCAGGGCTGCCCTTTGTCACCGATTTTGTTCATTACTTTTATGGACACAATTTCTAGTCTCAGCGAGGGCATTGAGGGGTTCCGGTTTGGTGGCTGCAGGATTGGGTCTCTGCTTTTTGCAGATGATGTGATCCTGCTGGCTTCATCGATCCGTGACCTTCAACGCTCAATGGATTGGTTCACAGTTGACTGTGTAGCGGCTGGGATGAAAATCAGCGCCTCCGAGTCAGAGTCCATGGGTGGAGTGTCATCTCTGGATCAAGGATGAGATCCTGCCCCAAGTGGAGGAGTTTTGGTACCTCGGGGTCTTGTTCATGAGTGAGGGAAAGATGGAATGCGAGATCGACAGGTGGATTGGTGCAGCGTCTGCAGTGATGCAGACTCTGCACCATTATATTGTAGACTCATTGCCAAACCCCTGAAGACTTTCATTATATTAAAATTCTATATGTCTGGAATGTACTCATCGACCCCTCTCTCACACATTCACACACACACACACACACATGCACGGTGTGTTTTCATCACTGCTCTCCTACAGTATATAGTCCTGCAATCTACTGGCAGTATCCATTGGGGATTCTGGGCTTTCATTGTAGTCGTTAAAAATGTGGTCCATGCTCTTTGCTTTCCTCTTTTCATCTCGCCTGTACTGTTCTGCTCACTGCTCTGTAATATTTGAATTGATGTGGATTGGTTACATACAGTAGAAGGTTGGGTTTCTGCCTTGGGTTAGCTACTATTTGCCAGAATTCCTTAAAATATTTGCTGCATTTCCGCCATATCAGTATTTGCTCTTGGCTTGGTTTTCCACTTTAAATTCATATGGCCAAAGTAAAAAATCCACTGAAACGAAACACGCTTAGCAAGTGGACACAGCACTGTATTTACTTACAGTGTAGTACACAGGTGTCAAACTGAAGGGCCGGAGCCTGATGTGGCCCGCCATGTCATCTCATGTGGCCTGCGAAAGCCTGGGAATAATGTTCTCGCTTTGGGAACCTAAGTTGTAGTGCAGTCAGGCTACAGCTTATTGTTCCTTGTCTTTCAGAGGAATTGCATTGTGGGAAGTTGAGTGTTGTAGTTCTGTGCTTTAGCACAAGGTGGCCGTGTCTCTTCTCTCTTCCTTCTCCAATGCTGGAGTGCAGCCACGCTCTCAGCGCTCTGGATGTTTTTGGGGTCAATAAAGTGTGTGCAGCAAGAGAACGACATTGTCCGCCTGTTCAGTCTCTGTACTACGGTTAGGAGATGACTGGATAGGCTTGTACACACACTTTATCACACTGTTCTTAGTCTGGTCACGTAAACGAAGTGGAGGTATGACACAAGTGGTCTCTCAACATCCATCCATTCATTTTCTATGCCGCTTATCCTCACTATGCAACTTTGATTTGACAACTTTGACAAACACAGCAGTTCAAGCACAGATGCTAATAAATTGCTAATAAATAATAATAACGCTAAGAGATTTTCTTGCGAGCATTTATTACCATGTCAGAGTGCTGTGTGACCTCTCTCACTTCTGACAGAAGCCCCAAATAGCTGTCCTCAGCTATGCCTGCCCGTAACTAGGAGCACGTAGCACATTTACACATTTTAGCTCGTGGTTCATAGCAAAATAGCAGCGGAGAGACTGCTCACATCTAAAAAAAACACTCGACAGTTGAGACACGTATGCCAATGTAGCACTGTATGAACAGCAATTAAAAAAACCTGCAGTGCACAAGTATTTGAGCACTTCTCTGTTTGAACGTGACGTAGCTGGTGACAACTCAACTCACAAGGACAGCAGATCCAGATAACTTTGGTCTTGTTGAGAGAGCCATCTGCCAGGGCTTTGAAGTGAAACTTACCATTCAATATACCCTTTCCTTTCTCCATTTCTCTTCAATATTTGTTCCCGCTTGTAGCTGCCACACCACTCTATTTCCTCAAACTACGATGTGGGTGGATGGTCAAACAGGACGTGAGCACGTTAATCGTGCGTCAAAAAAAAACAAAACAGTGCATTTAAAGGAATCTTCCATGAACGTGTTAACTTTGACAGCCCTAATTAATATATATTGACTGTTACAAGTGGCCCTCTGAGGGCAGCCATAACTGCGATGTGGCCCTCAATGAAAACGAGTTTGACACCCCTGGTGGAGCAGATGAGTTTTATCCAAGATGAATGAGGGCAACAAGAAAATGGGAACGCTGCAGCAAAGTGGAGACTGTGGACTGTAGCACTGCAGTGCCCAGAGATGACACACAGCAACTGGTGTACTAAAAAACAGTACCTCCAAGTCCCTGCTTTGGTAATAGAAATGAAAGGAGAGCTACGTTGAGCCGATTAGCTACCATCGTGAAATTACGAGCGGATTTGGATACAATTTTGTATTTAGCCTAAATGAATGATGTGTTTAATAAAAGGATAATAAAACTCATAATGTTATAAACAGATTTGGATGAAATTTGGTGATTTGGCTTTGGTATGACCCAAGGATGAATTGAGTAACTTTGGATTACGATTCGCAATAGAGTGTTCCCTCGTTTATTGCGGGGGATAGGTTCTAAATAAGAGACATCCTTGAAGTAGCCATCTTAATTTTTTTACAATTATTATATATGTTGTATATATTATTATATATGTTTTAAAGGCTGTAAAAGCCCACTACACTTTATAGACTTTTCTCAGACAGGCATTAACATTTTCTCACATATCGCTCTTGTTTAAACACTCTAAGTTCAAACCTACGAGTTTGGAAACAAGAAATTATGAAGTGACTTTCACTCCTCTGCCTCTTTGTCCTGGTGCCAGTCTGCTGGAGCGTTTTTGTATCCTTGTTAAAACATATTGTTGCTGCCGTCCTATTTTGCTCATCCTCCTCTTTCTCCCCCAACCGAAGATTCATTTATCCCGTAAAGGCGCCCTACAGCCGCGTAACATCTACCTTCCTTCGGCGTGTCCAGATGTCCAACTTTTTGTGCGATGGTTAGCATCGTCCTCTGCCTTTCGTTGCAGAATGTTTCGCCGACATTGTGGATTTTGTCGGGGAAAAAAACATGCAAACATACGGAGTTCAGAGTCTCTGCAAATTGTTTGCGAGCGATCAGAAAACAGGAAACATGGCAGTTTGGCACGAATGAGATTGATTGACAGTGGTCTACAGCCAATCAGGACGCATACGACAATGGGCGGGTTCTCCTTTAGCTAATAAGGACGCAGAACACAATGGGCGGGTTCCCCTTTAGCTAATAAGGACGCAGAACACAATGGACGAGTTTTCGTTTAGTTAATAAGTACGCATAACACAATGCTAGGTTCTCCCTTAGCCAATAAGGACGCAGGACACAATGGGTGGGTTCTTCTTTAGCTAATAAGGACGCAGAACACAATGGGCAGGTTTTCCTTTAATTAATAAGTACGCATAACACAATGCCAGGTTCTCCCTTAGCCAATAAGGACGCAGGACACAATGGGCGGGTTCTGCCTTAGCCAATCAAGATGCAGAACACAATGCGTGTTCATATGCTGTATTAAAAAAAAAAGCATTTTAATTGCACTTTAAAAAACCCGAAAAATAACGACTCCGCGAACGGTGAACCACGATAGAGCGAGGGAACATTGTGTGACGTTTTTGTGCAGATTGAAATTAGGATTGTTTGAAAGTCAATCGTTTCTGAATTTACTTTGATTTATTTATTACATTTGATTTTACCCTGACACGATTTTAACCGCATGATTTTAACAGCATGTAGTGTGTGTATGAACGTTAATGTCAGACCCAGTTTACGCCGGTTCTGATCCAGTATACCCATTTTACAACAGGGAAAATTTTCCATAAAAAAATCCTACATGTTTTAGTGACACACAACTCAATTGGTTGTACCAATGCAGACCTGCCAACATGTATGCATTTTTCGTATTATGCACTCATTTTGTACTCATAAAATGACTTCAAGGTTGGCAGATCTGTTCATGTAGGCTCTTACTCCATTTTACTCCTCGGGATCTGGAAGAAATTCTAAATCTGGATGAAACTTTGCCTCTATTTAATTATAATGATTCAGTTTCAAGTTGTTACTCTGGCAGGTGACATTTGTTTCAGCCTCGGTTGAGGTGTGCGTTCTCTTTGCGTGTAATTTTTTTTACCAACTGTTCCTGTTTGAATCTACTCTTTCTTCCCACTTCTGTGTTGCCCTCCACCCCCTCCTCCTTTATGACATAATCTCTTCTTTCATCTGTGTACCTCTTCCTCCATAATGCTTCCAGAACACGGCAGGCACATTTAAATCCTCCACGTTATTCCGTGTGCGAGGGGAAGCGCGATGCCTCATCCCGACCGCTGTTAACCATACATCCTTTGATCTCACAGAGAATTACTCCTGGCTGCCCAACTTCCTATTTTCGCCTCCTGGGCTCGTACCTGCGGTCCATTGCGCGTCCTTTTACCCGTTCGCCAAACCAAGTTTCTCATCTTTTAATCCCCCCACTCTTCTCCTCGCCCCTCATCTAATCCCTCGCTGTGCTGTCGTCATATCAGCATCTCCAGGCTTCTTCTTCTAGCTTCTGTAAAAAGCCTTCCAGCGTCGAAGGATACTTAGGTTTTACTTCTTGTCGTGCATACTTGTCATCTCTGTGTGGACTCATTAGGGTGTTGCCCCAGATCTGAAAGCGGGGGGCGCCACACCTCCTAACAAGCATTCAGATCACACTATGAATATTTCAAAGTTCATTTCTCGTCTCGTTCCTGTTTACTTAATGACAGAGCTCATTCAGATGGCCTGGATGATTAAAAATTTATTTCATTTGTTCGACACCAGGCTCATTTTTATTCCTCCCGCGTAAAGAGTCGGGGCTTATATTTACGCGAGGAGCCGCCAAGCGAAGGCTTGCTTTGTGTTCATAATGTACGCAACATGTGTGTTTGCGCTGGCCCAATTTCTAACATTGTTTAGGGTTTTCGTGCCTTTTCCTCTAGAGGCTTCACGAACACAGCGGAACAACATCCTTCATCACGGGGAGGTAAACACAGAGATGCTCTGCCCAGGAGGTGACAAATGTGATTTTTTTTTTTTCATGGGGCCTAGAATTCCTGGTGACGCCCGCCCCAGGGACAGCATGTGGCAAAATTAGTCAGTAGGAAACTGACATTTTGATCTATAATGATAAAGCATAACAAAACACCAAGTCCTTACATTCAGGGAAAAATATCATGTTTTGTCAGAGAATATGACAATATATTGGTTATGTAACTTGTGTAGTGGTTCGAATTACGGATGCTATGATCGATCGCCCACGTTCAGTATCGTCCGATTTCCATGGAAAAGCACGGCATATGCTGATCAATGCCTTTCGATGCCGATCACAAAAAACGATCACCTGTGGCTCGTACTGTTGCAGCCTGCAGCGATCCCTGTGTGCAGTGTCGTGCCCTGATCTAAACTCTTGGGTAAACTCCCTTTCCTTCACACTGCGCATGCGTGTGGTGGAAAACCCACACAAACGTGTGTTTGTCTGCAGTGTGCAACTTGTATGCCATTTGTGAGAGTGATGTAACGTTTGCATTGTACAACACATGCCACGAAAAATATCTTGCGGGGTTAGCACGTTAAAAAGCTTTCATTTAAAACAAACACTTAACTGAGTATGGTGGGTTTTTGAGGCTCACGGTGCAGCATCAACGCTGGGTTAATGCTGGACAACATTCACCCATATGAGCTGGACAGTCAGAACGCTGTGCAGATAATCCGAAGATAACTGAGTTAATCAGACTAGATGGCTTTCACTAGTCCTGCCGGAGGTCCATCAGGCAATGCACTCTCACGTTGAAAGCCTCCTTAAAGAAGGCATCTCATCCTCTGTAAGTTTCACAAGTGATATGTTTTCTTATTTTTAGTAAATATATATATATATAATAAATATAATATATAATATATAATAAATATATAATATATATATATATATAATAGTCAATGCAGCATTTTTCTCATCTCTGCTGAGCAATGACAGCACACTGCTTTCATCTTATGCACTAATTCTTGTCTATTTAAGGATGTGAAGTGTTCAATAATAGGTGCGCCGCACCTCGACGTCGGGGCCCGGCAGGCACATAGCTGAGGAGATCCACCGGGTCCCAGTGACCTTCGCCTTTTCATGTGCTTTAAGGCACACTGTCCCTCACTCGAAATATGGGACATTATGTCGCGGAAAGGGCTTTTCGCCAGCCTGGACAGGCACTTGCGCACCCACACAGTGCAAAACCAGGGCAGACCAAACGGTACACAGTTTTACAAAAAGTTTTTTTTTTTACAAAGAGGACGGGACATTAATTGGAGAGAATCTTTGATCTCCCAAATGTAAAAACTTCTTACAGAGTATATCAAAACAAAATGTATGTAATTTATGAGCATGTATTGCGCAACACAGCAGCAACAGAACCAATGTTGTAATAGTGGTAAGGAGCCAACTGGTGGTAAGAGTAACATGCATGAGTTCCATGAGTTGAGTAGCAACATTTTAAAGCGCACGCAGAGGTAGTTAAAGCTGCTGGATGCTCAGAACTGACGTTACTTCAAATGCAACTACTGCCAGCTGTTAGCGGCAATGGTGGCGCCAATGCTTGTCTGTCTCTATAGTCCGTGATTCACTGAGTTTAGTGTCCACGGACATTAGCTGGGATAGGCTCCAGCACTTGCAACCCTGAACTGGGTAAGCACAATGGAGAATGGATGAACACTTTGTTCCTTTCATCTATTTTTGGAGCAGGTCAGTGCCTGGTCCATAACGAATGGCTTTCACATTGAAGGCAGCAGTCATGTTGCGAATGATTAACACCTCCCTTTTGTGTGTGTGGGCAGGTGTGTGCTCGCTGATCCCGAGTGACAGCAGATCACAAGCCATCCAACACACACACACAGCAGATGTGTGTCCTTCTCAAAGCCGCTGCTGTTTTTCATCTCTCCGCCGATTTCCGACTTTTGACGCACACCTCCTCCCCCTCCTCTCTGATCCTCCTTTCTGTCGTCAACAATATCTCCATCTATCCCGCCTCTCCTCATTCCTCCGTCCTGCATCCTCTCTTTCATTTGATCTCTGCCTCACTCCCTTCCTCATCTAATCTTGTCACAAGTTCCTGTCAAGTGAGGAAAAGAAAAAAAGATAGAATAGAAAATTGAGCCTTTATTCACAGAGTCCCCCCACCCTCCACCAACCATTTCTTCTTTTGTATGCGGCTTTTTCATATTTTTCAACTACGAGGTATGTCGCACATATCTGAGAGGAGAAAGGAGTATCTTGAAGAAGCAGCAGAACAGCAGGGAAGGCAAAGTGTGATGTTTTTTCCGAGTGTGTGTGTGTACATGTAAAGGGTTGTCAAGGAGAAGGGACAAGAAGAAGAAAGTGAAGGTGTCAAATAAGTCGTTTACCATGCTCCACGTCCTCTCTCGGTCCTCTGTCTTATATCCCCATGCGCCGAAAGCGTGCTTGCAGCAGCAGCTTTGCCAATTTACGGTAACTCTCCCTTATCTTTTCAATTTTTTTGTACCCTCGCCTTTTGTACCGGTCTGCATTTACTTCCTCAATCAAGCACCCTTTTTTTCTTTATCCTTTTACATTTTCTCTGATGTTTTCTGCACCACTCTCATGGCATTTTAACTTGACATTTCAAAGGCAGAATCATCTGTCTTGTGCCAGTAAAAAAAAAAGAAAAAAAAGTGTCAGTCGTAGCGTTTCCCTATTTATCTACAGTTGAACCACCAAAGTGGGAGAATTTGACATGATAAAACACACTTCCCTAAAGACTTTTTTAATTTCAATACAATACCGCAAATTCTCCAATTAATGGCGGTTTTCAATTAACAGCCGAGTCTTCTGTCCTCGCCAGGTGCGTGGTCTGGAAAAGCAAATAACCGTGGTGCAGCGTCTCTAATTAGCAGTTTTTATAAACTGCACAAGGTGGCAATAGTTGCATTTTAAATATCATGATTGATTAGCATCCGGCAGCTTTGTCTACCTCTGCATGGGCTTTAAAATGTTGGCTGTGTGAAACTTTGCCATACTGTTTGTTTACAATGAAATCATCAACGTAATTAATGCTGACTGAGCAGATTGCTCCTTACCACAGCTACAACATTGGTTCTGTTGCTTCTGTGGTGTGCAGTATACAGTAATCCCTCGCCACTTTGTGTTTCAAATTTCGCGGCTTCACTCTATCACAGTTTTTCCAAAATATATTAATACATCATTCTGTTTCCTGTTAGAATACCGCCTATTTTTGGTAAAAAAAAAAAAAATGCATATTTAAGGAAATTTAGGGAAGCTACATTTTCCTTTCCAATTTCTCATGCACTCTAAATCATAAAGTTGACTTTGAGTTCAGTTTCAGATCATAGATGTGTAATACTGTACATATTTATGTGTACAACTATTTCATATGTATTTGTCTCTAAAATTATTTTGTTAAAAAATATATCTGGTGTTCCTGAGTATCACTAGGTGGAGCCTGCGTACCACAGGTGGCACTTGTACCACAGTTTGAGAATCAGTGACAAACATTAAAGCGAACACACTTATCCTACACTTACTGTATTGTTACGATTGTTCACTGTTACCTCCAATGTACGTACAGTATATGGAAAGAAGTTAGGAATACGTTTCAATCTAGAGTGTTACACAACTTGCCATGCCTTTGAACAATGCGCTCGTGTGTGAAATGCTTTTGAAATAATCCACCCCAAGGCAATGCTCCGAATCCCACCACTGATGACGTCTTTGCAGCGGTTGTGTCGGCCTTGACAAGAATCTTTTTGTGTTTACATATGGAGACGACATTTTCAGATTGCTCGTATTATAGACGGGGATAAATAATTGATTAGCGTGAAAATATGGTTTCCATTGTCTCCAATAAGCTACGTGTTGGATGAAGAGCTAGAGGCCCTATATATGCATGCGTACGTGAGTGTGTGTGTGTGTGTGTGTGTGTGTGTGTGTCTGTGTGCGTGTATGTGCTACAAAGAGTAATTATCACGGGAAGGTGGCTGCCCTACTGGCAAATGCCAAATGTTTTGTTCAGCACTACTCCAGGTTAATTGGCGGATTGAAGTACAAGACTCCTACTAATGTGTGTTGTTGTGTTGAAATGTCTATTCTAATGTGTGTGTTCATATGTGTGTGTGCACGCCTTCATATGCAACAGATTTCCAGCTTAAAAACAGAAAAAGCAGCGCTAGAGGTGCTAAGGATGTTAAATCCTTTTAGTTGTGTGCAGACACACCGAATGTTCCAGCAAGATATTTGTTCCCCCTTTTTCCTTCTACTGCTGCTGCTGTAATGTTATCACCCACGAATGTCCCAAAATATGGGGGCAATTCATTTTATTTTTTTTGTCCTGTCCAGCCATTAGGGCAGATAGTATTGTTGATCTAAATGCCCTTATGCGCTCAACAGATTTGCTCTGCCAGGCAAAAGCGTGGGATACACTTCCCCTGTTATTCAGAATTCATTTGACTTTGATGTTTTGTTGTTATGCAAATTTGGAGAGGCCGGACCGGAGCAGGAGGGGATAGAGAAGAAGAGAGAAGAAAACAAAGGAGGGAGCGCGGGGATAAGAGCGGGACAATAAAGGGAGAGACGAGGACAACAGCAACAACAACAATAGCGACAACAATAACAAAACAGCAGAAACAAACAGGACTGCATCAGCAAATATCTGTGACGGCTATAAAGATCAATACAAAATAATATCAACAACCACAATGATAATATGGGGGCAATAAAAAAAAAAAGGCCTACGGAAACAATGTGCTATGTGCATACATTTGTGCATTCTTAAAAATAACTTATTTGCATTCTAAAACAGATCAAATGAATGCCAAAGCAAAGGGGGCGCTGTAACCTGAACTAGCCGAACAATTTTTTGACATGAAGTTGTACGACATCTCCGTTGGCAGTGTAGTTCATCAATGGTGACTTATCTCCCCATTTGGTCCCGTGAGTCCAGTTCTGGAGGTACCAAGTTCCGCTTAGTTGCCGGCGCCATTTAAGTAAAGAGTTTGGCTTCTCAAAACAGTATGCGTTCAAAAGAGTAATACGTTTGCATAAAAAAAATGCCTCCTCAAAAAAATCTGACCTCACAAATTGCTCAGGGTTATATTTGTCACGGATCTCAGACCAGAACCGGACTCATTGGACCAATTGGGGGGGTAAGTCACTGTTGCTGTAGTATATACACAATACAAATATACACATATTTGATGTGTAATTTCAAAAATCATCTCCTATAATGAAATAACGGCATACACTCGGATCCAAAGAGACATTTAATAAAAACATAAATAAAAAGGCAATAACATTTTTTTTTTTTTACTGAATTTCAAATATGCCATTAAGTATAACAAATATTAAAACATTTATGGAATAATATAAATATTTGATTCATAGTAATATTACAAATAAACAATACTGTAATATAATATTTGTTGGTGTTTTGCATAGTTTCCGTTGCCTGTAAATGGCAGTTACACTTTGTGGGCAAAAGAATTGGAACAGCTACGCATGACTCTGAGAAAAATAAACAAAGAAGCGAAAATGGAAGATAGTAGAAACTAGAAAGAGTTTTTCAGATTTTGCGCTCGCTGGGAAGACTTTCGACAACATTATGGTGTGAGGCAATGGGAATGTTTGTCCATTTGGACCTGGCTGGCACACCATATCTGTGCTAGTTTATCCAGAAAGCGTTTGCTAGCGTTCTTCCACACCAAACTCCGACAAGCTTGCCTTTACAGACCTTGCTTTGTGCACTCAGCACAGAAAAAGGATTGCCCCGGACTGATCCCACCAAGTTGGAAGCAAAACGTCTTGGTAAGATGAATAATATAAGCTTCAAAAGTCTAGTCCTACCTTCTCATTGATTCATTTATTGATGAACATCTGTGCGTCTATGCTATCATGTGTGTGCTTGTGCTCAAGAGGAGACCTGGAGGTTGAACTGTAGCGCTACGTGTGTGTGTGTGTTCGTGTGCTGGCGGATCAGAGCGCTGGTTAAATGAGAAGGATAATGCCTCAGCCTTGTCGGGGCGACGAGCAGCCTAACTCAACATCACTCTGACTGATCTCCATTTGTTCCACCATGTAGCAAGAGGCAGCGCCAGGAAAGGAAGGAGAGGAAGTGAACAGGGAGAGACGACAGAGAAGCGATGAATTATGTAGCCAACCCTCAGGGAGCTCCAGATGTCCCCTTAAAGCAGGACTATTCAGCTGGTGGCCCTCGGGCCAGATCTGGACAATGAATGACATCAGCCTGGCCCACAAGTTCAGTTCCAAATTTGGGAACGACAACATTTTTTTCCAGATTCCTAAAAACACAATGTCAGAGGATCTTTTTTTGACAATCCAGTGTTTACCTTACATTCATTTGTAGCGGCCTACCACAAATAAATCTCCACTGCCTATACACTGCTCTGCCAGCAGGGATCAGTGTTGCCAACTTAGCAATACCTTTTTTTGTTTTTTAAAAAGGGATTTTACCTAAAGAAGAGTTTGTATTTCTAAACAGCTCTTCTGTCAAAAAGACCTTGTGTTTGGCAGTACACACTTAAAAATAGCCCAATGATCCTGTCATATAGAAGATCTTTGACTTGAGTTTTTGCAGTACGTCCTTAAAAACAACGGCGCACTCCTAGCAGAAGGAGATCTTTGACAAGTGTTTTTGCTGCTGCTCCTTAATGTCAGTACAGCCCTCCTGTCAAGTAGAGGATCTTTGTGTTTTGCAGAAAAACATGGTAAAAAAGCAGAGTGCTCCTGTCGTATCCAAGATCTTTGACTAGCTTTTTTGTAGTACTTTTTTGTAGTCGCGGCCCACTTTTATTCAAGTCAAATGAAGCAAATGTGTTTTATATTTAAAAAAACAAATAAATACAAATATATCACGCTCATCCAATCACCACGCAGAACTCAACCAGGATGCATTCATGGTCTTAGAGACAGTGGGATATTTCAAACCAATTTAATTTCCCCACCCCAGTGTTCTCTCTCTGGGATTTGCAAAGGGAGCCACAATAAGGAGGCCGGAGATCCGCAAGTGGCTCCCGGGCCGCAGGTTGCCGACGCCTGGCTTACGTCATTTATTCTTTCCAAACATCAATATACGTAATTACATGACCAGAGTGCATTTTAGAGGATGGTAATTGCATGCGTCAAAATTTCACTAACTAAAGACCACAAAATGCAATATTTCACTTATAACGGAGGAGGAAGGATGACTCAAATATTGCTCAGTTTTACTTCAAAGTAAAAAAAAACCCAACGAGCCATACACAGGTGGTATATTATCTATTTGAATGTCATTTTTCACCAGCTGGATCCGTGACCCACTTTTAGGTCCCGGCCCATTAGTTGAGAATAACAGATATAGAGGATTTTTGACTGCCAGTGGATCTTTAAAAACAGCAGAACAGTCCCGTCCAACAGAGCCTCCTAAAGAGAACACAAATGCGGCGAATGGGGTGTCCACATATTATAGTATTTTTGAAAATCATACCCACAGCAGCTCCTAAAGTGAGTGAAGTGTTGCATGACTGAGTGTCAAGTATGTTGTAATGGGTTCATAACAGAGGAGATTGGGGTGAAAAACATAAAAAAACGAACACACTTTGATGCTTTTTCCAGACATTGTCACGGCAGAACAATAGCATCATTTTTAAATTGAACTGTCTCTGTGTGGACATAAGCTGTCAAGGGAACAAGTGGATGGAACAAAGGGAAATATTGATATTAAAAACAAGACATTTTGCTCAGGTATCACCAAAAATGCTGTTTTCACTCTCTTCCTGCACTCCTTAGCTGACCCCTGCCTGTCTATCTAACCAGCACCACATTGCATTCCAAACAGGTCTCCAAAGCTACACTCACTCCTCAGGCCAGATGCTATTATCCTGTGCTAGATATAATATCCCTGCCCTTGCTGCATCGCTAAAAAGGCTTTGTTGTTTCATGAAAACATTTCAATTGTTGTTGTTGTTGTTGTTGTTGTTGTTCCTGTGATGTACGCAACTGTTGCTGTGGGGCAGCCAGACGTGGACAAATGACGGGCTGCAAGTAAGTCATTGCAAACTTATTAAAATTGCAATAATGAATTACCTGCACTGTTTTTGTTCACTCGCCAGCCTTTCAACTTTTCACGGACGAGTTTCATAATAACTGGAGGCGAGTGCGCTCTCATCCCGCCCCTAATCACAGCGTGACCTTTTCAAAGTCTTTACAGTGGGGAGCAGAAGGGAGTGTATTTAAGGAATGTAAAGACCCTGCGACACCAGTCTCCTATCCATCCATCCGTCCCTTCTCCTGTCTGCAGCGACACAGACTTGCTAATATCTGACCTACCGTCTGTCCTTTTACCAAAACGCCTCCGTGTTTTGGGGATGTGGGAGAAAACCAGAGTACCTGGAGGAAACCCACGCACGCACGAGGAGAACATGCAAACTCCACACAGAGATGCCCAAGCGGAGATTCGAGTCCAGGTCTTCCAGATCTCCTGACTGTGTGGCCAGCATGCTAACCACTCGGCCACTGTGAAATAATGTAAATCCAATGAATCTGTTCCAGAAAGCTAACAATGTTAACACAAAACACATTTTATAGTTTTACATGCAGAAAAAAAATATCAAAAAGCCTCTAAAAATGAGGAATGAAAGGGATAAATGAACATTTAAAGTTGCTTTTGCCTTCGTTGAAGGCATGGCTGTTGTGACAAAGACACCACGTGGCAGCGAGATCAGCACGGACGCCGATTTTATGTTTTGCCATGAGTTATTTTTCTTGAATTCAGTATTGTTTCTCACCTGACGTCTCTGCTTTTCTTTTCAGCATTTTTGCTGAATAACCCACAACGGAGCCAAAGAAAGGTGCCAGCATTTTGAAAAGGAAGGTGAGAAACACCACTGAATTCAAGAAATAACTCCTGATGAAGATGAAGATCTTGTTTACGTACAGTCTGTGTTCCACAGCGGATGACGATGCCAGCGTCGCAACCATCTTCATCACATACACAGCAATTGACAGGCGATGGCGCGTACTGATATGGCGAGAAAGTAACGCAGAGCGATTTGTTAGGTCAGATTTTTTTCGAGGAGGAGTTTTTGTGGCGCAAATGTACGACTCTTTTGAATGCGTACCCTTTTGAGAAGCCAAACTCTTGACTTAGGTGGCCCCAGCAACTAACTGGTGCTACATTCTTCATCACTGAAATCCGACCCGAACTGGGCTAACAGGAAGTACCGTCACCGTCGATGCACTACACTGCTGATGGGGATATCACACTGTACAACTTATTTCAAAAAATCGAAACTGTCCCTTTAATAAATGACCATGTGGTCAAGGAGAGCTACAATTTCCCTCATGCACGCCAAATTTCTACTATAATTTATTTATTTATGGTACCTTCATATCTTCGTACTTACCAAAAGTCGACATTCTACTTTCTAGGACTTACCTACTCCCTTGTACCCCCCCCCCCCCCCCCCCCCCCCCCCCCCAACATAATGTAGAGTATGTTGTGTATATATACGGACAGGTGATTGTATAATTTGGCTTGTACCTAGTATAAGTGACAAATAAAGGCCATTCCATTGCCTGCCTATACAAGTTTGTTGTATAGACGCTGTCCCTGGGTAACCTTGTTACATCCACTTTGACCTTGCTGCTGGCAAGCTCTCAATCTAAGTCACTGGCCTGCTGTGGGAGTGCCTGTAAAAAAAAAAAAAAAAAAAAAAAGGCAGGGGCACTCGGTGTTGTGACTAGTGACGGGTTGAGTTTGCGGTGTTAGCTTCTGCGCTGCCCGTGCCCGAGGGGGCTTGAACATTTGGTGGCGCGATTTGGACCGAGAGCTCTGTTCAGGCTCAATTTAGCCATTGTGTTTGCTCAGGTGGAGCTGTGGGAGCTCCTGTTGGAGCGAGATTCATTACGAGTAGGTGTTGTGCTTTTGTGACTGCGTTTTATACATGCTTCTCGGTGTGTGTGTGTGTGTGTGTGTGTGTGTGTGTGTGTGTGTGAAGCAAAGTCGAGTGTGTGTTTCAGGTGAGAGGTCGGGATATGACAGAATGGACGTGTGGGCAGCAGGTGAGCCCGGTGAGGAAGCTGTCAGCGAGCTCCTTCTAATGAGGGCTGGCACATTCCCCTGCAGCGAAGAGGGACAGAGCAGGGGGACAGAAAGAGAGCAGTTAAACCCTTAAGAAATCCTGGGGACATTTTGTGCCATTCAGTTTTTCATTTTCAAGTCATCTTGGCTGTGTTGAAAGAAAATCGGCCAACGTTGACAGAGGAAGTGTAAAACATTTTAGAATTATCACCTCTGTTACTAAAATAATCCGAAACTGGCAAAGCGACAAAAAAAGTAACACCATCAAAAATGTCCCACTGAAAATTGTTGAAAATTTCGTTCTCTCAAGGTTAGCAAATGCAGTTCTTTAGGATAAGATTACAATTTGGACCGCTGACTTTCTTTTTTTTTTTATTCTGATATTCGCCCACCAGATGGTGATACTTTTGCCCATTCAAAGCATGCAGCAAAAATTCCCACCTCACTTCTCAAAGGGTGCCTTTGCTACTGAAATGATAAGTGTGTATCGCTAATGTAAAATAATGTTTGGATAATGCTTTACATGTTGAAAAAGATTTATGTGTGTTTTTACTTTTGATTTGTTTCTTTTTACTTTCAAAACAGTGGAGTTGCGTAACCTGACCTTACGGACTTTGGTTTAACCATAACCATTTTTATTTAAATACTATACTATACTATACTATACTATACTATACTATACTATACTATACTATACTATACTATAAGTATTTTTAAATGACTGACTTTAAAAAAAAACTACATTTTTACAGCTGTTTTTGTGAAGTTGGCATTTTTTGTCCCTAGCAGTTTGAGTTTTTGTTTTAAATTGGACATTGTAGAAAAAATAACAATGCAAACAAATCGATGTGGTGTGATGTGGCCTGATAATAATAATAATAATAATAATAATAATAATAATAATAATGATGATGATAATAATCAAATATATGTTGGAATGTAATTTAGGATTTTTTTTTTGTGGTTTTCAAGTGACACACTGGCCTTTTAAAAGATTAAAAACCCAAAAATATGATTAGTATTTGAAATGTACATTTCAGGCTGAAGTTCTTTAAAAATTATTGCGTCATTTAAATTTGAAAAAATATTAATAATCAGTATTATTACATCAGTTTTAGGGGAAGTTGTCCTGTGTGAGTTCTTGTTTTAAATTTGACAAAAAAAAAAAAATCTATATATATATATATATATATATATATATATATATATATACTGTATATATATATCAACTCTTAAATATAAATACTTCTTGAAATTAACATTTTGTTTTTTTTTATTATTATTAAAAAGTAAAACATATTTGCCTTTACATGGTTAAAACGTCAAAAGTATGACTCTTATTTGATATGTACATTTCAGTATGAAGTAGTTTTAAAAGGTAGTTTTTGGGGAGCTGACAATTTTTGTCGTTAATGTCACAAGTGTGAGTGAATTTTAAGGCCCTGCTGAGGATGAGAGTGAATTGCACTTTGTTCAAATAAAACAAAAATGACAATATTTCGTAGGGCTGTCTTCCAATAAAGATTTTGTTACATTTGTTAGATTTTGTCCGTAGTCATAATCATAGAATGTTGCTGTTTTTTGTTTTTTTTTCAGAGCACAGGTAATGGTGATCCCTACAAATAAAGAGGTCTCATTTGCGACTTTTTCCACCTCAAATAAAAAGGCGAAGACACTCTGATAAACATATAAACATGATGGGTGTGAAACAACAGCACCTGGATTTATTTAGTGACACAGCAAGCGAGATGAACACAACCAACATTTTCGGTCACTGACTGCGAGTGGGCATATTACTATGGCTGTCAACAACTTGCCAAAACTGTGATTTCTTGGATTCCGATGTACAGTCGGGGCATAAAATTAGGTTGGCGTAACAGTCTTACCTGTTTTAAATGCTACGCTGCTGGTTGGTGTCGTGTGACATGGAAGAAGCAGCTGACACAACTTGCACTTCACTTTCTTGGCGTCTTTAATCTTTTCAAAATGCTTAAGACTTGGCATGATTTTTTAGTAGCTATGTTCAGCCAATAAATTTGTTGACGTCGATGGTCTTCCTCGCCTTCAAAGCTAGCGCTCACCTCAGCTCCTTTGGACTGTGCCAAGCGGGTGATTTTATTAATGCCATTCAGCTTGAATATAAATGTTATGAAGTTTCTTTCTACAGGAGTGCACGTTCACAAAAGATGTTTACTTTTGAAAAGTAGTATACTGTGTTTGCTGCCTCAGTTGCACGCTTATTTTGTTAACGCAGGTAAACAGGATATTGCCCAAAGCGCTCTTATTTTGAAGGCCGGAAGTGTGTTGTGTGGGTTGAGGAGGTTCCTTGACTGTTGCTAACAGAGACTTACTGTGCAAATGAATAAACGTAACTCCCACCACCAAACTTCCACACCAGCTAGCATCCTGGATCCCTCGATTACACCGGCATGAGACAGACGTCGTTCATTGTTTGACTTCCCTGATTCTGATTCCTGCTTATTTTGTTAATTCTACATCATCGGTGTGTGAACATTATTCATATTGATCGCGCACCCTCCTTTGCATAGTTGTGTTGCAAATGTTGCTCTGAGCCGACTGCTCTTTTTTACGAAGTTAAGCTAAACTTTTAGCCCGTTCTTTGCTGGTGCTTGTGGCTATTTCTTCCGGTCGGTGAAGTGTGCATCAAAACTAGGAATCGGAATAAAAACTTTAACCATCCCGGGAGAATCGGTATGTTAGTGTCGGGTCCCATCGATGCTCGAGACTCGGTGCCCAACCCTATTGATAGTCCAATCGGACTCCTCCCAATCGAATCGTCTAATAATATACTAGTTCAAGACACCCCTAATATTTACCTTTTTCCATTCATCTTCAGCGTGCCTGCGGATTTTCCGTTGTGGTCGAGCAAGGAAAACGATGCAAGGAGTCTGTTTTCCGTGCTAGCGCAGATGACAAAAAAATGTCACCAGACTAGAGGTTGATTGAGAGAGATGAGAGACAAAACGAAACGACGGGCGGGAGGCAGAAATAAATAGATGGAGAGAAACGACGACAGAGTCGAGGTGGCATGTTAGCTCTTCACCTGTGAGGCGCCAACAGACGCGGTGCTAATGAGATAACATACGCGGCAGGAACACAAGAAGAGAGACAGGAGGCAGCGCGAGCATAAATGATAGAAGATGGCGAGCCAGAGGAGGAGGAGGAGGACGTGAAAGGACGTTTGAAAAGGAGGGATGAGATAAAAGGAGAGTTGAGTGTCTTTGAGTCGAAACATCTCCCTAGAAGGCTTCTTCCCGTTCATTCGCCAGACTTATTACCGCAACTCTTCCGCCTGCCGGCCACATTGAGGTCAAGTGTTGTTGACCTGAATCCTGAGTACCTTGTTGCACCTTAAGACCCGTCTCACAAAGTCAGTCATTAACAAGCACACGCGCATCGCCCTCGGCTGTATCTTCATGAAGATGAGCTGCGCAGCACATGAATAAACTCTTGTGTGTACTCATCTTTCTTGGGAAAAAGAATAGCTATTCTAGACATAAAGTTTACTAACACCAGTTGACTGGAAGTCAACTTTCTGAAAATGCTTGGCAAACTCCTGCTACTAGAGGTTAGCTTGTAGCAGCACTTAGCATGGTACAGATGCTAACACAGATGATGCTACCAATAATACTTTAAAGAGAGTTCATTTCCACACTGACATCTTAAGGCAGCGAAAAAGTCATGTTTTTTTTTTTTGCTGAAAAATTGTATCATTTTAAATTAGCTTCGCAACCAAGATGACGGCGAGCTAGCACTGGATTTGTTTTAGCTAACTGTCCATAGCCACAAATTGTGTGAGATGTTTAAAAGCAGAATGGTCTTTTTTGAAGTATATTTTTCTTTCATGTTTTTTCACACGAAATTAAGAAAAATACAAAACTCGTGGCAGCACTCTGCATGATGTAGATGAGCGCTCACTTCACAGTAACAAGACATCTCTAGGAAGCAAACAAAAAAAGTCATGTTTTTCATCGAAAAATGTGGTCTTGATGTGAAATAGCTTTGTAATCCAAGATGGTGGCAATCTAGCATTCTTTTTTTTTTTTTTTTGCTAATTGTCCATCACCGCACATTATGTGGAACGGTGGCAAAGTATGTTTAAAAACAGAATCTTGAATGTTCTGTTTTTAAAATATTGTCATTTTTTTAATTGTATCTTAACCCGTGTATCTAGATGCGTACCATATTGTCTACCAAAGTGGGTACGCGTACCCCCAGGGGCACGGCAAGTGTCATAGGCGGTACATGAATAACAATTAGCGCCTAACACTCACAATTCCGAGTGCTCCTGAACACCTCACTGCTCAGAGTCACAGCTGAAAGAAGAAGGGAGACACAGCATGGAGTTCTTCATTGCTCTGTGTGACTTATATCAACCAAAAAGTAAGTTTGGTGATTATTTGGTGTATTAATAGTGTTTAATCTTGAAGATTTAATTTATACGTTATTGGTGTTACAATCCTTGCACCGTGAAAACCTGTGCGAGCCAGGATGAGAGATTGCAAATTTCCCTGAAAATGAAGCTTTATCGCTGGTTGTATGTATTTTTGTACTGTGGATACTGCTTCATCATGTTTGTTCAACTTTACCTTTTAATTTGATATCCATTGTATTAATATGCGGGCTGCACGGTGGTCTAGTGCAGTGTTTTTCAATCTTTTTTGCGCCAGGGCACATTTTTTTTATTGAAAAAACCCCGAGGCACACCACCAGCCGAAAATGCTAACAAATGAACTCTGTAGCCTACATAGGGAATATAAAGTTGTTCTCATCACAGTGTCAGGGTAGGAATCAAATAAACAAAAATAACAAGTATTTTAGAATCATTCACATTTCTACTCACTCGGTGTGAAACCTGGGCCTGTTTGGATGAACCCAGAGCTAATATCCTGGCAGGAATCAAAAAAAGACACACGCAACGCTCTTCCTCAACAACTCTCAGCCTCTTTTGGAGATGGTGTTTAAGCTTGCTTGCGACCACAGCATTGTTGGATATCTTTTCACCACACACCAAGCACAACGTACTCGTTTCCTTGCATCCCCAGTGAAAGTAAATCCGAATGAAAGACAGCTAGTGTTGCCTCGCGCAAGAGATTTTGCTTCAGTTATCCGTCTTTGCTTTCTTTTGACCTCCACTCATACTTGGGCCTTCATCTGGGTCCCAATTTTTTCCAGGGTGCTGTTCAGAGTTAGCATCTTCCCTTTTCAAAAACTTGTCCATCACTGTTTCGCTCGCCACAATGCCACTGTCATCGCCATCTGACGCATCCATGCGTTGATTATTTTGCCTGTACAAAGCAATTAGCTACCTGCTGCCACCTACAGATATGGAAGTGTATTACATGGTTACTCTGCCGATCACTACTAGACAGCACAGACACTCAGCAACGGCACATTATTTGCATATACTAAGTAGGTGAAATTGGATACTTTCCCACGACACACCAGACAATCCCTCACGGCACACTAGTGTGGCACGGCACAGTGGTTGAAGAACACTGGTCTAGTGGTTAGCATGTTGGCCAACACAGTAACAGTCTGGAGATCGGGAAGACCTGGGTTCGATTCTCCCTTGGGCATCTCTGTGTGGAGTTTGCATGTTCTCCCCGTGTGCGCGTGGGTTTTCTCCGGGTGCTCCGGTTTCCTCCCACATTCCAAAAACATGCATGTTAGGTTAATTGGAGACTCTAAATTGTCCATAGGTATGAATGTGAGTGTGAATGGTTGTTTGTCTATACAGTATGTGCCCTGCGATTGGCTGGCGACCAGTCCTACCAGTGTACCCTGCCTCTCGCCCGAAGTCAGCTAGGATAGGTTCCAGCATACCCGCGACCCTAAAGAGGAGAAGCGGTATAGAAAGTGGATGGATGGTATTAATATGCAGATTTAAATCAGAGCAATTGCGAGTGGACAAAAGTAAAGCTTCAAAGTTCAACAAGTCAAACGGAAGGATCCCGACATCCAGCTCAAATAAAAGATTTGTTATCAATTTATCAGTGCTCATGTAAAACTTTGATCAAAATCTGACCATGCAAGATACACATTTTTGAACCAGAATTGCTTACTGACTATAAGATTAATTGATTGTGTTCAATATTTCAAGTTAATGAAGATTAAACAAAATGTTTATGTTTTTTAATGGCTTCAAATCAAATGTCAGACGGGGTACGCGACTGTGGGAAGTTCGGGAGCCACTGATGTACCACAAATTGACATCCCTAATCGTGCAGTGGTCATGTATGACAGGACCGTGGGTATTCAGGAGAACTGAGCTCACATCCCAGTATCCATGACCCAAAAATTGGGGAAAGGCTTAAAAAAAGCAACTTTGCAGGCATCGCTCTGCTGTTCAGCGTTAACAGCGTCTGGATTGCCAAAACTCATAACATCTGAGTATAATCTGTCGGAAGGGCGCCAGCAGAGCGAGGCGGGCACATTGTTTTCTCCCGTCGCCACGAGATTTGCCAAATTTCCATGTGGATGGCGCTGGGCGATAAGACGCAGTGCAGCAAGTGTTGCATACTCTTACACAGCTGTTGTGTAGTAAAGTGCTAACACTCATGGGTGGGTCGTACATACTTGTATTTAAGGGCTTGCTTAAAAACAGAGCTATCACTTTTATACCGCGACTGATGGTAGTAAAGCACAGATGCACACAACTTACATGCAAAGCTGATGATGTGCACCTGTTTACCTTTTGGCCACTATTTGGAAATATCTCCAGGGTCTTTGTCAATCACACAAAGACCCCACTGCCAATGTCGTGCACCATTGTCCTTGCAGATGGCTGTGGCTCAAGCGTGGATACCATCACATATGTCACCTGCGGTACCGGAGAAGACTTTATTTTATTTTGTGGATGAAAGTTAAAATACAGGAAAATAAAGGTCGACTGGAAAGAAGGGCAAAATACAGGGGTTTCCTGGGGAAAACGGGGGGGTTGACTGGTGGTGTGAATGCAGCAGAGTTATCAGTGTTACAAAAAGTATATAAAAGTTTCTTTCTAGTAAAGTCCAAAATTTGCATAATATTCCCCTTAACTGCATGCATAAGCGAGGCCAAATTAAGAGAAGAAACCCACAAGGATGTTATGCAAAGGTCAGAGTCATAATGACCTCACAAACTACGTCTAAAAAAAATAATACTCCTCGTCATCTGAAGAGTGAAGCTGAATAATAGAGAAGGTAGAAAAGGTCGGGACATAAAACGGCGAGGCGGCGTCGGCAACAGTGCGTCGACTGATAAATTAAAGATTTGTATCTCAAATCTCGCGGCGAGAAGGAGAAAGAGGAGATGATGGGGTGAGGCGAAGCGGCGGGGGTGATAAAAAAGTGGTCTATGCTGGAAGGACACAAAAAAGTTTGGAAGTAAGGAAAGCAGATAAAAGAGATGTAAAAATGGCATATTCGAGGAGGAGTTGTGTTATCATGAGGTATTTTTGCCTCCCGGGAAAAAAACAGAGATGGATTGTTCCTAAAAACAGAAAAGGGTAAGTAGGGATCGTCAGCATTCAACTTGTCTCCATGGATGTTCTTTGTTCAAATGACATATCACTTTGCCCTTTAGCCGTTCCGGGTCATGTTCTTATTGTATTGTTTTTTTTTTGGACAGGTTCTTCATTCTCGCTCATTGTGAGTTTTTACGCACAATGTTGGCTTTGCGTGCGCTAATTGCAGAACATGGGAATGTAATTCCTCTTCAACAGCATGTCATTACCTAAGCCAAGCGTTTGCTCAGCAATCTGCTTTAGATGGCAAAGACAACACAAGGCAATATGGAGTCAATGCTACAAATGGAAGCTGTGTCATATGGGGATTTGTACTTCTTTTTGCACTATGTGGCCAATGGGGAATTACATTTGTGGCGCCCCCATGCGTTGTGGTGAATATTTTTTGCAATGCATGCTAGCCTACATGTAATACAGATATCCTCAAAGTTTTATAATCATTAGATTAATGGTGACTAATTTATGGCTCAACTAATTAGTTGCCAAGTACCTTCAAAGACATTTTGCTTGATGGCAACTGTAAAGGCTATTTCTTTGCTTTGGCCCTTTTTTCTTGTTTTTTTTCTTGGTTCTCATGCGCTAGAAAGACTTTTTTTCCATTGCCGTGCCCACGTAGAAAGTGAAAGCTAACCTTGTGTGCCTGGAAAGTGAAAGGTACGTCATGCTGTTTTGTGGTTGAATAAGGCCTGTTATTAAAAAAGATATACATATTTAAGGAAATGTTATGTATTGTTTGCTTAAATTAAGCATTTTCAAGCATAAAATGTTTAAATAAACTAAAAATACAAATTGAAGGCATTCAGAAGATGCATTGAAAGACACGACGCTACGTAGTAGAGTATTCTACACTGGTCACTCAGTGTCAGTGGTATCAGTAATGCTACTGTAATGTTCGGTGAGGCACACAAGCGTCAGACTTGCGGCATCAAACAACAGCATCACGCATCAAACAACAGGCTTTTATTGCAGGTTCGACTTATTTCCCACCAGGCACAATAACAACACAATAATGGTAATAATAATAATACTCATTATGTCAACACGAGCTACTGTTGCAGCCGTAATCCACTCAACTCTGAACCCACAATGTCACATGCTGTCTTCCGCACGTTTACAGCAACACACATGAGCATGAGTCTTATTATCTTAAATGGATTATTTTCTCTGAGTATATCTACTGTTAAAAATTATTGTTATTTAGAATGTCGTAAACAGGTTTTCTATGCTGCAACTACATAAATATTTGATTTATAAATAAGGAATCCTACTTCCGTTTTTGGAATCAGTTAACCATGATAAACAAGTTTAGTTACTGCCTAGTGTTTAGTGTATTGCCTATCCCTAGTGGATTTCCAAGTGTCACTCCAGTTATATACCGCGTATTTGATCATTCAGCTGGCAGTCTTGCTAAACCAAACCACGTCTTTACTTCAAAACTTATGAAGAATTCTGTGAAAAAAAATGGCAGAAGTGTATTGACTTTTCAGAGAAAGAAGAAACCGCATTTTGAGAGGATGGTTTCACTATTGTGTTAGAAGATGAATTCCGGAATGATCCACGGTACTTGTAGAAGTCTGCTCTCTCAGTCGTCAGTTGTTTTTGTTGTGAGGATTCTGGAAAGATAGTTTTTGAAAGTTATTGCAAAGTCAATAAGCCATTGTGTCTCCGCGCAGTCGTAGAGACAGAAATCTGAGATTCTCGCATCATCACCAAGGTGATGGCATTCATCGTTTTCTTTACAGCCCTCTGGTGAGTGCAGTTCATCTCGACGTGGAAGTATTTGGAACAATACCTTACCAAACCGTAATCTGATTACTGTTTTATGTCAGTACAAGTACCTGCTGATTTGGAATCCTATACAAAATAATGCATACTCTTTACCTACGTACTGTATAACCATATGTTTCCTGTAAGGTTCAATATTATACTATTTCCAACAATGGCATGTTGTGTTTCTGTAGCTTTAATGCTAATGACTTGAATTTGTTTGTCTCCGGCAGAATACGTGTCTCCAAGAAGCGCTATTGTGCATTTCATTCACTTTCTACATGTACGCTGCAACTCTGCACTTGTCTCATGTAAGAGATGCCATGTGTCACATGCAGCGATGTAACAGAGCGGGACACAAACGCTATCCCATGTCGGATAGTAGCCATAGCTTCAGGCTTCATTTTATGCTGTGGAGCAAACAAGTGTGGGAGATGATGATGATGATGATGATGGATTTGTTCACGTTTGGTGCTCATAAACAGGCTCTGGGGACACATATTACTTTTAGAACATCATTCAAAAGTCACCTTTGCATAATTGGTGACCTTTTAACCCTCATCCAATCACATAAATAAGTTTACCGACGTTAATGTTAAGCTGTGAAAGCAAGAAAAGACTTTTAACTTTAATGACGAAGGCGGAATGCTAAATGTGTGGCAGATGAGTCTCGCTTTTCTTGCGTTCTTACTCGTTGCAAGCGTAAAAAGAAGTCACCCGCCGCAAAACCATACTAGGACACGTGACACTGTTAGGACGTCATTAAAAAGTCAATTTTTAATTTTCACAATAGGAACCTAAAGAAGAATCATGAGCTATGGAGGAAGAATTAGCCAATCACAGCACAGGAAGACCGCTCGGCCACTGTTAAGTACAGAAGACAGATCATACTTGACAGGACATTGCCTGGATTTTGTGTGGGGGATTGCATGGGCGGCTCCTTGTTTTTATTTGATCTAATGGGATGAAAGGAACTCATCCTAGCATTTTCCTTGTGTGAATCAGTCAAAATGTCCGCACAGTAAAACGTACAAAGACGCCATTGACGCAGTGTGAGCCCTGATTGTATAGTGCACACAATAAGAGCTGAGTGTGACCTCTTGTGTCTCCCACTATCTCTGCGTAATCCCTCATCTCTTTCCCTCTCCTCCATCCCGACTTTCCCGCTACGACTCCCTTCCCCGTACATGTCTTTGTTTGCCTTTTTTGTTATTGCTTTATCTGTGTTATTGTTGTTTATTTTCCGTCCGCTTCCCTTGCCTTTTCTTCTGTCGTATATTATTGCGCTTTGACCTCTTTTCACCTATTGTGTTTTGCTTTATTCTCTGCCAGATGTTTTATTTTCCTCTTCCTGTCCTCCATTCTGTCCACAAGTCCTCATTCCTTTTCCTCGTTGTCTTCCTCCCTTCACCCTGCGCTGTGTGTGTGTGTGTGTGTGTGTGTTTATCTCATCATTGAAATGAAACCAATCCAAATAAGAGTTAATTGTTCTTTCCTCATTTTACTGCCAAGAGTCTGAAAACGACTTTATGTTATAAGGGCATATTTCACTTTTGCAGCATAAAAGATGAACGAGGCGCTGGAGCAATACGTCTAAATGGATCAACGGTAATTAAATAGTGTAATTAAAAGACGCTGAAAAGTCTGGGAGATGGTCATGGACAATTTAGAGCAGCTCAGAAAATATGTTCATAGTTTTTCTGACGTGCATTGAGTGGAATTATTGTATTTGGACGGCGTAATGCCGCCCCGTTTAGGATGGGGAATTCATTATTCAACTTGTCATCGGAATGCAAAGCTGAGAGAACTGGCTGCTATCTTTTAATAGGTTTAATCGGGAGAAATCACATAAATACGGTTAGTTTGTGATCTGGATGAGTATATTCACCCCACAATGGGTTATCTTGACATTTATTTTGAAATACTTTTGTGCCTAAAATCACCTCAACTTATTATTATTATTATTATGTGATTAACTATTATATTAATAATTATTAACATCAGCAGTCGTAGTAAATAATTAAAGTCATTGGAGGAAATTACCAAAAATACATTAATACAAATGCATAATATATCATTAATAATATTAATTATACACATTCTTATGTGTTAATAAAAAAGGTAATATATCAAAAAATTAATTTACAGTTCTAAAAACTAAATCCCAAGTAAAACAAATATATTATAATTTACTTAAAATGTACATCAACATAATATGACATCTAATTAATAATGTGTCATTGTTATGTATTTATACAAATATAATATATAAAGGTCAAATATAAAAATCTATCAAATATATTTATTCCAAAAAGTAATTATACAATTATTCAAAACAAATGGTAAATTTGGTAAATTTGAATCTTTTTAAGTAATTAATTAAAATAAACACACTTGGCATGCGTTTTTTTCTGTAAGTGAAGACTGCAATTTGAGGAAGAGCCACAAGATGGACAAACGTTTCTTGGCATGAAACTGTCTCCTGAGAAAGTTTCTGGTCATTTTTCGAACCAAATCAACTGAATTTGAACACATAAAAAAATCCATGTACATGACATTGCACTAATGATGTAATAAAAGCTATTAGGTGTCGCACGTCATTGTCAAATAAATATTGTATGTGGAACTTAATCACACAATTCGAGTGCAGTGACACTTGAGTCCACAATCAAGTACAAAATACTACACCTCCCAATTAAACAGCCGCCGACTTAATATACCTCAAATGTACTAGCTACACGGAAAACAAACTTCACTTTTTCAAAGGTCACATGTCAGACATGTAAAACACTGCTTCCAATGCGAGAACTAAAAAAAAAAAATGGTGACAGACAGCTTGAAATATGAAAGTCTTCCGTGTCAGGTTATTGCTTTACAAATGTTGGCACGCCAAGCTGTCTCTCATCAGCGTGCTCTGCAGCCGTACTAAACAAAGAGTGTCCAAATGGAAGCGTGGTGTTTATTAAGGGCGCAGACTTCATTTTGAATTCAGTAGTCTCTGATTAATTATCCTGTCTGAGATGGTGATGTGATGAACCGATCTGGCAGCCGTGGAGCGCTCGCAGGGAAATGAATGGTCTTACATTAATGCATGGGCAGCAATTTTAGCATTTGGGATGTTAGAAGTCTTCTCTTTCATACATACAGTAGCTCACATTTCAGCAGGTATTTTATGGCATTATATCCCCCCGAGGTACAGTTACTTATATTGTTTAAGACAGTAATAGCGCTGTGCTGAGTTGTTTACAGTAAATAGTACATCTATACTACTGTACAAGCTGTGCACTGACTACTCTAAAGTAAATCCAAATGTACCCTGGATAGGATTGCCGCATGGCAAGATGTCATACAATTAAATGTGATGGGCGTACTCAGTTTTGTGAGATACTATAATGCTGTACAACGTGTGTGCCTTTAAAATCAATTCCTGGGTCATGTGTCCCGATACGGTGGAACCCTTCAAGTAAAATGCATTTTTGAAGAAAAAATAGGTCTCTAAAGTTGAATAATGCTTTGGATTTTGTACCTCCGTCACGTAACATGCTAACCTCAAGAGACCTTTTGTTTTGCTTTTTCTTGGACTTTTTCACAATGCAACGGGACTCCGAAAGTGAGTTTGACGTTTGAGAATTTGTTGAGACGTTTTCAGGAAAAAAGGTCTCTAAAGTTGCCTAAAACTTTTGATTTTGTTACACCGTCCTGCTAAATGCCATGGAAGATGCGAACGTACCTCACGAGACCCTTGTTTAGCTTTTTCTTTGGCTTTTAAAGTGGGACTTCAGTTTGAAAATGAAGAATTTGTTCCAAAATTTTCATTTAAAAAGGTATCTGAAGATGCACCAAACCTTTGATTTTTTTTACCACTGTCATGCATGACATCGCGCAAGACGCCAACGTATCTCACGAGACCTTTTGGTTTGCTTTTTCTTTGGCTTTTGTAGCCATAAAGTGGCACTTCGATGTGAAGTTTGAGAATTTGTTTAGAAGTTTTCAGGATAAAAGGTCTCTGAAGTTGCATGAAAGTTTTGATTTTGTGAGACGTTCATGCATGACGTCACGCCAGATGCTGACGTACCTCACAAGATCTTTGGTTTCCTTTTTCTTTGGCTTTTTTTGCAATACATAGGTACCCAAAAGACAGTTTGAAAGTTGCATAACCTTTAATTTTTTTTACCACCATCATACATGACGTCACGTGAGATGCTACCGTACCTCACGAGACGTTTGTTTTGCTTTTTCTTTGGCTTTTTTCCACGATACATTGGGGCTACGACGAAGTTTGAGCATTTACTGAAAAAATGTCCGAAAAAATAAGACTCTCAAGTCAAACTTCTAATTGTGTGTGACTGTCATGCATGACGCCACACGAGACGCTAGCGTGACCTTTGTTTTCCTTTTTCGTTGGCATTTTTTGAAAACAATCTAAATCAACAATTTAAATCAATGCACGGCAGCCTGACCGAAATAAAGAAAAACGTTATTTTTAAACCTACAAAGCTCACAATGTCATGTATTTGTCTTCCTTTTGTCACACTATTTCAACAGAAACAAACAAACCGAAGGTCGCCTAGCGTTTGCCTTTCCATTGTTCTTTTATCCATATGTCGTTCCTCTGTCCCGCTCATCCATCTTTCTTTTCTTTTTTCATTTACACCAGCACGGTATGAAGTTATTTTAAAGATTTATAGCTACCGACTGCGCTGTACGACGGTTATCATCAGCGTCCTTGCTGGGTCGCGCGCGCCCGCCCAAAGCGATCTTTGATGGGGAGTGGGTGCAGGCAGCGAGCTGTTAACAAACTGCTATTGAGCAGGAAAAACAAGAAAGTAAATGGTGGGCAATGAGACTAAAAGGGGGGAAGGGGTGTCGAAAATGGGATTGTGGGCTACTGTATTGATACGCTATCTTGGGTGGTGGAAGTATAAGAATGCTGGTGGGTATGGCAAGACTCGCACATGCAGTGAGTTATAGGCCTCTCTGGTGAGTTTGTTGTTCCTTTGCTGTGTGTGTGTGTGTGTGTGTGTGTGTGTGTGCGTGTGTGTGTGTGTGTGTGTTTCTGTGTGCTCCTAAGGACTGGTAGTTGCTTTGCTGTCATTGTGCTTCTCCGAGGGAGGGAAGGCGGGCTGCCTCTCGCGGCTGGACCCTTTGAATCTCAACAGGCATTGCCGTGCAGTGTGAACACTTAATGTTCTTCTTATCATGTAGACTGGGCCACCGTCACCGACTGGGACACCAGCAGAAAAAAAAGGAAGCACTCACTGATAGAAACTGCCGATACAGTGCAGTTGTATTCTACTGCAGACTAAAACTACGTTACTAAACATAGTTGTTAAATGACTGCATTGACCCCGAATATAAGACGGTAATTTTCCCCTCAAAATCAGCAGTCTCTTGGAGTTCATTAAAAATAAATAAATATATGAGTAGGCTGCCTACAGCCACAGCTGTTAATGCCAATGTGCTAATTAGAGACCCTGGCGGTTATTTGCTTTTTGTTGCCGACGTACCTGCGCAGTTAACTGAACAGAGGCATTAATCGGAGCATTTCCAGAGTATTACAATCGGGTGTACCCAGTGTTCAAATGAATACTCAATATCTGAATGAAATACATAAATACCAGACAGTAATGACGTAATAGTAGTCTACTGCATGCGTTGGGATTTTGCGCTCAGGTATTGCAAATGTTTCCCCTGCTTACTTTTCTGCTGAGCTCAGCGAACCCTCCCGTCAACACAGCAGCTAATAAATGTATGCATTGCATTTTTTGTGTGGACCATATGTCTCATCATGCCTCCGTGGCCCATCTGCAACATTATTATTCTTGTGTTTTGGGTGCCAACTGCCGCTGAGCGTCAAGCACATGCAGATTAAAGTCTTCCCGCTTTAATGTGCCTCACATGCCAACTACCTTGTTAGACGCCATGCTGTGTGAAAGCCACGCGCACTACAGCTACAGTTCATCACCCTGACTGACATTTTGCCATTAGCTGGCCGGCGTTTTATAAATCTGCAAGTATGTCTTAGCGGGGGATTGTTGATGACCCACAGGGCTGACTAGTGAGGTATTAATAGTCACATGGCGGTCCCCTAGTCGCATTTCAACAGTGTCATATAATGAGAGCCATTCCAAGAGCTGTATCAAGAGAGTCTCCTCACCATGTCTGTGCTACATGCTGGCAATGCTAGGTGGCATTAATGCCCCACGTGGGCATCGTTGTCTTTGTAAAGGTGGACTTTTATGTACAACTCTTGTTTTGGATCCTACACTTGTGTCCAGTGAGTGACCAATACAAGTCCGTGCAGAGCATGCAGTGGAATGACGTAACTACAGGTGATCCTCAGTTTACAGAGTTCCGAGTTTTGGCGTCTTGTGGTTACGTGCACGCTCCCATAAATTAATTGAAAACTTAATTTTGGTCCATAAACACGTGACTAGTTGCAGCGGGAGAGCACTCAACACTCAACTGCAAACTCAACTGTCTTCTTTGCGCGTAGCCGTCCATGATGCCGCCTCTGCCCCAGCCCCGAGCTAGATGAGACCGCCCCATATATACAGGCACAACTTCACGGGGGATCGCGTTGTAAACAGGCTTCGCTACACATCTTAAAATAAAGCTACAGCTACAGAAATGGGAGCTGTTGTGGTTGATCATTTAGCTTTTCGTCAACGACTAGGCTAGCCTAGCATGGCGTTGCTGTTATGTTGTTGGTCTTTGAAAAATAGCATTATTTGGGACCTTTAATTTGTGAAGGGAGGCTGCAGCAGTTGGCTGATCTGCTGGTGGGTTTGTAAAGCTGTCAGCAGCCCACACAAACACACACACACATATAGAATATTGGGCTGCCCACCACGGTTCAGCCTGCACTACCAGACTGGCCACATGGCAAGTATATATGTGTGGGAGTGTGTGCCTGTTTTTCTTTTTTTCCCCGGCTATTTTTTCTGTTTTTTCTCAAAGATGCATATATCATTCGTGTACATCTCTTGCTGGTGTGTGTGTGTTTGTGTGTGTGTGTGGCCTTTGAAATGTGCAAAGGGAGGGATCGTTGTCTGTCATTGTGCATCCATCAGTCTTTCACTTACAGCAAAGCGTGGAAGAAAGAGATGCAGAACTAAAGCGATGAGAGCAGAAGTGGCGCTTGAATGAAGGATAGTTTGAGGCAAGCTACTAATGTTCACTGCAAAACAACATTTATTGACCTTCCCTTATGTGTGCACGTAAACCTCTACACTATACAACTAGCTTAATCACACTCTTGTTAGTGGGACACACATGTCTTGAATTTTTTAGCAGAAATTATTTATCTCACTACAAGAGGGGTTCTCAAAACAGGGTTCAAGCTGTGAGCTTGTTTTCGGAGCTCTTTCGACCAGTATCATTGATTTGACTCAGTGTAGCAGGGTTGATTCATTTTACAGGAATAAAGGTTCTCCAATTTGGGTTCAGGAGTTTAGTGCAGGATTCCTTTTCTGACAGTGCACGGAGGGTAGAAGATCTTTCGCCTCTCATCCGAGCAAGCTTCATCTGTTCATGCTCAAATACTCAGTCTTGGTTGGGACGCAGCTTCACCTTTGCGAATGAATGCTTGGACCTTGCACCGTCCCCTTCAGACGAGGACTGTCCCACCGAGTCGATGACAGTCCAGTTGCGAGAAAACAATGACCTGAATGAGTGGGAATATTCACAGACATGCATGCAGGGTACTCACAGGTGCTTCAGTGGCTTGAAAATGTACAGCTTTTTGCATTTTCAAAGTCTGAAAAGTGCTTGAATTTGAGATGAAGTACTTGATATTATACAGTATCTATTTTTCACACACAGGCACAATTCAAAACATACAATTTAGTTGTTTATTTGTATTCTAGCTTCTATCATAATACAGGATTGTTTGTTTAAGCAGTGGTGTCGAGCTTGTTTTCACTGAGGGCCACATCGCAGTTATGGCTCCCCTCAGAGGGCCACTTGTAACTGTCAATATGAATATAAATATGAATATAACCTCATCATATTATTACACAATTGCATTTATTCTATTTTTACAAACAAATTGATGAATAACTTGCTTTAGAATGACAAGTGAAGTAAGAATGTGTGAAGGTGACAAGCAGACATTCAAGTATTTATTTTCTGATAACTAAAAAGGCTTGGAATATCTTTTTGCGTGATTAGATAATATTCAAGTTGAGAAGAGCTGCACGCAGGGCAATTTTTTATTAAATTAAATAAATACATTTAGAAGATCCTGCGGTGGCCATTGTCTGATCAGTGTAACGTTACTGACACCAAGACACCAGTGTAGAATGTAGAGTGTTAAGGAGAGACTCACAATGCACTTTAATTGCTTTATTAACAAGTGGAGGACATATACAGTGAACATTGACACAGGAGCTGCTGTCGGCCAGAACTCAAGCCAGTCACTTGCTCACCTGCTCACACTCGGCTAAATACAGTCAACTCTCGCTAGCTGATGTCTCACATGTCACTTCTCAGGCCTCCGCCCCTTAAAGGCACACACAACAAGTCACAGATATTACACTACATTCCACGTCTTCTGAATGCCTTATATTTGTATTTTTGTTCATTTAGCCATTTTTATGCTTGAAAATGCTTAATTTAGGCAAAGAATACGTAATGTAAATTAAATATGCACATTTAATATCTATCACATACAGTGATAATTTATTAATTCATTTCTTTTGAAAACCGTGATAGAGTGAAGCCTCAAAATTTGAGGGATGACTGTATTGGGTAATACAATGTCTAGAGGGCTGTAATAATGTTTAAAACCATATTTAGAAGGTCGTAAACAGGTCTAACTTATTTATACATACGTAAGGAATCCTACTTCGCGGCTATTCACTTATCACAGTCGGGTCTGGAACCAGTTACCTGTGATAAACAAGGGATTACTGTAATCTTATAATATTCTCAGTTGAGGGGCTGCAACTAACAGTTATTTTCTGAGTTGATTAATTTGTAGCTTGTTGTTTCGATTAATCGAGTAATCGGTTAGGCTCTAGATGGACCAAATCAGTTCGAACCAAACACCATTTTGACAGGTTATTCATATTTCAACAATAATTTGGCGTGTCAGGCGCTACTGGTGTTAAAATGGAGTCACAGGTTGGGGCCTCCCTTAGTCCCCCAAAAAAACAAAATTCCGGAGCATGTTTTTGTGGAATTTTTTGCCCACCCCGACTTTTTTTCCTATTTCACTGTAGAAGTAAAAGTAAAAGCTGCTGCACACCTCTGAAGTCTGCCTTACATCCTGAAAACCACTGTTCTACTTCATGCAAAAAGTTTCAAAATGTCTGGGTAGCTCCGAATGGATAGATTCATCGATTAAGGCGTGTCTTAGTGCTTATGATCCGACAATAAAGATAGTTTGTTGTAATTTCAATATCTGATATGCTAAATGGCCCTCCATTAAATACGGCCTCTACGCCTTAATGTGTCCAATCTATTCAAACAACAAACACATTTGTGGTGATGGAGAGCGGCTGTCACTCGAGGCACCAATTTGCTCGTTGGGAGCAATTAAGGGTTAATTGCCTCCTTGGCTACTTTTGCCTCCATTTGCCTGGTGAATATTTAGGTGGTTTTATTTATGGCTTTTTGTTGTGGCAATTTGCTGCGGGGGAAAATTGGTTTGAAGATTTGACACCAAGGAAAAGCTCAACAAAGGCTGACTGAATGAGGCAAACTCTTTATTAATGACATCATTTGTGTTGTAAAATAGTTGCTCTCATTCACTTAGCATTGTACCGTAGCAGTGTCAAAGCATCTTTTGCTATGGGGGATCTTTGACAATCTGTCTTTATCTGTCTTCTGATCACCTTGTCATTTGCCTTTGCGGGGACATTTAAGATGATCCGCATCAAAGAAAATGCATGGAAGAGCTCCTTTCACCTTATTAGCGTGTGTGTGTGTGCAGTGTCTTTGTGTTCCGTCACTTTACCAAGCAGAACATTCCACTTCCAAATTTGACAAATCGATTCAGAATCCTTTCAGTCCCCATCGTGATCTGTCCTCCAAATGAATCACATGCACTTCAGGTAGCAAAGCATAATATGTGCGTTTTGAAATGAGACCCGGCAGGAACACACACGACAAATACACACACACATACAGCATACGCACACTGTGTCGAGGAGTCGAACACCCTTTCAGAGATGCAGCAAGATTGACACAAATGCAGTAATGAGCTCTTCAAGCCTTTGCTAGCGCATCTACGTTAACAAGCTCAAAGCGCGCACACATGAACTCTTCTTCTTATTTTTTGACTCTTTGTAAAGGTTCCACTCACTCGCAAGAACTCTGCAGGCACCGCAGGGTAAAAGAACAACCAACAAAACTCAAAACTGGCTGAGTGCACCCAGGTTAGACTGTGCAACTACCTGTATTTGCACAAAGTCTGCTGCCTCAGTTTTTAGAATGGCAATTTACATGTACTCCAGAATGTTGTGAAGAGCGAGAAGATGAGCGGCAGCTGCAAAGTCCGTCATTTTCATTAAAATGGACTTAATCTCCCCCCACAAAAAGTCTGCATTTCAGCCCTGCCACAAAAAGACCAGCTAACATCATGTCAGTGATTATTTGGTTAACATAGGTAAGAGTGTTGTCAAAGACAAAGGCTGAAAATGACCCATATTTCTATGGGGTTGCTTCTCAACCAAGGGAGTGGGCTCACTCACAAGAATGGCACCAAAACATCCTCCAAGAGCAACTTCTCCCAAGCATCCAAGAACAGTTTGGTGACAAGCAATGTGTTTTCCAGCGTTATGAAGCACCTTGCCATGAGGTAAAAGGGATAACTATCTGGCTCGGGGAACAAAGAATCAACATTTTGGATCCTTGGCCAGGAAACTCCTCAGACCTTAATCCGTTTGAGAACTTGTGGTCAATCTTCAAGAGGCGGATGGCCAAAAAAAGCAACAAAAAAAGTCCAATCATTGATTATGCAATAATTTACCTGGTTTAGAGTGGCCAAGGTATAGATGTGTGTGTGTGTGTGTGTGTGTGTGTGTGTGTGTGTGTGTTCAAGTTAAAGAACACAGCAGTTTGTCTTCTATTTGGTGGGTTTATTAAGATGTGGCAGCGTAGGAGAAAGCCACTTTTGCATCTTATAGGGATTATGGTACCCTCAGTCCAGTGGCGGAGCCAGAAACCTTTCATTTCGATGGCCAAGGTGAGACTATTACTCACACGGGGTGGCGATAAGTTGATAAATGAATTGTTTAGATGGCCAGTGGGGTGGCCGGAGAGTGACCAGAGGTGGCCATGGCCACCGCTGGCCACCCTGTAGTTCCGCCACTGCTTTTGGACCATCTATTAGAGCAATTATTAGCTGAGGAGTGTGCCGAGGATGTGTTTTCAATGCAACGTTTCTGGGTTCTGCTCCCAATCATGGCGGCCTAACCCGTGCAGGGCATAATACGGAAGTGGATGCCGATCGCCATCCTTGGTTTACATGCCCACTCATGCTGCTACAGAGAACGTCCATTATTGACTGATTTACATGCTGAATCACGCTTGAGAATTTAAATCAAAGTCAACATAGTGAGAAAACTTGACCGGAACCGACCAAAGTAATCATGGAGAACTTACCTACCCCTTGCAGTGCATGCAAGACGCGGTTTGGACAAGGAGACAGCTCCTCCACACGGAAAGTTGTGTGCTGCAGTGAAATGCATCCAAGCGGAAACTGGAGTATGCTGCTTGCTCGGTGGTGCTGTTTGCATCTTTGCTGTCGACAGTATGTGGAAATCTTGCATGGCAATCTCTGTGTCATATTATTCAGGAGCATTTAGCGCGATTTTCCAAATGGTACAGTTTTAGTGTGTGTGAAATTGGAGTTACAGCTATACTTGATTTGCCCAGTTACTGGTCATAGTAAGTGGTTAATGGCACTAGCTCACCCTTAATTGACTAATAAAACATTAAAATAATACGTTTTTTGTCGGTGTACTACACTATGTTTTTGACCAGAGGTACTTAATTTACACAAACAGTATGCACGACTCATCAGAGTGTATACGCATGTGCTAGTGTGTGCTTGGCCTTATCTTTACATTAAGCAATTATAGCAATGGAAAACGATCAATGGTGCAACATTCCCATTAGCAACAGGCCAAACCAGAGGGGCACTACTGTACACTAAATATTGACCATCTCAGTGGACGGGGGTCCTGTTAATTTGTGTCGGGTTGTTTGCATTCCTAACACATCCAGACGAGGTTAGAGAGAGAAAGAGATTGAGAGCGAGAGCATCGAGGTAAACAGAGCCAAGCCAAGGAACAGAAAACAAATGAAATGGAGAAGGAGAAAGAAGGAGGTGAAGAAAGTGGATTGAGCCAAGGGAGGAAATAGGATGAAGTGTCAAAGTCGGAAATCATTAGTCTCCATGCAAATGACCTGCTTTGCTATTTGCCTACACACACAGGCGCGCACACATCCGCACACACACGCACACACACACACACACACACACACACACACACACACACTGCTGTGTCAGTTTGCCTACACTCAGTTTGTTTGCACCTATGACATTTTTATATTGGAAAAAAAAGTATGCTTTCTTATTGCCAGTTTTTTTTCCTTACATTTGCTATTTAAAAAATGCATAAATAACCAACAAATGCGTGACTTTTCGAAACTTCACAATGGAAATGCAGCGTTAACTTTCTTGCACAGTGTGTTCTCGAAGTTTTTACCCCAAGTACTACTGTGTCATTAACGGTTTAGCTTTGATCATGTGGTTTGTGCTCAAGGGTTATTGGCTTGTGGCTTATGAGGAAAGTGATAAAGATATGCGTATGTCATATATTTCATGTATATTTCCAATACAGTGGAACCTCTGTTTTTGTTATTAATCCCTTCCAAGGGTCAGTCAAAAACTGACTCATCCTGTAAAAGTTATTTCTTTTCCTGAGCTTTTCTTCCTGGTTCTTGGAACCCCGATGCTATCAGAGGGGTAGTCAATGATCACACAATGAAATTTTTTTTCGAATTGCATTAAAAAATAACAGCGATATGCTTGGTTACAGCGCTAAATGAGGTTCGACGGAGAGCCCAGAATGAAAGTACTACACAGAGTCTTCCCTCTAGAAAATGAGTTAAGGCTGGCGTGGACGTGTGAGTTAAGCTTGTGGAAGTGAGAATAATGCATCTGTTGTGTGTCGCCCAGTGTTTCTCCGTCAGTCCTATGTATGTGTTGCGCAACTCTGATTGTGCTATGTGAGTGTGTGTGCCAAGAAGGTTTTCTATGAGAAGCTATTAGACTGAAAATGCACTCAGCTATTAGACTGAATCTATAGGTGTAATATTTTACCACAGTTTGTGCTCTCTTGGCGTTTTACTCACTGATAATTGCCATGTTTACATACTTCATGTATGTATTTCTAATATAATTTTATTTTTGCAAAGCAAAAATAAAATCTGTTCTGGCATAACATTAGACGGAGCCCATGTAATTAGAGTGATATAGAGGGGGCGGCATGGCTCAGGTGGTAGAGTGGTCATCTCCCATCCGGAAGTTTGCTGGTTCGATCTTCCGTCCCCCTGTGACCGTGTCAATGTGTCCTTGGGCAAGACACTGATCTCCCAGTTGCTCCTGATGCTGCGCCATCAATAGGTGAATGTGGAGACAGTGTCAAAGTGCTTTGGGTATCGTGTAGATAGAAGAGCACTACACAACCACAGGAGAAGTAAAACTCATCCTTATTTGTAACTATTTGCATCCAGATTTGATGCTGTGACAGCGACAAAGTAACTCCAGGACAAATTGCTTAATTCCCCACATAATTTATCACCCATCTCCAATCCACCACCCCTTGTTAAGAGAACTAGCCATTTGCATCCATTTTTCCCCCCTCTATTACTTTTAGCATTAGCGCCGCTACTGCTGCGACAACGCCCTGCTAATTAAACCGAGCGCGTAGCATTTCAGATCACGTTAGCGCGCTAAGTGAAGCAGGACCATTCCGTCTTGCCTTGTTGCCTACACACCCGCACCCGCTCCTCTTTTGGCTTTCCTTCGTCTCCTTGTCTGGCTCCATTTTGTCCAGGGGTCACCGGCCAACCATGACAGGAGCGGCTCTTTGCTGAGTGTCCTTTTAAGAAGCCTGTTATTGAGATTAACTTGAGGTTAAGCTCAGGGTGCGTTAGGTTAATAAAAGGTTATAAGCTGCTCTTTGTGTGTCTTCGGAGAGAGCAAAACTTCCAGCAGGGGATGCTTGCAGGGAGATGAAGAGGCTTGGGTGGAAACGTGGAGGTCCAATGTGAGATAGCTATGGGTGGGTGTTGCCGGGACAGGCTTTAATTGTCATGATGCTGTGTGTTTTTCTTTTACTATCGGGGCTACAACAGTGAAGAAAAATGGCTTGTTTGGCTATAATGACACCCACGAGAGTCATTCTAGGTTATTATAATTGATCATGGGTTTTACTACGTCAGGGATTCTGTTTTCAGTGGAGATGAAACACTTTGGGGGGGGGGGGCAGATGCCTGCTGGTTTTCATTTGCATCTTGCTGAGTGGCAGCTCTTGTGAAAAAACAAACTTAAAAATAAATGCGCTAAAGGCCACATGCAACTTTTTAAAGAGATAGAGGTAGCACACATGCACCAAATTCGCCAAAGTTGAACACAACAACAACAAAAACTGTTCTCGGGTCAAACTGTTTTTAACCTTAACTTTAACATCCCATGTTATACAATTGTTGACCAATTTTAAATAAGAGTCAGAGGTGCCACAACAGTGTACAGTGGAACCTCAGTTAGCATCACGAATCCTTTCCAAAAGGTCAGACTCTAACCACAACGGGCGCTAGCCGAATCAATTTTGCCCACAAGAAACAATGTAAGTCCAATTAATTTGTTGCAGAAAGCCAGAAATGTTGACACCCAACACGTTGTTACAGTTTTACAATTATAGTTGAACATGCAGGAAACACTTTGAAATGCATATAAATGATGAATGAAACATTTAACGTCCCTTTTACCTCGATTGAAGACGTGATTGTTGACAAAGACGGTGATGTGGCAGTGAGATCTACGCGGACACCACCTTCGTCTTTCGCTATGAGTCATTTCTTGAATTTCTAATTTCTCACTAGTGGTTTTCACCTTCTTTATCAAAATGCTGTCACTTGCAACTTTCTTTGGCTCCACTGTGAGTTACTTTGCAGCCGTGATCAAAAGAAAAGTAGAGACTTGTGGCATAACTGTGTTAGTTAGCGGATACCTGCAGAGTCAACCTACTTTATCAATCTCCAAGGGAAATTCACTGTTCACTAAGAAGTTCACTAAACAGTATAAATTGCTATGATAGCACAGGTGTATCCAACTTGCAGCACTATTAGATAGATAGAAAAATGTCCTAATGAACTCAATCACCCAAGCTACTTTGGCAAAAAGAACGGAGAGGAGAGCTATTTGTGTTTTATGTGACTGCCAACATTTCAATTGCACTTTATTTAAAAAGCACATCTCCGCTCAGTGTGCTCATTTGTCATTAATTACAGGCATCGTGTTTAAATAGAACACTTACAAAATACTAAGAGGTGAAGCAAATATTTGGTGAACTACTCAACATCAGCTGGTGAGCTGCTGCTAGCTTACGAGCTACCTGTTGGAGACCCCTGTGATAGCGTCACTGTCTTAAAAAAACGACGTGTGTATGTTGAACAATTTAGACACACAACTAGTGTTTTGAAGACAAGCCATGAGTATTATAAAGATAACCAGAGAGCAAGATTGGTAAGTGAACTTACAAAAAGTATGTTAGCATGTACCCATGAAGGTGATAGCCACTTGTAGCTTGCCCGTGGGAGAAAAACCAGCTAGCGAGCTGCCGCCAGAGAGGTAGTAAGAGCCAGGCAAAATGTGGAAACAAAGATGCTAGAAAGTCAAATGAGATTGAAACGTGAGCAATCAAACACGTCGGCGTAGATAGGCTTAGCCTGCGACAAGTTGTCATCAACTGACTTTTTATTCTCTGATAGTAAGAAACAAAGTGAACGTCTGTCTGGTCACACATGTACAAGTGCAACACGGCAGACGGGCGATTCCGGTGCATGTTTAACAAAATACAGTGCAGTGAAACAGTTTCGTGGTATTTTACATTGTTTTCAAGCTAATTGAGGTTAATATGTGTGTAAATAATAATCTATATACATTATGTATCTATCTGACATGTACAGTATATCCATTCATACGACGTATTACTTCACATTGTTTTCAAGTTTTTAAAAAACACTCATTTTTAAGGTGTGTGGCGGCTTTTATTTTGTTGTGGCAGTGCAACACAATCAATTACATGTAGTGGAAACCCTGCATGTGAATCCTCGAAATTCAAACCGCAGTGTGGCGAGGGAGGACTGTAGATGCCATGTATCGCATACAGCAACGTATTATTAATGACTGGAACAGGAGGACACAAACGTTAGCAAAAGTAGCATAGCTGTGTGAGCTAAAGTGCTAACATTCCACTCACATTTTAACAGCAACATCATGCTATTCGCTGAAGCGGGGAAAAAAAATCAAACTCCCAGCTCCCGCGTCTGTAGCTGATTGGCAGCTGGCGGAGCTCCAGGCTTTATTTTAAGATGTGTAGTGAAGCCTGCTTTTTCGCAAAACTGTCCTCCATGAAGTGGTGGGCAACTCGGGGCAGATCAAAAGGCGCTGTCATATTCTTGAGCGAGCGTTTGAGTACGTCTTCTCAAGTGAGTGACAAGTGAGTGAGATGATGAAGTTTTTCTCACATTAGTTGCTCTTAATCAGGCTTTAGGAACGTCATTAAGAAGTCACTTTTGTACCATAGGGGACCTTTAACAAGCTTTACTGTCATGCAAGCACAAAAAGAATGAACCACTGTTAATATCAAGACGCATCGCCGATGAGTCTCACACATTTCTTACTCAAGCGTGAAATAAGTTAACTACAGCAAAATAAAACTAGTTTTTGACTGACAATGTCAGAGAATATTACTGTGATCCAAATGCAAACATTATATAAGTCTTAAGCCTCGTAAGCCCGACTTGAGTCAGCTTGCGTGTGTTAGCGTACCCGTTCGAGCTCCCCCTGCGTTAAGTCTTAAGTGGAGATCCATAAAGCCAATGTGTACAGAATGATAATCCCCCTAAGTTAACTAAATAAATGACAATTTAACAAAGGCAGAGTGCACAGAGGGCGACGACGCAACGAGACAGGAAGACAAATGAAGAGAGCGAGCCGGGGACCCGACGAGCACATGGCGGGCGTGATGCACAAACACCTCTAATGAAGATGAAGAGCGTAGGGAGTGCGAGGCTGAGGAGGAGCGACGGCTGATGGATGGCAGCGATAAAGGATAAGATGCCCGCTTGGGCTCTGGCCATGGTCATGGCCCGCTCAGTGACATCAGCGCTCCGCTTTGGTGGCGGGCATTCGTGTCTCCGCGGCAACTGGCTCTGTTCCAGCTGTTGCCAGGCGGCCGTCTCCATGGTGATGCATATGTATGGGGGCGGAGCACAGATGGCAGAGAATGAAAATGAGCTAAAGGGCTACCCTCAGTGTGTGCGTGTGTGTGTGTGTGTGTGTTTACAAAGTCACATGACCCGCCTTCCTTTAAGGCAACCAAAGGCATTCAATTTTATGGCGAAAATGAATCAGGCAAAGACGTTATTTAAAGTAAAGCTCCATGAAATTAATGTACAGAAAAAGTGACGACTTTTTAAAACTGTGTGTGTGTACGTGTGTGCGTGCGGCGCTGTGTGAAAAACATTTTTCAAGGCAACATAATTAAATTAGTACACATCGATAAACGACCGTGTCGTTGGAAAGTAGCGTTCGTTTAATGGGGTGGAAGAATCTCTCTTTGAATTTTCTGACCCAACTTCCCCTGCTTCTTTTTTTGACAACAAACTAGTTGAGACTGAATCAACAGCACCTCTGCTGGTTGCAGGCAACTACCACACCCAATTGCCTCGTTATTTATATATTATGGAAGTGATTCTTCACCAAATATGACTGAAATGCATGTCTGAATGAATATTAGTGTGTGCGTATTTGAGACTTTATTCATACTTTGTTTTTATATACACTATTCAGCATACAGGCCCTTGAATGTGTCTTACATGTGTCTTTTTGTGTCTTGTAGACTACTTGAATTAAATACCAAATAAATAAAATAAAGCATGTTCATAATTCATTGCCAAACTAACTTGGTAGACCTAAAAAACAACAAAAATACACCAAAAATAGCTGTACTGTGTATGTTTAAGTTAATGATAGCGAACACACACATGAAAGCAAACAGCCCTGAAACTCAATTTAAAAAAAATCTTATAACCTTCATAAAAATTAGCAAAGTACCTGTTTGGGAAGATCGTTTAACATTTTTTTTTTTTATGTGATTAAACAAATAAACCGTACATGCAGTTTACATTGGAACTAGCAGCTGTGGCTGCAGGTAACCTCCTGATGCATTTTTTTTTTTTGCGTCATTTGCATGCACTTTCAAAATGTTGCTTCTCAACTGTCAGTGTGAAACAGTTCTGGTTCTGGAAACTGGTTCTGTCGGCGTTGTGTGAGCTGATGTACTGTATTGTATATTGAAATGTGACATCGGAAAAGGTGAATGAAGGATTTGCCACCTGCTCGGTTTCTTTCAACACATTCTTACTCCATCAATGTTCTGCTGTGCCGTGCAATCACATATGAGAATAACACGTATTGACTGTAGAAGTCACAAACACACACTTCGTTTCATGCGTTGGAAGTCTTTCATGGAGCAAGTGTCAACACACAAACGCGAGCTGAAACAAACAAACAGCATGCAGCAATGAGACATATTGTGCTTGGAGGCCTTTTGTGTGCCATTGTTAGCCAGCATGTGTGCATCATTTGGAATGGGCCGCGTTCTACTTGCGAGTTTCTGTGTGCAATCATAAAATCGTGGGCTGGGCGTAGCTTCACAAACAGAGGTTAGCTTTGAAAAGGCAACAGCGTAATACGGCATGTACTGTAGTTCCAAACTTCTAAAAAACAAAAAAAGGCTCTATGTTCAGCATGACATGTCACGACTTCTTATGCCTTCTTTAGCATTTATTTACCACACACACATGCTAGCAATTGATCTCCAGTTTAACATTATGGATTTTCCACGTTAAGCGTGAAGGTATTATTTAAATGAAGTGTTCATATGAATTGATACAATATATAAGAATACATTACACAGTGCTAGACACTGAATATTTCAAGAGATTTTGTTGAAAGCTGAGACTCTTATACTTATAGTACTGATCGAGAACATTTATACCACTGAGATCTTGAATCAGATATTCAAAATGAATAGGGTTCTGGCTTTGATGTCTAGCAGCGCCTGAAAATTTGAAGAAGCTTACTTTAAAATTGCCCGAGGTGTTGCTGTTGACCTCAATAGCTCAAACATCTTAGATCAGCAATAAATGAAAAGTCCAAATATTCTTGATTCGACATTGAAGGAGAAGAATCTCTGAAAATGTTAGAATTTGTTTTAGAATCGGCCCTGGCACAGAGCTGGACATGAGCACTCACAGATTCAGCGTTTGACCAATGCATGTGATGTTGTTCAAAACAGTAGGGTTCCTGTTTTGACTTTGATTTGGGAACCCTGCAAAATTTCAAGAAGACTGTTTGTTTGTTTGAAACACTTTGCTGAACAAATCCGAGAAGGGCTGTCCCAATACAACTTATTCACTTCCGATATTGCAGCCTTAAGCATTGGCCGATACTGATATCAATCCAATCCGATATCAGCACAAATCCTACATGTGTTTATTATTTATTTTGTAGAGGGGCGGGCGGACAGGAAGTGACATCAGAGTTGAGGTCCAGCTTGGCGTGGGTTATTGTAGGCCAGGCTTTTATTAGGGATTTTTATTAGGGATTATTGTGCCTGTTGTGAGATCATTCAAACCTGCAATAAAATCCTGTTGTTCAAGTCTGGTGTTTGTGTGTCTCACCAAACATTACAGCGTATTTGAATGTGTCTTCTGAATGCCTTCTGTTTGTATTTTACTCCAATGAGCCATTTTTATGCTTCAAAGTGTTTAATTTTGTCAAAAATATGTACAATTAGCTTCAATGTGCATATTTTTGACTAATAATAGGCCATATTCAACACAAAACTGTATTATTTCATAATTAATATATATTTGAAAAGCCGTGATAAAGTGAAGTCGCAGAATTTCAACCCCGAAGTGGCGAGGGACGACTGTACACTGATTACTTCAAAGTATGCCCTTTTCTATAGTATTGCCCCTTGAGAAGATACTGTCGTACGCGCCGAAATGTGAGGTTTGTACTCACTTTTGGGAAAGATAGGCAACCATTGAAGTACCTGCAGAAGATAAAACATTGTTTTAGTGGCTGTTGATGCCTGCAGAGCTTTGCTTTATGTCAACTGAGACTCCCTGACCATGTCTCATCATCCACCGCAGCGAGCCGCAGGTCTGCCGCTTTTTAATCAGAGCCTCGTTGCTGCAGGAGGTGTACGCCTGCCCTCGTACCACCACCCACCCACCAACCAACACCTCCTCTTCATGCCTGGCAGGCTGTTATTTCATGGCGCCATGTCGACAGCACATCAAGTGTCATTTAGCTATCAACACACGCTGCTCCCCAGAGGTTTTTTTTTTTGGTTATTAAAAAATGGGACACAGTTCCCCCACTGCCACCAGGGGGCCGAGTGTGTGTGTGCATGTGTGATGCTCATTTTGGCTACAAAGAGGTATTGCTATTACCAGGAGTCACTGTATAGTCCCTTGGAGGAAGAAATGTGTATGTGTCAAGATTTCCCTTTTGTACTGTGAAAGTGTGTTTTTTTGTGTGCATGTATGATAACGTGACTTTTTATATATTTCAGAAAATTGTCAGGCATCGTATTTTGTTTGTCTACTGTGGACTGTGTGATCTTGTCTTTCTATGTCAAATGACATCTGTGGCATCCATGGGTTGTGCTCAAACGTTTTTGGAAGACATGCTAGCATACATGTAATACAGACACTAGGGATGTCCCGATCCACATTTTTTGGCTTCCGATCCGATTATTTTTTTATAGTCTAGCCCAGGGGTGTCAAACTCGTGCCATGGATGGCCGAGACACTGCAGGTTTACTTTCCAGCCAGTCACTAAAGCAGGTGATTTTAATGATCAACACCTTCAGTTTGAGGGAAGGAGCTCATCAATTAAATCACCTGCTGAAGAAACTGGTTGGAGAGAAAACCTGCAGCGTCTCGGCCCTCCAGGGCACGAGTTTGACACATGTGGTCTAGCCAATCCGATCTGGTACTGGCAACACAGTAGAGGTGCATGTTCTGCAAAAATTGTCACCCTTTTGTATGCAGCCAACACACTTTAGTCTGGGTTTGATCTGTGCCACATTAATATTCATATACAGTATTCAACTGGATTTTCCACTCATTTACTCAGCGACTGCAGGCACAGAGTCGGTGTTCTATGGACCAGGCTCAGACTCTTTTTATTTGTTTGTGGGAGTTTTTTTTAACGCTAATTAGTTAGCGTCCAGGGGAAAACAATAATTGGCTCCCTGGAGAAGATTTGGGGGGTGGGGAAGGCAAAGGGAAAAGATGGAGAAGGTGGAGGGTTGTGAAGCAAGAGGAAGTTGACTGGAAAGAGATTTACAATTTTGAATATGTTTAGAAAGTTATGATTGGGAGAGTTTCACTTCATTAGAAGCAAGCATGGTGCTATATCCAAGATCCTATAGATGGTGCTCTTTCTGTTATCATTTAATGACCTCTGTTCGAATTGACGCTGTGCCGCAATTAATGCCCACTTAAAAGAATAAACACCAGACCTCAACGTGCTGAGTCCTTTTTTGCCCTTAGGAGAAAGAAAAACCCAACGTGATTTAAAGTGATGCAGTCAAACACCACCTGTAGCTCAGATATGTTTACGATGAAGTTCAAAGAGAAAGTGACGTGTAATGTATTTGAGGAAAAAGGATTTAAACATTTGTAATAAACTATAGTATTATTTAAGATGATTATCGTTTGTATTAGGGCTGTCAAAGTTAATGCGATAATAGCAAGTTAATGGAAATTCCCTTTAACGCCACTATTTTTGTTGACAAGACCAAAGTTATTTGTATCTACTGTCGCTGCGAGTTAATTGTCAACGTAGTATGTCGAGTATGTCGAGTCTCAAATGCCACATGTTGGACTCAGCTGGGGAAAATGAAGAAACAAAAGAAGGTGCTGGAGCCCTGCAGGTGTTTTTTATTGTCATTTATACAGTGGTACCTTGGCATACGAGTGTCCATCACTAACGAGTGTTTTTTATATAAGAGCCGTCTCTCTGCGGATTTTTTGCTTTGAACTGCGAGCAGAAATTTGAGTTCCGCGCTGCTATTTACCGGCAGGCATAGCTGAAGACAGCTATTTGGAGAGCTTGTGTCACCTTAGTATGTGGGGACAAAGGTGGAAATGAGCGAGCACACACACAGCGTTCAATGAGATGGCAGTAAAGGCTCGCCAGGGAATATATTAGCTTTGTTCTTATTTATTAGCGTTTGTGCTGTGTTTGTCAAAGAGGACAGAATAAAACTTGCATGTTGCAAGACCTGCGGTGTCATACATCAACGTTGTCAAAGTCACCAGACCAAAAAATGTGTGATAATGTGTGCGTGCGTATGTCTCTGTAAAAGGGTGTTTGTAAGTGAAGTATAAGCTACTGACTGTTCTTGAGCATCTTATTTTTTTGTAAGTGGTCAGTATTTATTTTTGTAACATGATTTTTTCATTTCACTTGGTTGTTTGTTTTTGCAAACTTACAACTGAATACCTGAACCCTCATACACCCCTGGCACTATTGTGTTCATGGCCCCGGCCATGGTCCTTCTCAAATAGTGGGGCAGGTGCCCTTTGGGTGAGATGTCAAGGGGGCGTGAGAGGCCGGGGGACTATACTCATAAAATGTCTTCAATGTTGACAGGTCTGTGAGGGGCTATTCACACGGAAAGGTTTTCAGGTCCAAACAGCAAAGCATATTGTATTGCTTCAGCCTCTCATCCACACGGAAATGGCATTCTGGGTGCACTGAGACTGTATGCAAAGTCACTACTACAGGTCGGGGTGGGGGGGTTGGCCGATAGGGAAGTTAGGATTGAGTCCCAGGAACTCTGCGGAGCAACAAGTGGTCAGAAAACATGCAATCCATTATATGTAATATTGTTTTTTCAGCAAATTTTATATTGAAACATAAAGGGTTTTTTTGCTATGCAGTCCACATAAGCTGTTGGTGCCCCATAATTTATTCTTATAAAAACATTACTGAAATGCCGGTGATCATGTGGAAGCGTGAAGGAGTGCGAGGTATCGCCTAACTGACACTGACAGTCTGGTACGGTTTGAGTGAGACAGCGACCGTCAAAGCGAGAGTCGACCACCGTGTCAAGACTGGAGAGGATCTGATAGTAGCTGAGGAGACGCCAGTAGGACGTGGAGAGACACAGAGAGGTGACAAAGTGAGACAAACAAGAGAGGGAGACGGCAGACAGGCCGCTATCCAAAATGATGCAGATTGAAAGATAGCAGTAAAGACAGGCACTGCAACGACAGAAAAGATGATGATGATGATGATGAAAAGTAGGCCACATTGTCTCCGGCAATCGATCATTCTATTCATCTCCATCCTTCCACGGATTTAACCCCACGCCTTCCTCCATCTCAGTCTCCATCCTCCACCCCGCCAGCTAGCATTAGGTAACATCGCATTACGTCATCCATTCACTCTTTTTACTTGTATCTCATTACTGAACACATGCTGTCCCATTTACTTACGGCGCTGTAGTTTTTACATCCCTCTGCAGGTTTAAATAGATGTGGGGAATGTGGAGGAAAGAGGCAAGGAAAAAAAAAGCCAAATTACATTTCACACTATCTCGCTTGAATGCAGCTGTGTGGTAATACGCTAACTTTCCAATTTCAGGCACTATGGAATAAAAAGCCAACACGATATACTATATAGTGTAGATGGATGTCTTTATGACAAACATGAATGGCAAACAAACAAAATATAACTTTATTTGTTCAGTTATGGATTCCCTCAGCTTTAATCTATCTTTAATCGACCGCTAAAAGCGCTGTTCATGAAAACACAAAAATCCCACAAACAAAACAAAAAATATGCGAAAAAGAGCCCTCTATGGGAAAAATATACAGTCGTCACTCGCCACTTTGCACTTCGTATTTCACCGTTTCGCCCTATCATGGTTTAAAAAAAAAAAGAATGAGTAAATCATTTGTGGTTGAATAAGGCCTATTGTTAGTCAAAAAGTATAGATATGAAAGCAAATGTTACATATTTTTGCCTAAATTCAGCATTTTCGAGCATAAAAATGACTAAACTAAAATGCAAATATACAGTAAGTCATTGAAGACACATTCAAAAACACTGATGAAATGCAGTATTCTTCACTGTCATTATGTGTCAAATGTTCAGTGAGACACGCAAGAATTAGACTTGATCGCTCAAGCAACAGGCTTTTATTTGCAGGTGTGAATTATCTCACAACAGGCACAATGATCCATAATAAAACTGATGGTGTCTCGATCCGATATCCGACCGGATAGAGCCCACTTGATCACAACAATAGCTTGCGCTAACATGTTAACAAAGTAGCAAGGAGCAGGAGTGATGTTGGCTGTGTGTACTTATGAAAAAGACGTTGCAATAGAGTGCAAAACTTGCTATGCACGTTTCACTGTGCTGTCTCAGAACTACGGAAGCTTAATACGACCAAACTCATCGCGTATTTGAAGCAGCATCACACAGGAAACTCTCACGGGACGACAACAAGTCATTAGCTATAACAGAAAAGATGACCAGCCCCTGTCAGTGGTAAGTACAGTCGGGTTGAATTCAATTCAGCACCTCGAACCTCTTTATATTATGCCTAGCTGCCACTACTTTGTTGGTAAAAGTATAACCCTCATGTATACTGTAAATACAGTAATATCAGTAATCACTTGATCAAGCCTCTTCTAACATTCCATCCATCCATCTTCTATGCCGCTTATCCTCATTAGGGTTGCGGGTATGCTGGAGCCTAACCCAGCTGACTTTGGGCGAGAGGCGGGGTACACCCTGGACTGGTCGCCAGCCAATCGCAGGGCACATATAGACAAACAACCATTCACACTCACATTCATACCTATGGACAATTTAGAGTTGCCAGTTAACCTAACATGCATGTTTTTGGAATGTGGAAGGAAATCGAAGTATCCGGAGAAAACCCACACATGCACGGGGCGAACATGTAAACTCCACACAGAGATGCCCAACGGAGAGTCGAATCCTGACTGTGTGGCCAACATGCTAACCATTAGGCCACCGTTGGCCTCTTCTAACATTCCACACTACAAAATATGTAATAAAAGTATGAATGATTTGTGCTGATATCGGATTGATATTGTTATTGGCCGATATTCAATGCTGCAATATCGGAAACGGATCGAAAGTGAAAAGGTTGTAAAAACACGGGCTACTTTTGCGGCAACGCAAAGCTGAAACTCAACTCTGAACCCCGGACGTCCCTTCCTGACCCCGAGGGAACACATTTATAGTAACACACATGAGCACAAGTCTTATTAATGGCTTGTTTACTCTTATTTTGTCCACTGTATTGTGTATTACGGATGTCAACGTGACTACGAGGTGTTATTTCATGCCTTAGGGCAATGTTAAAAACCCCATTTAGAATGTCCTGAACAGGTTTTCTATGCTCTATCTATGAAAATATTCCATTTGTAAATAAGGAATCCTACTTTGCGGAAATAAACTTATCACGGTCGGGTCTGGAAGCAGTTAGGCGCAATAAGCGAGGGATTACTGTATAGTATGTAAAAAAAAAAAAGTCTAACTGCAGTCTGCATTACTATTCCCCTCTCTCTAATTCCCAGCCTTCGTTTAGTCATCCATTTGCTTATCATTGTCCACATGAGCTCATCTTGTGCGTCCAGTTCGTCAGCCCAGGCTCTCCCGGCCATTAGTCACATTGTGACGGGGGTGGCGGAGGTCGCAACCTTGTGCAGAGCCAGCTTGTTTACCGCCTGCCGCTCTGAGCTCATCTTCTCATCTTGTCTCTTCTGCCTGACCTCGCGTTCTGTCTTTTGTGTTGTGGATGCTCCATCACTGCTCGTTGGCACGGTGGAGCCCACTTGGCTTTGCTTCAGGTTGTACACACGCTTTGTGGTGGATGTGTGGATGTGTGGATGCGATTACCAAACGTTTTATTATCAGTCCGGAGCAGTCCATGTAAACCATCTATCTAACTTAATCAACACGCTGCTTATCACTCTGGGTTTTTTCTTAATCAAGAACCGCCCCCTCCCTTCTCCACTCTTTTCAAATCAATTGAAGAAGTGATCAGATCCTTTTCTCATTACGAATCACTTCAGCAATGCGTCTCAATTAAGAGAAACAAGTAACGATCCAGCTCTTTTCATCAGTTTTCTTTTTTTTTTCCAAGTAGTATAAATCAAAATATGTTTTAATGGGAATGAATCCAGCAAAGTGATTGAGCCCATGAGATGTTATTACAAGACAGCATGCATCACAGCACAACTCGTCATGATGAATCTGTTCATTTAGCTCCCTTTTGTCCATCTATTTAGTCATTTAAACATCCATCTGTCAATACCGATCCAATCATCCAACTAGGGACTCTGGTGGGTGTTTTTGGGTCTATCCATGGGGGCCATTCGCCAGCTAGACGTAACTAAAACAAGAAGAAGTCACTAAGAGCAATTACAGTGAGAATCATGCTCGTCTTACACTAAAGATAAACCTTCTCAAAAGAAGAAACCTTGAAGAGCATCGAGGCTCGGTGTGGGACTGCAGTCTCCCTCGACCGAAGCTGTTTTCAACAGTTATCTTTGTGGGGGTTTTTTTCAAGTTGCATAAAGCAAAATGTGTCTTAATGGGAATGAATCTAGCAAAGTGATTGAACCCGTGAGATGTTATTACAAGCCTGCATGCATCGCCGCTCTACTCCTCATGATGAATCTGTTCATTTTTCTCCCGATTGTCCATCTATTTAGTCATTTCAACACCCATCTGTCCTTCCAACAAGGAACTCGCGTGGATGATGCAAGGCCAAATGAGCTATTATATATTTCTGAAAAAATTAGGACCGCTGTGTATTTTTGTTTATGTAAGCTAACACTTTATTTTGTATTTGTTTTTTTGTCCTGTCCAACCATTGGGGAAGATAGTATTGTTGATCTAAATGCCCTTACATGCTAAACACATTTGCTCTGCCAGGGGAAAGTGTAAGATACACTTCCCTTGTTGTATAGATGTTATTTGACTTTATTTGATGTTTATTGTTATGCAAGTTTGGAGCGGCCGGATCGGAGTGGGAGGGGATAAAAAAGAAGAGAACTGCGGGGACAAGAGGGGAACAATAGAGAGACAAGGACAACAGCAACACCAACTACTGCAATGACAATAACAAAACTACAGAAACAAACAGGACTACATCAGCAAATGTAAGCCAACACTTAAACTGCTGAACTACTGCACAGAAAATGGTGACACTTTGTCAAAACGTGCACCCCTACTGTGTTGCCTGTGCTATTATTTTTTTTAGATTATTTTCCTAAATAATAAAATACTAAATACTGACCTAAATTAATGCCGTAGTCATTCACACTGTACACACGACAGGTGAAATACAGTAATAAAATGGTTAAATACAAGAATTAAATAAAACTGGAGTAAAAAGAACAACTTTATCCCTGTGGTTTATTGGTTTATTGAGCTTGCAGAAGGTTCTGATGTAGAACGTACAGCATCACTTCCTGAATCAACACTGGCTCACTGGGATGCAGCGTTGATTCTGGTCTTTCAGAACGTTGCTTAGTTATCACTGTCGCTTTCGAGGGAGCGGATCATGTCACATGGTCGAGGACATGATCTATCCATAATGATAGACGTCACAGTTCAACGGCAAATTCCAAAAGTGTGACCAATATTCGTGGGCGTTTCTTCATTCTCAGCGGTTGTGATGATGTCATCACTTACACGGTGATGTCTTTTCTTTTCTGCGCATTAATTCGTGGTGCGTGCAGAAGCTAGCTCTCGAGCGAGTTCAGTGCGTACGGATCAAAATTAAGTAATTAATTTATGGGAGTGCATACGTAACCGCAAAAGGGTGAAACTCTGAGCGACGTCAGCCAAGGACCACTGTATTACATGTATTCCAAAGCATTTGAAACACAACCCATAGGGCATGGGTGCTCTACCGACGACCATATACTGAAAAAATGAAAGGATGCAAGGGTCACGTTGATATTTTGTAAAGCAACACCTGAAGATATGCTAAGAATGTATATATAGTTTTAAAATAACCTGTATCTCAGCTTTGTGATACAGGTGAAAAAGCATATGAATGTTATATATTCATTCATTCGTTCATTTTCTATGGCGCTTGTTTTCATGAGTGTCACAGGGGTATGTTGGGGGTAATCTTCGGAAATGTTCTTGTCATATTATGCCTTTATTTTCATAATATTTTGGCTTTATTCCCATAATATTTTAACTTCATTGTTTTGTTTTGTTTGTTTCTCATATTATGAGTTAAAAAAAACATTTTTTCTTTAATATTTCAGCTGTCTGGTACTAAAACAGCATTGTTTTTCCTCGTTATATTACAAGCTTATTCTCATTTTAAAAATTCTCATTTCTCTTAATATTTTTACCTGATTCATGTAAAATTACAGCTGTTTTTTCTTCCCCCCATTTCTGCTGTTTTCAGCTATTTCAACTTTCTTCTTGTAAATTCTGTTCTCATAATTATGACTTCATTCCCATAAGATTTTGACTGTCTTCTGAGAACATAACTTTTTCCAGTCAATTTTTTTTAAATTGCAACTTTTTAGTTGTTTTATTTTTCATAATATTACGACTTGTAAGAAAAAGTCTTCTTTCTTTCATATTCCAACTTTATGCTACTGAAAGGACTTCCTCATATTACGTTATTCTCATAAAATTCCAACTTTGTCTTGTTAGATTACATCTTTTGTCTCTTAATATTTGGACTCTATTTTTGTAAAATTACTTCTGATTTTTCAATTTCTGCTATTGTTGTTGTTTGGTTTTCTTGTTAAATGTTATTTTTAGACTGTGCCGTGGGCCAATAAAAAAAACAATCTGCTTATCCGCAGCCACAATTGTGATTAAGAAATGCAATAGTCCCCTTCACTGAAATAAATAGAACGACTCCAAGTAAGGCTAGTCCACTAAGTCTGAGATATTGCAGTATAACAGCAGAATAGAAGTGATGGGACAAGCAAACGGGCCGTGGCTCCAATGCTTAGTGTGTGTGCAGGCCAGTGGGGGCCAGCAGAGCGATGGGGAATCACACCCAAATCCAGCACAGGCCGGTGTGAGTACACCCTAAGGTGCCCACAGTTTAAAGTGTAATCCTCTGCTCTGTTTTTGGACAAGACTCTGCTCCTTGAGTCAAAGCAGGCTGTTTCCTTGGCAGAGCCAATCCATTTATTGTTGGTTTGGACGTTTTCTTGGAATCTGCTGACAGTCCCATATAGAATATTGCCAACCTTCTTATAGAACATTTAATCAGTTTAAATCACACCAAGAAGACAGTTTGCTGGCATCTCACTCTGGATTAACAGAGAGTGAGCTCTTTATAAAGAATGCAAATACACAATCTGGCAGCGCTTGCCAATTAGTTTCTGCCCTGTTGTTGTGAAGTAGTGAGATTGGCATTATCGAGTTTATTGATTCTTGTGGGGATTACTATTTTCCAGTGAGTTATGGACCATTAATTAGACGTTATGAGCAGGCGATGGAAGCACTACACATAGTTGTCGCTTGGCATCGTCATTGAGCGTGAGGTAATTCGGAAATCTAATATTGTCTCAGTCCGATGAAACGTTTCAGTTTCTGTCAGGAGCAATAAAGACTGTTTTATGGGGAATTAGTTCATAAAACACACCGCTAATTTAATTGCAGTGCAAACTTTGTGCCAACAATGACCGTCCGCAATAATGGCCTCCCATGAAAAACATGTGGTTACAAGCCGCCATTTTCTTGTCTTTTTTTGGGTTGCTGCTCTGTAGAAATGAAAAAGACACAGAATGGTGCGACGACGCCGGAGGTAGTATCAGAGCTGCAAAAGTTGAGCTTCCCAGCATTGACTTCTTTCGCTCTGTTGTGTTGAAAGCAATTGTCGCTGTCTGAACATATTACATGATACAAAAAGCCAAATAATCTGTCTGTCTACATACATTTGTTTACGGTGGACATTTCTGGTGACCGATATGAGATATAGCACATAAACACAAAACAACATTTTCATTTTCATATGAGCAAGCATGGACCTCGCGGTGCCCGAATGGTTAGCATGTTGGCCACACGGTCAAGAGATCGGGAAGACTCTCCGTTGGGCATCTCTGTGTGGAGTTTGCATGTTCTCCCCGTGCGTGGGTTTTCTCCGAGTACTCCAGTTTCCTCCCACATTCCAAAAACATGCAGGTTAGGTTAATTGGCGACTCTAAATTGTCCATAGGTATGAATGTGAGAATGAATGGTTGTTTGTCTATATGTGCCCTGTGATTGGCTGGCGACCAGTCCAGGGTGAACCCCGCCTGTCGCCCAAAGTCAGCTGGGATAGGCTCCAGCATACCCCCCCCTCGCACCCAAATGAGGATAAGCGGCAGAGAAAATGGATGGATGAGCGAACATGGAGGAGATGTGTCTTAGTCCCTTTTCGAGCAAGGTTTCCCAAACTTTTTCAAATCCAAATTAGAAATGCTCTTCTTCCCTGGGATCTAGAACTGCAACAATGAATCAATGAATCAATGCTTAATAGATTATCCAATTAATTGACAACTCTTTTTGGTATTCAATTAATTGTTTATTAATTTAAAATCGTAACTATGCTCTGATTTCAGCCTCTCAAGTATAAATATTTAAAAAATGTCCTTATCATTCATGAAAGCAGATTTATTACCTTTGGGTTTTAGGCAAAACATGATATTCACACACATCGGCTTTGACTTTGGTTCATATTGATTGGTTAGAGCAGCAGTTAGAGCTACCAGTCAATCGTAAAGGTGGGTCCATGGCATAAACGTCACTTTAGATGTCATATGACATCATTTGACATTAAGCTCCTCTCCTGATTCGCTGGTGCTCCCCCCCAAAGTAATTATCTGATTACGGATAAGCTAACTATTGTGGCAAGGCTTTGCTTCGCATCCTGAACTCCAATACAGAAATGCGTGTTTTCTACACCTTCGCCTGTTATTTCATGATTAATTGGAACATGTGCCCATTGCTGAAACCTTTTTAATAAAAGTAGTTCACAGGCTGAAAAAGCGTGAGCGCCCTTGGTCTAGAGCAGTGGTTGCCAAACGTTTTGCAGTCGCGTACTCCTTCAGACCCTTGACGTCTTTATATCATTTGTATCCTCTTCGTTACATGACAGCTGGTAATAATTCCGCCATAGAAACAAAAGTCTTACAATCGTGTATAACCTGGAAACTTCATGTTGTTTTGGATGCGTGAGTTTTGTTGGACAATGTACACTGAACTGCAGTAAACTGACCACCAAGTATTTATAGCCTATTTATTTTTTAGTTTGTTTTGGACCAGTGTACCAGACTGCAAGTGTGAATGCGCCCTTAAATGCCTCATGTAATGTATACATAAGATATTGATCAAGAATAGAGGACAAAGCAACCCAATAATGAACTTTCTTGCAACCCTGTTTTAGAGATCACAGAGCCATTTCACGACAGTAGACCCTCTGTCCCTAGACGACCACCACCACTCTCACCCGTCCTACTGATTCTACGCAAGCGCTTTGGCACTTTTTCTCCCCTCGCCTTTCTCCGTCCTTCTTGGAGTACTTTTCCCCCTCCTGCTGCTTCACTCTCTTCACTCGCACCCCGTCACTCTGCCTGTCTATACAGTATACCACGTACAGTATATATCCCATTATGTCTATTATGTATTTTGCTTTGAGCTATTATCTATGCTGGATAGCCTGTTCCCCTTGATATATATAAAAACAAAACATTTTCTGTTGTTTTTTTCAAATGTCAAGACAGCGCCAGAGTGCTGCATGTACACCGTGTCGTGTCCCTTTCAGAATAACAACACACACACACACACACATATATATGTAGTAAGTACTCACTTGCACAGCTGAACAGCTTTTATCCATCCTTACTTATACACGTCCATTAGTTCTCAACCGCATTTCAGAGGTAATGGCTTGCCTCTGACATTCTCTCTCTCACACTATATATATATAGATATATCTATCTATCTATCTATCTATCTATCTATATATATATATATATATATATATATATACTGTATATATATATATATATATATATATATATTTTTTTTTTTTCATGTATAGCTTGTCTGTTCACTGCTTACTTTGCAGTGGAGGCGCAACATCAAACCAGGAGGGGATGTTAATGTGAGCTCTTATTTAGTATCGTAGTTTAAGTTTGCCGGTTAGATTTTATATACGGTTAGATTTTGCCCCCTTCCTGATTTCTTATTTCTTTGCATGTTTGTCACACTTAAATGTTTTCGATCATCAAACAAATTATCTTTTTTTTGGTGTTTGTTTTTACATGAAACTTTTTGTAATTAAGGGAGAAAAAAAATCCAATCTTAATCCTAATCCAAACCATTGTCATGCTGCACAACCCAAATTGGTTTTATCTTGAGGTCACAAACAGATTGGCCGGACATTCTCCTTCAGGATTTTTTGGTAGACAGCAGACTTCATGGTTCCATTTATCACAGCAAGTCTTCCAGGTCCTGAAGCAAAACATCCCCAGACCATCACACTGCCACCGCCATATTTTACTGTTGGTGTGATGTTCTTTTTTCTCTACTTTTACGCTAGATGTACAGTAATGGGACACACACCTTCCAAAATGTTAGACTTTTGTCACGTCAGTATTTTCTCAAATTTCTTTGGGATAATCAAGATGTTTTCTGGCAGTGTTTTCTGTTCCATGTTTTTGCCATTCGTGGGTAATGGCTCTCACTGTGGTGCGCTGGAGTCCCAAAAGCTTTAGAAATGGCTTTGTAACCTTTTCCACACTGATAGATCTTAGTTAATCTCAGTAAATTATGTTTTAACAGGGGGAGGCAATAACTTTTTGATTTTAGATTTAGGTTTAGATTTTTTTCTCTCTTAATAATAAAAGGTTTCATTTAAAAACTTCATTCTTGTTCAGTTGTGCTGTCATTGACTAATTAAATTGTTTTGATGATCTGAAACATTTAAGTGTGACAAACATGCAATAAATAAATAAATAAATCAGGAAGGGGAGTGAAACTCTTTTTCACATCACTGTGTATTTTATATTTTCCTGTTTTATACGTGGATCATTTTGACATGTGACCTGCATGCTGACAAAGTGTTGATAGTAGGAGGTAGATTTTTGGGACTTGGTCATTTTAAAAGTAGCTCGCAGCTGAAAAAGTGTGATCACCCCTGACATAGAGCATTTGTCATATTTCTATGATTTTTTAACATAATCTCCCATTTTGTGCTTGTTGCTGTCCAATGACTGGCGTTTACAATCTTTTTCCCATTTAAGGTGCAATAAAAAATGGTTTAACAGCAGATTGCTGAAAAAAAAAAACACCACAAAACTTTCAATATCATTAAAACATTGCATTTCTATTTAGCGTTGGAATCACCTCAAATCATATCAGATTGACGTGATTCATAGAAATTTGCAACTCAAGGCCCGGGGGCCAGATTCGCCCTGCCACATTATTTTTTGTGGCCCGCGAAAGCCTGGAAATAATGCACATGAAAACATTTTGACAGGAAAGGTATGCTCTATGCATGATTTTTCTGTTGTGGTGTACTCCACTGCATCTTAACGACTGTCGTTTTGCACCCCAAATGAGTGAAACCAGTCTGGTCGGGGCATGCCTCATACTGAGAAAATAAATGCTTGGATCTTGCACCATCCCCTCAGATTAGAGCTGTCCTATTTTGTCTTTGTGCATGAACTGAAGAAGCCTGCTCTGATGAGAGGCGAATCGTCTTCTAAGACAACCTAAACAGTCCAGTTACGCTCACATTTCAGGCAGAGCTGCGGCCCCCTGAGGGCAACCATAACTGTGATGTGGCCTGCGGTGAAAATGAGTTTGACGCCCCTGATGTAGAGTATATTGGACAGCCCAAGTCATATTATATAACGTTATATTCAAAGTAATGTGTTTGCAATTTTGTTGTTGTGGAGCGAAGGAAGCAAATTAATGATGCTCATCTACCGCCAAAGAGAATTTGTTTAATTGAAAATCCTTGTGATGTTGGGGAAGGGGAGTGGGAGGTGGGAGAAAAATAAAAGGCTGGTGTTTTTTTGTGTGTGTGGCCAAGCTCCCAAAGGACTTTTTTTCAGCAACACGGTGAATTTGCAACAAGAAGTTACATTCATTCCGGCTTGGGGATATCTTTCTGAATGCGGGAATGTAAATAACGTTAGTCACTAATGCAGCGTGTGTGTGTGTTTGTCTTGGATGTCTCCCCGGGTTCCTCGGTACAAGCGCGTGCATGTTTGTGTACACATTATTTTGTGCCAATACAGTATGGTTCTTGTTAGATTATGTCAATACGTGTGTGTGTGTGTTTGGGTGTGATTAAGTAGCGACAAGTGTGCACATGGATTTCACAGCTGCTGGGTTTTTTTCTCCAAAAACATTTTTTATTTTGTCTTTAAATGTCTTTAAGTGTTGCCCGTCTATGATGTCCTCAGTGGTTGACTCTCAAAATTGTCAACACAAAACACGTTTTTAGAGTTTTACAGTTATAGTTTTAAATGACGAATGAAAGGGATAAATGAACATTTAAGATTGCCTTTACCATCCTGGAAGACTGCTGTTCCCAAAGACACGATGTGGCAGCGAGACGCCACACAGATGACATTTTCCTGTTTTATCATACATTGAGAATTCTGTAGTGTTTCTCACCTTCTTTTTCACAAATTGCCGGCACTTGCAACTTTCTTTGGCTCCATTCTGGGTTACAGTGTTTAGGTGACAAAGACACTATTGAAGTCAAGAAAGTCATGTCAAAACAGGAAGGTGGTAGCGGTTGATCTCGCTGCCACGTCGTGTCTGCGGGGACAGTCGTCAAGGATCACATCTTCAATGAAGGTAAAAGCAACCTTAAATGTTCATTTATCCCTTTCGTTCATCATTTATATGTATTTATATGCATTTGGAATCGTTTTCTGTATGTAAAACTATAAAAACGTGTTTTGTGTTAACATTTTTGACTTCCTGGAATGGATTAATCAGATTTACATGATTTCTTATACTGTAGGTAAAATTTATTCAGTTAGCGTCGATTTCGATTCTGGAATGAAATAATGACGCTAACCAAGGTTGTATTTTAGTTCATTAAGGCCATTTGAAAGCTTGAAAATTATTAATTTAGGAAACATTTGTACATTTTGCTTCAATATGCATATTTTTGGACTAATAATAGACAATATTCAACTACGAAACAGCATGATTTATTAATACTGTATATTTAGGAAAGACTGTGCGAAATTCAAACCGCAAATAGGCGAAAATTTATTTATATGCTGTAGAATTATTATTTAAGGTATCAATTCATATACAAATATAAACATTTGATATAATAAATTATTATTTCTAATTTATTTAATTATTTTTTTTATCTATTTTACTAAAGTATATGCATAAACATGTAATTATATTATAATTGTATTATTAAATATTGTCATATTTCTACAATTGTATCCTTTATTTATTTATAATTTAAATAATACATTGAATTATTATTCAGTTTTTTTAATATAAAATAAAATACATTTTATAAAATGATATATTGAAATATTATGCATTCATAGTTTGAATAGTTATGATTTATGTGAATGCAAATATGTACAAATATGTATGTAATAAATCCAACTGAGGGGTAGAGCATGAAGGAATACAGCCTGAAACATGTTTACAGCTACAGAAGAGTTATGTTGACAGACGCTGGAACGGACAAAAGCAGGAGCAATAAACTAAACGTGGTGATAAAGCAAATTGGGTTGAGACGTCACATATAGAAATGTCACGTCAGTTGCCTCGCTCCTGTCAAAGTTAGTCAGGAAGAATGCAAATGAGATGCAAACAAGCGGAAGCGCAGCAGGAGCAGCAATGGCTATCATATGGCCGTTGTCACGGCAACCATACCGGACTACATTGTTTGATTGGCATGTAACACAGGGGTGCCCAAACGTTTTCCACTTAGGGCCACATGCTGAAACATGAAAGGGTCCAAGGGCCACTTGAATATTTTGGAAAGCAACACATGTTGATATTTTTTTAAAAACTGCTGTTTTGCTGTTCTTGTTTTTTTTGTTTTTTTTTTCCAAATATTTTAACTAGGCACGGGCCGGTTACCAGTTTCAATTTTATACCACGCTGTGAAAAAGTCACGGTTTCAAAACTGCTAAAATAGTCCGTCGTACGTCCCACAGTGAGTGGATTCCAGCGCGGCCACGACGTGGAAATACTTTGTCATGTCTGTCTGTCTTATTCGTCGCAGTTGGAACTGGGCTTTGATGTGATGTGCTGAAACCACGAGCGTGAGCTGTGTTGACAAAAGTCGGGCAACTGAAACGTCGCGGCATAGCTAGCACTGACATTAGCCGCCTCGTTAGCATAAAGCCGGTGTGACAAGACGTGTGCCCTCGTAGAGTTTTGCATCCAGAAGCGTGTGGAATTAACGTGTGTTTCACATGGCTTTGCAGCTATCCAACTAATGTGTAAGCACATAAAACTGTACATTTTTGACACGTCAACGTGAACATTGTAACCTAATTCACAAATGTCATCGTTTAATCGCTTGTAGTGTAAACACACACATATTGACACTACACGTTGCGGCTTCAAAAGTATAGTAAATGACAAAACACAGTAATATGGCATTATTAGGTGAAAACATGGTACTCGCATGAAAGATTCCTTCAAAGGGATGCGCATTTACAAGATTTACTCCATTTACAACTGCTTTCCTTGCTATACGCATGAGCGCTATCTGGCAGAACTCGTCATTCTACCGGTACGGCCGGGCTGTTTTCATCGTTGTCGGTCGACATATTACTCACGTTTCCGCAGAGCGGCACCAGGACAAAGAGGCACAGTCAGAGGAGTGAAGTACACATCAGCCATTTCATAATTGCTTGTGTCCAACCTAGTAGATCATTAAACTTCGAGTGAAATTTGAACTTTGAGAGTGTTTAAACAAGAGAAAAATGTGAGAATGTTAATGCATGTCTGAGAAAAGTGTATAAAGTGTATGGTGAGGGGTTTTACAGCTTTAAAACATATATAATAATTGTAAAAAAAAATCGAATTGGCTACTTTGCGGATTTCACTTATTGGGGCTATTTTGGGAACCTATCCCTGCGATAAACGAGGGAACACTGTACCGCGAAACCATGATATTTTTACCCAAGGTTATACTGCCAGAGTCCCATACAGGTCCATGCTTAATTTGAACTTTCGTCTTAATAAATTTTCTCAAATGTTCTTATAATGTTATGACTTCATTGTCATAATATTTTGACTTTGTTCCAATATCATAACTTTTTCCACTTTCCAAAAATTACAACTTTATTTTGTTTTGTTTCCCATAATATTATAACTTAAAAAAATTAATAAATAAAAGCTTTTTATGCCTGACTAAAATGAAATTTTTTCACGTTACAACGTCGCGTTCACAACATAAAATGACAACTTTTTCCCGTTAGACTTTTTCTCTTAATTTTTAGACTTTGTTATTGTAAAACTACTGCGGATTTTTCAATTTTTCCTGTTGTTGTTTTGTTAAATTATGTTTTTAGAATGTGCCGCGGGACAATAAGAAAACAGCCCCGGGCTGCAAATGGCCCCCAGGTCGCGCTTTGGAAACCCCTGATGTGACACACTTGATGGAGCGTGATGTTGGCGAGCCAATCATTCCAAATGCAGCAGATCCTGGAACAAATCTAATAAAGGTGAAAGGGTCAACCTTTGTGAAAATGGACAGAAGTACTGGGACATGTGTCCACAATGGAAAGTTCCTGTCTTGAAAAGGAGCAAAGACGAAGGCTTCTCATGACGCAGAGGCTCATAAAGAGGCGAAATTAAATTCACTCTCTGAACATTCTGAACTCCTGTTTCGATGCCAGTGTTAGATCAGAATGGTCAAGCAGTTTCCCTTTCAAATCGGGCCTGATGATTTCAAGAGGCACCTGTACCAAAGGGCAAGCAATAAAACAAAAAGTCAAGCGGATGGTGGCACATTCACATACGCTCCACAGAAATATAAATGCAACACTTTTTCTTTTTCTTTTTTTTGCTCCCAATGTTCATGACTTGAACTCAGAGACTCAGAGCCTGTTGATTTTGAAGGGTACCCAATCCAAGAAACACGTAAAGGTCAAACCTCGTTAATCAGCGCAACAAGCTCACCAATCAATAAAAGTGAAAAACACATAAGTATGTACAGGAGTCAGTTGTAGAATTAATTGCAACGAGGGGAGTTTGGCACTGAGCAGCAGCCAGCGTTGTGCATTTCAACATGTCTTCACTTGTAGAATGGTTATTTTGACTGTAAAGTTCTGATGTTTTTATTAGTGTGCCTGTGTTGCTCGGGGGTACATCTCATCAGGAGTCACTGTGTAATTGTTGCATCTCCCCCGCTCGCTCGTTTTACTGCCTACTCTCTCACATGTACTCCTCATTTGCATATGCACTGTCTCTCTCGCACTCGGCCTGTTTATCGCCTTCTCACATTTGCCTTCCATGTCATTCTTCTTCTTTATTACTTCAACGTCCTTTTTCGCCGTACACCGCCTCCACTGCCCTCTTATTTCCTGCCTCTCGCTCGCTCTCCTGACTATTTTCAGGAGCTCGGTGTTAGGTGTGTAATTAAAAGTTTGTTTCTACGCACACACACACACACACACGCACGCACACACACATATCACATTGTGATGATGCACAAGCAGCCAGGCGGATTTCCACTTTAAACTGAATACTTGATCAACTGTGACTCTGCTCCCAAGAGGGAGTGGTTGGGATTTTTGCTTATTTTTAGCTGTCAATCAAAGTTGCAAAGAAGAACCTGTTTGAGGAGTTGTCACTACAGTCTCAGACATAGGCCCAATTTGAAAGGGAACCTGGTAGACGTGCTGTAGTATTCTTCCCAATACAATACTGACATGGAAACAGGAGTTCAGAACAGTCAAAGATTTCAATAATTAGTTTGATTCGTGGATAAATGTGGGGAAGCACTACCAAGGTGAGGTTTAACCAGGATTAACCAGTTAGCCAATTACTAGACTTGACATTTTGCACTGTTGATCTTAAAGGAGGTTCTAAGTAGAGGCAAATACATGCAAACAGGCATAACATTAAAATAGGCTGTTCATCAGTTGATCCAAAGTTTAAGACCATAGCGACAGAAATCAAATGTTCAAAAAGGACTCAGTAATGAGTAGCTCTGTCATTCTTGGTAATCACCTCAAAAGTCTGTTTGGGCATGCTTGATGCCAGTGTTTCCAGGAAGCTAGTGGGAATGTTGCTCCAGGTGGTGAACATGGCTTCACGGAGGGCATCCACTGTCTGGAACTGATGTCCAAGTTTGTAAACCTCACTTGCCATTCATCCACAAATGTTCTCAATTGTATTTAGATCAGGGGAACACGCAGGATGGCTGAAAAGAGTGAGCTTCTTTTTCTGAAAGAAGACATTTGTCAGGCTGGAATTGTGAACTACAGCGTTGTCATGTTGAAAAAGTCAGTCATTACCACACAGACGAGGGCCTTCAGTCATGAGGGATGTTTATGATGCTCTCTGTAACATCTCCACATAGCTATCTGCGGTTTGACGCCCCTGCGCAACCTGAAGCTCCATTGTTTCATTGACGGAAAAAGCACCCCGGATCACGATGGCGCCCCGTCCACTGTGCTGTGTGGAAAATATCTCAGTTGGGATCTCCTGATCACGCCAGTAACGTTGGAAACCATCAGGACCATCAAGGTTACATTTTTTCTCATCAGAGAATACAACTTTCAATGTCCCATGTTTGGTGCTCTTGTGCAAATTCCAAACGGGAATCTTTGTGGCGTTGAAAGAGATGACGGCTTTGAAGACGTTTTTTTTGAAGACCAGTAACAACCTTCATTTGGGACGAAATTTGTCATGTGTCTCATCTACACTTTTTTGTTCCATAACCCTCAGGTATGAGGGTTATGAGCGTATGTAAACTGAGGACATTTATTCCATAGGAAATAAGGTAAATACAATTAATTACTTTCAGACATCCACAAATATTAACAAAAAAAATACATTTTATAGAGAATAATTATAGTTCTGCATGCAGAAATCAATGCGACATGTACTGTATATAAATGAAGAATGAAATGGATAAATGACAAAACATTGAGGAGTTGTTGACGTCAAGACTTGTTCACATTAACGGATGCGATCACATGCATTTATGGCAAACAAAACACAGCTTTACGGCACATCACATCACACTGAAATCCAAGCTGTCCTATGATTGGAAGACAAGGCGGAGGGAACCACCCATTAAGACCCAGCAGCTGATAGATGGTGTAATGCCGGCCGCCATTGGAGTAAGCCTGCGGTTAGCTGTGGTTCATCAGCTGGCATTGTCTTGTTGATCGAGTTGGCAGACGTGGCAAAGTGGTCTCCAGCACCAAATCCAAGCCAGACAGTTGACAATCCAAATGCTGATTCACTGGCAGCAGGACAGAAACAATCGTCCCGGTTACAAAAAGCGATAGTAACAGGCAGGTGACAGCTAGCAGGTAAGTTGTTAAGCTGCCAGGACAATATGAACAAAAAAGAGACAAAGTAGTCTTCCAGCTATCACTAGTTAATTCCCGTCATTGTGGTGGGTTATTTAGCAGTACAGGACAAACGGACCTAGTTTGTGATGCGCAATGTTGTACAATAACCGAGAGCGTGTACGAAAACCGAGGGAAAATCTGGGCAAAAATGCTCGTCGGTAACCAAAATATACGAACAATGCGCGTTTAAAAACAGAGGATCCACTGTATGTATCGTCATTTTCGGTGTATAAGCTGCTACTTTTTTCTCATGCTTTGAAACCTGCGGCTTGTACAGTGATGCGGCTAATTTATGGCAAAAAACTACATTTTCCTTCATCTTCAGGAAGTAGTGACGTGGACAAGTGAAGTGGAACGTAATACCACGTTTTGAAGTCTTGTACCAGGATCTCTGACACATCTTAAGTAAGTTTGATCAAGTGTAGAAATACTACAGCTTCTGTTTGGACTACCCGGACCGCCAAACGTCCACTATCACCAACGGGTTTCGAAAGGCTTGACTGCATAAAGAGGATAGCTCAAGCTAAATGGCTAATTTGCCTGGAGAAAACAAAGAGCGACAATGAAAGAGAGAGAAAGAGAGATGATGGTGATGAATGAATTTTCTGGTATGCTACTGATTAACTAGCCGTCTTACACTCACTGTTCTGCACTGTGTAACTAGCACCGTTCAGCACTCTTTGGAAATAAGCATTTGTTTCAACAAAAGCTATAATCTTTGTGTGTAACATCTTTCTGTGCTGTAAATATCCCATGTAACGTGGACACCTTCGGCTCATAGACAGGTGCGGCCTAAATATGTACAAATCTTCTCATACCTGAATGGTGAACACTCAACTTGAAATTGCATTTGAAAGGGATTGCCTGTTTGTTTTATCGCAAGCCTTTTGGAACACATAACGCTCAAGCGCATAATCGAGTATAACTTCATGACTACTCCGGAAGAAGATTGGTTGACATTTAGAGAGGTAGGAATGTGCAATGTATTGATTTGACCGTTGGCCCCTGGCTACCTGGACCCCTTTGTGTTAGATACCATTCAAAATAGAGCGTTGTTGCTTTAAAAAAAAAATTGCTTTCATGGAGTTAAATGGTGCCTGTTTGCTGTTCTGATCAGCTTGGAATTGACAAGGTTGGAACCGCATTTTTCTGTTACCGCAACCTCTTTGAATCCGGTATCTTTCAAAAGCAAAATCGGGGTCTTGCTCGGTCACAGAACCCTAATTGGTTGTCCATTCACAAATTACATAAAATTGAACCTCTGCTACCTTGGCCATCTTGTCTCAGATGCCATTCAAAATGAATAGTGCTCTTACTTGGACAAAGAGGAAACATATTTGAACTTTAACCTTGCCTACCTCAGCCATCACGGATCACACATAGCCTAATAAAATGATGATTGTTGCCTTGACATAGTAAGCCATAAAAATCGACTAGAAAATAGAGGGGGAGCACAGTGACTCCCAGCTAATCTTAACATTTTTGATCGCTGTTGTGAAAAGAGCTTTGTGTGTGGCGAATAATGATCACTTTCTATGCAGACATGCGGAATCCTAATACGCTGTTGCGTTCGGGGCTGTTGCACAGTGTAATTGCTTGGCCATGCTAATGGTTTCTCACCATTAAAGTGATGGCCACAGCCTCCAGCTTGAAAGAAGCCAGAAAACTCAAGAGTACAAGACAACAACCTAGTAAAAACGGGAAGGTTTTGCACTTTTTATTGGATTGTTTTATCTGTAAATTGCAATGAAATAAAATGAAAGCGCTGCAATATGCATGCCAGGCCAGTAGGGGACACTACACACATGGAAATCAGCTGTCTCTTTACCTCGTCTTAAAGAAACCCTCATCGCCACACTGTCTGATACCATTTATCCTCATTTCATTCATTTATTATAATTATGTTATCATTATTTTTGCTCAGTCTATAGCCCACTCCTATATTACTTTACATTATACGATGTGTCTGTCTTTTTTTTTTTACTTTATTTTCTTATTAATTTATATTGAATCTCGCTGTATATCATTACATGTTATCATTTATTATAATATCATCTTTATCATTGCTCAATCTATAGCCCTCATTTTATGTACACATTGCACAATGTTTCTATCATGTTTTACTTTACGTACTTATTCATTGATATTTAACCTCTATTTATTTTGGATTAAGTTATCGTTATTATATTATCATTATTATTGCTCAGTCTATAGCCAACATATGATTTATACATGATAAAATGTTTCTGCCGCACGGTGGTCTAGTGGTTAGCATCTTGACCACACAGTCACAGTCAGGAGATCGGGAAGACCTGGGTTAGAATCTCCGTTGGGCATTTTGCATGTTCTCCCCGTGCGTGCGTGGATTTTCTCCGGGTACTCCGGTTTCCTCCCACATTCCAAAAACATGCATGTTAGGTTAATTGGTGACTCTAAATTGTCCATAGGTATGAATGTGAGTGTGAATGGTTGTTTGTCTATATGTGCCCTGCGATTGGCTGGCGACCAGTCCAGGGAGTACCCCGCCTCTCGCCCGAAGTCAACTGGGATAGGCTCCAGCCTACCCCCGTGACCCTAATGGACAATGTTTCTGTCTTTTTTTTAACTTTATGTACTGTACTTATTAATTTATATTTCATCTCTTTATTTATTTTAAATTATTTTTTTATTTATTAAAAATTGAAATTGAAATAAAATGATTTAAAATAAAATGTTATTAATGTAATTGTATTTCTATATTTATTTAGTATTTATTATTATAATATTTATTATTTGTTATTGTATTTATTTACCTATTTCTATAGTTATTTATTTCAACATCTTTCTTTCTTTTTTGGTTTTCTTTCATGACTGCATACTGTAATCCATATACGTATCTATAGTTACTCTTTCATTCTCTCCCTCTTAGACAGTAGTCCCATTTAAACACAGGAAGTAAGCTCTGCTTCTTCATACTTTTTGGACATGTGATGTTTCTCAACGTAACTTGTTAAATGTGTCCGACACAAACACTTTTCCATTCCCATTCCCATTTCAAACACCCATCATTTGTGCCAATGTGGCTTCAAAATTAGCTCAAATGTATGTAGCTGCCGCATTGTGGTCATTTAACTCGGGACGAAGTATTGTCTTGTATGCTGTGTGGCTGAACCTGTGCAAAATGCTAATTCACAGCACACTTCCATCCTTGTAATCTCCTCCAAAGCCACCACCAGCTGCTGGTCCTCCCTGAGGGCATGCCCTCCCGCGTTTCTTCTTCCCGCCCCTTCCAGCTGTGAGAAGACATCATAAAATTGCCATAAATGCAGCACTACCTCTTCTACCTCCTCCTTGTCCTTCCAGCATCTCATTTCATGGCCTTGGTGGCCTCGCTCACGGCCATCAACCTCAAACGAGGACATTTGACTTAAAAAGCTTAGATTAAAAAAAAATAAAAATAAAAAAATCTCTGTACTCCAAAGCGATTCTCACTCCCATATCATTTCGGATTAAGAAATAGCTTATTAAAGTGTGATTGTATCATGTTAAACCACATGTAATAGCCAAAATCCCTTAGATCTCTTAGATTTCCTTTTAGCTCCAGACCCAAAATTAATCAAATATTTCAAGTATCGCAATACTGTCGACATGTTCTGTACAATATTACATAAATACATGTTGTATACATATAAAGATGCTTAAGAAAACCCAATGTACTGTAGATCAATATACGCTAAGCAAGCTGAACAAAACATCCACATCCTAGCTCTGTAGCTCCGTCTCATAGGTCGCGAAATAATTTAGTGTACTATCTAATAATACATCTCATACATAATGAATTCATTTTATTTTTAGATTATACCGACGGCCAATAAAAAACAAACTGCGGGCCATAAATGTCCCCCGAGCCACACTTGGACAGCACTTCTGTACGTAAACTAATGAACTTTTTTGTTTTGTTTTGTTTTTACAACAAGCATGACCCACATAATCATAATTACCGTGCTGACCCGGATATGAGACATCCCTGAATGTGAGATGACTTCCCATTTTACACCCGAAGTACTTGGGAATAGGTGTCTCTCAAAATCAATAGGGATCTTTCTCTGACACTAACTAAGCGACTGTCAAAGTCACACAAAAATGGATTTATTGTGCAGGTGCATCTGACTAGTACCACCTGCTGGTTTGCATGTACAGTAATCCCTTGTTTATCCCAGTTAATTTGTCCCAGACTCGACCATGTTAAGTGAATTTCCTCAAAGTAGGATTCCTTGTTTATAGATGGAATATTTCCGTAGTTAGAGCATAGAAAACCTGTTTACGACCTTATAAATACTGTTTTTAACATTATCAGACCCCTCGAGGCCTTGTGTTCCCAAAGTGGGGTACGCTTACCCCCAGGGGTACGCCAACTGTGGTAGGGGGTACATGAATAAAAATGAAAAACAATTAGTGCCTAACACTCACAATTGCGAGTGTGCCTGAACGCCTCACGGCGCGAGGAGACAGCGCATGAAGTTGTTCAATGCTGCGTGTGCATCGGATGAACAAATAAGTAAGTTTGAGGATTATTTTGTGCATTATGAGTGTTCAATCTTGAATATTTAATTGATATCGGTGTTCCAATCATGACGCAGCAGTGAAAACCTGTCACTATGGTTGGGGATTCCCTGGAAAATGAGGCTTTATCTTTGGTTGTATGTATACAGTATGTGGATTTCAGATACTGCTTTATCACGATTGTTCAACTTTCCTCCTTAATTTGGTATTAAATAAAAATGAAGATTTAAACCACCGCCACCATGAGTGGACGACAAAAGTGAAGCTCAAATTCAACCCACTCAAATGGAAAGATGCCAACATCAGACTGGAATAAAAGATATGTAGGATGATTACTTATCTATTTATCAGTGCTTATGTCAAACTTGATCAAAGTACGACCATGCAAAATACACAGTTTTGACCCAGAATGAATATAGCATTAATTAACCAGGTAATTATGTTCAATATTTCAAGTGAATTAAGATAAAAATATGTTTTATGTTTTTAAGTGTGCAGGAGTAGGGGGTACATTGCTTCAGGTCAAATGTCTGAAGCGGTACGCAACTGTAAAAAGTTTGGGAACCACTGCTCTAGACATAACCTAACAGCCCGAAAGTCACCTTTATGCTCCTATTATCCAATATTGTAGCTATAATAAGACAAAATAAGCAGTTCAAGACAAAAGTAACACTCATGCCCGTGTGTGTCGCTATAAATGTGTTCCGGTGCTAATGAAGCTCAATGGGGAGCATCCAGGAAGTGACGTCTGACGTTCAGAGTTGAGTTGTAGCTTTGCGTGTGTTACGGCGGCAACAGCAGCTCGTGTTAGGGATTATTGTGCCTGTGTGAGATAATTCAAGCCTGCAATAAAAGCCTGTTGCGATCAAGTCTGGTGCTTGTGTGTCTCACCGAACATTCCAGTAACATTACTGACACCTAGTGACTAGTGTAGAATACTACATATCACAACGCCTTTGAATGTGTCTTCTGATATCCTTATATTTGTATTTTAGTACATTTAGCTATGTTTATGCTTGACAATGCTTAATTTAGGCCAAATAAATTATGTAAAATTTGCTAAATATGCATATTTTAAGCCGTATTCAACTACAAAACAGCATTCTTATTTTTTTGATAAACCGTGATAGAGTGAATCTGCGAGACTTTTTTTCTGGGGAAACAAATATCATTTTACAGGATTAAACCTCGAAAACTGAGCATTATCTTTTTAAAGGCAGAGTTTTTCCATGCAGGCGCTGAAGCTTATTATTACATAATGCTCTACTTTCACAGGTTATTTCTGCATATTTTCACCTCTTTTGGTCTGATTTGACTGGCAAATGATTATGATAAGCAACAGTGCTAAAAGCTTTTGCTCCAAACCAACATGTTGTGTGTTTGTCCACCATACAAACCCCGAATGACCAACAGCTCCCTGGAGCCAAACAAATCACGCTCGGCCACTTTGTGTTTATATCAATATAACCATTACTTAATGACACACTCATGCTTCCTCCCAACCTAAAAATGCATTTCAATTTCTAGCTTTCCGTGGCCAAAACAACTGAAGGTCACTTGCATCAGTCAGTGTAGTCAGCGCTGAACAAATGGCAGCTGTTTACATTTCCTAGAATATGTCGAATTAGCTGCGGGCCTTTTTCTTGAAATCACGTTCATGTTTTATTCAGTTGCCGTCGTTGCCTGCCTGGATCTTTTTCAGAGTGAATTAACAGCGTTTTAGCTGCACTGGCGCTCAAGACCGCATCGCAACTTTTCATCCGAGGTGAAGGAAGGATCCCGCTACGGCTGACCCCGAGAGTTCCCGCTGCGATGCGAATGTTTGACGATTAGCTAACCTTTTAGAAGTGATGGAGTGAAGTAGATGGGGTGGGGGTGGGGGGTGCTTTGGGGGGGAGGTTACCTACTGAGACCAGGAAGAGAACGATTACATTTGTAGGCCCGAATGAGATTCTCCTTCCTGAGTTTTACATTAGAATCCAGATGCTGCTGAAAACATTTTCGGCCCATTTTTTCACTTTTGACCATAAAATGTTAAACGATAACTACATCAAATTGTATGTTTTATTTTATTTTACAAATAATATACAATTAGAAATCACAGTTTTTACATGTTTAATGCCAGTGGAGTTTTGTCCCACTTTGGCAGACCTTGAACGCACCTTCTAACTTTGTCCCACCCTGCACAGTACTACTACAGTACTACTACCACTACACTGTATGTTTACCTCACATTTGGTTCCAAATGCTGATACTATGTGGGAATGCATAAAGGTAAGATTTGATGACCTTAATGAGTGCTAATGTGCATATTTGTTCGGTAGACAACCTCTCTGAAAAGCAAAGTCTAGGCTCGTACAAAAATAATGTACAGTTAGAAAGCCCCCAGTTTTTGAATGGTTAATGCAAGCGGCCATTTGTCCCATTTTGTTTGACCATCCTTAAACGCACCTTCTGCCGTTCACACGCTGCACAAACATACTTTACTCATCTCCAAGAGAAATTCACACAAATGGACTATTATACTGTCTTTTCACCCTTTTTCTTTCACTTCATATTTGCTCCCAAACGCTGATACAATGTGGAAATGCATAAAGGTAAGATTTGATGACCTTATTGAGTGCTAATGTGCGTATTTGTGGTACACGACCTCTTTGGGGAAAAAAAAGTCCAGGCTGTATCTGTATTCATTTCGTGCTTTTAATTTCATGTTGTTCCTGTCATAGCTTTACACAATACACAATAAATAAGATACATTTCGATCGATATAATGTACGTATGTTGTGCTGACGTGTTGATGACTAGCTAGTGCATTGCTAATTCTATAGCTGCTAGCTCTGAATTAACAGAAGCCCCAACATAGCTGTCGTCCGCTATGCCTGCCTTTAACTTGCAGCCGTACCCGAATTTTAGCTCGCAGTTCGAAGCAAAAAATCAGCCCACAGACGGCTCGTTTCTAAAAAAAAAAAAAAAAAAAAAAAACAGTCGTTAGTTGGGATACTCGTATGCCACACCACTGTATAAATATCAATTTAAAAAATACCGGCAGTGCTTCAGTACCTTCCCGCTTCTCTCTGGCAAGCCGACGACAAGGTAATCCATGACAATTCCAATCACAGCGAGAGTAGATACAAATAACTTTGGTCTTGTTGCGAGAGCCATCTGCCAGGGCTTTGAAGCTAAATACCCATTTCTTCTTCCATTTCTGCCCAATATTTGCTGCAGCTTGTAGCTGCGCGGTGACAACTGCGGCGTCGGCCGAGGGTCAAACAGGACGTGCGCACGTTAATCCCGGGTCAAAAAAATACTTCTGCTAAAGGAACATTCTGTTAACGCGTATGTATATTTTATTTATATATATATATATATATATATATATATATATATATATATATATATATATATATATATATATATATACACATACACAGTACATGCATTAACAATGATTTATTGCAATGATGATCTACAAAATTACAATGGAAAAAACAGAATTTGGGAAACATTTTTTGCTGGATTTCATAGGGCCCTATACGAGGAGTGTGGTTGTAGACCTGCTCAATGCGTAAAATACCGTGTTGTGAATTGCTGCTGTATAAATCTAATTTATTTGACGTGATTCCCCAGAGAAGAACCACATTTCTAATTGCGGAAACCACAACTGAGAAACCTTCCCAAAGTTCAGCTTGACGGCGTTTATTGTATCAAAGTTGTAAAACTAGCTTCACGGTGACCTCAAATAAAGAGAGGGTGGGGTCAATGTTATATTATTCTCTGTCACCCAGGTAGTGTGGGAACTGTGTCACAATGTTCCGTCGCCCATTTGTTTTCGAAGGTCTTTGCTCATTCTCTTCTGTCAACATGGGGCAGCTCCGCCGAGGGAGTTAGGCTGAATACATGAGCCATTTGGAGGAGAGGCTTTTCATACACTGCCTGTCTCTGGGGCCTTCTACATTCTGTTTGTGTCGTGCGTCTGTGTGTGTGTGTGTGTGTGTGTGTACGTGCGTGTGTGTGTGTGAGCGAGGGTCAATAACGGCTGATGACAGGCTGACGTAACAAGACCCAACCATGAGAAGGAGCAGGAAGCCTGCCCGTCTGTCACATCGTCTTCGATTCACGAACACGATGTGTATTGATGTTGTTGTTGTTGTAGTTGTGGTTTAGCGGTGGTTAGTGGTGCTTGCAGGCTTGCTGCATATTCTGTGTGTGTGTGTGTGTGTGTGTGTGTGTGTGTGTAGAAAGTAACATGTCCTCCTGGATCACTTGATACTCAGTGGCGAGCCTTGACTCTGTAGGGATCTCCAGGCAAGGAAGCGCTGCAGGAAGCAAAATAAGTGAACATTTTTCTCTATTTCTGGTTTTCTTTTATTTATTGTGATCCCGACAGCCTTTTTTTCCCTTTTACCCCTTTATTTTGTCACAGTTTTTTGCAGAAAAATGTCTTAGTAGTGTAGTTTATTTTCCCCAATCATGGAATTTAAGGCAAATACGACACTTAAATGGAAATAGGAATTCAGAACATTCTCCCATCTGAAGTTAGACTGCCATTCTGTTTTGCTGCTTGTTGTTTTTCTCTAGTTATGAAACATTCAATGCTTAGATGTTGGGAATAGTATAGAAAAGCCTATATTTGCCTTGCAATGGGTAGATTCCAGAATGAAAGTGCATGTCCGGTTGTCAAAACACTTTTCTTTGCACTTTTTGCCTTTTAAACTCAACATATTTTGGCAATGAGAATAAGTCAAACAGCAGGTCTTAGAGGGAGGTTGTACCAGAGGCTGGCATTTTCTTCTTTCTTTTTGGCTGCTTTATGGTTGATGGATTTAAACATGAAAAAGTTTTTTGGTGGGGTGTGACAGCACCTTCTCTGTGCATCTACATGATACTTTAACTTCTCCGCAAGTTATCCAATGCACCGCACATCAGCAAAAGAAGGAGAAGACAAGTTTTGACATCTCCATGCCCCGGGGGTGCTATGATCTTATAATCCCCTTATGACTTGAGGGCGCTTTGGAGCATAATCAGAAGCTCAAATCCATTTTTCCTCCGGGAAGAGACTCCGATGCGTGCAAGAGGACTTCATTTACTCACAGACAGTGATCGATTCTTGTCGACTATATAAATGTTTGTTATTTGAACAAATTGAGATCTTCCGTCAGGATTGGAAATGGGATGCAACTTGGTTCACTGTGTCCTTGAGGCGACCTTTGATCGTCTCTACTTGGAGCCGTTTTTTGGTCATTTGCTTCACACTTTGAAGAATTATAGGTCCCCATTCCTATCCATTGCTGTAGCTAGCATCAAGATACACAACTTTCATTATCTTGCTATGCAAAAATGAGAACCATAGAAGCACTATTGACTCCAACATGACCTAAGTAGTGTAGTTATTGTCATTTTCATTAATTATGGTTCTTTTTTCACTGTCATGCTGTGGCCACATGTTGCAATTTCCACCCAATTTCCGCCGCTTCTGATCCATGAGGGACTGGTCTACAAAGGATCTGTTTTGTCTGTTGTTACAAAAAATATTGTTATTCTTTCTATGCATACAAGCAGGGAGGCGTGTATGTAGTGTTCATCAGAAGTAGCTTGTGCGTCACAAGCAAAACAACAATGCTGGACCAAAGTAGTATTTTTTTTTTCTTCTATTGCTTCTCCAGCAAAGTGTAATTGTATTCTTTACAAAGTTATGTCACCAGTTATTGGCCAGGCATGCATATTACAGTCATGCCTCGCCACTTTGCGCTTCAAATTTTTATCCATCCATCTTTTTTCAATGCCACTTATCCTACACTTCAAATTTGTTCATGTTTTCACGTAAAAAAAAAAAAAAGTTAATCAATTGTTGCGGTTGAATACAGCCTATTACTTGTAAAAATATATGCCTATTTAAGAAAATTGTACATATTTTTGCCTAAATTAAGCATCTTCAAGCATAAAAATGGCTAAAAGAACAAAAATACAAATATAAGGCATTCAGAAGACGCGCTCAAAGATGTGATGATATGTAGTATTCTACACTGGTCACTAGATGTCGATAATGTTACATTGATGAGGCAAAAGCCACCACAGGAAGTACTGTCCAGAAACCGGAAGTAAAAATCTAACAGCAAGGAACTCTCGCAATGCTAATGTGTGGGTTTATACAGTATTATGATGTGTGCCTTATATGTCTTATTTTTTCTTATTATATAAACAATTTTGGATAATACAAGTGGTGACTATAGGGCTGTTATTTCATGTCTAGAGGGCTCTAATAAAGGTTAAACCTCATATTTAGGTTTTCTATGCTCTAAATATGCTCTAAATATAAATAATATAATACATATGTGATTGATAAATATGGAATCATACTTCTTGGAAATCCAGTAATCACAGTCGGGTCTGAAACCAATTAACCGCGATAAACGAGGGATTACTGTACAGCATTTTCAGCAACAGGAATGTGCAAAAATAGGGTGTCTTAATTTGTTGACATTATGTGGCACCCCCTGTGGGTTGTCATAAAAGTATGCACATTTAATACAAATATCCTCAACATTTTGTTCTCATTAAACACATTTGTCAATGACTTTTGGACAATTAGTCCTGCAAAGACGTTTTGCTTGATGGTGGCCATGTTTTTCAACCAGCTTTGTTAAAATTTTACAAATGTGTGCTTGTCACATGCGTGTGCCGAATTTCATGGTGTTTTGGCAAAAGTTACGGTTGGTGTCTTGTAGCCCACATGGTGGAAATTTCAAGCTAATCAGACTTGTTGGGGTTTAATGAAAGCACTACTGTGTGTGGTGTATTTGTCGGAAAAATAAAAGCACAGTCAGCACACTGGAGTGCATGTTTTGCCAAATTTTCTCTCTTTTGTGCCCTTTGCTTTAGGAGCAGAGCAGTTGAAAGCACAGGAAGAAGATCGGGGCTCGGTCATGATGCATTGTCCTCCAAAGTGTCAAATTTAGACGATAACAGGAGACAATGCAAGTTTTTATTATTATTTTTTTGTCTTTGTCTGTGTTCATAAATGATGTCAGTCTTTCACAAACGAGATGGGCGTGAGAGGCAGGAGTGACCGGGTGACAGATGAAGTGACAGCTGATGTATCGCTGTACTGTAAATGGTAAATAATCCCAGCGGTGCGCGTGCGGATGTATAGGGTTGGAGGTTTCTCTGCTAAAAATACTGTAGTAGCCCACATTGCATGCATTTTAAGAAGTGCAGAGTACATACATACCCTAACCCTTACCCCAACCCAGTGTCTGGTGAATGTACAATAAGTAATCTGCGTCACATCTGAACCTTCCCTGAAGCATCTATTTATGATGAGTGGCCCTCTCCACAATGAAGGAGAGCTGAGAGTGGGGGGCCTTTTTAGGAGGGAGTTGCGTTGTTTTCAAAGCACTTCACCCTGAGACATAAGCGAGTGCTGCATTAACAGAGGCTCAGGTTCAAGTAGCTTTGCTAGGAGGAGGCTTTTTTCAGTACATCTTGCATATTGCTTTTTTTTACTTTGCTTATACTACGCTTCCTCTTCGTCTTCCTAAGGGTGCGCACTAATACCCTTCCTGCTTCACGTCTGATGAACGGTCATGCCTGTGCTTTTCATCTTTGCTGTGCTTTTCTCTATCATGGATCGTACCTCTCCTTCCTCCTCTCTTTCAGCACAGGAAAATATATCATCCCAAGAGACTAAGAAAGTAAACTTGCACATTAAAGTAGTCCGTGTACAGCTTGTATAGCCGTATTGCTTTGTTGTCCACGAAAAATGACTCGGCACACGTGATTGTGTAAATACTTAGCAGCACAAGTGAGTAGCAAGATAATCTGGTCTGGTGCTGCATGAGTGCTTCTCGGCATTGGGGAGCTGTGGTTCGTTGAGGGGAAATTTGAATTCCTGTGATGTTCATTGTCTTTCTCTACTTCTCCCTAGTCCACAACGCCATCCCTTCTTTCCTTATTCATCTCTCCCTCTCTCTATTTCCTATCCTTCTATCCTTATTGTTCCTACTTCCATCCTCCCACTTCTTTCCTCCCTTCAGCCCTCCTCTTTATACTCATCATCTTTCCATTCATCGTCTTTTCGTCGTTCCTTCCATCCTCATCCATGTTTCCTTCTTCCATCTCCCATTCCTCTCACCTCTTCCATCCTTTTTGCCTCTTTTCTTCCCTGTTGCCTTATGTCCTTTCTCCTAGCTCTCTACTTCTTCATCCGTCCCTTCCCCTTTTCCGCTCCTATCATCCGAACCCCTATTTTCTCCTTCGCTCCTTTGTCTTCCCTTCCATCACTCTATCCTCATCATTCCTCTCTCCTTCCATCCATACACCCTGTCCCTCTGCCCCCCTTCCCTTTATCCATCATCTTTCCGTCTTATCTTCTCTTCATCCCTCCAAAACCCTCTTCATTTTCCTCGTTCCCTTCATCCTGACTCATTCACCCCTCAGTCTTTTCTTCCCCCATCCCTCTGTCCTCATCCTTCCTCCCTTACCCACCTCCTGTCTTTCCTTTCCTCATGTGTCCATCCTCCCCCTGTCCTCCCCTCTATTCCTATACATCCTACTTCCGTCTCGTCCTCCATCCTTCACCCTTTCCCTCTACATCTTCATCCTCATAAAGCCCTCCATCATAAGCAGCAACTGGTGTCAAAGGGTAGCATGTCTTGTCTCCGTGGGCAGCGTTTATACACACACATACGCATGCGCACACACAAGTTTTTAACATGGTGACTCAAAGTGTCACTGGGTCCCTTAAGGGAGGTTTTTCAGTGTGAAGGGATGTGACACTGTGAAATTACACTCTAAAATGTAGTAATCTTACATTTGCGGGTATGTTTGTGTGTGCGTGTGTGTGCCGTGCTATCAGACAGGCACATTTTAATCTGCATACTGTTACATCTGCATTCTAGAAGTGCATGATGTCCTCATATGCTGTATTTCACGGTGCATTCATGCTCCACTTTACTTGTGATGTGTGTGTGTGTGTGTGTGTGCATGCGTGTGTGCATGCGTGTGTGTGTTCTCTACACCTCTTGTCCTCTCTATGAACTCAACAATTGGATGCACCACATTAAATGCTGGACATTGTAGGAGCACACCAGTCTGGTTGTGGGTACACACGTGCAATTGGGTTGGTTCAAAATGCAGATATCGTGATGCATCGTATTGTTAGGTGTCATGGTACCACAGTGTTGACACGCCGACACTGTTGCTGTCTGGTGTCCAACTATGGGACGTTGGGCGCTTAACCAAGCATTGGACTTTAGAACGTGACGGAAATCTCAAAGAAAATCAAGTCATATTTTTATTGTATTCGGTCAAGAACTCGCTATTGAAGCCGACTTGAGGAAGCATCTTGACTACAGAGGCAGGGAAAAACCTCCTCCTTTCCTCAAACACCGCACATCTAAACAAGCACTGAAAACCTTTTATTAATTAAGTCAAATGCAAGTGAATTTATACATTTTAATAGACTGTTAAATAATAAATGTTGCTGAATTTAACGTTGAATATGAAGACAATGCTTTATTTTCAATGTATTTATTTTCAAAACAGTACCCATAACAGATAACTTATTTCTATCTATATTTTTTTTATTTAGATTTAACTGTAGTTTGTGCACACCTGGCTGTAAGAAAGACTCCAACAAAGGTGGACATGAAAAACTGTACCAGTAGATTTGCCCTAACCAAATATTAGCAACACTACAATTAACAAAACAAGAATCAAGTTCTGTTTCTCAGAATGTATGTTTATGTTTTTCAAGCAAACAAAACACTTTCTGTTTTGAATGGCTGAACTTTAGCCATAGTTGAGTGCATAAAACATGAATGACATGTGCTTATGAATGAGCACACATAGACCTATGACTGGACATGCAGGCGCACCAAATTGTACAGTGGTTTATTTGTGAACTCGTGACGGACACTAGGCAGTACTTTCAATGATGGTAAAGAGCTGGTCATCCAGCATCATCATTTCCATGATGAAATCACAGATCGTTTTAGCCCTCGGGTTGTCTGTGGCAAACTTTTTGCACTTTTCAAATGCTTTGGCCATAGGGAAAAGCCCCGGGCTGTTCTTTGCAGGCTGACTTTGGGACAGCTTCTATAGCAGCTCAGGCGTCGTAGCAATGCTGGCATTTCAGGTGGCTGGTAAGGTTTGATTTGTTAAAATTTAATGTTTTTTTTCCCTCGCTGTGCAGTGTGAGATGCTATGGGGGCGTGAGAGGCAGTGGGGACTTTCAATATAAGTGCAAACCTGCCAACGTATATGATTTTTTTTTTGGTATTTAGTAGTGGTGAACAGTAATTATGACATAATTCCGATAAATACAATAACAAAAAAACGTGTTGTCGTTATGTTTGGCAAAATAGTGCAATGATATAACGCTAGTTACTCCCCTTAGCACAATGTGGGTTTTTTTTTTTTGGGTGACAGTCAATAAATACTCTTATGTGGCAAAGACAAGGCTTCCAATGCAGAGCTGATTAGCTTTCCACTCCAATAAAATAATAACAAGAAAAACAATGAGCTATTCACATAGTTTTGCGTCATTGCTTTTTGATGCATGATTGAGGAGCTACATACACACACATACAACTAGACATAGACATGTGGAGCGAGGCGGATGGAAGTCAGATAATTGCCTCATGCAGGAGATGACACAGAAAAAGGAAGACAAAGGGGGACAAGAGGAATATGAACACCCAGCAAGACACGGGATGTGACAGCCAGATAGGAGGCGGCGTGATGCATGATGACATAGAGGAGGAGGCAAGAGAGAAACCAGAGAGAGAGAGAGAGAGAGAGAGAGAGAGAGAGGTTGGTGACGGGGGAGGAAGGTGAGCTATTGACCAAGAATGAAGGGACTGGAGAAGGCAGGCTTGTGAAGCAATGAGGCGAGAAAGCGCGGCACACCGGGGAGGGATGAAGATGATGGAAGGGATCACATCTGATGCACAGCAGAAGAACAACAGGAAGGACCAGTCTTTCCTGCTGCTCTATAATTGGCAATATTGGTACAAAGCCGCTTTGACACCATCACACTGTACATGTAGATTTTGTTACATGGGAAGAAGGCAGCTATGTTTTAACACTTCAGGACAATATTTTTTACCTCAAAGAGCAATGGCGCACAGACCTCTGCTAAGGAAGAACGGGTATTTTGGGGTATGCACATCGTTGGGAGTGCTTCTGGCTTCTCAGCATGCTTTGCGATTCTTGTGTTGTAAATCATTGCTGAAGTGACATGTTTAGACTTAACCTAGTTGCTATTATCCTCCACCAGTAGTAGTAGTTGCCCTATGTATGTATTGTGTGTTGCTGCGTGACGGATGGACGATTCTGAGGTGAATACTTGATGCAGCACAGCCTCACCCAAACTTTCAGCGGCCCCCGGTTGACTGTGTGGCCAACATGCTAACCACATGCTAACCACTAGGCCACCTGCGGCCACTAGCTAAACTTGTTGTGCTGAATTAATGGCACCCCCTGCTGAGTGCTGCACATTTAGCAACATTCGTCTCTGCTGTATGGTTCCATTAACTCATTCAACCCCTTCAGTACTGTCCATGTTAGACTATTTTGACTGATCTTTCAGGGCACACAGAATATTGTGTTCTATGGCTATATAAACATGCACCCTACCAAAGGAGAGATTAGATTCCTGTCAGCAGAAAAAAGGTTGTTTCTACCTTTTTTTGTTCTGTAGTAATCAGCAGTAAAACACACAGGTACGTTTCAGGAAAATATCAGTTCCCAACTAAAAAAGGCAGAAAAACAGCTTTTTGTGAAAGGATGCATTTCAAGCATAACTTTCACTTTCACGCAATAATTTTTTCGCTTTTGTGACAGCTCAAGTATCTCAACAACTATACCAGCATAAACAATGCAAAATAACATCAAAATAACAATTTCTTTACAAATATAACAACATTAACTATTTACAATTTTCACATTTGGAACTGAACTATGCGTGTGCACACGTGTGTGTGTGTGTGCATGTGTTAAAATTTCCCTACAGTGTGTAACCTTATACACGCTACAATCCTCCACGCTCTCTCACTTCCTCCTTCCTGTCATGTGTGATTCTTCATTGAAATGATCCCTGCCAAGCTCTCATCAAATCACTTTTTTATGGCTTAAAAGTGCTCTGAAATGTTAATGCATTAGTACAAAGTTGCACCATCACCACTTTTTGCCTCTTTCGGGCGTTTGGGATCGGGCGTTCGGGTTTATAAAAACATATAAATACATCTTTAAAGAGAAAAATAAAGCAAGATTTATTTTTGGGGGAAGTTTTGTGAGACAAAAATATGCCGGCTACACTGAAAGAAATCTGGAGTAACAACAATAATAATAATAATAATAATAATATAGGCTACAAGACAAGTACCAAATACGAGTTTAAAATAACAAGCAAAAGCTATTTGAACATTTACCCAGAACGCATTAGTCCCAGCAGAGCGGGTCATTGGCCATCGGCAGCCATGCCTGGCGGGCCACCAGAGGGAGCTCATGAGTGCCTCTGACGTCACCAAATGAACGTTTTTCGTAGATTTTACTCGGTCTTCTCAAAATGTGATCTACTATTCCTACTTAAGTGAATGTTACTAAGTATGACTATTCAAATGTACATTACACATTACAAAAACAATATACAACATTTACTACCTAATACTAAGTAAACACATTCATGTTGCAAAGATTTTGAAAATAAATACATCAACTATGATTTTCTCACATGGTTTACATGTACAACTAAATTAACATTTGCTGTGACAAAAAATGTTTTTTTCCAGTGTATCATTACTAGAAAATAATGGGGGGGGAATGCTAAATACAATAAAAACAAATTTGAAACAAGTACGATATTGAATGTTTTGCTGGTATTTGTATAGATATGTGCCCACGGTATGCTGTATATGCCCACAGCAGTTTTGTGAGAGAAAATCTTCTATGGGGATGGTGCTGAGGAGAATGATGTAAAAAGACATGGGACCTTTAGACTATTGAACACACCTCACTTCCTGTCTCCCTCCCTCTGCTGTTTGGTTACTCACAGTTGGCCTGATTGGACTCAGGCTGGTGGTCTGGAGGCAAGCGGATTTCCTGGTGGACGGTTGCTAGGCGACGGATGCCAGGATGGGGGGGAACCGGTGGCGGAGGCGGGCCCAGCTGTGCCAGATGATTGTGTGCCTTACTTTGAAAATGACGCTGATTGAACGGCACATGTGGCAATTTAGAGATGTCTTCTGTAATTTGTGTGTGTGTGATTGGGGATAGCCCCCTGCAGGCACAACAGTGTAATTACTATCATTACCAAAGCATCTGCTACAGCTCTCCTTTGAGGCTAAAAGAGGAATAAAAGCAGGCATGCTGTCATTGCATGTGCTGATGGACCTATGTGTTGGGCTGTAACACTGTAACAACTGGGAAGCACTTCCTGGTGCAGCGGTCCCTCAGCCAGCCTGATTAGGCCTGTTGGTAAGTGCCGCCGCTTCATTTAGTCCCCTGCCGGGACTCTCATTGTCTTCATTAGAATAATCAACAGGTGTAGCGAGGCCTCACAGATAAAACACCGCCTGATAGCGTTGAGAGTTACAAGTGTTAGTCACGCTTGTTTGGGACCGCTTTGAATTCCCCTTCGTAGGGTTCGTGGGGGCAGCCTTTAAGAAGGCAGGATGCAGACAGAATTTCGTCTGGTTTAATTGCCGTGAGCCACTTCCGCTCACTTGTCATGTCCCTGTGCTGTGACTTGGCAGGCTCCTCGTCCGCTTTGATTGGTGCAGGAGTTAAACCGGATGTTTTTTAAATTCACGGTGCTCCGTGAAGTCCCTGCTAAGTAGCTCAGCAGCCAAAAATACGAGGTTAGGAAAGCCCATTTAGTTTTAATCACACTAAGCATTCCAGTCAGTGGGGCATATGACCGTGTGGTGTTGCTTACTTATATACACATATTGGCAGGTTTTTATGTGAGATAAAATAAAAAAATAAATAATAATAATAACTAAGTAACTACATAAATATTATTAATGAATATATTTTAAAATACACATAAAACATACAATTAAACAGTGTTAATTACTTCAAATAATAAGTTCAAAACAAATAATATAAAATATCCTCAAAACGCATATTTTATATTAAATACTTTTCATGATATAAAATACATTGAAAACATACAATAAGTGAAATTACAATAAATAAATGACTACACAATAGTAAAACAAATTAGTACAATAAAAATAAACTCTAATAAAACAAATAAATATTTGCAAAAATTAAATAAATACTATGAAAGAATATATTTAAAAGTACACATAAATACTGTAAAATTAAAATAATAATTTAAAGTAATAATTATACTGTACATAAATACTGTAAAATTAAAATAATAATTATTTAAAGTAATATTTACACAATAATTGTATAAATAATAAATCAAATCAAATTCATATTGGCACGTAAATACAATTGTTAAAAATATAATTTAAATAAATAAATGAGTACAAAATAAATGCTCATATTAAATATGTTTAATAACAAAAGTTTAATTGAAAAGCTATAGAGTAAGTGAAATTAAAATAAGTAAATGACTACAAAATTATCAAATAAAATTAGTACAATAAAAACTAACTTCAAATAAGTAATACACTAGGTCCCCAACTTACGAACACCCGACTAGCGGACATTCGCGGATATGAACACAAGCCGACTGGTCTATATTTTATTTTATTTTGCCTTGTTGTTCCTCAATCAGTATTTATACTGCTACTGTACATGCTTGGCCAGTAGAGGGCACTGTGACATTGCTAATGGGACCAACACAGGAAGAGTTAGACGCTGGGGAGATAAAGCTAAATGGAAAGCTAAACGATACAACCCGGACAGAGCGTGTGATTAAAGTTTATGAAGAGTTAATAGGCCTGCTTAATTCTACACCACCCACAGAACACTACCTCTTTTAGAAGAGTCTAATGATGACGACCATTTGTCCTTTTTTTCAATATCTCCTCCTCCAACTCCACCACAACGACGTATGCTTGACCACTCCTCTTCAAAGGTAAATAACATTTATCATTACGTATTATTATATCACTTTTATTATTGTTTTTTTCATTAATTATCCTCGTTTAATGTTACTATTGCATCCAAACTCATTTTTACATACATACACATATACTGTATATGTATACACGTACATGTAGTACCTATATCATTGGTAATATTACCTTTTCCCCTACTTAGGAACAATTCGACATAAGAACGGTCGTCTGGAACCAATTGTGTTCGTAAGTTGGGGACCTAGTGTATATTGAAAATAAAACCTACGTAATAAAACAAATACGTACATGCGTGATCAGTACTACTGATAGATAAACTGTGTATTTGTACATTAAAACAATTAGTTTTTTTAATGTATTAAATGAGTGACTAACTAAAAAAAATGAATACTTCTATTAAATCCTTTGGATTGCAAGTCCAAATCAGCAGATTATGAAATGATTTTAAGTAATACTTTCCAAACACCTCAGGTTCGATATAAGAAGAAGTGTGAAGTGGTGGTTGATTGTTTTGATGTGGACACGGCTTAGTGTGCCAAGTCAGTGCAAACCAAAATTTCCTACAGAGCGGTAGAGCGCTGACCACATCGCACGAGTGCTGCACTCGTGTATAATTGTTGTGTTTATTAAAAAGTATGAGTTATATACTGCGTAGATGGCTATTTAATTAGCACTTCAGCAGAGTGACAAATGTGTGTAAGTAAGCGTGTCCCCGGGATGCAAGAGAGCACTAATGCTTGTTTTGTAAAACCAGCGCTGGCGCGCTATTGATAAGTAAACAGCCTGCAGCTCGACTCAGCCCGAGGCCACAAAAACGAGGAGGATGAGGAAAGGTCAGCGTGGATAAAAACAGATCCATGTCAGCATCACTCCTACCTCCAACATGCCATCTGCTGTCATGCTGATGAATGGTGGCGTGTTTGTGTGTGGTTGTTTTTTCTTGCTGCAGAATCAGATAAAAGAATGTCCTTACTCGTTTCTCTCGAGAGCAAATCAAACGTCTTGACGAGAGGTGACACTTGGATCACACACTCTGTCTTTTATTGCTCTAAAATGTTTCTCAGCCGTCGTGTGATAGTAACTAAAAAAAAAAAAAAAAAAAGGTGATTGTGCCTCCAAGTATTTTCCTGCATCTGCTTTAATTAGTCTACATTTGTACCAATGGCGATGGTATCAGTCTCATGCAGTGTTACTGAATGTGCGTAGTTTAAATTTATAATGCAGTCAAAGCTCGTATGTCCAATGGCCTCACGTACAATTTGGAAAAAAAAAAATGGCCGCATTGGAAAAACCCACTGAAAATGACATTTTTGATCCCGCTTGGCAAAGCTACAAAAGAAAGGTACACATTTGTTCCTAATGACCAGAAATGGCCCGTTGATAACCACTGAAAATGTCATTTTTGATCCGACATGGCAAAGATATACAAAATGTGACCCATTTGTTCCTAACAACCCAAAATGTCACATTGAAAATGACATTTTTTATCCTGCCTTGCAAAGCTACCAAAAAAGGAAGACATTTGATTCTAATGACCAAAAATGTCTCATCGATAACCATTCAAAATACCATTTTTGATCCACAACGGCAAAGTCACACAAAAGGTACACGTTTGTTCCTAATGACCAAAAATGGCCCAATGATAACATTGAAAATGTCATTTTTGATCCGACATGGCAAAGATATACAAAATGTGACCCATTTGTTCCTAACAACCCAAAATGTCACATTGAAAATGACATTTTTGATCCTGCCTTGCAAAGCTACCAAAAAAGGAAGACATTTGATTCTAATGACCAAAAATGTCTCACCGATAACCATTCAAAATACCATTTTTGATCCACAACGGCAAAGTCACACAAAAGGTACACATTTGTTCCTAATGACCAAAAATGGCCCAATGATAACATTGAAAATGTAATTTTTGATCCAACATGGCAAAGCTACACAAAAAGAGAGTTCCTAATGACCAAAAATGACGCATTGCCAACCATTGATAATTACATTTTGGATTCTGCATAGCAAAGCTACCAAAAACGGGTAGACATTGTTTGTAATTACCAAAAATGGCTCATGGATAACCATTCAAAGTACCATTTTTGATTCAGCACGGCAAAGTCACACAAAAAGGTACACATTTGTTCCTAATGACCAAAAATGTCCCAACGGTTACATTAAAAATGTCATTTTTGATCCAACATGGCAAAGCTACACAAAAAGAGAGTTCCTAATGACCAAAAATGACCCATTGCCAACCATTGAAAATGACATTTTTGATTCTGCATTGCAAAGCTACCAAAAAAGGGTAGACATTTGTTTCTAATGACCAAAAATGGTTCATGGATAACCATTCAAAGTACCATTTTTGATTCAGCATGGCAAAGTCACAGAGAAAGGTACACATTTGTTCCTGATGACCAAAAATAGCCCATTGATAACATTGAATATGTCATTTAAGCCACACAAAAAGGGACACATTTGTTCCTAATGCCCAAAAAGGACCCATTCAAAACCATTGAAAATGACATTTTTGATCCAAAATGGTAAAGCTACACAACAAGGGACGTGTTTGTTTCCTCTCGACTAAAAATGCTCCATTAAAAACTACGTTTGAGCCCACTTGGCAACCCTACACAAAAAGAAACACATTTGTTCTTAATGGTTAAAAATGGCTCATTGATAATCATTTAAAATGCTATTTTTGATCCGACAGGGCAAAGTTAGACAAAAAGGGACAAAAATGACCAAAAAAGGAGCATTGATAACTATTGAAAATGCCAATTTTGAAACAACTTGGCAAAGCTACATGAAAAGGGGCACATTTGTTCCTCGCAACCAAAAAATGTCCCAATGAAAACAATTGATGCTGCAGTCAAGCAACACGTCCTAGAGATTTAGCAGTATTCCCTGGAAAGCAGACGGCAGATAATTAGCACCAAACAGACTATAACTTTGAGTTTGTTGACATTATAGACAACGCCGAAAGACTCTGTGGTGCTAACAGGCTAATAAAACTCTCATAAAGACCTCATAAAGAAGTTAATACAGAGGCGATGTACCTGCAGCGTGTTTAAATATGCAGCCTGAGAGAGAGAAGGGAGGGAAGGGAAGAGGAAAAAAGTGGGAAAGAGGTGAGATAGCAGGAGCGCTGGTGCAAATCAAAGTCAAATTAAGTGCATTTACATATTTAGATGAGCCTTTCCAGTCAGCCTGTCTAATTATTTCATCTCCATTTTTCATTTGTGCACTATACAATCCAGGAGCAGCAGGCCGTGAGGAAAGTTTTCCCTCCTCCACCTTCCCGTCCTTGCTGTTATCACCCACCCCCTTCACCTCTATCGGCCCCTTATCCGGGTCATTACCATACGCTTTTTGTCCGCTTGTTCTCTCCCTATCTCCCTTCTCTCCTCCTCCCGCCCTCTGCCGCCATGTTTTATGCATGGCAGGATAGCGCCCCGTATGTGTCCGCCAACGAGTGTGTGCGCAAAGGTCCGTCGCTAATGCCCTTTCCTGCCTCCATGTTTAATGCATGGCCGGACCCAGCTAAAGCACAGCGGCGGCAGCCAGCACGGCAGTGAGCCACGCGTGTGTCCGTGTGGCCGTTATTAAACTCGTCAAATTAGCATGAAGCGCGTCACAGGCAGACGAGCCACGCTAACCTTCCATGTCCCAGTCGTTATTCACACTCCATGAATCTTTCCTAAGCTTCCACGATACTTGCACCGCTGGGAAAAGACATTTTCTTAATCAATGACTGGGAAAATTAACAATCAATTATTATGTGAATGCTATGAAAAGTCACAGCTACTTTCAACTTTGGCAAACGACGGTGTTTGTCACACAGCTCGTGTTCAAGTCACATATTCTGGTGTTTTTTTAAGTGCTGTCCAAAATGTAGCTTTTATGGTGGAATTTAGACAGCTGAAAAGTGCTTTTACACGCCCTTAGCTTTAATGCTGATGAGCTGTGTATATGTTTCTATTGTACACTTTATACACGTTCTACATATACTCTTCTCCAGCGTAATAGATGCCGTATATCACATACAATAACGAAACATTAAGAAGGAGGACACAAACGTTAGCAGCACTAGCATAGCTATGTGCGCTAACAATACACTCACATTTTAATAGCAACATCATGCTAAGTTAGCAAAATGATCAAACTTCGTAGCTCATTTTTACGGAAATACTTTGCTGGAAATCCACGCCACACCTGAAAGCACAGCAAATACAGTTGCCACTCGTTTATTGTGGGTAATTGGTCCCAGACCCGACCGCGGTAGCTGAATTTCTGCAAAGTAGATAGTATAATACTAATAAATGAAATATGTTTTTAGTTACAGCATGGATTTTTTTTACCATTTTTAGAGCCCAGTAGACATGAAATAACACCCCTATAGTCACCTTTACACTCCTATTATTCTTTGTTGACACCACATTGCTCATCTGTAATGGACAGGCTACGGGATCACTGCAGGGACACAAGAGACGGCCGGCGCTTTAAACATAGCACGCTACCTTGCTAACTATTTACCTTCCAATTTAAGCCTTCAACTTAAGAAAGGGTTTCAAACTGAGTGGAGAAGAAGGACGAAGTAGGAAGCCAAAAACTTACCACTTCCACACGGAATGTGAGGAGAACTTTTTTTCATTATGTCAGGTCGGCCATGCCATGGCTGACTCCATGCGATGTTAAAGCAATCTAATCTATGTCCCATAAATGTAACATTACTGACGCCTAGTGACCAGAATACTTTATATAACATTTTTGAAAAAAACGCCATAGAGTGAGGGAGCGATGTTCAAACCGTGATGTAGCAGGGGTTACTTTCTGTGTCAGCCCGTTTAGGCAGTAGACTAGTCAGACCTGAATTCATTGCGCCCTCTGGTGGTTGCTGTAGTCGTCTTCAAGAATTAGCCAATTAGCCATACTACAACAAGAGGTTAATTAAATTGCCTTTGTGGGGACACTTTGGCTGGTGCATTAAAGAAAACGCTAGCATTTGCTCCTTTATGTGTGTGTGTGCGTGTGTGTGTGTGTTGATGCTGCGTACTGGTGGCATAAAAGGTTGTTATGAGCTTTAGGTGTTAATTGGCTGAGAGGAACTCAGTTAATATTCTCCTTGCTCGTCAGGAACAGCAGCAGCAAACTGATGAGTGTGTCATTTTGTTCCAGAGGGAGAAAGAAGAGTGCAAAGGCCCCCCTGTAAGAGATTAGGGTATAAGAAAAAAGAGGAATAGACGGGTCTGGAAAGACAAAGAAGGAAAGAGGAGATAATAAAAAATAAACGTTAAAGGGTTCCATTGAGGACGCTTAGTACAAGGGAGGATGATATCATGCCAGGGAGAAATGACCCCTTTGTTGTGCATTTGTGAACGGGACGAACGGTGAGGCTCCATTCTAATGACCTCCGCTCTGCCACGACGTAATCCATACCCTCCCTCGATGCAGGAAAAAGTGATGCAAAATACATAAACATTTGCACATGGGAGTGGATTGTTGTCGCCTGTCGCCGCTCGGTGTGCCGCCGCATGAGTAATGAGGGCTGCTCCCAGCATGCAGCGAACATGACAGCGCATGCCGAAAAACACTCGTTAGGCAACGCCGGGGGTGCAACCCGGCAGGTAACACTCTTTACTTTTATCTCAAAAAGAAGAGGAGGCGGCGGCGATGGGGCTTAGCAGCCATCCTTTACCTCCCTAGAGTTGCCCTGTTATGCATAACATGCACCACCGTCTTACGCTTCTTTTTTTCTACTGCTACAAATGATGTTTAAGTGTCGCATGTAGAAATGTCCGCCTGTGGCTTCCTTTATTTGAGCAAACAGGGAAACCTGTGGTAGCCTCGAATACTTCTGCTATTGGGAAGGGGTAACCTATTGAAGCTCCTTTCACTCCTCAAATGCACAAGGCCAATTCTTAATGGAGCTTTTCTTGAAGTAAAGCAACTATTCATAAGTGACCCTGCGGGAATTTACATTAAGATGCTCTGTCGAATATCAAACATCAATTTACAGTATGATCTTAATTTGTAGTGCATTTCTATCACTTCCATCACCAGGAACACCATTGGAGGTTCAAGCTGCTTGTACATTCTGAATGCAGCGTACTAGTATATTCCAAAGCTGATGTCGTAGCCACAGATGCTCGCTGGCTCCCACAGTGGTACAAACATGGATATAAATCTGTTTTTTTTGCATGCTTTGGCCCAATTAGTTTGATTTACCAGCACCTCTTGATATACTTCAAACAAGTGGTTCGGAGTCTTTCTTTTTACAGTTGTTCAACGTCAACTCACCCCCACCTCGGGTGCGCTCGCGTCTGCCATGTGGCGTGTAAGAATGTGTCTGGTTCCTGCAAGGAATGAACACAAAGCACCTGGAGAAAGTGCATGAAAGGAAAGTCACAGCTAGCCATTGACGTGCTCACGCAGTATTGCACGTACTGCCCGCGCAAGCAGTACGATGGGAGTTGTTGCTGTTCCACTTGAGTGGTCACTGAATGCTGAAACAACGTGATGTGCTTCCCTTACTATTTATGCCTTGATTCCAGAAACCCAAGAAAGAGACACAAATGCATGGAGATGAACAACAATACTTTAATTATTTTCAAAAAATATTGAATGAATAAATGATGACTGTTTCGTGGTTGACTATGGCCTATTAGTCAGGAAATATTGAAAGACAACTTATATGTAGTCTTCTGGTCTCTAGGCATCACATCAGTAATGTTATGAGACATGACGTTAGATAACATTACCTTTCACACCGCATGGAGACTGGCTGCTGAGCCAGCAGAGCCGAGCCGACATGCCATGGTTGCGATCGCGTGGGGGAAAAAAAAGGTTATCCTCTCATTTCGTGTGGAAGTGGTTCTTGGCTTCTTCGTCCTTCTTCCCCACTCCTTTTGAAACCCGTTCTTAAATTTAGAATAAGTTAATTGAAGAGGCTAACTAGTTAGCTTGGTAGCTTGCTACGCTAGCGGCGGCCACCTCTTATGTCCCTGCAGTGATACTGTGGCCTGCGCAATGTGATGTAAACAAAGAATAATAGGAGTGTAAAAGTGACTATAGGGGTGTTATTTCATGTCTACAGGTTTCTAATAATGTTAAAACCTGTATTTAGAAAGTCATAAACAGGTTTTCTATGCTTTAACTACGAAAATATTCAGTTTATTATTATTGAATCCTACTTTGCGGAAATTCACTTATCGTTGCCGAGTCTGGAACTAATTAACTGAGATAAACGAGGGACGACTGTGCTCAATTTTGTGAGTTTATAGTGGTGGCCTAAGGCCTTTGCAGGGTATTGTAGTACTCTACTTCAGCTGTGCAAAATTGCTGTCATGGCCGACCAAATTTTGGATTTGAGTACCAATTGCAAAGGCGCCAACCCGCCCGATTTTGCCTGGAAGGCTTCTGGAAAATCAGTACAACTTGACACATGACTGGCATCTTGTAGCTGAAATAAGATGCCAGATTGTTTGTTTTCTATGAAAACAAGCTGTTTTTTCGGCACAAAACACAACTCATCCACCCTAAGTTGGTAATAATTTACAAATACGTGATAATACAGGTAAAATGACAGGTGGAACTTCTACACCATGACTCCACTTCCATCTGTTTGTTGATCATTTTACATTATGATTCATTAGTGGTGGCTACATATGCATTTTATTCTTTCTAATGTGTTTAATAAGCTCTATGAGGCATATTGAAGAGAGAAGGGGGAGGATTCAAGAGCTGAATTTAATGATATCCGTCAATGATTTAATGCTAATGTTTAGGAGAACATCAAAAGCGGAGTAAAAAGCGGGAATCTACTGTAATTTGCAAAAACAGATTTCTTCAGGTGTGTGTTTTTTTTAAATAAAAAACTAATGTTGCATCGTGCATTGAAGGTATACATCAGTAAGGCCAGAGTTGGATTGAAAAAAAAACAATAACTGTTTTTGCAATGAACTCTTTGTGTATTTAAAAGCTCAAGTCAAAGGTATTTCTTCAATAAAGGGCTACAAGTCTCAACTGTACACCAGGGAAAACAGCTCCAAAGGTTTTTGTCCAAGTTGGCACTGAAGAAGAGGATTCTGCTGAATTTGTTCAGATAAATTACAGATCTGGCTCAGGTTGGCGTGTGGCACCAGGACAGGAAAAAGCAGTAATAGATTCACGGATGAAAGCTTGTGTTATATCAAGGTTCTTCGTCCCGTGTTTGTTTAATCGCTGCTCTTAAATGAACCGAACAGAAGGCTCGGTCGCTTAAAGAGCAATAATAAGCTACGATTGGCTTCCTCATCTGTTCGTTGACGGAATCCTCCATCTTCTTGTCATTGCGAGGAAGTGTTTTGTTCTAAAAGAAAGAAAAAAGCCAGCCTCGGGAGGAATGAGCTAAAATTGTCGGCGTCTGTAATTGTCAAGATTGATGTATAATGGGATGAGACTAATAATAGGATGCAGACAATGGCCACCATGGAGCCTTTATGCCTTCCTTTCCGCACTGTAGAACCCAAGTAAAGTCGCTGCCAAGCCTGCTGAGTGCCAAAGAGAGACTTTAATCTCCTGCTTTTATTGTGGAAACACAAAAGGTGAGACTGAAGATGAGGATAAACACCTGTATGCTCACTTGCTTCATTTCATGTTGTATAACTTGAGAATTTTAATATCCGCTTTCTGCACATTTTAGAGTAAAAAAGTGAGCAAGTCAAAGCCAACATTGCAGAAAGTCCATCCGAGTGTGCCCAAACGCATCGATCACCGTGACCAAGAATTAGCCTGCACCCCCGAGGAGCGGTGACTTTTCTAATTAGTGAGTTCACAGCAAATCCGCTCAGATCAGCTGCCTCGAGGACGGGCGATTAACACCGAGACCGCCACAAATCCTCCCCGAAAAATAAGAGAGAGATGGGACAGAGGGGGCGATTGAGCTGAGAAGGCCAGGCCTCATGTGAACCCAGAGGTGGGTCAAATTATTGAGGAAAAATGTCTTCTTACTAAGAGTGGCTTAGCATGAGGATGAGACATGATCATTTAGGACAGGGTTGTCCGAAGTGCAGCCCGGAGGCCATTTGTATCCCGCAGCAGATTCGTCACAGTCATAATTTTACAAAAATAACATGATTTTATGAGGAAAAATATTATTTTAGTAATATCATTTGGTAGATGAACTATTAAAGATTTTTTAAAGTCATAATATGAAAAACAAAAGAACGACTAAAGTTGTCATTTTAAAAAAAAATTTGTTTGGGTGGAAAAGTTCTAATAAAGTCATAGTATTACGGGAATAAAGTCATAATATTACTAGAAAATTTACAAAAAATGTTTAAGAAGTAAGATCAAATATTTGAGTAAACTACAGCAAAATGGGGAAAAAAAGAGCAAAGCCCGATGTTCATGCTAATAACACGTTTTCTCACCTGAGGTTTTTTTTTTAATATACATATAACTTTGTAGAATACCTACATGGCCTTTGCATCCTTTCATTTTTCAATATACATGGCCCCCACTGGAAACAGTTTGGACACCCCTGATTTAGTTGCAATTTTTTACAAAAAACGCACACTACGCCATATGCCCCAGATTTTATATGATTTGGTTTTCATTGATAAGTTTAGCTAACATTTTGAATAGATTTTTCTTGTTTTTTTCATGTTTGTCCTACACTGTATCGTCCTGCGGAATTGAGTGCCCAAACAAAGCACCCTATGCGTTGCTGACTCATTCTCCGTGCATTTTTTTCTAGAGTGCGATTGCTGAGCAACCCGTCATGGGGCCAAAGAAAGTTGCAAGTGACTGCAATTTGATAAATTTGATTTGAATTCAAGAAAAATTCCTCAAACTACTCAAAGTCCAGATCAACAATAATTTCCAACGCTTTTGTTTTCTGCATGTAAAACCATAATTATTCTCTACAATATGTATTTTTGTTAACATTTTAGAAAAATGTATTGGATTTACATTATTTCCTATGAAAAAACTTACCTGACTTTTTGTAAATTTCAGTTTTTTCAAACCTTTTGGAAGGAATTACTAACAAAAACTGAGGTTCCACTTTATTGCTTTATTATTGGTAGAAATAGGATATTTGTTTGAAATCAGGTCAAATGTGGTACATTCTCAAGTCATGTGGTTGCTCCGACTAGTAGGGAAGTTGGTGAATTGCAGTTTTATCCATCCATCCATCCAGGTTCTTCCGCTTATCCAGAGTCGGGTCACGGGGCCAGCAGCCTAAGATGAGAAGCTCAGACTTCTCTCTCCCCGTATGCTCCGCCCTTGCTCCTCCCTGAGGATCCTGAGGCATTCCCAGGCCAGTTGAGAGACATAGTCTTTCCAACTTGCCCTGGGTCTTCCCGGAGGTCTTCTACCGGTCGGGTGTGCTTTGAACATCTCCCCAGGGAGGCGTTCGGGAGGCATTCCTGACCAGATGCCCAAGCCACCTCATCTGGGTCCTCTCAATGCGGAGTAGTTGCGACTCTCCTCCTTGTTGCACCTGGATGATCGCCCAGCCACCCTACAGAGGAAACTCAAGTCATTTCATCCTCATTTCGGCCGCTTGTACCCGTGATCTTGTCCTTTCAGTCACTACCCAAAGCCAAACATGCCCAAAAAATGACCAAAGGTGAGCAGACGAACGTAGATTGCAGTTTTATCCATCCTTAACCCAACACTGGCACTAACTGCTACGGCTGTGGACAACCTCCTGGTGTATTTGTTTCCATAAGTGGGTATTAGTTGGATTTGAAGTGTCATGAGTGGTCAGCATCCAGCTTTTTATAGCTCTGCATGCACTTTGAAATGCTGGTATAGCTACTTGGATACTACATTGGCTACCATAAATACTGTATGTTCTACAAAATACTCTAACATTAGGGTGTTTAACCGTATCCAATACATGTCTTTCGATACATGCCTCAAATTTGAGCAAGATTGGTTGAAAAACATGGCAAACATCAAACAAAAGGTCTTTGCAGGGACACTTAGCAACTAATTGTCCATAAGTCATTGCCCATTGAGGAAACCTGTACTACATTTATACTATCATGCCTTCCAAAACATTTTGAGTACAACCCAGACATTAGAAATTTTACACGATTTTTCCATTCCGACCAGTCCAGGGTGTACCCCCGCCGAAGTCAGCTGGGATAGGCTCCAGCATACCCGCGACCCTAGTGAGGATAAGTGGCATGGAAGATGGATGGATGGGTGGCATTCCATTCCATTGTCTTCCGCTTATCCGGGTCTGGGTTGTGGAGGCAGCAGTCTCAGTAGGGAAATCCAGACTTCACGGTCCCCGATCACCTCTTCCAGTTCCACCGGGAGGACCCCAAGGCCTTCCCAGGCCAGCTGTGAGGCATAATCCCTCCAGCGTGTCCTTGCTCTGCCCCGGGGCCTTCTCCCGGCTGGACATGCCCGGAACATCTCACCAGGGAGGCGTCTGGGAGGCATTCGGACTAGATGCCCGAGCCAACTCAACCGGCTCCTCTCGATGTGATTTTTATGTTGCGAAATTAAAGTACAAGTATGAACACACTGAGGAGATAATATTGTCCTGTGAGTTTATTTGACAGCTTGCATGTCTGCACAGTCAATTATGCAAGCCTCTAGGCAGTCACATGGAGGGGGGGGTCAAAATGGGTCAGGGGAGTCCACATGGCTACATCAGAGTAACCAAGCTAATACTCGGATGCTGCTGAGACGTCCTTGGGGAGTCTTTGATTTATCTTCACCTATACGCAACATATGCCCCCCCTTCACAGCTTGCCAACGAATAAACCCTCAAGAATCACATACACACACACACACACACACACACACACACACACACACACATATCCAACACACACTCCTCCAGGGAGGAAAAGGATCTAACACTTTCGCTTACCCAAGAAGCACCTTATGGACAAATGTAATCTTGGATAAGCGCCCTCCCCCCCCCAACTGATAGAATCTCTACAGTACATGTTTGCTCCACCATACACGTCGGCCACATTCTCTCCTCCTACATTCCTACATCCCCTCCTTTTGCATCCTTCATCCCATCACCCTCCATCTGTCCCCCACCGTGGCCCACGCTGTAAATATCCATATTCCCACTCTCTCTCCCTTGTCGGAGTGCTTTGATAGCGTTGCTATTAAACGCCGCCGCGACCTCCTCGGCATGCTTAAGCAGGCAGGGATCCTTGTAAGGCTGGTGGAGGAGTAGCGCTTAATATTTTGCGCACGCAGCTGACTTAAGCCCCTTAAGTGCTTTGGCAACACTTATTCCACCGCGGCATCGACGGAGCCCATTAAAAGTTGGATTTGAATGCGAAGCAGAGGGAAGAAAGAAAGACGAAAGAGGGGACACAATTTGCCATTAAACCCCCTTTGCTATAAAACAAACACACCTAGCAGGGGGGATTTGCCCACATAGGGGGTTGACAGCACACACAAACACCAGTCGTGCCGCGACTTTTAATGCATTCCTCCCTCTTGTCGGTAATTACGAGCTTTGTGAAGTGCGTTGAGATGCTTTATTAGCGTCTGATAAGTACGTTTGACTTCATTGGAGTTGATTATGGGTGGGGGGGTAAATGCGTGAAGGCCGTCGTAAGCCAAAGAACAAATCAAGAGGTGCCACGGTAACAACAGAACTGTGTCGCCGTCGCCATTGCCGTTTTACAGGACAATGAAAGTCATCGCGCGCCAAGCGTGGCTCGAGTCCACTGTTGGCTGTGTGTTGCTGGCTTTATCACAGCCAATCGTTGTGGTGATTGCGCATGTGATGATACGGCGAGAACAAAGGAACTGCATTATGGATGATGTGATGCAAAATACCAACAGAAGATCAATGTACGTGACAAGATAGTTGCACTGTAAAGGGTTTTTCAAGGGATTGGCGTGCTAACCTTGCCAGTCGGGGGAACCTCACTCCATCCGCTTAAGAGCGCAATTCATTTAGTCTCAACAAGTTTGCTGTCAAAAAGCTGAGCTCCAGCCATGCCACGCCACAACTCCTTTGGGCAGCGATGCACCACTGTAATTGAAACAGGAGTTCAGAACATTCATGGAGAGATTCACCTCTGCCATTAACAACAATTCATCAGTTCCAGCAGTGCTTGTCAAATAGTGAGGTGCGTTTGGTCTCTACTTGGTTGGTCAGCAGACAGATAACCGGTTCTCAAAGACTCCAGCTGAGTTCCATATGAGAGCCTTTACTTCAAAAATGTCAATTATGACTTAAAGGATACAAATAATTTAAACATAAATGAAATGCATTAAAACAAATGCGCTAGCTCAATGCTAATTTATATTCCCTATACGCACTAAAAATTAGCATGATGATTTTGAACACCTCCACATATGACATACACATTTAAATGTACATATGTGCACTTAAACAGATGATGCATAATAAGTAAAACATACGTCAAGGAAAACATTTTCTCCGGGTCAACAAGAGACAGTTTGGCACATTGCACGTCTCAATGGCAGCAGCTACTTCCTGTGTTACTTCCGCCTTCTGTCCCCTTAGAGGGGCATGACAGGAAATAATGGAGAACCACTGAATTACAGTACAGCCACGGCTTCACTCTATTATGGTTTTTCAAAAATAAAGTCATAAGTAAATCATGCTGTTTTGTGGTTGAATATGCCCTATTATTGCTTATTTTTAAATGCGTATTTAAGTCAATGTTATCTATTTTTGGCCTAAATTAAGCATTTTCAAGCATAAAAATGGCTCAATGAACTGAAATACAAATATAAAGCATTCTGCAGACGCATTCAAAGACATTGTGATGTTCTACACTGGTCACTAGGTGTCAGTAATGTTACATTGATGAAACAATAGTCACCGCAGGAAGTACTGTCCAGAAATCGGAAGTACATAAGGAACAACAACAAGGAACTCTCTCAATGCTGTGTGTGAATCTATATTATGTCTGATTTATTTTATTTATGTCTTATTTTTCTCTTATAACATCTGCTATATTGGGTAATAGAAGTGTAAAGGTAACTATAGGGGTGTTACTTAGTGCTCTAATAATGTTAAAGCACGTATTTAGAAGGTAATAAAATGGTTTTCTATGCTCAAAGTACAAAAAAAATGTGATTTATATATAAGGAATCCTACTTTGCAGAAATTCACTTATCTGGTCTGGACCCAATTAACCGCTATAAACAAGGGCTTACTGGAATTGGTAATTGAAGAAAATTGTGTTGGATATAGTTTTGGTATGAGGTCCTCCTGCCAGCTGTCTGCCACGTACGTAGACCGCTGCCATAAAACCAAGCATTTTAACATAAAGAGGCAGTGTGACGCCTCTGCGGGCGCCTGCATGGATACATTAACGAGGAGGAGACAGTGAAAAGGCCAAACACTGCCCAATTTGCACCCCGCTTCGGTCAACAGTGGACAGTCGAGCACACATTCAGACACACGCAGCCACTGTTTGTGGACCTGAAAGACAAGCATTGTCACATCAGCACACACACACACACCACCAACCATTTATCCTTCACAAAATAGTATGCAAAATATGCAGATGCTGATCCCACACTGGAGTCAAGCATCAGGGGAGGGTGGTCGGGGTTATATAAACAAGTTGCAAGACAGATAACGGACAGATGGATGCGATTAGTCGCAACGCCACGTTGGAATTATCTTTGTGTTCATAAATTAACAGGAAAAGGAGTCAACCTGCGGCCGACACGTCTTATGGAGACTGCCAGGATCCACTCAGGGATCGGAAGGACGATTGGACAGCATTTTTGTTGAAGTCAAAGCTGTGGGGGGGTGAAGATCCGTGGTGAGCCACCCGGGTGTTTGCCAGTTTGAGGGCTGCTGGCTGTTAAAAGCCATTGTGTTTGCAGTGGCATGTAGAGCAGGAGGGTCGTGTTCGGTATACTAACTTTATCCCCCGATCATTGAAAAAGTACAGGGATCTCTCACTATTGTTGGCCTAAAAGAAAGCAGGTATTTAGGTGAGTGTGTAGAGCCTATGCTGGGTCCAAGCATGTCTAGTAGCTTGTGATTATCCCATTCAAAAGACGACAAAGCCTTGCCTCCATTGTCCGTTTTCTTTGACCTGCTCCACCTGTAAAACACTTTGACTCAGCTCTCAATCGAATTTTATTTAACCTCCGCTCTCTACAGATGAGTAGCGGCGAGATAGAGTCCCCGTGTCTCCGGAGATCTGGCCGTTTGGGCTTCCCGCTGACTGGCTCCTGCTGATATGTCGAGCCAGTGGTTAAAAGACGGTGCGCGCTCATTGTTGCCCTAGATTCATGAGTCCTCCGGGGGGTTGTTGCGATGCATTTTGCTGTGGTTCAAAAGTTTGCATGCAGCGGTGGAGATAAACTTGCCTTTCTCAGCCTCTTATGACTGGAAGTGATGTTTCCGGTGCGTAGAACTAGCTTAGCATATTGTGGTTTACAGTCGGGATGAGCTAATTGTGTTGATGGCATAGAATGCTGTGTTGCAGGTCTCCTCTTGTAGCTTGTGGTAGAAAATAGGTGGCCCAGCAGTACTGTTGTTTGCAACTAAGCGCCTGCATTGTTTCACGTTCTAAGTAGCACAAACTCAAGCTCATTTGCATGCGTGTTGTCGTCAAGGCGTCTCATTACTACCTCCTGGCAAGCGACTTTCCAAGCTAAAGTGCGTCGAACAACAACTCGTGTCTGCTTGAGACAAACCCCAGCAAGTGCACAAATTAGTTTGTGTGTAGACTTGTTAGTCAGCAACAGTGCAGGCCGGGTGTTACAGAGGATCCATTGATTGTAAAGTGCACATCAATACACAATGAGGCCCGTTCCGTGCGCTGTCTTCAGTCGCCATGGCCGCTGCCACCCTCCTGCGGCCATCCCACTGGCCCTGCGCAGCCTGGTCCTGGTGCCACTCCTTCTCGGATTCACCCGTAAGTTGCACAAATGTATCCCTATTAAAAGAGACACAGGGTATCGATTCCACAGAGAGTCATTATGTAGCAAACAGGTAGCGGAAACAGAGACATAATGTGTATACGTGTATGCATTCAATCCATATTACAGCCCAGTTTATACTATACGGAATGTGGACGGTTATATTTGCACTGGTGTTTTTGTTTGTGTGCAACGTTTTATATAACCTTCCTATATAAGTCCAGTCCAGTTTTTAAAAGGGTATAAATTATTTAATCACTATTCATTATCATTATGTGCTTTCACCATATTGTACTGAGCAGCCAGGACGTTTGTCACTGTGCCACCTCAAAAGTCACAAGTTCAATTTTTACAATATTCCTCTTCTACGGTGGCGTTTTGCTGAAAATTATTGTCCTATTAGCCATATTGTGCTGAGCAGCCAGGACAGACTTGAGTACAGTAATCCCTCGCCACTCGGTGCTTCGAATTTTGCGGCTTCGCCCTATCACGGTTTTTCACAAATATGTATCATGCTGTTTCGTGGTTGAATACTATCTACTAATAGTACATACGCTAAGTCCCCTACTAACGAACATCCGACGTGCGAACACTCGGAGATACGAACACAAGCCGACTGGTCTATTTTTTCATGTGTTTTGCCCTATAAGTCCATATTTATACTGTACATGCTTGACCAGCAGAGGGCACTGTGACACTGCTAATGGGACCAACAGATACAGGAAGACGAGGAAGAGGAGAGAGGAAGGCTAAGAGTTTTATGATACAACCCGGACAGAGCGTGTGATTAAAGTTTATGAAGAGTTAATAGGCCTGCTTAATTCTACACCACCCACACAACACTACCTCTTTTAGAAGAGTCTAACGACGATGACGACTTGTCCTTTTTTTCAATATCTCCTCCTCCTCCACCACAACGACGTATGCTCGACCACTCCTCTTCAAAGGTAAATAACATTTATCATTACGTATTATTATATCATTTTTATTATTGTTTTTTTTCTCATATTTACATACATACGCATATACTGTATATGTATACACATACATGTAGTACCTATATAATTGGTAATATTACCTTTTCCCCGACTTAAGAACAATTCGACTTAAGAACGGTCGTCTGGAACCAATTGTGTTCGTTAGTTGGGGACTTAGTGTATTTAAGCAAATTTTAATGTTTTTTTTTTTTGCCTACATGAAGCATGTTAGAGCATAAAAGTGGCTAACTGAACTAAAATGTATTCAAAGATGCTGCGATGATATGTAGTATTCTACACAGGTGTCAGGGATGTTACTGTAATGTTTGGTGAGACACACAAGCACCAGACTTGATCGCCAGAACAAAAGGCTTTTATTGCAGGTTTGAATATTCTCACAACAGGCACAATAATTCCTAATATAGGCTACTTTTGCGGACTTAACCCACACCAAGCTAAAACTCTGGAACACATTGACAGTAACACACAGGAGCATCTTGTTTATCTTTTAAATGGCTAATTTTCTCTTATTATGTCTACCATATAGGACAATACGATCGGAATGTTATTTAATGTCTAGAGGGCTCTAATAATGCTTACAACCGTATTTGGAAGGTGGCAAACAGGTTTTCTATGCTCTAACTATGAAAATGTAAGTTTATAAAGAATGAATCGTACTTTACAGAATTCACTTATCACAGACAGGTCTGGAAGAAATTAACCACAATTAGCGAGGGATTGCTGTATATCACTTTTGTTTCTATACTAACTCTATATTGCAAATCTATATTGCATTTCCTCTTCTATGGTTCTAAAAACATTTTTTCTCTTTATCATCACCAGTACCCTTTAATGGTGGCTTCACCAAAAGCCCAAAAAATAATAAGTACACATATGAGACTTCCGACTTTTCTGACGTTTTTGGTCAAAAGCAAGGTACTCCATGGTAAATCGTGTTCTTCTTCTTTGATTTATTTTAAATGTATTGTAATGCTGCTGCAGTGATGCGAAAAAAAGGGATTCTGGCAGGGCGGACCAAAGGGGGAGCTCATCGTGATGAAATATGTGTTTTATATGAAATGTTCAAGCTGCCAGTAATTAAGGTTCAACTGGGATTAAGAAAAGACACACTAATGAGAGGGGAGCCCTGATGCGGTGAACAGAGACCACAACCAGGCAGAAACTTTTGTCACGCTAATATGTTATCAGAGAGGAAGTAGGAAAATACGACAGTAGGTGAGAGACAGATGTAAAAAGAGATGCATGAGGAGAAGTTTTGACAAGCGTGTCGTACATGAAGTGAGCCGCTATTAGTACCTACTCCCACTACTTATACCATTAGGCGCTTAATGCAGGGAGATGCTCCTCGCTGGTAAACAAGCGCCGAGCTGTCGCGCACACGCTGTGTCTATGCGCAAAGACGACATGAGTCCAGTGAGTCCTGTGTTTTCTGCAACAGAGGGACATTGTTGTAATGTTGTAGGGGAGAAGGGGTGGATGTCAGGGGTTGGCAGTCAGTATTCAGTTGCTGCCAAACGTGTGTGTGTGTGTGTCAGCCCCTTTGAATGTGCACACAAAAGCAGAACAGTGCACTCAACTAAACCTTTTCATGTTGAACGTACATACAACTAAGTAAAGTACCAGTCGCTCTTGCAAATGCAAACACATTTGATGTACAGTAACGTAGCTAACACGGCTAGCCTGCAGGGTAAACTCACTCTGTTTGCTTTCCATCATCGTGTGGGGTTGCAATTGAGGGTGTTCTGAGCTCCTGTTTTCATACCAGAGACTAGACCGGACAACACCTCTGTAGACTTGTGCACCACTTCTGTTGGTATGCAATAATTGAGAGTTACATTTCTAATGTACAGTCGTCCCTCGCCACTTTGCGGTTCAAATTTTCCGGCTTCATTCTATCATGGTTTTTTAAAATCATGCTGTTTCATGGTTGAATATGGCCTATTAGTTAAAAAAAATACTCATATTTAAGCAAATTTTACAAATTTTTTTACCTAAATTAAACATTTTCAAGCATACAAATGGCTAAATTAACTAAAGTACAAATATTAAGATGGCCTGGTGGTTAGCATGTTGGCCTCACAGTCAGGAGATTGTAGGATCGTGTCTCCGTTGGAACATCTCTGTGTGGAGTTTGCATGTTCTCCCCGTGCATGCGCTTCCTCCCACGTTCCAGAAATATTGGAGAATTTAACTTGCCCATGGGTGTTAATGTTAATGTGAATGGTTGTTTCTGTATGTGCTCTGCGATTGGCTGGCGACCAGTACAGGGCGAACCACCCATCTCGCCTGAAGACAGCTGGGGTAGGCTCCAGCATAGTGAAGACAAATACAAGGCATTAGGAAGATTGTGATTTGTCATTAGGTGTCAGTAGATTAGATTAGATTAGATTGGTTTACTTGTAGGGGACAATGCAATTTCATAACATGCATGCTCACAAAAAGAGCCAGAATTAGCCAAGAGGGTATTTTTCATCTGTAGTCCACCGAGGTGAAACATAAAGCGCCAAACTTGATGGCTGGAAAAACAGGCTTTTATTGCAGGTTTGAATGATCTCACAACAGGCACAAAAATAATAACATAATCATAATAATAACACAAGGGCTACTGTTGCGGCCATAATCCACCTAAAACTCAACTCAGAACCCCCGACATCACTTCTTGTGCACACATCCGGAACACATTTATTGCAACACACACAAGCGCAACTTTACTGTATGTCTTAAATGGCTCATTTTCTGTGATTATATCTACTATATTGGGTAATATGAGTGTAAAGGTGATTATATGGCTCTTATTTCATGTCTAGCCCAGGGGTGTCAAACTCGTGCCATGGAGAGCCGAGACACTGCAGGTTTTCTTTCCAGCCAGTCACTAAAGGCAGGTGATTTTAATGATCAACACCTTCAATTTGAGGGAAGGAGATCATCAATTAAATCACCTGCTGAAGAAACTGGTTGGAGAGAAAACCTGCAGCGTCTCGGCCCTCCATGGCACGAGTTTGACACATGTGGTCTAGAGGGTTCTAATAATGTTAAAACTATTTACTTAGAAGGTCGTGAAAAGGTTTTCCATGCTCTAACTATGTAACTATTGCATTTATAAATAAGGGATCCTACTTCGCGGGAATTCATTTATCACGGTCGGGTTTGGAACCAGTTAAGCACGATAAACGAGGGATTACTGTATCTAACTTTTAAAGGTTGAAGAAAAACAAAACGATTCAACTTCCAACTCTCACATCTGTAGTTGACTGACAGATAGTTGGCAAAATTCCAGGCTTTATTTTAAGATGTGTAGCGAAGCCTGCTTTTTTACAAAGCCACTCGTGAAGCGCTCATAAACGGGTTATGGGGGCGCATATTGCTGTAAGTGTATACGTCGTGTGTTTGACTTTAAAAGAGGAATGGGGTTCAAGTCCAGTGCATTTGGCAGTGTTAAATCTCTCATGTGGTGTAATCGCCTCCCTAAATTTCCTTTAAGCTGCTGTCGGGATGTGTGCGGTGGCCATTGTTGCAGGCTTGTCGGCAGTGTGACAGAGCTAGGCTTTAACTGGATGCGGAGGAGTGGGTGATGGTAGGGATGCTTGAAGGTTGAAGAGGGGGTAATGGGATGGGTGCACGAGAGTGGAGGAAAGGCAGGATGTGGTGATTGAAATACTCTGCTGGGGCTGCAGAGATGCTAAAAAAAAGACACAAAGGTCAACATGGAAATGTATTTGGAGGAAAAGAAGGGCTAAATAAGGGTGGGAGGACTCGAAGGATGGAGGCTCAGTGGAGAGGAGAAAAACTATTGGCGCAAATTAAAGAAAATGTTTTTAATGAGAGGTCACGAGTGAACAGAAACAATTTGATGCCGATTCGCCTGATTAGCTTTGCCGTCCTCGTGGAGTTAGATGATGGAAAGTCTTTTGGTTGGAGATTAAGACAAGGGGGGAAAAAAGCAATCAAAACAAGCAGAGAGAAGGCTGAGCTACTGCCAATTAAAATAGGCCAGAGCAGACCAGAAGATGAAAGCGGGGCTAAAAGCAAGATATCCACTCCACTCATTTGTTCTGTCCTCTTGTCCCGCTCTCTGCTCTCCTCAGTCCTTGCTTCCGCTCTCCCGGCTCGCTGTGGAAGCGGTGTGATTATGCTGCAGACTTGAGCTGCAGAACAAATCACATTTAGCCTTATAGCGACAGGGAGAGTGTGGAGATGGTGCTCGGAATTATTCCCACTTGGTCCACCCTTCCAAAAAAAAGAGAGAGGAGGGAGATTTGCAAACGGGGGGGATGGAAAGTGCAACGTATGTTGGAAGTGAGGCTTTGTGGGAAATAAAATGGAAAGGTGCAACCATTTCGCCAATCCCAGGATAAGGCACATAGGAATGATGCTCCTCAGAAGAGTCGAGATATGGAAGATGTATCATGACAGCAGGACTGGAGAAGATAGGACATGTAGGATGGGATTAAGGTGTGGGCAGCAGGGATGGAGGTACAGTATCTCACAAAAGTACAGGTGTCACGTTTCAGTGAGCATTTTTATGGCAGTATATCTCCTCAAGGGACAATACTATCGACTTGAAACTTGAATATGCTTTAGAGTAGTCAGGATGCAGCTTGTATAGCAGAATAGATTTACTATTCACTGAAAATGATTCAACACAGTCACTGTTCTCTAAATAGCGGGTAACACATGTGAGCAGCAAGATAATTGTCTCTTGCCTACAGTCAAGCATGGTGGTGGTAGCGTTGTGATCAGGGGCTGCATGAGTGCCGCCAGAAGTGGGAGAGCTGTGAGCTTTTGAGTCAAAAATATGCATATTTAAACAAATCGTATATATATTAATTTTCAAGTATAAGACTGGTTAAATGAACTAATATACAAATATAAGACATTCAAAAGACACGTAGATATGTAGTATTCTACACTGGTCACTAGGTGTCAATAATGTCAATGTAATGTTCGGTGAGACACACAATCACCAAACTTGACCGCAGGCTTTTATTGCAGGTTTGAATTATCTCACAACAGGCACAATAATCTCCCATAGAAATCCCTAATAAAAACACTGCTGCGGCAGTAACATACCGCAAGCTTTAACTCAACTCTGAACTCCGACTTTTTCTGCTCGCCCGCAATTCAGGTCCCCCTAGGGAACACATTTATAGCAACACACACGAGCACAAGTCTTATTTATGTCTTAAATGGTTTATTTACTCTTATTATGTCTACTATATGTGGTAATATGAGAGTAATGGTGACTATAGGGGTGTTAGTTCATGTGTAGAGGTCTCTAACAGTAAAAAAAAAAACATATTTAGAAGGTTGGAAACTGGTTTTCTATGCTCTATGAGAATATTCCGTTCCACCGCTTTTCCATAATATTTCCTCATCATATTACGACTTTTTTAAGAATTACATATTTAAATCTTTAATATTTCAACTTTAGGCTCTTGTTTTTCTTGCCATTATGACTTTATTCTGCTTTTATTATGTCTTTATTCTTATTCTTGTAAAATTATTGCTCTTTTTTCCCATTCATGCTGTTGTTTTTGTAGTTTTCTTGTTTAATTGTATTTTTAGAATATGCCAAGGGCCAATAAAAAAACAGCTGTGGGGCACAAATGGCCCCTGGGCCGCACTTTGGACGCCCCTGTCATAGTGGCTTGAGGGAAACATTTTACTGTTAGATCTTTAAATGTCCATTGTGCATAACGGGGGACCTAAGTATGTTTCTCATTGGCAACTGCAATGCATTGCAGTGTCCACCATCTTTGTGGAGTGTCCAGAAATGTTCTTGAAAGCTTCAAAAGCAGCTGTTTGAGTGTCTCTTCCCTTAAAAGCATAGCAAAGAAGCGATTATGACACACTCCAGACTCTTGTAAGAAGTATTTCCAGAGGAGTAGAAGCTATTGTTGCTCCAGTAGAGGCAGCCAACTTTGTATTTTCACTTCCTGTGTGGCCAGGCGTCCCAGTACTTTTGCCTCTCTGCTGTCCTGAGGGTTTAAGTGGAGGAAGAGTGAATGAGTTTAGTGGCAGGGAGGTGAAATGAGGAGAGGACATCAATAGAATGCAAGTAATGAGAAAGAGCAAGATTTGTTAAGGATTATGTTTTATTTATAGAGAAAGATTTTTCTTCTCGTTTGCTCTGCATTTGATTGGCAGAGTGTTGCCAAGAGATAGAAAAGAGATGGAGTGATAATTTTAGACCGGAGATGTGGGCGGGGGGGGGGCTTAGAAGCTCAAAGTCAGCTGGATGATCCTCGCTACACCTAAACTGTCATTAACCTGGAGCAAGTGTTCATTTTTGCAGAAAATACATTCTCATGCACGGTGCAGAGGCTGGTGTGCATCACTGACTCGAGGGATGATGGGAAAATTGGACGTCTCGATGGGAGAAGATGGAGTAGTTGCCAGCAGGTGGCCGCTCCCTCCAAAGGGGAGAGGGTGGAAGGAATGAGGCGATGTTATTGTTTAAATTAAAAGCAGTAATAACGCAAAGGGTTGTGCATTGTCGTCCCCTCCTGCATCGATTCTCTTGTAAATCCTCCGCCCGCCCATAAAGGAAACACGAGCTCCTGGCCTGCCTCCAATGGAAAGATAATGAGACATAATGAATAGGGAGGCGGCGGCGGTGGCCCTCACTCTTTCAAGGATGCACACGGGGGCTCGTTTGGGGGCACACTGACACAGCACATCTCTTACGTTGACGCACTCAAGGATGGAGCGAGATGGTCACTCAGCAAGCTAAGCCACGAGGCGGCTTGGAGAATTTAGCGTGATTGAGCGGTTCAGCTGGCTGCCTCCCAAATCCGCACCCCACACCTCCACATCTTCCCCTCGTACCTCAATCATCCCACTCTGTCCTCCACATCGGAACCCAACAATACGCCATTCGAGACTTGGGGTATAATATTGTCGCCAGAGTTCCCTTCCTGAGGCAAGCCTGCCATTTAGCCTAGACATCTCCAATGGCTGGGTGCTGGGGAATCGAACCGGCGTTGTCTGCACTCAAGGCAGCAGTGTGTACCATCACAGACTATGCATATAATATTGTCCAAAATTGATTAACCTTGTCTTGAAGCAACTGAGACAAAATGGAGTGCACTACTTGGAGCAAACAGCAGAGGCGCTGTTGCTTCAGTCAGTAGATAGTGACCAGAAGAAGAGCATAGAAAGGTTGCAAGATGTTGCGCATCCTTGATTTTTATTTAAAGTAAATTTGAACAAATGACGTCAGATGCCGTCTATAAATATAGACATACCTAGTATAAAATATTTGCTGTAGTACTTTATACTGTTATTATCTGGTGAAGTCACAGCTAGGAAATACAGTATGTGTCTGTGTGGTGTTCAAATGCACTGTTCCTCGTCTGAAGTTTCCAACTTCCTAGTTTTCTTGAATGCAACATTACCAACTGTCACAGCCGTTGTTTACTACCGCTACAAATGATACCATAAAATAAAATAAATATAATTTAAAAAAAGGGCCATTTTCAGCCTGCAGCTGGCTTTTTGTTGGCCCTCGGCATATTGTAAAAATAAAATTAACTAGTTATTAATTAGGTGTATTATTATATATGACACTAATTTGCTTTGTCACTTATAACTTCAATACACAAAATGTCCCCCCTGCATCCTTCAATTTTTCTGTATGAGTATGTATGAGCTCAAACTAATTTATTAATATTGAATCCTACTTCATGGAAATTCACTTTTTGCAATCGTGTCTGGAACCAATTAACCACAATGATCAAGGGACTAATGTATCTCCAAATTCCGTAAGTGAGAGACTTCCTTATTGTTGTTTTTTGCATTAAATGATTAAACCATTAAACACCCACACACCCCACTACCCCTCAAAAAAGTCTAACAAATTTGGAGATACTGTTCATGCTTTTCATGGTTAGATTCAAGATTCAAGAGAGTTTTATTGTCATGTGCATAGTACAACAGCAGTTATACCATGCAATGAAAATCTTATTCTGTTCATTCTCCCAAGAAAAGAAATTAGCAACAATATATAATAGTTTTTTGTGTATTGCATTGTATGATAATCAAAACGGTTAAAGGGATAGTTCGGATTTTTAGACATAAAGTTGTATGACATCCCCATCAGCATTGTAGCCCATTAACAGCGACTTACCCCCCCCCCCCCACCCCACCCCACCCCACCCCACCCCACCCTATTGCTGAATAGATAAAGGTTGCATTTTTTTTGGACTTTCCACTGTTTTTTTTTTTTAGTTATCAGGGTTCTGATAGTAGAGCAGAACCTGTATTATTTTTTATTTTTTTACATTTGCATTAATTTTGCATTGACTAATGTTGCAGGAATACAGAATTCAATACGCGGGTGATTAAACTTTAAACTTGAAAGCATCGTTTAGCCTTGGAGCAAAGCTATACCAAAGCTATAGTTGCGTACATGTTGAAAAATGATAGCCTGCGTCGGCTATGTATTACTGTAGGAAATAAAGCCTCCTTGTTTTATTCAAGGCAACAAGGAAAGTGAAGCAAATGAGAAAAGACGCAGTGAAATACTGCCCCCGCTTGGCTGGATCGAAAAGTTATTGCCTTTTTACCCCCCAGCACTACTCTTCTCGCTGATGGTGCCCGGGCTTGATATTGATAGTGCTTCACGTTCCATTGTTTTTCCTGCTAGCGAGGTGTTTTATGAGGGCCGTACATTTCATTGGAGGTCAGATTAATAGCAGGCGTCGCACAGGTTCCTTTCCTCCATCCTTCCTCCATCCTTCCTTCATCGTCTTCCTCTGAGTGAGCGAATGATCAGGAGCTTGTGACATTTGATTTTTGAATGGCCGCCTGTAAAGTGCCGTGCCAGCTGCTTTTGCAGACGCCAAAGTGCGTCATCGCACTTATATTTCATAGCACCCTCCTCCCAGCGACCGCCGCCAGCTGCATTATTGTACCCCAGCTCTCACTTCCTAGCTTCCTGTTAGCGTTTGCCGTCCGATCTTCCACCTGTGTCAACGCAGTTGGGTTTTGTCGCTTCCAACTTTTTGTTTGTCACTGCTGCTAATTTTTTTCAAAGCAGTGACAGCTGTTGGGCTATGCTTTTTTATATATATATAAGTGGATCACAGGATGGCACTCTTTACAGTCGTTGCATTATTTTATATTTACCTCAACGTTGGGGCCAAGAGGCGGGGGGCCCAGCGGGCACATAGCCGATGAGATCCACACAGGAGGACACTTTATGGGCGAGGCAGCGCAGCTGTTGTCGCTTATACTTTTTGAAATATACTCGGCCGTATACTCTATCTCTGAATGCCTCACCTTTTTGTCCTCTTTTAGGCAGACTGTCCGTCACTTCAAATATGTGCAGTGTGGGGAAATGGGAGATCACGTCGCGGGGAGGGCTTTCCGCCAGCCTGGACAAGCACGGACACATTCAGTGAAAAATGTATTGAAAAACTGCGGTCCATAAGGGTGAATTGTCCTGTGCAGGGCAGACAGATTATCATGTACCATACCATCCATTGTATATACAGTATATCCAGAACTGAATAGCTACTTCAATCAGATCACATTTTTCTTTCTTTTCCGTTGCTGTCCCACTTGAAGTCCGTCTATCTCGGTCGTGACAAGTCGACTGATGAACAGAACAGAGACGCTCTCTTGAACTTGTCAGGCTGCAGGGTGCCGTTTAAAAACAGTGGCAGCCCCAACTTTGGTTGCTGGGGCGATGAGTAATAACAGCCATTAAGAAAATAATTGCGACGGCGATGGCAGGTCGTGACAGCTCCCGATATGAATCACAATATTGATGCAGAGAATAGTCTCAGTAATGACTACAATTAGTGGCAATTGTCAAGATTCGGTTCTTTGTTCCCGCGTGTCTTTATCTTTCTTGGAGTTCAATATCTGCTATGTCTCTCTCTGTTTGCCTGTTATGATGAAGATTTTGCTTAGTTTCATAAAAAAAAAATCATTAAAAAGATTAAAATCAAGAAAAAGACAAAGTTGGATGAAGGGATCGGGAGTTTAATAGCAAAAATACTTGCTATTATATACTCGTACTTCCTATTATATAAGTATACTGTATAAACATATACTGTAACCATTTGTCTGAAACATGATGGGGGAAAAAATTAACATACAAATTCATATTTTGTATGATTTTTTTCTAAAACTATTTTTTTCCCTTTTTGTCCAAAATAGCGAACAAAAAAATGCATTTCAAATAAGGTACACATGATATCTGGTGGGATTTATTTTTGGTCTTTTTTTTCTCCCTTTCATCTGAAACCTGAAAAAAATTTTAATAGTGAGTCAAAACAAATTGAAGATGCAAATATTTTTAATACAAAATTATGAAAGGATATTTCAAATAAAAACATTGAAACAAATATGTTGTGTACTCATCATTTGATATACATTAAAATATAAATTTGGTCACGCTCCAATTAGATATTTTTTGTTTTCCTTTTTCTACCAAATTATAAATTTTTTGCCTTTGATGCTAAACATTCAAGAATGATAATCAGTATGTTGAAAAATAACACGAATGAATCAAATGCAATCAAGATCTACAGTAATATAGACATATTATTGATATATATGCCATAAATAAGGGATGTATGAATAATATCTGTGCTAGTTGTAATGTTATAAAGCATACATAAATCACACATTATTACATATTGTTTGAAAAAAATGTTTCAATTTTTCAGAAATTGAAGATACTGTACACATTTTTTTAATCTGAAAAAATCAAATGTTTTTTCCAATAACAATATTAAAACAAAACTGTTGCCTGTACATATGCATTCATAAATTCACAATACACAGAAATACAATTACAAATATATTTAGCATCCTGTATCGTGCCACCATTGACTTTCATAAAGCCGTATTTAGCATATGGAACCTTTTCAATGCCACGCATAAGTAATTGCAGTTTGCATCATTTGAAGTCAAACTGCAGTGCTGGGCGTCCTTTATGCCGCGGGGGGCTGGCGTGCAACATGGTGGGCACTCTGATCAAACCTTCATTAATTGGTGTCCTCATTGCTCGACTGGTGACATCAAAGAGACACCCTGCTGCGTCTCATTCTAAATATGTTTGGACTTTCGGGTCAGACAGGTTTATTTGGAAGATGGCAGATCGGTGTGTGGGGTGTGTGCAAGCTTTTCTTTTTTTCTTTGTGCGGCTCAACCCTTGACGTCCCAGCTTGTACTACTGGGACGTTTATCTTTGTGTGGATATTCGGGTTAAGACTGCAAGCTCCAGTCGTCCCTCGCCACCCTGTGGTTCCAATTTCACGGCTTCACTCTATTATGTTTTTTTTTTAAATATATTAATTAATAAATCATGGGGTTTTGTGGTTGAATAGGACCTATTAGTAAAAAAAAACTATGCATATTGAAGAAAATTGTACTTATTTTTTGCCTATATTCAGCATTTTCAAGCATTAAAAAGGCTCAATGAACTAAAATCCAAGGCATTCAAAGACGCTGTGAATATGCAGTATTCTACGGTAGGTGTCAGTCATGTTACTGTAATGTTTGGTGAGACACACAAGCACCAGACTTGATCACCGGAACAGCAGGCTTTTATTGCAGGTTTGAATGATCTCACAACAGACACAATAATCCCTAGTAAAAACACAGGCTGGCTACCGTTGCTGCAGTAACCCACGCCATCTCTGAAACCCTTGACGCCACTTCCTGTCCGCCCGCCACTCGGCTCCCCTAGGGATCACATTTATAGCGACACACTCCACCACAAGTCTTATTTATGTCTTAAATGGCTTATTTTCTCTTATTATTTCTACTATATTGGAGAATATGATTGTAAAGGTCTGTTAGTCTTCTAGAGATAAACTAACAATGTTAAAAATTTTATTTAGAAGGTTGGAAACAGCTTTCTATTCTCTAACTACAAACATATTCTATTTATAAAGAAGGAATCTTAAATTGCGGGAAGTCTGGAACCAATTTACCGCAATAAACGAAGGATTACTGTAATGGCAATTTTTGTAAATGCTTTGGAATAAAACTGGAAAACACCAAAGCAGTGTCTTTTTGGATTTAATCTTGCGCAAGATGAGACCGAAACAAGAGTACATGAATGAATTCTCTCTCATGACAAACTTGGTTGTTTACTGTCCCACACCATGCTATGTCTTTAACATATCCATCCCATGACCCTCTTCCAAGCTCAGCACAAAGAACGCTGTGTTCTGAACGTAAAGACAATCTATTAGGCGTACAAGGTCGTGTTCAGAATAATTTTCCATTACACAGGTCGTCTCTTTACTTATGCTAAATTCACTTCAATTAAGATAACGGAGAGTAATTAAATAGGCTGCCTAGCAACAGCGAAGGTTGTCCTTTTGTTTAACTAAGTAATTAGTTGTGTGTGCACTTTGAGATGCAAAATATAAAAGGCATTTGTGTTTGTGTATGTGAAAAGATGAACGGCAGTAATTATAATGGTTCTTCAATGGTTATTATAATTGGTGCTTTGTCTGTCACATTGTATGATGAATAGTAGGCTACAAGTGTTTTATTCTGGAAGTTTCCCTTAACTTTTTCTCTTCTTTGCTCTCTCTCAGCTTATTGTCAGGCGGTCCAGGCGGAGAATGTCACAGTCTTGGAAGGGGGCACAGCCCAGATCTCCTGCCGCCTGCAGAACTACGACGGATCTATTGTGGTCATCCAGAACCCTCGCCGGCAGACTCTTTTCTTCAATGGCACGCGGGGTGCGTATTTGCCACGCCAGACTCATCAGCTGACATGAAAACACACATATACAAATGCTGAAGGCTCCTTATTATTACTTATTATTAGGGATGTCAGATAATATCGGCCCACCGATATTAAGGCCGGATATTGCCATAAAAATGTAATATCGGTTTATATCAGTATCCGGTTTTTCCCTATAATGAAAACAGATAATAAAAAAATGCTGTATATAGGCAAATGGGCTCCCGTACTTGCCGTCATCGAGGCCTCCAGTCGCGCCAATACGCGCAAATACTGTGTTATCCCTCGCGGTCGGGACTGGGTTTGATATGTTGAAACCACGGCCGTGGGTGTGCCACAGATAACACTGGCGTTAGCTAACTCGTTAGCTTGTAACGGCGCCGGCACGATCTCGTTGTCTCTGTTGTCAGTCAACATTTTTACCCACATTGAGGGTCACCAAACGTGGAGATGCAATTCACAACGAGACAGGAGCCGAGGTAGGTGGCCCCAATCACTTTACCCTCCACTCAACTCAACAACAAGCAACAATTCTTTTGCAATAGCTAAGTGGCTACAATAACCTCATGACCCGCAAACGGAAGTACACTTGATAGATAGATAGATAGATAGATAGATAGATAGATAGAAGTATCCAAGTATAGATAGATACTTGGATGACATGATATGTGATGTTAAACATATCGGTATTGGAATCGGAAATTGAGAGTTGGACAATATCGGCATATCGGTTATCGGCAAAAAATCCAATATCGGACATCACTGCTATTATTATATTAAAGTGTGAAGGCACTGGGTAGTACTTCTTTTAGATTTTTTTTAGCAGGATTACACTAAAACTACATAACTAATTTCCATTCCAATTTCCACAGTCAATTAATGGCCTTTTTTACTAATATTAGTTGTATTAATTTTAAAAGGCTGATTTTTTATTTAATTTTTAAAATGTTTTTAATTTTTAAAAAGTAGGTGTAGCTGACTTTGCAATGGCTAACGTCTTCTTCTTCAGGCTGCAAATATACTGCTCAAAAAAATTAAAGCAACACTTCAAAAACACATCAGATCTAAACTGGGGGAAAAATGATCTTGAATATCTTTCCTGATAATAAGTGGGTGATGTGTTAGTAACAAAATGATACCACATAATTTTATAGAAATTAAAATGATCACCCTATAGAGGGGGGAAATCAAAGACACCCCAAAAATGAAAGTGAAAAAATTATGCAGCACACTGGTCCATTTTGCCAAAATGTCATTGTAGCAACTCAAAATGATTCTCAGTAATTTGTGTGGCCCCCACGTGCTTGTACGCATGCCTGACAACGTCGGGGCATGCTCCTAATGAGACTACGGATGGTGTCCTGGGGGATCTCCTCCCAGATCTGGACCAGGGCATCACTGCGGTACCTGGACGGATGGAGGAGATTCCAGGAGACAGGTAGTTACTCCAGGAGAGCTGTGTTGTTACAGTCCAGTCGTTTTATGTCATCCTGAACCAGGAAGCAGCTTTTTCACAAAAAATGCTAAACAACCACAAATGACATCGCTGTGGGATTTACTTTCTTTCTTTTGGAGGAATTTATTTTCTCTTTTCAACGACCCCTGTCCCGTCATACTCCATGAACCAAGAACTAGCCTGCTAACTTTCAAACGGATAAACAAACACAAACATCACTCTTAAGATTTATTCACTTTTGTTTTGACAAATTAATTGTCTCTTTTTCCTATTTCAGTCACTCTAGAACTCTTTCCCCTGCTCTAGAATGTAATAAAAAAATGGTACACTCCTGTCGTTTTACGTCATCCTCCTTGAAGCAGGAAGTACAGTTGTCTCTTGTTTATAGCGGTTAATTGGTTTCAGACACAGCTGCGATAAATGAATTTCCGCAATATAGGATTCCTTCATTATAATGGAATGTTTTTGTAGTTAAAGCATAGAAAAGCTGTTTATGACATCGTAAATAAGTTTTTTTTTAACATTATTAGAGCCCTTTAGACATGAAATAACACCTTTCACCTTTCCTTTATTTATTGTTTAGAACACATTACACAACTCTTATGCTGCGGGGACTTGAGATGGCCGCTAGCTAGCAAGTTAGCCCGTTGGCCTCAAATGTATTTCTTCTAAAGCCAAAAACTTACCACTTCCACACGGAACTGGAGGAGAACTTTTTTCACTCTATCATGTTGGACATGCCATGGCTGCCTTCATGACCTCATGCGGTGTAAAAGTAATGTAATGTAAGGTAATGTCTCAATGTTTTCTATCATTATTGCCACCTAGTGAACAGAATACTACTTATCACTTGTATTTCAATATGTAGAAGACCATAGTCTACCACAAAACAGCGATAATTCATTCATTCATTCATTAATCATAATTAATAATATCGCAGATAATTGAACCGTGATATTGAGATGGACGAAGGTTGCCTTTTCACAAAAAAAAGAGAAAACAACCAACAGTAACTTTGCTGTAGGATTTACTTTTGTTCTTTTGGCGGATTTTTCATCTCTTTTCGATGTTTGTGTCGTAATCAAATCGGTCCCCCCTCACCCTCTGTCCCGTCATCCTCCGTGAACCAGGAAGTAGCCTGCTAACTTACAAACAGATAAACAACTACGATTCATTCACTTTTGTTTATGACAAATTGTCTCTTTTTCTCGTTTGAGTCACGCTACAACCCTTTTCCCGGACCCAAAAGTGGTGCAGCCCTGTTGAAGTAGCCTGCTAACTAACGAACAGATAAACAACCACAAATAACAGCACTCTACAATTTATTCCTTTTTGCTATTCTATTTGAAAATGTCCTCACTGTGGCATTCATGCGTTTTCCTCATTAAAAAGATAACCAAAGAGTGAATTGATTCGGTTTTATTTTCTGCCCAAGCTAAACTACGTGGCTGCTGTGTGCACAAAGCACTGGTAACCCTCCATCATGATGATGATGAGTTTAGGACACAGCAGCAGCTCTTCACTAGAGCATGACCTTGCTGTTGTGGCAAAGTGGCATGAGACCAGTGTTGGATTCAGTGTAGAGCGCTGGGTTAGGTAAACACCACCTTTCCACCTTAATCACCTCTTCTCAGCGCCGCAAATGTTAAACTCCCTGAGTGGTGTGCCTGGGGAGAAAATGACTGACACCACAAGGCAAAAAAAGGCAAACTCAAGGCCTAGAGAGCTGGCACAGTGCTGCAATAATGATGATATTAAATGTCATTTGTAATATTGCAATCATTACATTGACTGCATTGTAATAACCATTTCTGTGTTTATGTGTTGGCTTGAGGCTAATTCTCAGAGAACAGTTTTTTGCACTGCACTTACTTACCAGTTAGTGACAATTGTTTAGAAATGAGATGTGATTTACTATGGGAAAGATGCATAACCAGTAAACTGCATGAATAATTCCATAATCCAACATATTCCTGGGGCTTTCTCATTTAGGTAAAACCCAATTTTTTTTGCAATGAATTGCACGTTAGTAGGCGATACATAACACCACTACATTATTACATGTTAAATACAAAGTTGCAGGAAAAATGATGGTGGCAATGCTTGCAGTCCACCACCATACTGTAGGATGGTTCTGATTGTAGAGGGGTCGTCGCCCCAACCTAAAGGTTGCTAGTTCCATCCTCGGTCCTCCTCGGTGACTATGGTGAAATATCTTTGGGCAAGACACTGAACCCCCAGTTGCTGATGATGCTATATCATCAGTAGGTAAATGTGGTAACAGCATCAAAGTGCTTGGAATAGATGAAGATAGAAAAGGTGTACAAGTGAAAGTCCATTCCATTTACCTCGCAATGCAAAGTTTAGTTTAATTGAAAATAGGGCTGGGCGATATATCGATATTTTTAAAATATCAATATTTACTTTAAGCACGATATATCAAAACCAACCATATCGTTGATATCAATATAGACTGGATTTGCGCTGTATCTCCCTCATCCCTGCACGGAGGAGGGGGCAGGGGCGGAGCAGAAGCCCGGCGGCCCCAGTCGAAGCGACAGCATCTGCGGTAGAAGAATTAGCCAGCAAGGAATAAGCGGTAGCTCAGTAATGTGGAGGTACTTCGAATTCAGGGCATAAAAAAATATTTTTCACCACCTTGAAACTTGGCACAAACTCACATACGAGTAATGTGTGAAGCCGAGCGCCGTCTGCCGCGGTCCTGTTGCGTTCCTCATGAAAGGAAAAGCAAAGTGGTGTGTTATTATAAAGAGGTGTCCTATCGCTTTACTAAGATCTGGTCCCTGTTACAACAATGGAAAAAACGGCTTTATAAAAAAACAGGGTGAAAACAATGGACGCGCAATGTCCAGCAAGCTTCGCAGTCACACCTATTTAGCACAACACGCTCTGCCGCAAATGTACAAGGAAGTTAGACAGACAGTTGCTAAGCCTGATGCACTTGACAGGTTGGTGGTCCTGGCAGAAAATAAGGACATGCTTGTGTCTTCTCAAAATGTTTACCTAAAAAATACTACTGTTCAATTGAAAGTATTTTTGAGTTGCTGACATTTTAAAATTTCCTGTTAAACCAGGCACTCCTTCATATTTTGTTCTTTTGTTATTAGCTTAGGATTTGAGCATAGCTAAAGGTTTATTATATTGGATTTTTCTATATTTATTTCAAAAAAAGAATGGTCTACTTTATTCTAGAGGCTGCATTATTTTCCATTAGATTAACATTGTGTTTTATTGTGCTGCATTATGTTGTGTTGCGGTACCTTGAGTTATGTTCCGTTGCACTGCATTGCCTTATGTTGCATTACGCTGCGTTACATTATGTTACGATATGTTAACGTTGTGTCACGTTGTGTCTCGTTATGTAGCATCACGTTATGTTGCGTTACGTTATGGTTACTGTGAGTTACATTTCGCCTGATGCCTTTAACAACCATTTAAAGGTACTGCCTATCAGGTAGTCTGTCTCATTCTCATTTAGCCAGCTTCAATGAGACTTTGGAACAGTTACATATCCATCCTCTCTCTCTCCTTCAAGTGTTTGTCGGTTGTTCCAATAAGTAGTTAGATGTTCTCATCAGTAATGTGGCGGTTAAGTGAATTAATGGTGAAGACTCTTTGCACAAGAACATGAATGCCAGACGCTAAAACCCCCCTGATGAAGAGCGCTTAAATGGACATTCAACTCCCGGTAATCTCAAATGATTACACTTGCTGCATGTGCGGTTTCGACTATTTAGCGTTTTGCAATCTAGTTCATGTTCTGTAACGCCTTATGCTTCAGTCAATCATGGAGAAGCGGAGTTGATTGGGCTGTTTCGGGGGGGAACGAAGGTAAGTTGAGGGAATGGATAACGTGTTGGTGGAAAAAGTTCCCAAGGTTAGAGTTTAAACACAAGTACATACGAGCCTCATAGGGAAAATTCCCCGGTCACGTCAGCGACATCTGTCTCTTTTTGCGTAGTTGAATCCATCACTTGCCATAGGGCTCTTCCATTCGTCCATCTGCCGCATCACCCGGAGGGCCTCTGAGTGTGTTTAACTAGCCAAATAACAGTAGTAAATTACACTTTCTCTTTTTACAAGCAAGCCACCGACCAGTGGCCGAAGTTTTTTATGAGAAAGGAGGGCAAATAATGGTCACAGAGTGGTGGAAGTGACCAAATGGACTCGATTCAGCATGCAAATGAGGCCTGACTATGAAGACTAAACTTGAAGAGTACAATATTGTTATATAGGTATATTTTATGGACAATAGGTTGCTTCGGAGGATAAGTTGCATCAGTCAAAAAATGTGTCATGATAGAAAATGAGTCGCACAGGACTATAAATTACATTTATTTAGAAATTTATTTCACATTTTTCAAGACCAAGATCAGACATTTAATCTGGAAAGGCAAGTTATTCAACTACACAATAGCACACACAACAGGCTGAATAGGTGTCTGGTATGTTGACGTAACACACTAACAGTTTTTCAGCTACACAATAGCATGAAGAACATACCTTGGAGGCTGAATAGACTAAATTAAGATAACAAACCAGCCAGTCCATCAAGCAAGTTACCGGTAAGCAACTTCACCAAGCTCCCGATCTCATCCACATCACTGTATCGATTGAATTCTTCATCCTTGGTGTCACTTCGGAACAACTCTGCCGGCATTTTGCTTGTGTTCAGTCTTTCTCAATTCTCTTTAAATGAAGCGAATGCACTTGGCCTCCCCATTTGAGTGGGACATTCCTGGAACCCCTCGACAGGATTGTCTTCTGACAATTAAAATATAAAAAGTGCATCCCTGGACTATACTGTGCTGTGAAAATCAGTTTCTCCTAGCTTTCTGTCCCCATCTGTATTATTTCCTCCCTTGGCCTGCCACATTACATAGTTTTTTTTTTTTAGTTTATTTTACTCGTCAGCTCTTCTTTCTCTACACACACAAAAACCAATATCTATTGCGCGGGTGTTGTGACGAATGAGGCTGCGAGAGATGGCCTGGTGGCGGTGCATCAGGGGATGTTTTTCCCGCGGGTGGCGAAAGGCGAAAAAAAGCAAAGAGAGAAGGGCAGGGAAATAAAGACGTCGATATCAAGTCATTCCTGAAGGTATTTGCGAGAATCCATACACATCGAGCCAGCGGTACATTGTTAGTAGGCTTTTTGTTAGCAGCCTTTCACCGACGTTTCAACTCTTTCTTGGCTAACAAAGGGCAAATTGTTGCATATTTGCCACATCTAATCCTCTTTTGTCGCTGCCTCTTCTTTTGAGCCATATTGGCTGTTGGCTGCATTTGTGCTGCATTCGATGACAATATAACCTGCCTCCAACTTTGTGAAAAGGTGTTTACTTTCCAAAAAAAAGTTGCCAAATCCAAAAAGTCATTTACGAAAAAACAATAGAAAACGCTAATTGTGCTAAAGGAAGAGAATGGATGGGAATGTTTCCTGCGAGTTTATATCACTGTTATCACTTCACGACCAGAAGCATCTTTAGACTTTACAAACTCCTCGCTCCAACTTTTTGCATCAATATAAAGCTGCGCATCCTGCGGCACGATCGCTTTCAGGGTGGGAAATCATCTGAGGCACATACACACACACACACACACACACACACTCACTCTTGGACATATATATATATTATCATAGTTTTTAGGGATGTCAAAAATAGCTATCGGCGGCACAGTGTAGCTCCCCACAGAGTCACACAGAGTCTGACGCTCTTATATGACTGTATTCTTACCTGAACACATCCACAGCAGTGCAATTCCAACACCATATACAGTATGTATCTCCAACTCCACACAAGAACGCCTCCAGTCCATTCGTCATTGCAATGACGCTTCCTCATTGTCGCAGGACAGACCGCGAGATGCATTCGAGATGCAATCCAAAACTCACAACAGTGTCTTCATAACGCGTGTATGTGTGGTCTAAATAAACAGAAATGCAAAGAAAAACAATAAGTAGATATTCTTATCACTCACATTGTAACTCTTAATGAAGAAGTGCAATTAAGGATGCTCGGAAATCCCAGAAAATTCACTCATATTTGTTAGCTGGCGACTCTAAATTGTCCGTAGATATGAATGTGAGTGTGAATGCTTGTTTGTCTTGTGCCCTGTGATTGACTGGTGACCAGTCCAGGAGGTACCCCGCCTCTTGCCGAAGACAGCTGGGATAGGCTCCAGCATACCCCCACAACCCTGGGAGGATAAGTGGCATAGAAGATGGATGGATATTTCTTAGCTGCTCGACTATTGTTTCATGACCGCTTCATTTATCATCATTATGTAGTTAGTTAAGGTTAGTAAGGTTTGCACGTGTAAAAATTTTCTTCCAGGGGTTTGTTTGCACTAAAAACAATATTAGCAATATTAATAAAGTAATTTAAGAGAAAAAAATCCTGAATTACACTTAATCTGTTTATTTTCAATAAAAAAATTAAATAAGAATACTGTACCACTGGAGAGACATAAACATTTATTATATTTATGATATTATAAAATTAATAAATTAGATCGCTCTAATGTACGAACCCTGTGTAAGCCTGTTCTTTTTCTTTAAATTTTCTAACCAAGCTTTCCAAGCTTTAAATCCGTCAACAGACTCACTCGTTGTAAGCGCTTTCAGTGTTTGATCCTCACGCAGCAGCCCTGCCTTGTCTCTCCCGCTAGAGCCCGCTAGCTCTCGCTAGCTAGCGCTAGCTGTTAATCCACATCAGCAACAACTTATGATCACCTTCTATGGTTTGTGGTCTCTGTTTTGTTAACACACTCCTTTCGCAACATTAGCTCACTTGATTACGTTGTTATTCTTCAGGACGGTACTTACTGTTGATGAGGTCTGCCAGTATATCCTGGCGAAATCGGACGTTAACTGAGGTACCCCTGTACTCATTTATTCAGCAAATTTTTACTCTTTTCCCTTTACCCTCCAGCCCTAAAAGACGACCGCTTCCAAATGGTTCTCTTTACGCCGCGGCTGGTGCGCATCACTTTGACCAACGTGAGCGTGTCCGACGAGGGCGGTTACTTCTGCCAGCTCTACACTGATGACACGCACCACCAGGTGGCCACGCTGGCCGTCTTGGTGCCCCCTGAGACACCCACCGTGGAGGTGAAGCAGGACGCCGTGGAGGGAGGAGAGGTGGAGCTCAGCTGCGTGTCGCCGCGCAGTAAGCCGGCCACGACGCTTCGATGGATGAGAAACGGCCGGGAGATTCCTGGTAGGTCTTCAAACTTTGTATCATAGCAAAACTTCTATTCATTTTTAATGATCTATTTTAGGAAAGTGGAGATCAAAGAGCATAGTGATGCATGTTCCCTACTACAGACCACAATTGTGAGCGCCATTTTTGAATTTTAAAAGTTTGCCACTGAATCAGAGCTGGAACCCTATTGATTTTTAATGATGTACTTGATGTAGCTGACGTCAAATTTGTGTGTTTCTTGTCACTTCAACAACTTCAACCAATCTTCATTTGTTTGCGTGGGCTTGAGTTTTTGGCAAGATTCCCGTTGATTTTGAACAATACATTTTCATCGTCAAGCCAAAGTTAAAGGGACATTTTCCTTGTCACCGCACCACTCATTACTAACATCACTCAACTTTCAATGTTTATAAAGGCTACTGCTTGGTATTACAGCAAGGTTCCTATTGATTTTGAACGATACATTTGGGCTGTTAAGCTTAAGTCAAAGGTCAAACGGCGGCTCCTCGCACCCCGCCACTAATCCCCAACTTCAGACTTTACAATAAGATATTTCCTTAAGGTCAGTACAAGAGCCGTATTGATTTTGAGCAATAGATTTTGGTTAGTACCGTACATGTAGAATAGAGCACCTGTTGGTTTTGAGTAACAGCTTTTCTCAAAGCTTAAATTGGTAGTGGAGGTTTCTTACCTGGTTTCAACCAATTTGAAACAAAATGAGCAGGATTTTATTCAGCATTAGATCAAGAACCCTATTGATTGTGATCAGTGTATCGTAGTTAGCGATATCAAAAGTCAAATTGGTCTATTGAGTACTTGTTACCTAACTACTCATCATTAGATTCAGCCAGTTTTCAAACTTTAAAAGGCTGTTGGATCAAGAACACTATTATATACATATTGTTTTTTATCCATATATCGCAGTTAGTGGATGCAAATGTCAAATTTGCCAATTGCTGTTTGATCAAGGACTTTTAATCTATACATGGTATTCAGTATGAGATGACCTAACGAACATATATGGATTTTAAAAATCAACTGAATGAAGTTAGTGATGAGTAGGTTTTAGGCTAGATCAAGAACCCTACTGATTTTTGATCAATATATTGTAGTTAGTGATATCAAAAGTCAAATTTGTCAATCGATTCCTTGTTACCTAACTACTCATCATTAACTTCAGCCAGTCTTCAAACTGGCAAACAAGAACCCTATTGCTTTTTCAAAATCCATAAAGCTCTGGACGCTTTCAAATTTTGTCCTTTCTTCATTTATGCATCTTTTATTTGACTCTCCTTCCTTGATGTGTCCCTCTCTCCCACACACAAACACTGTGTTGATTTGTCATCTGCAAAACAAGCATTTCTGCCATTTATAATTGCCATGAAATATAAATGCACATCCCATCCTCATCTTTCTCTGTCTCATCTGTCCACAACCTCTCCACTGCAGCCACCTGCTGCTGCCTTGAAAAAACTCATCCGTCAGTCACTTCCACTTCTGGAGCTTTCTTCCTGCTTGTTCCTCAAAATCTCCCAAGTCTCAGCAGGGGGACAGTCAGGCTGCTAACTTGTCTCCAGGCGTCCTTTGGCTGTTTTCTGTACTTCCCGTCATCTCATCTGCTCTTTTTCCCCCAGGTGTGGTATCCCAGCAGGACAACGGGAAGACCTTCAGCGTAACCAGCACCATCCAGCTCCCTGTTGAAAGGAAAGACAATGGGGCGGCGTTGAGCTGCGAGGCACTCCACCCAACGCTGGGCAACCAGAAGAGGATTCGACACTATCGCCTGGATGTGTACTGTGAGTCTCTCCATGAACTTAGGACGCACTCAGACTATGCAATTTGTACCATACTTTGTGTAATCTAAATCGTACCTGTCAATGGTTATTAATGATAACCACCACCTTACATAGTAGAAAGAAAACAGCATAACTTGAAATAATCCACAGGAGTCAAAGCCCACCCATTATGCACATGCACATGCAACCAATCTGGACATTTTGTAGAACCAAAACCATCGTTTCTTCCACCAGTTATTAATGATTAATTAATGCTTTCCCGGCGGTTATTATTGATAGCCGCCTTCTTGTGCATTAGAAATAAACAGAATGACTCAAAATATTCAACGTTGGGAGACCTCAATATCTTCCACAGTCAAAGTCCACCGGCAGTGCTTTTGCTCATGCATAAGCACAAAGGTATATGTGTCGTATGATTAAGGCAAGTGTCTTGCCACCAGCTATTCTTGATAACCACCACCTTATATAATAGAAACAAAGAAAATGACTCAAAGTAATCCACAAAGTCAAAGTCCACCAGCTGTGCTTTTGCTGAGGCATGAGCAGAAAGTAGATGTGTCTCATAATTAATGTGAGTATCTTCCCAAAAGTTATTAACAATAGCCGCCTCCTTACACAAAAGAAATAAAGAGAATGACTCGAAATATTCCACATAGTCAAAGCCCATTATGGTTTTGTGCATGAGTACAAAATAGATGTCGTATATTTAATGCAAGTGTCTTCCCATAAGTTATTCATGATAACTGCCAACTTGCATGATAAAAGTAAACAAAAGGACTCTAAATAAGCCACAAATTAGGAAAGTTGCAGTAATGCCCTGTTGTATCATAAAGTGATAGCAAAAGTAAGTGTAGTGAGTGCAGTGTAGTGTGAGTGCAGGGCAGCAAGCGGACAGGGTAGGCCCAAACCGCAATATAATAGAACTGTCCCTTCTTTAGCGAGGGCTTTGCAGTATAAACATACGCTTACGCAAACATTCTCTGCCCATCCTCAAACCGGTCATTTGCATAATGTTTTTCTGCCTGAATGATTTAAAAACATAGATTATTCAATTTGTATTGCTTCTCTTTCTACAGCATTATAGTGTTTTAGCGCCGGCAGTAATTTGTGTCAAAGCCAGAGCCTCGTTTTTCATTTTAACATCAGAGCTCATTTATACACCATGCAGCATTTTAGTAGTGATATTCAGCACCGCCCAGCGTGCGAGTCGCTGTTATTAAAAGGAAATGTGTACAAATCTTGTCATGCAGGCTAGTCAGGGCCGCCTGGTCCTGCGGTTCTGCAGAAAGCTGCATAAGATTAGTGTTGGGCAACGATGCCCTGATTCTTTTTGATGAGACCTCAATTGATAATTCTCAAAATAAAACTCAAAATAATCACTGAAACTGTCATTATATACCAAGAGGAATGCTGTATGTATTTTCACAAGTAGTTTAATGCTCTTTCTAAACGTCAGACTGCAAAACGTAACATCTCTCTTCAGAAAGGAAGAAATGCGTTCATTAAAATCCATGAGATGCTCCACAAGGCCTTTTTATGCATTCCAGCTATTTCATCTGTGCTGTTTGACATTTATTTTGGATGACAATTGAAGTGCCATTTATTTCATTGTGACTTTTAATATGTTTAGCTTGTAAGAAAAATAGAAACCTGTTTTAAAACCTGAAACTTAAAGAAAGTAAAGTATAAGGTAGTTGATGTGTCATTGTCATTTATTGTGTATATAAAAATGATAATGCAATGCCTGTCATCTTTTTCATAAGGCACAAAAACTGCATCTCTGTTGTGTTCTTTAAAAGATCTACAAATCCATTTTGACTGACTGAATGGCTGACAACTTGCACAACAGAAATAAACAGAACAACTCAAAATAATCCACAGTCAAAGCCATGAGCACAAAATAGATAATAAGATGATAATTGATGCAAGTGTCTTCTCACCAGCTATTCATGATAACAGCCACCTTCCACAATAGAAGTAAACTAAACGACTCAAAATAATCTACAAAGCCAAAGCCTACCCAGTGTGCCTTTGTTCATGCAAGAGCACAAAGTAGATAATAGAGATAATTTTTGAAAGTGTCTTCTCACCAGTTATTAATAATAATCACCACCATGCACAATAAAAATAAACAGAACACCTCAAAATAGTCCACAAAGTCAAACCCCACCCACTGCGCTTCTGTTCACGCATGAGCGTAAAGTAGACAATAGTTTATGCAAGTATCTCCCCACCTGTTATTAATGATAACTGCCACCTTGCACAAAAGAAATAAACTAAATAACTCAAAATAAACCACAAAGTCAAAGAATACCCTAGTGCAGACATACTGTATAGGTGTAGGTATAGGTAGTTATAGGTGCAGTTTTGATATTTAATTTTGCTTGGCTCCAGTTACCCTTTTAAAACCAGTAAGACAATCAAAGCAGAGTCAAAGATTTAAGTTTTAAGATTTTAATTAGTGTGTGTTTTTTTTTTATTTATATGCTTTTATCAATGCATTGTTTGTGCTCAATGCAGACAATAAGCGAAATGTCTCTATTGTGCAGTTTTGATATTGAATTTTACTTGACTTTTGTTACATTTTGAAAACCAGAAACACTAAGAAGAAGACTAGAAGATTCACAGTGCTTAAGTTGATGAAGATGTATTTTATACAATTTTAGTAATGCAGTGTGGTCAGTGCTGACATTTAGGTGTCTAATATTATGGTTATATTTGTTCTCTGCAATTTTGCTATTTAATTAGGCTTTTGTTGTCAGTTTCTTAATAATGTGATCTGAAGTGCACATGGCACACCTTTTTCGAGGGCCATTTTTGAATAATAATAACATTTTCTTGTTTGAACTTTTATCGTGGCAAAATAAAAAATGTATAGGCTGGAGGTTTTTAATGTGTGGCACAGTGAGTCTCACCTCAGAGAACACAATCCTCCCAGGACTCCCCAAAAATTTATTTTGTGGAGTTTTCTGCTCACCCCAGACTCACTGTAGGAACCAAATTATTCTCTTCTTATGCTTGTCTTCTTTTATTTTTTCTCAAGCTGTTGCACCTACCCTGAAGTCAAGCAAAAAAAAACACCTCACACTTTGAAAACCCTTGTATAAATTATTTTCTGTGGGTTTTTTTTTAGATCTTTTACAGTTTGATAGTATTTGTGCTCAGGCTGTTGCCTTGGAAACACATGTCCAAGACACCACAAGAAGCCGCTTCCTTGCTGTCCCTTGTCACTTGTTTTGTTTGTTTTATTCTCATTTCTCATAAATTTTTCTTCTTTCTCGTCGGAAACAGTTGCACCAACCGTGAGGATTGTCCCTCCCCCTGGCATTTTGCGAGAGGGTGACTCACTGAGCCTGACCTGCTCCGTCACCGCCAATCCTCTGTAAGTCCCAGTGTTTGTGTCGTGTTGCAAACGTTCCAGTTATTATTATTATTATTGTATGAGCTGATCCCCAGGTTCACATGAACTCATTGTGGAAGGTCACATTTAAAGCTTCACTTTATGAACACAGTATGCAACACACTTACAGTATATACAAGTATAGGCCGTTCAAAAGAATGGCTGGTTGCCGTATTTTCTGGACTATAGGTCACTCTGTATTATAAGTTGGATCCGTCAAAAATGTGTCATGAAGAGGACAAAAGCATATGTCGCACTGGACTATAAATCACATTTTCTCGTTTTTTTTTTTTTTTATCAAACTATCAGTATCATGGCACATGTCCATCCATCCATCCATTTTCTATGCTGCTTATCCTAATTAGGGTCGCCGGATGGCACATGTCATCCAGGTTATTGTATTCTCAGCTGAAATTGTAAATTGGTGGGGGGGGTTCTTCGGGTACTCCAGCTGTTTTCCACATTCCAAAAATATGCATTCTAGGTTAATTGGAGACTCTAAATGCTCCATAGGTGTGAATATGACTGTGAGTGGTTGTTTGTTTATCCGTACCCTGCGATTGGCTGGCGACCAGTCCAGGGTGTTGCCAAAAGACAGCTGAGATAGGCTCCAGCATACCCTTGACCCTAATAAGGACAAGTGGCATAGAAAATGGATGGATGGAATTTGATTTTTTTTTTATTACATGAATACAATAAAAACATACCTGTTGTCGAAATGTTCTTAAAGAAGGCACTTTTAATAGGTGACATGATGCCTGGACGCATCCCAGTGTGTAGAAACCTATCAAACAGGCGTATTTTGACACCAAAACTTAATTTTTGTATTCACAAGTGAATTAAAATAGACTGATAATAATTTGTGTGTATATATAGTCAGTGGCTGGCACAGCAGCTATAATCTCCAAGCCAGACATAATTAGTGTCCTAATTAAACAACACTGCTGTCAGTAATACCACATTTCTCAAGGTATTCTAAAGTATTCCGTACTAAAAATGCAGTACGTTTTTTTAAATTTTTTAGCAGTAACTAGTTTTTATCAAGGAAATAATCACTAGTCGCAGTTAGAAGATACTATTTTTATCAGAATAATGCAATACACATCCCACCAAAATATACTCCATTGGTGGTTATGATTGGATTGAATATTGATTATAATTTCATTTGGCTTGTGTTGATTGCCATGCCTCCATTATTTGACAATGAGATTACTATTTTTCATTTTTGTGGCTAAATAAAAAAATAACACAAATAATGCACACAATACATAAATGCCCCTGGCTATATATTAGAGCATTTATGGTAACGCTGAGCAGTAATGTTTGCATTGACGCTAGCAATTAATCACAAATGAGGTGTCCTGGCTGGTCCACCGATCAGATGTAGGTGGTTGTAATGAATTAGAAATATTCTAAAATGTTTCTAAATTGTGTTTTCATTCAAAAGTTTTTTTTTATAAATTGTAGTAAGTTATTATTTATTTGTTTATTTATTTTTTTAGCTTTACTTTTATTTACTATTTTATTATCAAAAGAAACTCAACTTCCGAGTAGCATAGTGGACATCAATTGGAGGAATATGTTAATTTAAAATATTAACTACAATTATTATGATTATAAGATTGGTGGGGCTGAGTAGCTGCTGAACTTTAAACCCTGTCATTATCCTCACATAAAATTCCCTCTTTCTATAGCGGACTGATTAATTAATAGCTGAATACTGTTAAATCTTCTTTTTATGTTTTGTACTGTAATATCTCACGAATTGCATTCCTTGTGTGAACCTTACGTCCGAGAACATATAATAGACATAATGAAATCATTGCATGCAGCTACGAATGCACAATGTATCTCAATTATCACACGTTAACGTTCAACATCAATATAGAAATGTACTCACAATGTTTATACATTATGTGCTTTGGAATTGTGAGATCTTGTTAGAAGAATATTGGATAAAAACACTCTGATCCTGACTTTATTACCTTTAAAAAAAGAACTCAAGGGGCTGCACATGAATAATAAGTCTACAGCAGGATATATTATGAAAATTCATGTATATGGGGAAACAATAGAGTGATATTTGAAACAAAGCTGATTTCCTGTCACGTAAATCTCCAAAAGCCTCCCCTGGATGACTCCTCTGTCTCTGGGCTGCAGGACCACTTTGGTGTCCTTGCAAAACTCCATGAACGTGTTTGATAACTTTGGTCAAATCCACATTGAAGACTGGCTGAGAAGCATATTGACTAGCTCTACAAAAGCTTTGTAACACTTGGTCAGGGACACTCATTGAGAGTGTGTCAGATTGTCCAGCTGACCTCCTCCGGACCCCTTTCACACACACACACCCTTGCCGTCGATCACTGTCATGCGTCAATGATCAATTAGGAAGAGAGGAATAAGAGGAGGACCATGATGTCATTTTGCTTGACTGGCTTCTTTTAGTGAAGTGTGTGCATGTGTTTGTGTTCACCTTCACATCCCACCTACACTCAAATAATTTGGACACCCCAATCCATATAAACACACACACACACACATATATATATAGTAATCCCTCGTTTATCATGGGTAATTGCTTCTTGACCCGACCATGACGGGATTCCTTATTTATAAATTGAATATTTTCATAGTTAGAAAACCTGTTTACGGCCTTCTAAATATGTTTTTTAACATTATTATAGCCCTCTTGACAAGAAATATCACCCCTACAGTCACCTTTACACTCCTTTTATCCAATATAGTAGACACAATAAGAAAAAAATAGGCCATTTAAGACTTAAATAAGACTCACGCTCGTGGGTGTTGCTGTAAAAGTGTTCCCGTGCTAGGAGAGCTGAGTGGGAGGATGACAGGAAGTGCCATCGGGGGTTCAGAGTTGAGTTTTAGCATGGCGTGGGTTAACAATAGCTTGTGCTAGCTATTATTGTGTCTGTTGTGAGACAATCCAAACCTGCAATAAAAGCCCTTTGTTCTGGCGATCAAGTCTGGTGCTTGTGTGTCTCACCAAACATAACAGTAACATTACTGACACCTAGTGACCAGTGTAGAATACTACATATCATCACATCTTTGAATGTGTCTTCTGAATGAATGCCTTACATTTGTATTTTAGTTTATTTAGCCATTTTTATGCTTGAAAATGCTAAATTTAGGCGAGGAATACGTACAATTAAATATGCTTACTTTTTACCAATAATATGCCATATTCAACCACGAAACAGCATGATATAATCATCAATATCATTTTGAAAAACAGTGAGAGAGTGAAGCTGCCAAATTCGAAGGGCAAAGTGGCAAATTGTTTTTTTTGGGTTTATTGGTACCAGACCGGGCCGCACGGTGGTCTAGTGGTTAGCACGTTGGCCAATACAGGAACAGCTTGGAGATCGGGAAGACCTGGGTTCGATTCTCCCCTGGGCATTTCTGTGTGGAGTTTGCATGTTCTCCCCGTGTGCGTGTCCGGGCACTCCGGCTTCCTCCCACGTTCCCAAAAACATGCATGTTAGGTTAATTGGAGACTCTAAATTGTCCATAGGTATGAATGTGAGTGTGAATGGTTGTTTGTCTATATGTGCCCTGCGATTGGCTGGCGACCAGTCCAGGGTGTACCCTGCCTGTTGCCCGAAGTCAGCTGGGATAGGCTCCAGCATGCCCCCGCGACCCTAATGAGGAAGAAGCGGTATAGAAAATGGATGGATGGTACCAGACCCAACCACGAATTTCCGCCAAGTACAATTCAATATTAATAAAATTGAATATTTTTGTAGTTAGAGCATTGAAAAGTTGTTTATGAAAAACAGTTTTTTAGCATTAGCACAACACGTAATTATAATGATAATAATGCATTTTATTTGTAAGCACATTTCAAGGAACATAAACACAGATAAAAGTGACGCACAGATAAAATAAAAAAACATAAAAATGAAAAAGTTGCATGGTAAACTATAGAGTAAGATGTCCTGAATAAATGGATTTTGAGTCTGGATTTGAAAAAGAAAGAGAGTCTTTAATACGGATATCCGGTGGGAGTGACTTCCAAAGTTTGAGAGCAGAGCGGCTGGAAGCTCTGCAACGCATGGCCCTGAGGCTAGCAGGCGGGACGGTGAGGTTAATGGAGGAGAAGGATCTGAGGGAGCGAGAGGAGGTGGCAATGTTGAGGAGATCAGAGAGGAAGGGGGAGTGCGCTTGTGGATGGCCTTGAAAGTATACAGAAGGATTTTGAATTCTATTCGAGATTTGACGGGGAGCCAGTGGTGGTGCTGCAGGACGGGGTTGATGTGATGAAATGAAGGGGTTCTGGTGATGATGCAGGCGGCTGAATTCTGGGCCATTTGAAGCTTATGGAGGGATTTGTGAGGGAGGCCGATGAGGAGAGAGTTGCAATAATCAATACAGGAGGTGACCAGGCTGTGAACAACAATAGAATTACTATGGGGGCTGGGGGAGGGGCGCAGGCAATTGATGTTGTGGAGATGGAAATATGCAGACAGGGTAATGGTACTGATATGGGATTGGAATGATAGCAACCTATCGAGGATGACAACCAGACTCTTAACCTGAGGGGAGGGTGAGACTGTGGTGCTGCTCCAGATATCACCCACTGTAACCTGAAGGTGTTTAGTCAAATTACCACGAAATGTGGTACACACCCTTAGGAGACTGACAAGTATATGTGTGTAATATTTGAGAAAGATTGGTTGAAAAACATGGCCGCCATCAAGCAAAACATCTTTGCAAGGGCACTTAGCAGCTAATTGTCCATAAGTCATTGACCATTTGTCTAATGATTATACAACTTTTGAGGATGTCTGTATTGTATGTATACTAGCATGCATTCTAAAGCATTATGAACACAACCCAGAGGGGACACCAAGGATGAACTCCATCCAGCATGTTAGCCTCTATGTATGCATGCAAGAGTGTTTGTCTGTTTGTGCACAAAGTTTAATTAAACTTTGCAAGGGATTGAAACTTAGATGAGTCAGAAGAGGAAATCTGTGCAGACTAACACAAGCCATGACACACAGCCAGACACAGCTTTGTTCGGCAGGGTGTTGCTGTAATCCTCACACCTCCTCTGTGTGTTTGTCAGTGTCCTCCTGCGCGAGTCAATGTGTGAATGTCGTCTCTACCCATGTCTGCCAGTGTGTGTTTACCTGTTTGTGTGTGTCAGTGTCTGTGGATATTCCAAGCAAGAATCTGACAGGCTTTGTTTTGGGGGAAAATAGGTGTGTTTTGTGTTCTTCCCATTCAGTTCCTGTTGTTATACAGAAGTGACAATTCTGACAAACAGTTTGTCTTAGTGTCTCTTCCACTCTTACATGATGGCATCACTTGTGGCGCTGGTGAATGGTAGACACCTTGCACTCCTCCACCTTCCTTCCTTCCTTCCTTCCTCTTGAGGATGCCTCACAGATAGGTGCTCAATTGGGTTCAGGTCTGGAGGACTCCATCACCTTCACCTTCAGCTTCCTCAGCAAGGCACATGTCTTCTTGGTGTATTTGGGCTCCTTATTTGGGCTCCCAGTTAGCCCAGTGGACTTTGCATTTTTCTTCAACTAACCGCAGCTCCCCAATGCCAGCAGCACTCGTGCAGCCCCTCATAGGGTAACTTTACCCACCTGTAATGGATGCCAACTCATGCGGCTGTGTAAAAGTACGATGGTAAACCTCATTCCCTGACACCTTAAGAGTTGCAGTGGATATCGAGTCGACAGCCTGGACTTTTTGCTCAATGGCTAGTGCTTGCAACTTTCATTCTGCACACCCTCGTTCGAGCCAAGGCAGAATGTGGGTTTGGATCGATCAGGTGGGTTACCATCTATTGCCAAAGCCTTGTGTCCAACAAGCAGTGCTCTTAGATTTAGTTCCTTTAGGAAATACAAGCCTGATCCCGGTAAAAAGTGGCTTAACTTATCCTTCAGCTGCCATACCACTGCACTTGGTATCCGAACACAAAAGCGTCCAAAATTGGCACCTGGATCTGTTATGCATCAACTGGTCAGTTGGACACACAAACAGTTGTGTGGAATCAAGGTTTAACTGCTCCGACTCCTCTTCCCCTCAGGCCCAGGAACATCCAGTGGTCCAAGATCAATGACACCTTACCCGAGCGGGCCGAGATATCCGGACCCACCTTCCAGATTTCCCGCCTGAGCCAATCGCACAACGGCACGTACTTGTGTCAGGCACAGAACAACTATGGACGAGCCGCCGATCACTACACTCTGCTGGTCTATGGTGAGTTGCCCCCCGCCATCTTGTTGTTTACCTCCAGCTTGCAGTAATGGGCTACCTGGTCCAGACTAATTTTCTGTCCAATTCCTTCCTTTATTTTTCTTGTTGATGAAATTGTATTGATCCCATCTTCCCACTGTTGCATTGTGGCGATTCTCTGAACAGGACAACAGACTTATTAAATCCTGACGCTCGTCTTCTCTGTCTTTCAGTTTTATTGGCTTTTCTTGATTTGTTCCACAGCGGGATCTTTCTGCTTAACAATACATACCAAAACAATTACTACTGTGCACAGCTATTATCTCCATCAGCATCAGTCATGTTTATTTTGTAACTTCTGTATAAGCTACACACCACACATCATCCAAGTGTTTAAAGTTCTATTAGACAGTGATTCAATTATTTTTGTGAAGACTTAGAAAATGGCAGCAATAGCAATAAAATGCCGCTAGGTGTCAGTATCACTCTGCAAACACCTTTCTCTTCCCTCTCCATTACGTGTCTTCAAATGCTGACTAGTTTTGCTTTAATTTGGTTCTATTATACAGTGGTTACACTTGTATGCTCAGCCACAGTACGGCAAGTGTAACACGCATGAGGTTCACACCAACAGCTAGTGGCGCAACCAACGTTTTAAAGTGCACACAGAGGTAGATGAAGCTGCTGGATGTAGACAGCTCATACATCAAGAGCCATCACGTGGATTTAATTTTTAAAAACACTAAATCAGAAGTTTACCGACAGCCACAGCTGTTAATGTCCATGTTTTTGACCCGGCAGTTGTTTGACCACACACACGGACTTTCACATTTTTTCCAATAAGAAATAACGTAAATCCAATTCATCCGTTCCAGAAAGCCAAAAAACGTAATCTTCAATAAACGTAACGTTGAGTGTTCATTTATCACTTTCATTTGTCATTTATATTCATTTAGAATGTTTTATGCATGTAAAACTATTACTGTAAAATTATAAAAACAGGTTTTATGTTAGCATTTTTGCAAGTCAACGTAGTTGACATCCGGTTCTGGTTGTCATTTTGTTTGCTAGCTAATATGATGCTAACAAGGAGGGATGTTTTGTGATGAAAAAAATACATGAAGAACACAGTTTGTCATGCAGTGTATAAACAACACAACAAGACGTGTCCCATATTGTGCGCTAACCAGAGAATTCACGCAAGCCGATGCAAAATTGCCAGGGCGGATGCTAATCAAGGTTCCACTGTATTTTCTGTGGTTAACTTTGTTGACTTGACTTTAAATGTTAAAATGTTATTAAAAACATTGCCTTTAGCATTTATAAAGGTTTTAAGCCTGGAACTGATTAATTCAATGTACATTATTTATTTTTTCTAAATTCAAAGAAATGGGAACCAGCATCCCATAACGACTTGTGTTCAAGCTCAGTTATTCCACAGTACTTATACGCATTCATTTCATAACAGAAACACAACTCTGTATTAAATATAAAATAAGAGCATTTTGGAAAGACACACAGGAAGCCAAGACAAGACTGAGTGCAAAAAAGTGTGAACGTCAGATGGTTGCAACTCTGAATTTTACATGATGACAATAAAACATCTGTTGACTTTAAAATGCAAGCAAACCAGCTCAGAGAGGTTGGGGGAGCTGGCGTTTTTATTTTCCGCAGCTCAGGATTCACAAGTTTTCAGAGATTCAGTGAAGAATTTGGTGACTGTGAATTCTTCATGAGGATTGACCTGAATAGACGGCACGCAGCGCCTCAAAGGGGATGATGATGATGTTGATGCGTGCAACATTGCCTGCCAACCTGCATTAGCTGACTTGAGAAGTGAGAGAAGGAGGCGGTGGTCTTCGCCTGAGATTGAGGCACTTTTTTTGTGGGAGTGGGGCAAAAAAGTGGAAACAAGTGACTAAGATGTCTTGGGCTTCTTGAGGAAGAAACACATTGGTGCATTTGTGACTTGTAACAGATGGTGCTCTTTTGCCGCTTTCCAACATGTTTTTATTTTATATTTCATGTTTCAGCTATGAAATTAGTGGAACATCCGAGCTTGAACACATTACGTTCAGGGACACTAACTCTGATTTCCTCTAAACATTTTGCCCTATAGTATATAATGGAGATTGAATTCATCAGTTCCAGGGTCAAAATGTTGCTACTTCAAAGTCTTTATTAACTCTGAAGACAATGCTTTAGACTTCCACTTTATAATAACTACTGTTTCTGGAGTATTTTCCTGCATTTCTTCCTTCTAGTATGACATTTTGTTTGACAGTTATGATTGGCCTGTATGAATTCTGCCTAGCAACAAGGCAGGCATGTCAACATGTCAACACAGATCAGACAGGAACTGTTGTACTTTACCCTGACATCCAGCCGAGATATGCGCCATTTTTGTTGTCACATGAAAAAAACTGCTGCCACTCAAGAATGTTTGTCCCTTTTTTCATTGCCCTACCTCCTGCTGGCTGCCTGTGTCACTGCAGCCTGCAGCATCACCTGACACAGAGATTAGCCAATTGGATGTATTGAAGGCTGTAAAACATCTTCAAGGGTGGGCGCCCCCTCACCTACCCATCATGCTCTTACACTTGCGCGCTCACATGTACAGACAGAATCAGCACATACTTGCACACTCGCCATCAAACGCCACACATAATGGAGGCCTTCCACAGGCGTCAAGGGTGGCAACAGTGACAAGATGAAAGGTGCCACCTCAACCCATTCCCTCCCCATTGCTTTGGTTCTCGTGGAGAAGGTTTGACATGTTGAGCTTTGATGTACGCTGCTGCCTTTCCCTGGCTTCCTCTGCCACTATTATTACATATACGTCATTTCATAATTCTCTGGGTAGACTCCTAAACACAGCAGAGCACTCCTGTCATACAGAGGATCTTTGACTAGCATTTTGGCAGTAGGTTCTTAAAAACAGCAGAGTGCTCCAGCCCAATAGGGGATCTTTGGCAAGCCTTTTTGCAGTGCCTCCTTAAAATCAGCAGAGCACTCCTGTCATATAGAGCAGTGATTCTCAAATGGCTTGGCTGCGGGACCCACCATCACCCCTCATTGACAAAGTGCGGAAATAAAAAAAAACGTCGTAAATATCCGCCTGTTATAAATACAGGGCCTGTTTGCAACAATTACACCTGTGCCTAGAGGGCACTAACTTTCTAACTTGTTGCAAGCATTATATTCCGCCCTCTTCCTGCTCAGGAACAATATATTTTTATCCACAAATTCAAAAATTATTTGAACAAAAAGTGTCTGTAAAGGTTTTCAGTTACATGGTATATCTGAAGAGTTGAATGACAGCAACTGGACTTGGACCTGGATGAGAGGTAAAACACCTTTTAAGAAACTCAAGCTGGTCCAGTTGCTCTGATTCAGCTCCTCAGAAAAACAAAAGGTACAATACAACAAAATTTAAATATACAAATCTAACCTTTTTCTGATCAACTCAGCAAGTAAGTTCAGTAGTAGGTCCATTTCTTCTGTAGATCACCCCTCTGCCTGGATCAATAGCTCTAACTCGACATAAATAGATCAAAATGGCCAGAAAATTGTACCTAGTCTTCATTTTGGGCGTAATTCCCCCATGCAACACAATGTGAGCTGGAGCGGTGAGACGCTTTTCTCTTTATAGTGCACTCTACTCCAGCAGATACTGTACAAAGGCCATCTAGCTGTGTGTCGGACAGATGGCACAGTAAGTTCACATTCGATATCCTTCCCCTCCTGCTCAAGGTTGGCCAAGTCACCAATAAACATAGCACGCACCTCATGGTGGCTTAGGAACCAAATCGTGCAGACACTAGGTGCATATACGGATCAGGTCAATTTTTTTTTTTTTGCAAGACCAGCAACCCACTGAAAAAGTAAGGGCTATTATTTTATTCCAAAAATCATATACAGTTAGAAATAAAAGTTTTTGCAAGTTTATGTTGTCTTGTTCCATTGTGTTTCCGCGAGCGGTGACCCTTCTCACTTTGTTCGACGGTCCTTGAACGCACCATAGTTGTGTTCTCCGACACTGCACAGACAAGGCTTATACTGTATTTTTCCTATTCGTCTTTCACCTCATATTTGTTCCCAAATGCTGTTACTGTGTGGGAATGCACAAAGGTAAGATTTTATGACGTTATGGAGCACGATGTTACACCATACAACGTTATAATCTTCTCTCTGAAAACAAACTCCAGGCTCACACTGGTGTTGCATGAATTCATTGTATTCATTTTGTGCTTATAAGTTGATGTTGGCTGTTTCTTAGTTTTATACACAATTACTAATAAATAAATAAAAATCTGATCGCTGTCATGTACGACCCCCTCACTTCTTTGTCCACCGGAGGTTTGTAGGAACACAAGCAGGTCCGTGGGTCCAAAAAGGTTGGGGACCACTGACACAGCGGATCTTTGATGAGCGTTTTTGTAGTAGGTCCTTAAAAACAGCACAGCACTCCTGTCCAATAGAGGATCTTTGACTAGTGTTTTTGCAGTACGTCCTTAAAAACAGCAGCGCAAACATGTCATATAGAGGATCTTTGACTAGTCATTTTTGCCGTAGGTCCTTAAAAACAGCACTCCTGTCGCAGAGAAGGTTTGGCATGTTGAGCTTTGATGCATTGTCACCTGTCCCCGACGTCCTCCCTGAGTATTTCATCATTCTCCAGTTCATGCTGTAGCACCTTGCAGGTAATTAATTTCATGCACATATCCCTTTTGCAATAAAAGGTTACACGCAAGCTAAAGAACTTGATTCCCTCCGACAAATTCCGGGGCCAGATAGTCAAATATGTGACACAAGCTGCAGCAGCTCCTCGCCTCTGAAGCGCAGCTTTTCCAGCCTTCAGCTTTTAAAAGAAAAAAAAAAACTCCTGTTGTACACAGAGCCTCACATCAGTGGTGCTTGGCTGTGCTTTGGTGATGATGTTCTCTCCCCCAGTGGGCAAGATTGTTTCCTACCTTATCTCAAAGTGCTCAGAGTGGTTGATTCAGCCGTCATTATCAATCTGTGCAAAGACGAAAAGTCGCTCTCAATTTTACTGCATGTCACAACTAGTAATATTTGCAACATGGTACCAAGTGCAAAAACGCATCACTAAAAATAAACCCGTACAGATAATTGGATGTGAAATTGGTGAGGTGTTGCTGCCACTGGTGATTAAATTCATCAGTCAGCTTTAAAAATAACAACTAATCTATGTTTTAAAAAGGTGAAGGTGTATAAACATCCAAAATATAGTTATGCAAATTAATTGCTAATATGAATGGAATATAAATATAAAATGAATATAAAGAAATTAATATAAGTATAAAATAATAAATAAGTACTAATTAAATGAGCTATCATAATCTAATCAAAATATTAAATTGATTAGAATTACGGTCCAAAAATGGAACAAATAAAAACTACTACCATTCGATTTTTATTTTCTGTCATTGTGGTTTACTTCCTCCAGAACCAGTTATTTCCCAGTTTAAAATGTACATATGCAAATCAAGTTAAACATTCTTGATGTCAGAGAACAGAGCCTTGAGGAACTCATATAATTAGGGCCAGATATCACCACAAACATAAAGTAGTTATTTTACAAAACTGTAATCAAAAACCCAGTAAATACAGTAAATACAGTGTTCCCTCATTTATCGCAGGGAATAGGTTCCCAAAAAAGCCCGCAATAAGTGAAATCTGCGAAGTAGCCAACTTTATTTGTTTTCAATTATCATATATGTTTTAAGGATGTAAAACCCCTCACAATACACTTTATACACTTTTCTCTCAAATTTCATTTGAATTTTAATGATCAATCTACTAGATTGGACACAATTAAGTGAGTCACCATATTCACTGCTTTGACTGTGCTTCGTCCTGGTGCGGTTCGGCTATAGCGTTTTTGTATCCTTGTTAAAATATATTGCTTTTGCCGTTGTTCTCCTCCTTGTCCTACTTCTTGAACCGAACATTCATTTAGTCGGTTAATCTTCTTCTTCTATTGTTTATTGGAGGTTAGCAAGCAGCTCTTTGCAGTTTGCTAGCGACGGCACGAAGGAGATTGATTGGCAATGGTCTACAGCCAATCAGGAAGCAGATCACAGTGGCCGGGTTCTCCCAATAAGGACTGTTGTGACTCTGTATTTAGCCGGCTATTGTCTGCTGTGGGTTCTTATTTGCTAGTACAGTAAACACACAGACTAGGTGGAGCTGCACACGTCTTCAACAAGAGTATATACAACACCCTCTACTGGTAGCAGCTGTAAATACAATAACATACATACAACAGAGCACCGATAGATTGCTCTAATACAGCACAAGGACGCAGAACTCAATGTGTGGTCATATGCTGCTAAAAAAAATATTCAAAATTGCACTTAAAAAACCTGTGAAACAGCGAATTCTCGAAAAGTGGACTGTGATGTAGTGAGGAACACTGTACTGTATATTGAGAAAAATTAGCATTATATATATATTTATTTTCTTATTGTGCCAATTAGAATATATTTGAATAAAATCAAGTTATTTTCAAAATCAAATCATTTTTCCCTTTAAATTTAATTTACACTAACCCAGTTACTGATTTTTAATGAACAGAAGGTGTCAGACAATAGAGCCTTGGGGGACTCACATGGAGGATCTTCTTTAGACAGAAAAGACGGAATCAACAGCGTGTTTACTGGTTGAAGCCAAATAGTGCAACAATAAATCATATTCTCAAAGATGAATTAATATTTCCATCCCCAGTGCTCTGTATTAAATGTAAAGCACAAAGAACAGCAACCGAAAAAAGCGCCCCTTCATTGAGTGTCTCCGCTATGAGCTTGAAGCCATTTTTCTCCCAACTGCTCCTCTTTGCCTGATTTCTTGTTTATGCTCCCATAAATGATGAGCTGTGGCTCCTGGATGCGTGTAAATCTCACACTTTAATTTATGGAAGTTAGACTCCGTGGGCTATAGCTATCTTATTTCACACTTTTATGACTTTCTGAACACCGACAAGTCCGCTCGGCCCATCTTGCCCAGCCAGAAGAGGACTTGAGGGATTTGGGCAAAGAGCCGTAACTTTCACATGGCATCAAATAGGACAACCCTTCATTCTGTGCACCTTGTTAACACTTTCCACGTTTTTTTTTTCTTTTTCCCTTTTTTTTTTACCCCCCTGAGGCCTGCAGGCTTCTTTTTTTATGGCAGATGGTCTCAGTCTTTACAAGTGCGGAATAAAACCGCTCATCTCGAACCTATTTCAATTCCCGCATCAACGCCCTCTGCCAAGGACAAGAAACACAGAAGAAGCCAGACATCGTAAAGTGGGCACCTCCCTCAAAGTCCACCTGAAAGGAGCTTTAGTACGTGAGAGACACCGCGGCAAAGAATGAGATTTTTCAACCATTTCTCTCTGATCATTCCGAGTGGGAGGTTAATTTTGTCATGCCTGAAAACAACCACCAACTGAGCAACAGCCAATGCGCTTGTAAATCTCACATGTAAGCCAACAAAATCTAAAAATAATCTGTCTTTATTTTGAATATAATGTCAATTCAGGGATCTGGCATTTCATAAAACATTTACGTCACCAAATGGTAGTGAATATGTTGTCATTAACCAAAACAGAAGCACAAACAGTTTTTAAGGACCTTCTGCAAAAAGGCTGTTTGGACACACTTCCTCATGCTATTGAATGAGAAAGTATCCAAACTTATTTGGATGACAGGGGGCAATGTGCTGTTTTTAGGAATCTAAAGCAAAAACACTAGTCAAATATATTCTTTGACAGGAGTGCCCTGCTGTTTTTAAGAACCTGCTGCAAAAATGCTAGTCAAAGAGCCTATACACAGTATGACCTGAGAGCTCTGCTGTTCATAGAAATCTGCTGCAAAAACACGAGTCAGAGATTTTCTATATGACAGGGGCACGCTGCTGTCTTGAAGGACTGGCTGCAAAAATGCTAGTCAAAGATTATATATATGACATGCTTCATCTGCTGTTTTTAGGAATCTGCTGCTAAAACACAAGTCAAAGATTCTCCACATGACAGAAATGCTCTGCTGTTTTTAAGGAGCTATTGCAAAAATGCTTTTCAAAGATCCTTATATGACAGGAGCGATGTCCTGTTTTTAGGAGTCTGATGCAAAAAGACTAGTCAAAGATTTTCTACATGATTACGAGTAAAACATCCTCTACAGTACAGGAGCGCTCTGCTGTTTTTAAGGACCTACCGCAAAAATGCTAGTTCAAGATCCTACGTAAGACAGGAGCGATCTTGTGTTTTTAAGTCTCAGCCGCGAAAAACACTAGTCAACAGAACAGGAGCAATCTGCTGTTGATGGGAGCGTTTAGCTGTTTTTCGGGACATACTACAAAATCAAGAGTGAAAGTTCTTATTAATGACTGGAGCGTTCTGCTGTTTACAGGGTTAGTTTGGATTTTTTGACATGACGTTGTACGACATCACCATCAGCAGTGTAGCGCATCAACAGTGACTTTCCCCCCACTTCGTCCCATGAGCCGCGTTCTGGTCAGTTTTTGGTGTTGAAGAAAGTAGTTGCGGCTAGTTGGTGAGGTCACTAAAGTAAAGTGCTTTGCTTCTCAAAACAATATGCCCTCAAAAGAGTAACACATTTGCATCACAAAAAAGTCAGATCTCACAATCGCTCAGTGTTATTGTCTCTCCCTTCGTGTCACTGCATTCTGCCGCCTGTCGAATGTTGCCTATGTGTTTCATAGTTTACATGCACGGATGACGACCACTGCGACGTGCGAGAGCTAAAGCGGACTTGTAATTATCCAGGCTCTAACAAGAAGAATATGTCTGAATCGCCATATACATCCCGAACTATCCCTTTAAGGACCTACTGAAAATACAGTGGTCAAAGATCTTCTACAGGGGTGCTTTGCTGTTTTTAAGAATCTGCTACAAATCTGCTACAAAAACGCTCAAGAGGCAGTCTGTTGCCATTCATGGGCTACATTTGGCGGGCGGATCCCCAGTTGAATAACAGGGTAGTTGTGATGCTCTGCCTAGCAACCAATGGCGATACAAACATGTGCTCAGTTCTGTTGGTTTGTGTTGCTATTTAGTACATAGGTTCTTAGTAAATCACAAATGGAAATGCTGCTGCACCATTTTGCCCTACGTGTGACAGAAAGATTTCTCCACATTTCTAAAGACCATTAACACAGTGAAAGAGAGACATTCTCACCCCTCACTTTTCATTTAATGACATGTCAACCTTTCTTCTTTAACCCATGCCTGCTTTCCTCCATCCCTCCACCATCCTCCTGTTCTCACCTCTTTTTCACCTTGCATCCACTTCCTCTTCCTCTCTTGACTCCTCCCACGGCCCTCTCGACTGTTTATCACCTCGCCAACAGTCTGCCCTCCTGTTCTTGGTTCACCTGCAGTTCAATCCCTTTAGCACCGCTAACAGCTCTCTAGGAGTGAGGCAGGCTGGAGGGGGGGGCAGGCGGGTTGAGGGATAAAAAAGGGAGGAAAGTGAAGGACGACGGAGGTCAAACATGGGTTAACATTCAGCATCACACATGTCAGTTAAGTTGCCTCCCCCAAGGGAAGCCATAAGTGGGAGGAGGGGGGAAGGCAAAACGACACAGGGAGGGAAGGTTGATCGCCAAGCTGAGTCAGCAAGAGCGGAAGGAAAAGGAGATGTTTGATTGCAGGTGCAGTGAGGCTGCGGGTGTTCTCTCTCGTCTCCCTTCATGCTCATTTTGATATCAAACTAACCTCTGGAAGAAAAAGGGAGGGAGCGAGCGAGAGAGAGAGTGAAAGTGTTGCCGCCAGGGCACCAACTGCAGGCAAAAGTGCTTTGCGATTTATGGAGGCTGCTTCCGGCGCTGTCACCTCATGAGAGGAAGATGGGGATTAAATCTAACAAAGGAGAACAAAAGGTGAGAGGTGAAAAAAAAAATTGAGTGTAGAGTAGAAAAGATGTGACGCATTGGACAACCCCTTTTACTCGCCATTCATGCTTTTCAATTACTAGCAGGTACTATTTATTTCCTCTTTACTTGCCGTGCCTCAGCACTTGACGCTGCTGTATTACACTCCACAGTCTCCACTTTGCCGTAGGGCTCCATGTCCTTGCCGCCCTGAGTCTCCGCTTGGATAAAATGTGTCTTCTTCCCGTGTTCCAAATGATGCTTGATGAGGCATGTTTTTTTTTTTTTTCATTTCCTGCGTGATGTTATGCATGACAACGGTCCTTTTGATCTTTTGGAGTTGAAAGTCACACAATGGAGTACGCTGAGGTCTTGCATGACGGTGGTTTGAGTTTTTGTGTGACTTTGGAGGTGTGTTTTTCCATTTGCTTTTGGTGGCCAAAGTTTTTGGAGTTTGAATGTTCTCCCTGTGCGTGTGTTTTCTCCGGCTTCTCCAGTTTCCTCCCACATTCCAAAAACATGCATGTTAGGTCAATTGGAGACTCTAAATTGCCCATAGGTATGAATGTGAGCTCTCTGTATGATGCAGTAGTGAGCATATTGTGAAATTAACTTTGCCAAAATGAACACTGAGGTGGAATTTTTGATGGAGCTCCTGTATTTGACCTCATTAGAGTGTATTGACGTTGCCAAACCGAACAAAAAGGCGGAATTTTGATGGAGCTCCTGTATTTGACCTCATTAGGATGTACCTAATGAAGCGTCCATTGAGTGGAAAGACTGCATACACTTATTAAACAGACACACAGCCATATAACCCATCTGCAGTGAGGACAGGACCTGCATTTGTTGTTTCATTTCCTGTGTAAGTGTTGTTAAGCACCAGAATTGGGCTCTTTATGTTTATGTGTTAAAGCTGCATATGCGTGTGCTCGCTACTGCTTGGAGAATGTGCTGATTGTCTGACGAAAGCCCGAAGGGCTCCTTTATGTAATTGAACAGAGCTGCTGCACTCAGATGAATCAGCTAGCCAATAAAACGCATTAGAATTGAATTGCAGGGGAAGCGCAAGCGAGCGAGGGAAGGGAGGAGAAGATACGAGCCATTATATAGATGTACTGTATGCAATGTGCATTCATCTGCATGTGCATATAGGTGTGTATATGTAAAGACAAGACAGCACATTGTATTTCATTTTCTTCTTTTTATGCATCTCCTAATTGGTGGAATAAACACCATTTTTCTCAAGAATAGTCCCTCATTCTGTATTGTAATGACGATTTTTTTTTTACCACCAAAATATCCCATAGGCTCCAAATTGAGATCATTTCCATGCTCGTCAACACCCTCGCTGACCTCTCATGCGCTATGGTTGGAGGCGTTGTCATTCGGGGAGCCACCGTGCACCATTACTTGTTTATTTTAATTTGACACGTCTCCATAGAGACTGCAGAGCTTTAGAAGAGGCTATTTGGAAAGTAGAGGGGGCAATGCATAGAAAAGTATAGAAGATGGACAGGGGATACGACATGAGCAGGGATTAGTTTTGGTCTCTTTGGTCGTTGTAATGAGCCAACGGGATAATTGGATTGAACATTTTATGAAAAGTTGAGGAACGTTGGCGGCAGAAGGCAAACATCATGGCGTCTGTGGCAGATAGTGATCGAAAGTAACATTGTAACAGATAGGCAGTCTCGAATTAGAGTTTGTGGAAAAGTGCGACCTGCCATTTTGAAATAATAACATTTTTTTTAGTATTTATGTTGTGACCTTCCTGAGCCATTTGTTTGCATTTATTTGCATTTTGCACAAACAATCAAACTATGATATTTTTGCCCAAGGTTATCATACCGTCAGATCATACCATCGGCCTTCTCTGTCCAGAACATGTACATTTTTGTCCTCAAAAGAGTACTTTTTCTCTTTGAGGTACAGGTAGGCTTCTTTTTTATGGTTGCCCACAGGCATGCATGGCACCTGTTGACCGTGTACTGGAAATGGTAACATCAATTCCAGTGTATAAGTTGCACCCACTAAATTTAGAGGGAAAAAAAATGATTTGCTCTTATATAAGCCGCACTGGTGTATAAGTCACACGTGTCCATGTCATAAAGTAGCATATTGTGGCGTGCACACGTCCATGAGGACCAGTCAGCTCTTCATTTGACAGGAGCCAATCATGAGCTATAAATAAACTCACAATGAGCTTGTCAACACATTGGAAACACATCTTACAAACAACATTAAACTCATCACACAGCAACTAACACTCGACCGTTATACCTCAGAAATATAGAAACATGTCAATATGAGTTTTATATTTAAAAAAAAAACAACATTTTAAAGTGTTTCCATAATGCATTTCATTTGAGAAAAACATTTCTTTGGAGGAAAGCATAGAAAGCATAGAAAATGGCTGCAATGTCCACCAAAGGGAGCCAGAGGACCCGAAGCCCAAAGCAAAAACAGGGAAGGTGACGTCATTGCAGCGCCCCAATGAATGTGTTGCTCAAACGCAATGCCGTATGGAAAAATGTTAAAATGTTGTTTTTTTTGTAATATTGGGACATGTTTGTATATTTGTATATACACCTTTTGAGTATTAAGCACAGTACGAGAGGCACAGTATTTAAACAATTACCAGTAGTTCTGAAGTGAAGGAGATGTCCTGAGATTAGAATTTGGCCATAAATTAGCTACACAGGGTTCAGTTTTTTTAAAAAGTAGCGGCTTATACACCGGAATTCACGGTACCTTGTATTACCTCCTTTTGCCAATGGAAACCCACCAATAGCAAGTATAGCCAAATAAGAACCACGGAGGGGACTGTGCAGTGCGCCACTTCTCCATACCTGCTTTCGTCTCGTGTACCACGAATTTTTGCCAATGGAAAGTTGACAATAGCAACTTGAGCTGAGAAATTACCATGCAGTGGACTGTGTAGTGCACCACTTCTTCTGACAAGGCCCTTATAAACAGTAACAAGACCCAATAGTAGGCACGCCGTATCCTTGGGAGCACTCCTGCGAGAAGGAGATACTAAAGAGAAACGTCATTATTGCGAGTGCCACCGCATCCATCCCTGGAAATAACATGGGCCGTGTGCCTGATTGGCAGCCATACAGCGTTAATGAATAACAATATGATGTGGCACGCCGGCGGCCAAGAGAACGACAGCTGCGGCACATTCTCCTTAATTAAGTCGGCGAGAGGAGGGGAGGGAACACAAGGAGGGAAAAGTGAGGGAAGGACAGAGGGAGGAGAGACCCGCAAGCTGTAAAATGGTGAGAAAGAAAAATGATTAGGTCATTGGTACTAAGAGGAATTAATCAGCGTCCAGTTAATTAGCGCTACAACCTTGATCATTAATCCTCGGCCTTCACACTCAGGCGTCGATCTCCCACACGCACACACACACATATAGACACTACGCCACCATGACTTGTATATTTATCTACAGTCGTGGAAAAAAATGATAAGACCACACTTATTTCTTCAGTTTCTTGTTCATTTTAATGCCTGATACAAATATAACAATGACAACAAAATAGCTCATAGGAGTTAAATTTTTTGGCAGTACAATGCTATAGCTATTCATGGAAGAACTTAAGTGATTTTGGTTATTATCAAGAAACCCATGGAAGGTGCTAGATATCAGCTCTTATGAAGTACCGGTATATTTGTTATCATCATTATATTTGTCTAAACAAATGTACCTTTAGTTGTACCAGGCATTAAAGTGGATCAATAAACTGAAGAAACAATGGTGGTCTAATCATTTTTTCCATGATTGTATTTCCATCAGACTTTATAGAATAGTAGGCCTTTATCGCCACATAAAACTCTTTACATCCACATGACAAAGTGGACATTTCTTTTAAAGAATGAAATAGTAAAAAGTAAGAACTGGGGGGTGGAGCGATGGTGCTGACAAGAGGAGAAGAGTTGCAAAAAGAGATTGATGAGCTCAGAGCCGGTGGGAGAAAGAGAGAAGAGACAGCAGAGTACTTACCAATAAATTAACTCCTGACTCGAAAGCCCTGTTTTGTGTGTGTGTGTGTGTGTGTGTGTGTGTGTGTGTGTGTGTCTTTGAAGATGTTGCAGCATGCCAGAATGTTGTGGATGCATGCATGTGTGAGAGAACAATACAGTGGAAGCTATTAAGGTCAAACACAATTTCAGAATGCCGGTCCGATTTGTTTGGATTTTTGCAGTTTCTACCACAGGAAACAATGGAAACAGTAGTACAGTAGAACAAGTACCCCTTCTGTTAATTACATTTATGCATGTCACTACGGTGTAAAAGTAAGTTAATTACTCTAAAATATGAAAACACTTCACATCCACCCATTTTCTATGCCGCTTATTCTCATTAGGGTTGCAGGGGTATGCTGGAGCCTATCCCAGCTGACTTTGGGCGAGAGGCAGGCTACACTCTGGACTGGTCGCAAGCCAATCGCAGGGCACATATAGACAAACAACCATTCACGCTCAAATTCATACCGACATATCATTCAATTCATATCGACAATTTCATTAACCTAACATGCATGTTTTTGGAGTGTGGGAGGAAACCGGAGTGCCCGGAGAAAACCCACACACGCACGGGGAGAACATGCAAACTCCACAGAGATGCCCAAGCGGCAAACCGAGCCCAAAGTGTATTGATTAGAAAAAATCAGTAAAAAATCAGTATAAATCCTGATCGTAACACGTATCCTGGACATTACGCCATATTTACGATTTTGAATCAGTGTCACCTTTGTTATTGTCTGAATTTTGGTGGAAAAAAAACACACAAATACTCTGAAGTTCACATTGGGTATCAAGGTAGAGGTCAACTCATTTGCATATCGTCTTCCATGATTCAATTTTAGTTACATTATGTGTGACTACGCTGGTTACGTCTGTGTTGCGTATTATTATTAAAATATAATAATAAATAATATGATATTTTAAATATCTTATTCTATTTTCCTTCATCTCTGTCTGTAATACCGTTTGTTGAGGTTCATGGGAAAAGTGTGGCAAAAAGCCAAAGAACAAGCAAAACACACGCAGTTAATCCTACGATGCTCTCATGACCTATGCCGTTGTCTGGCTTGGCGTCATGCACGACGGGCATCATTTTTTCAGAATAATCATTGCAAAAAAGCCAAAGAAAAAGCAAATTGTGCATTCTATCCTTTGACGCCTGCTGAACTGAGATCTTCGCTAACATTATGTGCGATACGCAGGATGTATCCTGTGAGCGGGTTTAGTGAGACTTGGAGGTATTTCTAAGATTGTACAAACTCAAGGACAGATTTGACTTGAGACTCTGATGACAAGCTTTGCTGAAAATGTCTTTTTTTGCAACAAAACCATGATGTTTTTTCATAAAAATGTTTTTTTTTTGCTATAATGTCATTTTTTTTTAATTTTCTATATATTTTTTTAAATATAATTTCAATTGTTAAAGTATGATATGTAAGGGGTTACAGACCCCCAGCACAGAAAACTGTGCCCTGTAGGTGGCGCCAGTGTTATCCATCTGCTGTGTATTTCTTTTCTACAATGTTGTAAAGATCTTGGATTTTCTCTACAAATCCACACCAAAATGTTGTGGAAATAGTTTGTTGTTGTTGTTGTTGTTTTCAACAAACATGCACACAAACTACATTGCATCCTATCTAGAACGCAGCTTGGCCTTTGTCCGAGGTAATGACATTGAGTTTTTTCAGGTAATACAAAATATCAGTTTTCTCCTATTTTTTTTTACCTTTTGTCCGGAATTCTACCAAACAAAAGAGCCTTTTCGCTGAAGTGAATTCTCGGATGAATGCTGACTCTCTCATGTGATGTCAACATTATTTTGGAATCAGTGCCGCTCGGAAAAAGCCCTCAAAAGCTAAATAAAAACACACACAGACACACACACACACACACACATCCTTTGATCCTTGTTGACCTGAGATCTTTGTTAGATTTGTTAACTTTATGTACAGTACAGTATGCAGAATGTCCCATATAGCGAGTTTTTGTGTAACTTTAAGGCGTATTTTTGCCCATGAATTGTACGATATCAAGTACATTAAACATTATACTTGATATGTTTTATTTTCTTTACAGAACGACATGAAGTTGGATGGGTTCTTGCCTGGCCCATGCCACACCCTTCCAGATCAGTTAGGTAATTTGTTACTTTTTAGTAACAAACATGCAAAAAACAAAAAAAATGGAGATTTGAGCATAAACACCATTAAGCGAAACTAAATGAAACTTTCTTATTAATTTTTGTAACTTTTTGTACAAAATCCGACTAAACACTGTTTTGCTGGAAAGGCTTGAGTAAGCAGCAAGTTACTGACTCAGGGTGTGATATGCTATATACAGTACAGTATGTTATCATATATATACAGGTATATATGATATGATATGATTGTTGCCCACTTCCTACATCGTCATTTTTGGGACACATCAGCTTTTGTTTTTGTCTCTAATCTCTTCTTTTTTTGTGTGTGTTTTGTTTTAACCTTTACCTCTCACACTACCTTGCATTGTTGTGCATCGATTCGGCAGTGTGTCTCGAGACGCCAGCTATTGTTCGTCTCAGAAGCAATGAGACCACCCCGGCGTGGTGTTGTTTCCATTGGGAACGCATCTGTCACGGACAGTGCCTCCATCTCTCCTGCCTCCATTGTAGCAATGGATGTGTGTCAGCGCAATAGAATGTGTCGCTATGTTGTGGTCTAGTTACCTTGTAGATGTGTTTCGCTGTCTACAACCCACTGTTTTGATGCATGGTATGTGTCTAGGCTCAATCTCTTGTGTTGAACATATAAATAAATCATATTTTTAAAAAGATAATCAATAGTATAATAGTAATAGTACATATAATAGTACATACAGTAAATAGCAGTGATAGTATACATAAATACAATTCTAAATATTCATTTTAAATATACATTTTGTATGCCACTTATCTTCACTAGTCAGCCAATCCCAGCGGGGCACATATAGACAAACAATCATTCACACTCACATTGATACCTATGGGGAATTTAGAGACTCCAATTAACCTAACATGCATGTTCATTGTAATTATTATTATAAATGGATAACCAATTTATTCCAAATAAATTTATTTTTATATAATTGAAACAATTATATAAAAGAACACAAAATAAATCACCTACAAAAATAAAACCAAAATAATGTAACAATTAAAAAAATTGATTAATATTATAAAAGTACTAAATAATACAGCCAATACTATTTTTTTTTTCAATACTAGGACTGAACTGTAGTGAACCTCAGTGTTTGGATGCATGCCTCCCCACTGTAGCATCCCCTTTTACCTCACCCTCCTGTGCAGTGTTTCATCTCATGTATTAAAAATAAATAAATAAAATAAAATAATATAAAACGCAATTAAAAATATATAATAAAACTTAACAATCATCTCACTTATATGTAATTAAAATGATAATAAGATAACACAAAGTAAATAAATAACATCATAGAAAATATGAAAAAAAATCATATATAATTTGTAAAACTATGGCAGAAATTGCCTCTGGTAAGGAACACTGGTACATCTCATAATATTAAATGAATCGAATAATATAATAAGAAAATGCTTATTTTACTGCAATATATATACGATCACGTTTGCAATTCATTTGCATTTTAAGCACTTTCCTCCTTCTCAAATACCGAAAAGCTATGTGGAACTAGAATCCTAATTATGCTGCAGCTCAGTTGCTGATTTAATAGACGACTATTACACTATGTGTCATGTTTTATGTGGAGCCATAACTTGGCCATTAAAGCCTCGCAGATGACCGTGTTAAAATGTCAATGCATGTTGTAGATGGACGAATAGCATTTGTTCATGTGTGTGTCTTTTCCCATTCCTCATCTGTCTGTCTGTATAGATAATGTGTCAGCCCCTCCTACTCCAACCACCCATCCAATCACCACCCATCCCTCCACCCCAACCCTCCTCCTCCCATCGGACCCGAAAGGTAACACACCAGCACTTTTTCTTGTTGTTTTAATCCTGCTTCTGTTGACCTTCATCTTCATGCTACCTCTGCACACTTTTGTTGTGCTGCAACCTTCTTTATTTACACATGCAAGCATGCATGCACACAATCACCCTTTCTTATCACTACCCACACATTTTGCTTCGTCAGCATTTGTGCAGCTATTGCATGCATGTGCGTGTTCCTGCCAGGATTACCCAGTGCCTTGTGCATACTGTTAATGAATCTGCACAAAGAGTAAGGTCTCCAGTTGACTGACACCATTTTTCTTTTGTGAGAAAAGAGGAACACTACACACAAGAATACACAAAATACAACAATTCTGTGTTTATGCATGCAGTGTCAGAAAGCAGACCAAGAGAGTGTGCCGTGAGAAAGAAAGACACATCGGAGATCCAGGTGGATGTCTAATCGTATCATCTCAGAAGAGTGCGACAGCTGTAGAAAGAGCTCACAGGAGTGTGTTTGCTACACACAAAGTCGTCTATTTATCTCATTCACAAACACTTGCTTTTCACCTGCAGCTTTCTCAAGAGGAGACTCCAAGCACATATTTTAGTTCTTTAGAGGCCGACATCTTTTGCAGGTAGATGTTGTTGACCTACTCTCGAGGTGCGTAAATGTCAAAGAGAGTCGCAGGGAAAAGCTACGTTGTGAGCATTAAACATTTAGTTGATGCTAGCGTCGTCTTCACAGGAAAAAAACACATTTACACAAGATCATTTTTAACTTATTGTCAGGTCGATACACTAAGTCATGGGGTCTCGACAGTGCCGAAAAGTTGTATCTGTAGCCGATGCATAAAAAAACAACCTGTCGTAAGAATGTGTGCGCCAGTCCGCCAACTTTGTACCTGGCGTACGCACTTTTTGGAGACATGGCAAAAAGGCGACATGTGTTAATTGGTGAAATGAAGTCACATGTTAGAAATGACTTTTAATCCTACATGCTATGGAAGCAAATACAGTCGTCCCACACCGCAATGCGGTTTGAATTTTGCAGCTTCACTCTATCATGTTTTTTCAAAACAAATTCATTAATAAATTATCACTGTTTTGTGGCCTAGTATTAGTAAAAATATGCATATTTAAATTTGACTTATTCTTGGCCTAAATTAAGCATGTTCAAGCATAAAAATGGCTAAATGAACGAAAATACAAATATAAAGCATTCAGTAGATGCAATTAAAGACATGATATGTAGTATTTGTCACCAGGGATGTCACACCTGATACACTCAACTCACAAGACAAGACGATGCATGATGCACGAGAGTGAGACGAGACGATATTTTAACATTACTTGAAAGGAAACTACATTGACAAAATATACTGTAAGAGTAGACAAACATTTATTTTTATTTAACTGAGTCACAAAACAATGCAGGTACGTTTTTAAAAGTTGTATAACTTTGTCTAAGCATGATGCTTTTAAGTGTTGAACATTTTTCCACAAATTGAAGCAAAAACTAAAAATGATAAGTTCAAATAACGATGGCAGTTGTAGCTACTAGTAATCATTTATGTTAATGTCAGCTATGTAAAGACACATGTAAAATAAACTGAAGATTGCAGCACAGTAGATTATTTTTATGTTCACACTAAAAGAATTACAGTTCTCAAGATACTTAGTGCTGAACCACCAAGTGAATAAGTCTGAAGTAGGCCGTAAATAGATTTTCTATGCTCTAACTATAAAAATATTCCATTTATAAATAAGGAATCCTACTTTGAAGAAATGCACATATCTCGGTCGGGTCTGGAACCAATTAACAGCGATAAACGAGGGATTGCTGTCAAGATTTATCAATAAAGAAAAACAGTGCTGTCTTGCATTTATTTACTTATTCTTTGTTTTGTCTTTAAATGCTTAATCTTTCATTGTTTTAACCGTCAAGCCTTTGTTGACTTCAAAAACATTTGTGGAAAGCGTTGCTATTTACAGTATGACTCAAACGTGAGTACAGTATCAGGGTGTTTTCAGGCAATTTTCCTATAGCCTAGAACATCTTTATGTACAGCAGCAATTCTTTTTTTCCATATCCTCAGAGAGTTCTTTGTCAGGAGGTGCCACGTTGAACTTACAGTGGCCAGTATGAGAATGTGAGAGAGCGATAACAACAATTTCAACACACTTGCTCCCCATTTACACGTAAGACACAAACCAGTCACTTCTCCCAGGGAGAAAAAATAGCTAATTGAAACCAATTAGTCCAGTTTAGCATAGCGTTGGATGTACTCACTTTTGCTGCTTTGATGTGGTTTGGACTGTGATGTAGTGCGCTCATTAGGATGCTGGTACTTGCTTTTTTTGCAGTCTTTTCCCCTGCCTCTATCACACTCTGCCTATGCCGACGTGTCTGCGTATTAATGATTCATGCTGTACCTCGTCGATGTTAAGGTGCAAGTGCTGCATCAATAACTCTGTGTCCTTGCTGCGTCCTTATTGGCTTCGCCGCTTCTCATCAGCACTCACTTTGCCGCATCATTGTGACTAACTGTCCTCAGTTAGCTTGTAGCTTCAGCTGTCTGATCAATCAATCCTGTGTGTCACACAAAATGCACGTATTCATGTCTTTCCAGCCATAGACATTCATAATGTAAACATAGAGTATATGTAATGTAACAATGTAAACATATCTGTCCGTTCATTCAAGGCAAACATTTCGGTCCATACACACATAATGATAGCCACGGTATGTCCATTCACATACACACAAAATACAAATATTGTTCTGTCCATTCACATGCACACATAATCCATATGTTTGCCTGTCTAATCACATACACACATTGAAAATACTGTAACTGTCAGTCCTGTCATGTGTACAGAGAATATAAACAACTGTCCATTCACACACACCAACAGACAATGCAGGCATTTGTCAGTCCAATCACATGCACATAATGTAAACATCTGTCTGTCCATTCACGCACACTGATAATGTAAACATACTGTCTGTTCATACAAGGCAAATATCCGCATTTCCATTTACACATACAGTTCATGCAAACACACACAATGGTACCACCAGTATGTCCATTCACGTACACAGGTGATGCAAATCTTTTGAGCATCAATATTTCCTGACGGGGAGAATTGCGCTAGCTAGTTAGCTACGTCGTTGGCAGGATTACGCATCCAATTTCCACTAAACTTTGTAGATGGACTGAAGAACCTATTCAATTTTGAGTGGAGATCCGCATAAAAGTGCAAATCGAGGAATTTCATTTCACATTTCGACATTTTTTTTTTTGTCATTAGTGCCCCGTTTGCACTGCATGATCTCTATTGACGCTTTTCCATATTTCATATGTTCTTGCCCTCAGTCTCCTCTCGGATAAAATGATTCTCCTCATGTCCAACAGACTAAAAGTAAATACAGGAGATGCTCATTCTCTTCCATTGTTGCTGTTGGTCTTGCCTGTCAGGGTCAATGCGCCGTGCTTTTCCCACTTTTCAAACTACTTTCAAATGCAAAGGAAATATTGAAGTCTATAATTATGAAATGTGTTATTTCAATTATTATAATAGATTTTTGTTCATGTAATGACCAAAATGTGCAGGTTTTCTCCTTTTCAGGTGGATGAATAACAAACATTAGTTTGTATCGCCAGCTGTCCGTGCTTCTACTTGTTTTATTCCCACTGAAGGAAAGCAAGCCTGTAACATTGTTAGCAAGGTCAACGTGAATGATACAACAAAATGCCACCAAAATTCCACTTGCTCTTTTCCTTCTCTGTCTCCCCTCACTCATCTGCAAGTTAAGTGGTTGATTTCATTTCCCAGCAGGTGGGGGGTTTGGTGTTTAAAGTTTCCCTCATTCAAAATGCATTGTGCTCTTTGCAGGTGCTCGGCTGGAATGGCTTTATTAAAAGCCCGGCCGTTGCTATTGCTTTATTCACTGTCCTTATTTCTACACCTATTTCTCACCCATTCTGTCAGTGCAGGTGGTGGCGGGGGGTGGTGATGAAAGGTGATAATGCAAGTCAGGTGGAAGATATCGACTTTTCTATCCCGTCTCCTTTCACTCACCCCACTTCTGGCACATTCTACCTACCTTTTTCCCCCCAGCTTATCCCCATCTCTCTCTTTTAATACTTCTTTCTCTTTGTCTCTATTCACTGGCACTCTCAGCGCTCATATATAGACTCACACTCTCCTCACACTCTCTTTGGCAGATCCCGGTGCAGTGGTGGAGACTCACAGCACAGTACCGTACGCAGTCATAGGGGGCGTGCTCGCACTGCTGGTGTTCACCGTCATCTGCGTCCTCATCGTCACCATCTGGTGCTCCGTCCGCCAGAAAGGTAAAACGTAGAGAAAATCCACAAGCAGAATTAATGAGTTACAAGTTGTACAGTGGACCCGGGAAATATTCCAAATTCATTTTAAGTATTTTAACACGTGCAACATAGAGGACATGAACTGTGAAAAACCCACTAAAGGCACTAAATCTACCCAATAACAGCCTTTTTATCTGCTGATCCATTCACATAATGCTAAATTCCCTCAATTCACTTACCCACACAATGCAAATATTTGTTTGTCCATTTAAATAATGTAAATGACACAGACGATGCAAACTGTTTAATGTATGTCCATTCACATACACACATAAAATAGTTTGTCCATTCACACAAAAACAACGAATATGTGTCCATTCACACACACACACACACACACCATGAAAATGTGTGTCCATTCCCATATACAGTGCACATAATATAAACACCTGTCTGTCCATTCACGCACACACAAACGCAATGCACACATCCATTTGATTCACCGACACACAATGTAAATAATTTCCATTCACATACATCCATCTATTATGCTGGAGCCTATCCCAGCTGACTTCGGGCGACAGGCGGGGTACACCCTGGACTGGTCGCCAGCCAATCGCAGGACACATATAGACAAACAATCATTTACACTCACATTCATACAATTCATAGTCACCAATTAACCTAACATGCATGTTTTTGGAATGTGGGAGGAACCCGGCGTACCCGCACGCACGCACGGAGAGAACATGCAAACTCCACACAGAAATGCCCAAGGGAGAATCTTACCCAGGTCTTACCGATCTCCAGACTGTTACTGTTCTGGCCAACATGCTAACCACTAGACCATTCACATACTCACATAATGTAAAGGAATTCTATCCTTTCACATTCCACAACATCGTACAAACATATCTGCCCTTCACGTAATACTGTATGCATGTTGGTTTATCCGTTCACATGCAAAGCAAACATCTGTCCTTTCATGCAATGACATACACACACGCCATGTAAATATTTGTCTCTCCATTACCAAAATGCAAGCATTTGTACTGTATGTCTACTGTATACACACACACAATGCAAGCATCTGGTGGGCAATTCACCAGCATCCATAATCTAAAAATGTGCCTGTCTATTCACATGCAGACATAGTGTAAACATATCTGCCCTTTTACACAAGACAATCATTGGTTCACACTGAACATTCGTCTGTCCATCCATGCACACACACACACACACACACACACACACACACACACAAAATGTAAATATTGGTTTGTCATTACACACATCATACAGATAGAAGATGTTTGTCTGTCCAGTCACAAAATCCAAACATCAGTATGTCTATTCACACACAGAATGAAAACATCTGCTGATCAGCTCATTTGCACCCATAATAAAAAAATGGGTTTGTCCATTAACATACACACATGATATATTTGTGTGTCCATTCACATTGTCATAGTGGAAACATGCCTGCGCTTTCACACAGTACAAACGTTGGTTTGTCCTTTTACACGCAATGCAAAATTCACACATAAACACACGTAATGCAACTATTGTATTCGTCTGTCCGTTCTCATATGCATCTATTATCTGTCCATTCACACGCAGACACACGATTAAAACATCTTACCTGAGAGGGAAAACATAACAGACGTCTGGAGCTTATGGAGGCCGCAGCTAAGTTAACATTAGTGCAACATGAAATCATGATGTTTGGGGCCACCCACAGCACGTCCATATTCGGAGAGACAAAAGGTCTTTTAAAATGATGAGATTCTGTCCCATGATGGATGACCTCAGACAGGGTAGTGGATGAGAGGAGGTGTTTTATGACTATATGCTAGTGTATTAAGGCTCATCCATTAAAATAAAACCTCCCTATCTTTTTAAGTGCCCCACCCACACACTCACCCACTCCAGTGTTGGCAGCCTTCAACCGCTCACGTCAAGCTGCCAAGAGAGAAAAGATCAAGGCGGCCGTGAGGCAGACAAGCTGCCAGTTAGTGTTCAGCATAGCTACACTGCCAATCAGCATAGAGGCCCGACTATTACGGCCAATCAATTTGGAGACGAGGGCGTGGGAGGGGGGGTGGGTCATTAAGGCTTTTGTCCTGACTGTCAGTGCACAGGACGATGGTGTGTGTGAGTGAATCATTCCTCGCACACACTGAAGGGTTATTGTGAATGTGTTTCTGTGTGATGCAAGCACATAACCTTCCCTCCACCCTCTCTGCCTGTCTTTTCCACTCCCCCCCTACCCATCCACCCGTTCCCAACCTCCATGACGCCCTCTACTTTTAACTTCCACACGGTATAGGCTCATACCGCACCCGAGAGCCCATTCTTGCTTGGTACTGACCTAACAAAGCTAACTAATGCATTAACCTGTCAGGTAACGAGTAAGGATCGCCGTGATTGGTTGTCATGATAATAATGCTGCATGGCACTGCTGCTGTGATCACGATGCTTCTCCGCCTAACCGTCCCTCCTCCCCGATCTCCTTCTGGGTCTCTCTCCTCCTCATCCAGGTTCCTACCTTACCCACGAGGCCAGCGGCTTGGATGAACACGGCGAGGTGCAGGAAGCCTTCCTCAACGGAAATGACGCCAGCCAGGGCAAGAAGGAGTACCTACTGTAGCCCTTTGACCCTATGTCCTTCCTTTCCTTTTCCCGCCCATCCCACCTTACATACACACATTTGTACACAACACGTGACACTTTCATTGAATCTATAGAGCCAAACGCCATTAACGACTGTGCCATAAATGTCAAAGAAAATTGGGGATAATCGCAAAAAGTGATGGAGCTCATCTATAATTCCAGGAGAGAATGGAAAGGAGTCTCTGGGAAGTATTCATACTTTATGAACAAGCTAACTGTCTTGTTTGGGCGCGGCTTAAGTGATTCCTCCTTCCCTTTCTGGTTTTGACACATGAGGGAAAGGTGCTTCTCTTTTCCCTCTCCGTCATATCTCTCCTGTTTCCAGCCCTCCCCTTTTGTTGGCTCACTGTAATGAAAGGATTAGCGTCGAGCCTCGCCTTGCCGACAAAGAAGAAAGGAATATGACTCGCAAAGACATTAAAGAAAAGCTTAATTATTTTAGAACGTCATTAAGGGGATAAAATGGTTTAAGTCGTCATGGGAAGGGCAAAAGGGGGTGGCGGTGGGATGGCACTGGATGAGACCATTTCTGAATGCTACATACACACACACACACATTCATTCATATGTAAACATATTGACAAAGCGAGTATACATATCTCAGAATTCCTTATTTGTATAAAAAAAAAAGAATGAGAGCAGTAAATTAAACTTTTCAGAGAAGAGAAACTGTTTACTATTGCATTATGAAACTACTATACTAACACAGAATATTAGCCTATAGAGCAAACTACTGTCCAGTGATCTTTAAAGAAAAAACATTGTAAAAAAAAACAAAAAAAAAAAGCGTCTTTATCAGCAACCTACAAAGGAGTATTAGGGCCACAATGAAACATAAAAAAAGAGTTACACCAGAAGAATAAGGGTGCTTTGTTATGAGAAAAAAGTCTTAGCATTTTTGAAAATAACTTTGTATTTTTGTTTCCACAGGAAATCAATTAATCAGTTCCAGGGTCAAACTGTCCCCATTATAATGTCTTTTCTTAATTGTCCAGGCAATATTTTAAGTCACATTTGAACAATCACACAAGTATGAAGAGATGTTAACTACTACATAATAAAACTAAAATAAAGCAAAACTACTCACCCTTTGAAGACACATCATGGAGAGCGATACTGACACCAAGTGGTGTATTGTAAGTATTGCTAGCATTATTGAAGCCTTGCTATATTTATTGGACTGAGCAGCCAGGCCTTTCTCTATGCCCAGTTCTATGGTTATCACCCTTTTCCTCTTTGCCATCACCGGCACCCTTCTGTGGCGGCATCACTAAAAAAAAGAAAATCACTAATAAAAGCCAAATAAAAAGCAAAACACACCGCTTTATATGCAAACTGAGCTTAATTCTCCCAAATCTTGTTTGACTTCTGTTCCATTTTGAGTTTGTATGCAATATTTAATGATCTCAAACTGGTTCCTGATGAAACGTTGAAATTCGGTTAAAATTTTAGCTTTGTTTCGACCTTTTCTTTTGGTAAAAAAAAATGTTACGATTTTACTCTCATAACTTTGCAAGCTTTTCTCATGCTTTTTTTTTTCTTTTCAGCGTGGCACTCCTTTGTAGAAAAGGTCTTATTGAGTTATTTTTTAATGAATTATTCTTGTTTGAACAAATATGATTGTTGCTACTGTTATTATTATTATTATTGACGTTGTTATTACGACAATTGTAAATGTTATTGAAATGTACACTTCCCATGCTTTGTTTTTAATTCTACTGTAGAGCAGTTGCTGTCTTCTTTTTTTGCCCCACGATTGTCCTGCGAACTTTCCTCAGCCCCCTCCTCCCCTTCCCCGTCTCCTGTGCCCAGTCGTCTTCTCTTTCCTCCCTCGTCTTTCACTGTTTATTTTAGTGTCCATGTGTCATTGTTGATATATAGCTAACTATTCCTTTTTAGGGGAAAGATAAAAAAGCACGACGAAATAAACAAAAAAAAATTACAAAAAAAACCTTTGATTTGTTTTTCTTTCATGTAATTAGCAGGTGCTGTTTTGCTCCCATCTGAGAAGAGAGAGAAGGAGACGGAGCATGTGATTAAATTGATGGGGAATAGTGGAGCTATAAGGTGGGGAGATAAAGTCGTAGAAGGTGAGTAAACAAAACAGACGGAAGTGTGGAGCTGGTGATGAATCATAAGGCCGTGTCTGTGCCATTAAGGTGCGCGCAATCAATACCCGATTCTGTCAAGAAGCACTCAACATGTCCATCTGTGCTCTGGACTAAATTTGAAAGCGGTCGGAGGTCACCGGGTGACAGATCAATGGCGGGCCTCGGTGGTAGGCTGTCGTAAAGAAAGATTGTCAAACGGCAATCAAAGTAATGGGCTGGCATGCAGCATGCGTTTGACACGGCAACAGCAGAGGATCACATGCAGCAGACATGTCTGCTTTATTATGATGTAAAGGTAGCCAATCCTATCAGGCCTGACATGATGGATGGCTCATAAAACTTCAAATATTACACTTTTATTTGCCTATAACATCTTCAGCATTTGGCAAACATGTTACTTTATGATATGAAATGTCTTAATCGATGACATAATGATTATGCTGTAATGTGCGTGCCAGGCCAGTAGGCGGCGACGTCACTTTGCAGAGAAACACGACACGCCCGCCCCACCGAATGCTTGTTTGCCGTGTCTCCATAAAGCCTTATACTTGATGTGTAATAAATGTAGACTTTGCTGGAAAAGCTAGTTGGCAGAGCTCCATGCTCCATGCTTTAAGGTCTGTAGCGAAGCCTGCATTTTTCTCTTCTTTTTTTTTTAACTGGCCCTTGTGAAGTGGTGGGCGAATACACAGGGTGGGCTGATCTAGCACTTTAGGGTCTCTACATGTTTTCAACAAGTCAAATTTAAGACTTTAAAACTTTTTAAGTCCATAATGAATACAATTCAAGACCCATTTCACATCCAAACTGGCAAAAAAAGTACAAAAGACAATGAAGGAAAATCAGAAACAAAGCACACATGCTGGTTGTCCTCAATAAATTCTCCCCAGGCTGCACAGGCACTTTAGTTCCATTTTGTAGTTTTGTTATAGCGTCCTCAAAAAGCTAAACATCTAAAAGCAAGACTGAAATTTCAGTATTTGTTTTAAATAAAAGAAGCATTAACACAATTTTAAGACATTTTAAGATCATTTTTAAGAACATTTTAATGCCTTAAATTTAAATGATTGGATTTTAGACGTTTTAAGACCCCACGGACGCCCAGATCCTGCCTGTGTCCCTATTCCTGGCACCGGCAATGCCGTTTATACACAACAGCAACACAGAAAAAAATGCAGATAAATCCCAGCTGAACAAGCAATGCCAATCACGCTAACTTGCTAACATCATACTAATGCTTTGGTTAGCACCTCTGTTCAATAAATTGCAGTCTCTTATAGACGGCAGATGCGTGGGCTACAAAAGCAAATTACACGTGGTCTCTAATTAGCACTGGTCTTCTGCCGAGCCATGCATCCCTGTCCAGTTGTGCATCCGGTAGAGCTTTACACTAATCCTCGTTTAGCGTAGTTAATTGGTACCAGACCCGACTGTGATAAGTGAATTTCCACGTAGTAGGGTTCCTTCTTTATAAATTGAATATTTTCATCGTTAAAGCATAGAAAACCTGTTTGCAATCTGTTAAATACGGTTTTTAACATTATTAGAACCCTCTAGACATGAAATAACACTCATAAGAGTCATCTTTACATGTGTATTACACAATGCATTAGTTATAATTGCAGAAAATAATCCATTTAAGACATAAATAAAACTCATGTGTGTTGCAATAAACGTCTGGTCAAAGAGTGCTACATTTTCACATGCACTTCAGTTCATTATGAAGGTTAAGGTCATAAAAACAAGGCAAGGGTGATGTAATACTGTTTCACATTACTGCTCATTCGCATGCATACTGACAAAAGGGCCACTAGGCCTCAATGCCAGTTAAGATGACAGATGTCAGTGTTGTAGATACGATCGAAGCGAGGACCCGCAATCATCGACGAGTCAAATCAATAGACATGAGCACAAAAATAAAAATGCGGACGAGGCTGACAAGAAGCAAACGTATATTCCCGCTTGAGTTCGTGGCATGTGGTGAATGGACCACAATGTGGCCAATAATGAAAACGCCAAGTCAATCAACACCCCATTCACTCCTTTGAGCAATCGTTTCTTATGATTGGAACAGGTTGGCTGTCATATTTCTTATATAAATATTTCTGTTTATATTTGCATGAGCAGAAGTCCAACCATGACGTCTTTACATTACCCTGACTACCCATCAGCTCACTTGTACCTATCCATATAGTCAAACAGGATGTAAGAAAGGTGTGTGCTGACTGATTCGGCAGCGTGAACCGTGTGAGGTGTGTTTAAAGAGGCATCGACTGAGGTGGCTGAGTGTGTTGAGGCATAATCAGGAAGCTGAGAGCTTTCAGGCGGACAGAACAATTGAGCAGGCTTGAGGAGGCAAGAAAATCTATATTTTTACCCCCTTTACTGAGCGTGTTTCTCTCTAAATAGTCTACTTCAGTAGTTTTGAAGTGATGCAATACGAGGGGGAAAATACACTCATTGGACACATTAAGGCAGGGGTGTCCAAAGTGCAGCCTGGGGGCCATTCGCAGCCCCCAGCATTCTGTACAGATAAAATTAACAATGTTTGAGTTTGTTAAAGCCCTCAAAAAGGCTATTTAGATGCCAAGATGATAATAATTGGATTGATTTTTAGCGTGTTTAATGAATGGAAATGTGAGGCCTATCAAAGCGGCCCTTCAGTTTCTCTTGTTACAGCCCTCAGTGGAAAAATGAAGATGAGAATAATATTTCTTTTCATGTTTTCTCCATGATAGATGAACAATCCAATTAACATGAGCGGGACCCCCTCTGTTTTTTTATTACAAGAGACCACCGCATTGTAGTTACAAGTGTAATCAAAACAACCATGAAGATTGTGTCAAAACCAGGTTAATTATGTCCCCCTACCCCACAATGCGGCATCCTCTCTGGACCGTAATATTACGAGTGAGTGTTTAATTAAACACTGTCACTCATATCTATATTACAGCTGGCAGAAACTTAGAAGGGACGCTTTAGAAAAAGAGCCACAGGATGAGCAGTCGGAGGAAAAGTGACATCTGTGATCAGGATTGCCGTCATCATCAGGAGGATTCATTTTCTTGCTGACATTTGGCGGGGGACCTGATAATTAAGTGGCCTTTTCGCTTGGAAGCTACTCCCAGCATCTGTGCACAAGGTTAATGATTAGTTAAACAGCCACAAGAAGTAGTTTATTCTTTTGTAAAACCGCAAACCAACTAAGTCAAATGAGCTGTTGGCAAATAGGGAATTGTTCTAGGAAGATGGCGGAGGTTTGAGTGTATCTTTATCCACACTAAGGCCACTGAGGCCATGTCCATACTCTTTGTTTTTTCCTTAGCAGGCCATGTCCTGGTGTACGAATGATGATAAAATACATTTTTGATTCTGGGGTGGTTCCACCATGACACAAAATAATAAATAAATGAATATTCCATTGTGACTTCAATGCCACAAACGGCAATGAATTCCTAGAACAAAAGTGATCCAGTCGTTAGCTAACAGGTCACTTTCTGGTTCCGACATTAGGAAATCATGGATAGGACTCATTCATTCTGGGGCTTTAGGAACGTCTCTTTCATGTCTTAAATGGTAAAAACATTTGTGTTTGTTTACCCTTTTGTTAGCTAACAGCGACGTTCTGGTTCCAACATTAGGAATATACAAACAGGACTCTACCATTTGCATTCCGGGACAGAGAAATAGTTCTATTGTGACATAAATTTAATTCATATGCTGCATTTTATGTATAGATGGAGTGGACTCTACCAATGGCATTGTGGTTCAGGGGGAACATTTCCATTGTAAGCACAAAAACATAAAAGAAATTCCTGTATCGAAAGTCTAAAATTGTGGCATGCCACAGTTATGTCGGTTAGCCAGTTGTTAGCCAGCATGCTACTTTCTGGTTCCCTCATTAGGTACAGAAGGAGAGGACTCCCATTTGCATTCTGAAGCGATAGGAAAGGTTCCATCGTGACTTAAATGGCAAAACCTGAAAGCAAATTCCTTTAACAAAAGGGAAAAATCATTCACTGTTTGTTTGACAGTCACCTTGTTAGCGAGCAGGCTACTTTCTGGTTCTCTTATTAGGTGTAGAAGGACTGGGCACAACCATTTGAATTCTGGGTGTAGGAATGGTTCCATCATGACTCAAATGACAAAAAGAGAAAACCAGCTCCTCTACCACCAGAGAATAATCATGTTTGACCACCGGCTACTCAGCTAGCAAGCTACTTTGTTGTTCCGACATTAGGAACAAACTCTCAGGACAAATGTTTTATTTGAGTCTCCTTTTGGATGTGCAGTGTTTGTGTAACCCTGCTAACTAACAAACCAACCAACAAACAATGATCCAAATTGTACCCCTTGTCAAAACTAAATGTATATTTTAATTACCAGAGTTCATGAGGACATGGCCTCAGAGAAATTGTTGAATTTCAAACCTCAGGACACACTTTGGCTTTGAGAGAATGTTTGGCCGTGGACCAGGAAGCGGCCTGTGTGTTTTCACACAGGGCCTTATGGACTGATTTCGCCCCGGGGGGCGCTATCTCTGGAGGGAGGGCAGAGAGAGCGAAGGTTGCCCGCTCTTTGCTCTCTTGTTTGCCAGGTGGAGTGAAGAGAACCTGGGGCACGAGGCCGTACAGCTGGAAGAAGAACACGGCCATTGCGTGAGCCCACTTGGGGAGTGTGGCGGTGGGGGTGAAGAGCAACACGGCATGGATGATTTGCAGAGGCAGACAAAACAAAACTAAGAAGGAGACTGACAGAGTCAGAGAGCGGAACCTCCAGGGATTATACTTAGAGGGGTCTGACTGGCTGAACTGTTTGGGGTTCTTGCAATGAAGATCTAGGTGAAGAACCAGCAGGCAAAGCAAAGGCAGCATGAACACAGCCATGCCGTGGACATACACCAAGAACTGGGGGCTGAGGATGGTGTCGGGGGCGCAAACTCCCCAGTGGCTGCTGTGAATCTCCTCATAGGTAAAGTTATGCAAGTCATCCGTGTAAAACTTCGACAGAAAACCTCCATACGGAAGATACTTCCCAATAACTATGCGGCCGTGGGGGTATTTAGGGAAAGGGGTAAGATGGGGTGACTCTGTTGTCCAGTTGCCATCCAGCCCCGGGCCAGGAGTGCCTTGGTCTTGAGCTGTCCTTCCCCACCTGTCCAGTACGTCAGAGCTGATGAACTGGCCAAAGGAGGTCAGAACGGAAGCCATCCAGCACAGCAGGACCACACAGAGAGCTCGCTGACGGGTCACCACAATGGAGTATCTGGTGTTCAAAAACACAAAGACATAAGGCATAATATGGATTGATCCTCTGACTGGACTTGAGTTCCATGCCACACTACTCCTGAAATCTCGCATATAAATTGGGGTTAGTGTACTTTGTTGCACTATGGTAAGAATTCTTACTGGTTTCCATTGTGAAAAATTGTCAAGGGTACCAAATAAAATAATTGTGTACTTTACTACTGTTTGACAGTGGGGTGCCAACTGCAGTTGTAGGGTATCTGAAGGGTTTAGTAGGTACCCTACAAGTGGGCCGAGACTGCTCACTGGTCTCTGTCCACCTTCAAGGGAATTCTAGTGTGGGATTGGTTCACTTCAGATTAAGTGTTGCTGCAAGGACCAAAGACAAAAACCAGGTTTGACAAAACAGTAAAACGCATGGATAAATCCGGGATATTTAACCAAGCAGAAAGTATTTTTGTCTGGACTCTTTGACCCTGCAGTAGAAATCAATCCTGATCAGGATTTACCTTTCAAGACTGTACCCTGGAAACCAGACTCAACTGTACTTCTTGGTGGATTTTTTTTTTATTGTACGAAAATAAATGCTTTAATTAATGTCTCGATAATTAATTTACGTTAACGGTAGAGTCTCGTTTCCAGTCTCTAGAACCAGTTCAAAAAACATTGGCATGAAGACATGTGACTGCAGGCAACTTGCTGATGTAGCTTTATTAACTCCACAAGATGGCAGTAGCTGCATTTGAATTATCATGAGTGATCAGTATCCAGCAGCTTTATCTACCTTTGCATGCGCTTTAAAATGTTGGTTGCTCAGCTCAGCTGTTGGTGTGAAATTCATGTGTTTGGCATTGTATTGTAAAAAAGAATTATGAAAATAATAATAATCTTCCACAGAAATGTTGGACAGATGCTGCTGTCAATCAAACATCTTTAGAGTCGCCTCATATTTACTCACATTTTCTCTCAATTGACAGTTCAACGACCACATTGTGGGAAATACAAAAAGAATCGACCCGGCAGCAATGAGCAGTCTGTTTCGATGTTACGCGATCCCATATGGCACATTTTGGCATGTTTATAGCCTTTTTCTCTTAGCTTTATATTGATTTTCTTCATTTACTACAGGGAGCAGCTTGAGAGAGTGTTTGCTGACTCTTCCCTCCCACGTATTTACCCTCCTCCCACCACGCTTACATACGTCTATGACGGCGATAATGAGCCGTGTTTATCGTCTACTTAACAGTATGTGTTTGTGAGAGAATTGATTAGGAGGTGCCATAATGGCCACTTGTTTGTTTTATGTGCACTCACCTGCTGGGCCAGTGATGCCTCAGGTGGCAGTCCAACGTGAGCAGCACCAGCAGGCACATTGTGAACTGCCTCACCAGAAGGGGGCAGCACACCAGGGTGATGCAGGTGTACAGACACTGCGGGGTCCTCAAGTTGAGGAATACGATCACAGGAATCTCCAGAGCAGCCCCTATTGTGCCCACCCAGCCCAGGCACAGGCGAAGGCAACAAGATACGCTTCCGTGCTGAGGTCTCGCACCAGGGTTGGCCCCGTTTACATCAGCCACTGCTGCACCGCCTCCAGCTGCCATGCATAACCTGATGCTCACCACTATGACTGCTACGGAGACGATGCACTGGCACAGGGAGTAAAGCCACAAAAATTCCATGCCTGAAAGGGATATAGGAAAATAACATTTAATGAGGATGCGGAAATGCCAAATGTATTGACAAATGTATTGATTTTTACTTATGTAAAATTATCCATGTAGGTGAAATACCATCTCCAGCTAAGACGCGCACTGATCAACATGGAAGTACAGCACAACATCTAAAGCGAAAGCCTCTGGGGTAACATTTTCTGAACGATACGGCTCTAAAGTCGTGCAAAATGTTTTGAAAGTTTGCTTTTTACATTTTTGGGGGGAAAAGAATATGATGCCGCATGATGGATGCTAACAAAGAAGGATGACTGTTGACTGCTGGCCACACAGTCAGGAGCTCTGGAAGATCTGGGTTCGTATCTCTGTGTGGAGCCTCCATGTGCGTGGGTTTTCTCCAGGTACTCCGGCTTCCTCGCACAATCCAAAAATATGCATGTTAGGTTAATTGTTTCTTGTATGAATGGTTTGTACTGGTAACCAGTCCACCTCTCACCCAAAGTCAAAGGCTCCAGCATACCGCCGCTGTGAGGATAAGCGTCATAGAAAATGAATGAATGAAGGAGAAGAAAAACAACTAAAAGCACATGCATTCTCCTTATAGACTACAGTGCATTCAGAAATAAAATCCTCTAAAGTTAGCTTTTTCTTTGCCTTTTTTGTGGTTTTTGAGATGCTGCCATATTGGTTGCAACCATAGAACTAGAAATGCAACTTACTGAAACATCATAGTAGCATACTGAATTTAGTACTGTAGAAAATGGTACAGGTGGCTTTGTGTCCTGACTGCTCAGTACAAAAATATGGCAAATTTGAGAATAAGTAGACTAAAAATACACAGCAAAAGGGTAACGGTGATGGCAACCATATAACTGGAAATACAACTTACTGAGACGTCGCAGCAGCATCGTGTAAAAGACACGTCCTCCACACTTCATCATGTTTTATTACTGTTTAACTTCTGTTTACACTTGTATGTCATGTAAAACATTGTACACTTAACATGATTTATATATAATAGTTTGACACGGGAACGGATACATTTTATTTCTATTGTTTCCTATGGGGAAAAATGCATTCTAAATCCAAACCAGCATTGTAGCACAGGATGTTCGCCTTTAGAACTTCCACTATGATGCATTTCAAAAACCACCTGTCAGGGGTTGATGACAAGTGAGGAATTCTAAAAGCAGCAGTGGGAGAAATTGGGTGCAGATGTGATGCAAGTTTTGGTACGGGGGCAGGGAGTCGGGAGATATTTTTAATGGCTATTGCAGGGCTGGCAAGGAGGCAAGCGAGCAAAAAGGTCAGGTTGGGCCAGACTTGACAGAAGTACACAACACACAGAGAATGTGAGCACCATGCAAAACAACACGGCAGAAGTGCAACATTTGTGATCATTGTTGTGTACTTTCTCCACAGACTATGGCATTAATGCAGAATTACATCAACATTGGCATTCATAACAGTAGCTCTCCAAAACGCATTAAATAATGATTGGCAGCTAATTCCTGCACATGTTCAAACAGCAGCCTCACACAAAGCGCCATGTTGCAATAGCAGATTTTTGCCGCCGCTAATGCCACCTCTCGTAATTAGTTTGACCTTTACTTTAAGCGTTTGGAGTTGCCAGTCAGTCTTCCATAATCATCTGGATGAAATTACCTTCAGAGCTTCAACAACTTAACACAAACGCCTCAGAGAAACTGACTGGCTTGGTTCAGTGGTGGGGTAGCTTTGTAACAGCTGTATGTTTTCTTTGGTAGGCCTCATTAAGATTTTAAGTAAGGGGTGTCCAAAGTGCGGCCCGGGGGCCCTTTTTGCAGCCTGCAGCTTGTTTTTATTGGCCCCAGAAACATTCTAAAAATACCATTAAACGAGGGAACTCGAGGACATTCAATTGACTTGAAGACACACTCCCAAGGGATTAATACATTTCTATCTAATCTAATCTGATAAACAGCAAAAATGGGGGGGAGGCAAAAAAAAATGTTTTTAATGTTCACACTAATAATATGCTAAAATGCAGGCTGTTTTTGCTTTAAATATATATAAAATTTTGCATCAGAGCTGGCTGGCCCATGAGGCAATACAGTGGAACCTCGGTTAGCGTGTTTTTCGGTTCACGACAAAAATTTACGCCACAATTTTGCCTCAATTTGCGTGAATTCTCCGGTTAGCATACAACACGGTGCGAGTCTTGTGTTATTAAGACACTGCATGAGTCCAACTGTATTATTAATGTATTTTTTTTTAATCACAAAACATCCTTCCTTGTTAGCATCCTATTAGCTAGCTCAGCAAAATGGCAACCGAAACCAGAAGTCAGCTACGTTACGTCGCCCGTCTATGATGTCGTCAGCGGTTGACTCTCAAAAATGTTGACACAAAACACATTTTTATTGTTTTTACAATTACAGTTTTACATGCATAAAACAATCCTTGTTGCTTATAAATGACGAATGAAAGTCATAAATGAACAACTTACGTTTATCTTCACTGAAGACATGACTGGTCCCAAAGACACGATGTGGCAGCGAGACACCGCATGCATACCTCCTTCCTGTTTTGTCATGAGTTATTTCTTGAACTAAATAGTGTTTCACACCGTCTTTATCAAAATGCTGGCACTTGCAACTTTCTTTGGCGTTGAGGTGAGAAACACTATTAAATTCAAGAAATAACTTGACAAAACAGAAAGGTTGTGTCCTTATGGTGTCTTGCTGCAACACAGTGTCTTTGGGAACAGTCACGTCAAGAATCACGTCTTCAATGAAGGTAAAAGCCACCTTAAATGTTCATTTATCCCTTTCAATCATCATTTATATTATTAATGATATGTATGTCAAACTAGAATTGTAAAGCTACAGAAACGTGTTTTGTGTTAACATTTTTGGCTTTCTGGAACGGATTAATTGGATTTACATTACTTCTTATGGGAAAAATGGATTTGGTTAGCATCCGTTTCGGTTAGAGTCAGGCCGTCTGGAACAAATTATCGATACTAACTAAGGTTCTCCTGTAAAGGCAAATGCTAAGGGTGTCCTGGCCTCCAGGGGGTGCTAAACAATTGGGGAAAAATTTATATAATTATATTAAAACTAGTTATTGCTATTAACAAGTGCAATAACTTGAAAAGCTCACATGGATTCACACATTAAGCAATGCCCAATATTACTACAAACAATAACGAATAAGTCTCCCCACATCCATCATTTTTGTGCATAGTTTTGCATATTTGTTCTCTTATTTACAGGATATTTATTTTGCGCACGTTTCTTTCTATTATTTGTAATTTGTTATCCATGTATGCCAATTGGATGACACCTGATCTTACAAATGAAACACAACAGCAAAAACAATACCATTCGATTTCTTTTGTAAGCGTATGTAAATCCCTGATGAATGGGGGGGGCGCCACTTGGGGTGGGTCCAGTTCTGCTTAGTATATTAACTTTGGGTTGGTTTCAACCTGTTTGCTCAAATTAAAAAATATCAAAATGGCACAGATATCCTATTTCATATGCAGACCTTGATGAAGTTTGGACGCCGGTGTATTAAGTGGAAGGAGGATGCCCAACGGCCAAAGAAAGGAATTATAAGAATAAAAAGATGCAGTTACCTTTTGCGTCGACAAAGGCGGTTAACTTCAGTCTATGATGAGTCCCTTTTTATGGCTGCATTTATAGACGCCCTCTCTCTGCCTCACACCACTTGCTCAGGCGAAACCTGATTTATAAACCTCCTACCGCCTTTTTTATCTCTCCATCCTGTCTCTGTAAACATATCAATTGTGTAAATGTTGTATCATGGCTGCCCTTTCTTTGCGAGATGTGCAAAGGGCAACGCCACCTCTGCCAGGCAGGCGGAATATGTAAAAAAGACATGCATTTCACATGAATTTACAACTGCAGCTATTGACCGTTATCTACAAGGTATTTGGAAGAAGAACAGGGATGAAAATCATGAATTTCATGACTATATTATCTTTTAATAGGTTATTGCTTATAACCCTGCTCTAGCCCAAAGTCGGCTGGGATAGGCTCCAGCATACCCCTGTGACCCTAGGCAGGACAAGCACCATAGAAAATTAATGAATGAACGTTACTGCTTCCTCTATACCCTGCATTTATTTATGCATTGGACACGGTTTATGTACGTTTTTTTTCCTGCTGTACTTATTTATTTATATGCTTTAATATTTCATGTAATGCATTTTCTATGTATTTATTTATTACTTGTGATTATTATTCACTTTTCTTCTGTTTTCATTTTATTTCATCACTGCATGAGCCATCTGGTGGCATGAAATAACTTTTTTCTTCTTCCTGCTCCTTTTCAGACATGCTGAATCGTAAACATGTGACGTTTCTTTGTCGATGTCTGAAACAAATAAAACCATTACCATCACATGCAAAGTGCTTTTGGAAATGGATATGACTCGGAATTGGAGCTGGTAGAGACGATGAGGCGCGGTTGTAAATAAAACTTGAGCAAATTGAACTGAACTAAAGGGAATAAATATCACATAGGCTACCCTGAGGCTCATCGTCCACATTATTTCATATGATCTTAGACAGTTCATTTAATAATCCATATTACATGCAACAACACAAAAGAGAGAAATGAAAAAAAAAAAGAGACAACCGAGAGATGAAGCCTGCAGACATAACAATTAGTTGAAAGGGAAGTTTTGTGCACAGCATCCATTTTAAAAAAAAAATATGCAAATATTTTTAATGAACTGGAAGGCTGACAGATATGGCTTAGAATATTCACCCAAGCATTTAACCGTGTTTACAAATCGTTTTCCCGTAGCATGCCAACAGGATCAAGCCCCAGGCAGAGGCTCATGATTAAAAAAAGGCCAATCCAGGGGCTTCCTTTCTCATACATAATGAGAATGAGAATGCTTTATTGATCCCTAGTGGGTGTTTAGTATACTTAAAAAATATAAAATGTAAATCGAATATTGGGTTTGGCATACACAATGAAAAAATACTGTGTGCTCAGTCAAAACACGATCAGGCATTAATTAAAAAAAAAAAATCCCATAGGCTGAATGTGACCTTCAGGGCGAAGGATAGGTCATTACTTCTTCTCTTTTTAATTGATTGAACTAATTATTTTTTTAAAGCCACATTTTGTATTAAAATTGATTATTTGTTGTATTTATTTCATTTAAATATATATGTGTCACATTTAAAAATCCGAATTGGGTTTTTAAATTAATTCAAAGATCATTACATACATGTAATCCCTAACCCCTCTGCTGCATGTCTGATTGCAACCGCAATCGCAACGCTATTCTCGCGTTACTTAGAACGAGATCTGCCCGTTTTAACAGGCGTAGGAAACCCCGTCCCACCCTCTTCCCTTCGCTGTCCGCAAGCAAGGTAAAAGCGCCTCCTGCTTCACAGATAAAAATACGGGTTTTCTAGTGGAATACAAAGCGCGTTATCTCCGTAATACCGGTATGTCATCCGACATAAACGGATTTTTAAACGAGTCGAGTCCGTGTAGGATAACTCACAAGAATTGAATGAATTTAAGCGGTTTTTAGCCTGTGCACAGAACAGCCTCCAATAATGGCGGCTCCCATGCCGCCTCGTTGTGGCCTGCTAGCTGTTAGCCAGCGTCTTCATTTAGTATAAATTAATCGCCGAGTACTTACTGAATCTTGTCCGTGTGAGTATTTGCGATATCCGACTTCTGCTGCGACCATTTGCCACAAGAAGTGTATGGTTTTGTGACAACACAGTCGTGTAGCTAACATGCCTGGCAAGCTAATGTTAGCTGTCAGTAATGTTAGCTGTTAGCTGTGCTAAATGTTATGCTACTCTGTTTTACTGTGAGTAAACAATGTACGGACGTACACCTTTTGGCACCTTCACTTGCATCTTGCTGTATATGAGCACATGAGGGTAACTGTCTTTTACAGCAATTTTCAGGTCTAAAATTGCAGTGTATGGAACGTTAGCTGTGGCTAATATGCTGTCAACCTGCTTATACAGTACATGCTATTACATGTTTGTATGTGAAGCCATATGTATAGTACATGGGTAGTATTTGACTAAAATTTTCTGTTTTAAGATGCCGGGTGTTACAGTGAAAGACGTCAACCAGCAAGAGTTCGTCACTGCACTGGCAGCCTTCCTGAAGAAGTGAGTTCACAAGTTTGACTCCTAAATTTGATTTTCATGCATGGGTTAATTTGTTTCCCCTCATGTTGTACCACTATTCTGCTACAATCCTGTGTAAAACTTACTGTTATCAAAGTACTGCCGAGTGAGTAATGTTTAATTGTTTTTTGGTTTTTTTTCAGGTCAGGAAAGCTGAAGGTGCCAGACTGGGTGGACCTTGTCAAGCTGGGCAAGCACAAGGAGCTTGCACCCGGTGATGAGAACTGGTTCTACATCAGAGCCGGTGCGTTTCAATGTTTTCTTAAATCCATTTATCGTGTGTAATTAGCATACTGCTATTGGATTTCGATGGGTGCATAGCTCCACTTTAGCATGAAATATAAAACTTATAGCTCATTTACTAAATGCCCCTGTAGTTTTGTCAAAGACCAATTTGGAGTTCCGGTCAAATACAGGAGGAGTTCCATTTCTATTGTTCATTTTAAGTTGGAACTTGTACGTAAATTAACAGTTAAGTTAGTAAAACTTCATAGCGGAAATGATAAAGGAAGTTATTGCTGCATTTCATAGGAGCACATCCTTTCAGAGTTTAAGTATTTGATCATTATCCTTGATAATGGTTGTGGTGGTAGAGTTTCTTGGACCGGGCATGCGGCCAGTGTTGGTTGGTGTTTTTCCTATTTCTGAGCATTCCTGTGATGTGGTGCCATTCTGGAAGGGTGGCTGGTTGGATGAGGGAGAACGTGGTCGACATTGTCCTGCCTCGGTGTAGCTACGCACGATTATGTAGTCTTCCACCGCAGACATGTAACAGTTCTCGAGTCTTGGCTTTACGAACCAAACCACTTAATTTAGGGGAGTGTTACAAATATGAGGGCTGTACTCTCGGAGAGGTGCTCCTAAATGAAAAAAAATTAGAAGCACAAAAACATTGTAGGAGCAATATTACATTTCATTAACGTCTTATTCAAACTCAGACGTACACAGTAACACACGTGCACTCATACAAATAAACAGTGTCATCATAAGGCCTACTCCAACCCTAAACACAGAACATACTTGTCCCACAGCTTTTAGTAGTCAAGTCAACTGGCATGCTTGTAAACTTTGCTAGCACCGTCGGTAACACTAGTGCTAACGCTAGCTGTTGCCATCTCCTCTGGCTTGACACTGTCGGTTTTCCCAGATTCAACATTTTCTCTCCATTTTTAACATTTTGTATTACACCCTTATTTTGTTTACATAATTGGACAGGATGTGGCAAACAACACACTCATTTGGAAGGCTGTAAGTGTGTTAATGATTCAGACAAGATGGGTTCAAGAATAAATGTGCTTGTCGTCCTTATTTCACTCAACTTGCACGTCGTCAGCAGACATCACAAAATGCTTGCTTACATTAACACGTGCTCAAACACAACAGTGTGTAAACAGTCATACAACCCGAGTCACAAGCACAATATAACAGGGTCTTTTAAAGATGACTGCTGGTGTTATGAAGGATTAACCAAGAAGGAAGGATGACAGCCATGAGCTCGGGAGGCGCTCAATAGACACCCAACTTCGTCTTCCCATGACATTACAGCCATCAAGAGCTCAAAGACCAACTACACACTTCTGGCCTTCACAATAAAAGCGCTCCATGTTACATCCTGACTGCACTGAACAAAATAAGTATCTCAAAAGTAGCTTAAAATATCAAAGTAAAGAACAAAAAATTAATACAGACTCCCCATTGGTATGAGCCTGGCATTGGTTTTCCAGAGAGATAATCACGTTGTTTGTGTGGGTGACAGGCAGTGTGCTAGCTTTAATGAACTTTATTTATGCACCAAACGGTGGCCACTATCACTCAACAATGTCATCAAACCTTACCTTTATGCTTTCACACACAGCATCAGCATTTGGGAACAGCGGTGAGGTGAAACAGGAAAAGTGTTAGTGGCAGCATCGGTGAAGGTTTTATACAAGCTTCAGTTTCACAACTATGGTGTGTTCAAGGACCGCCGAAAAAGTGGGAATGGTGAACACTGAAACAAAACAACAAATGTGCTAAAACTGTGGGCTTTCTGGCAGTGTATTTTTACAGTAAAATATTTTTTTCGTTGTTTCGACAATTGATACACTTGAATAAAATTCTGTTATTTGCAAGCTCTTAAATTCTTTTACAAGGCCTCTCTAATTTAAAGGACTCGGAAGTGATTAAAATCTCATGCATTTTGTTGTAGCTGCAATTGTGTCTCAACATTTGTGCTCTTCTATTGCTTACTGTCAATCTAGCCTCCACAGTTCGTCACCTGTACCTACGTGGAGGAGCTGGTGTGGGATCCATGACCAAGATCTATGGAGGTCGCAAAAGGAACGGTGTGTGTCCAGCCCACTACAGCGTCGGATCTAAGAACGTGGCCCGCAAAGTGCTGCAGGCCCTCGAGCTTCTCAAGATGATTGAGAAGGACCCTAATGGGTCAGTGTCAGTCTCTTAACTCATAGTTCTTGGTTTAGTCATTTTAGGAACTGATTTCCATTTAATTGTTTGGAAGGAATGACTTCCATGCAAGACAACTTGTTTGAAGATGGTTACATTATTCATAATTTTTTCCACTTTTCACTCCTGCAGTGGCCGTAGACTCACCTCCCAGGGAACCAGAGACCTGGATAGAATTGCCGGCCAGGTGAGCAACTATTTCTCTCCCCCGTTTTTGTGATGAAACAGGCACCTCAGATTTATCCTTCGTGCAATAGCTTTACTTATTAGAGAAGTTTCTTTAGTTTCCCCATGCTATTTTGGGTCACCTTGTTTTTCATTCTCAAAATCAAAGCAATGAAATAAAAACTCATTAAGACTTCTGCTTTGATTATGACGTTTACTGGATGTGAGCAGTGAAGGTTGTTGCAAGGTTATTTCCTAGAAACAGCTGAAACACTGCCTCTCTACAACATTGTTTATTCCACCTCCTCTACTGTACATTAAAGCTATCAGAATGGAGACTGTTGACAAAGATTTGCTGTCTTTATGGTTTGAGTGTCAGGTGACAAGCTTGTTGGTTTAACTTAAATGGCTGGTTATGTATTGTACTGAATGAACCGTTTCATGTCTGGAACTCCAAAGTGTATGTTCAAGGTTTATTAGAGCATTTGTCCTTGGGCAAATGTTACCTGTCAGCCAAGTGAGATGTGTCGTGCATCTAACTTGCATTCCCCAAAACACCTCACTTGGGTCTTGTCAGAAAGCAGGAGGGGGAGCAGCAGTGGCGCCGTAATAATCCAAGGGTAAAAGGGGTAAACGTTAGGAGGGAATTTCATGCTTGGCGACACGGCCGTATGGCGTGTTCTCCTTGTTTACCCATGCTAATGAGCAGTAAGCAGATGAGCAGACTAAGTCCCAAGGACCACCACCCGCCCTCCGGCGCACAAATTGGCAGGAAGCATGTTGCGGGTCCCCCATGAATCCCCCCCACCCGTCATGTGTATTGTACTTTGTGATGCCTTTTCACTGTTCTGTCAGTACACTAGGCACCGCTTTTGGCAGTGCTCAGGAAAAACATGTTTTCCAAACTCAGCAGTCTCCCAAGGCCCCATGAAATTGTTTTCATTTCCTGTTGAAATGCACCATTGTGGTTGGTCATCAAGTAAATAGAATATAAAGGAGCTGGGAGGCTTCATTTGATTAGTTGAATAAAGCCATTAAGGCACTTCCCCAGGCAAGTCAATGAATTTTAATTTGCAGTCAAGAGTTTATTTTAATGCAGAACCACAACTACCCCATCTTGCTGGAGTTATCTTGTGACCATGCTTGACGCTTGTGTTTTTCCTTCCCAACAGGTTGCAGCTGCAAACAAGAAAACTGTTTAATAAATCTTTTGGAGAAATGAAGTACTGTTAGTTTTTGTCATTTGTCTCCCATGAGGGAAACTAGCAAACCAACCAACCAACCAATGCTAAACTGAGTAATGCCACAAATGTAATTGCTTTGGATTTGTTCTGTATCTGTGGTCAGTTGCAGTCAAGCCAAAACTCTTTCACTGATTATGAATGCAATGTTTTTAAACCCCTGCCACACAAAGCACGAACCAAAAGTAACCAGCTGGTTCAAAATTTAAAGTCAAGTTTCAAAATTCGCACCACATTTGGGAGAGGATTTGAAATTCATAAGCTTGGCTCCTTTTTTCCATGGCGGCGTGATGTGAATTGGTGGCATCAATGATGAGTGACATTTCAGCACCTCTGCACTGTCCATGACGGCAGCTGCTGTTGGAGTTAACTTGACTTCATTTTTCCTTGGCGAATGAAGTGATGTGACTGAGGCGATGCTTCATAGTGACATTTCAGCAGGTGATGGCTCCCCCCCAAATGCGATCAGAATGGACCGCCACAAGAATGGGCCCTAATATTTGCAATGCAGTCAGAATTTTTAGAATGCCCTTTGAATATCCAGGAATAAAGCACAAAGTTTCATTTCAACTGCATTCTGGCTCCTACTAGTATGACGGGGTATTGGCGATTGCTGGCCATATTGGCTTAAACGAGGAAACGATGTGCTTCAAAATGCATCCATGTGAGTTATTCAAAATATTGGTGGAAACCTTTCATGTTTGTCTCTTCAAAAATATTAATGCTTGTTCTTTCATGGGCTGAACTCCAATATCAAACTTTCTATGTACGCAAAAGACCTATTTCTGTCAAATATTGACAATTTTGTTTAGTGAGCCCTTTGTTGAGATTATCAGTCCACCTCACAGGTGTGGCGTATGAAGATGCTGATTAGACAGCATGATTATTGCACAGGTGTGCCTTGAGCTGGCCACAGTAAAAAGCCACTCCAAAATGTGCAGTTTCATGCCGCACAATGCAACTGCTTCTGCAAGTGTTGTTGATGCGTGCAGCAGGTATGCTTATTGGAGCAATGTCCACCAGGGCTGTTGCCCGTGAATTGAATGTTCATTTCTCTACCATAAACTGTCTCCAATCGACCGCATGGAACCACACCAAGCCGGAACCTCAAAATCCAGCATCCTCCTCTCCCGAGATCGTCTGAGACCAGCCACTCTCATAGCTGCTGCAATAACTGGTTTGCAGGTGGACGACAAAAGTATTTTTTTGTGTGTATAAAACACTAAAAGAACAGCAACAACAAATCAATAGCCAGCTTGTAGCAAACTTTACCAAATGCTGATTACCATTGGCTTATTGTACTGTAATTTGGGAGTTTACTACCTCGCTCAAGAGCACAGTAACAGCTAGGCAAGCACACTAGTCTCTAACCCCATCCCAGATATTTCCAGTTCATATTCTGAATTAGCTGGCGTTCATGCATTGACTAGATTTAGCCATACTTAAAGTGACTGAGCTTCTATAGTACGATTGCAAAATGTTGACTTGAAACAGTAGATGGCTTCACTGCGATGAATACCGGTGCTTCCCAAGTCCTGCAGAGGGCGCCAACGTACCGACTATAGTTGCTACTAAAAAAAACAATCCTTGGGGTCTGTTCATCTTAATGCAATCAATTCGGAATCCCGCTTACCCTTTCAGATGGATTTATATGTTTACAATGCGTTCTGACATTTCAGTGACACATTTGTTGCAGCTATTGTAATAAATATACTTCTGTTGTAACAGCATCAAGGTTTTCCCACAGAGCTGCAGCCCTAATTAGCTGTAAAAGACCCAAATAGTTGCGCTCGCATTTTCGCTTTTAAACCAGAAAAGCTTAATTTATCTGTGGCGTTTTCATCCCTCAGTGCAAACAAAGGAGAAAGAAGGTGGGGGTAGAGCTTACTCAACTGGATTTAAAGTTGAAGTTGTCTGCTTTTGGTACAGTACATACTCGCTCCAGTGATTAAAAGACGTTTAGAGACTTGTATTGAGTTTTTCCTGAATTAACTACATTGTTTTAATTCACCATTATCAGCAATACGTCTGGACAACTTGCTTTTATGTCCACCCACCTCCTCTCATTTTGTGGAGACCATCTGTTTCTTTACACCTGAACAGGTCTTCTCTGCCCAAAAAACACCCTTCCCTCTGTAATTTGGCAGCAAGAAAGGTCCTTGAGTGGTAGGAGAGAAATGTGTGGAATCCACAGCCACTCAAAGTGCTTACTATTTTGTGGCCATAGTCAACTTGTCTGTGCAAGCTTGACAAAAACAAGTTCCACTCTCCAAACTGCAAAGGCGCATCCAAGTGTTTTGGTTCTGCCATTTTATTCCCATCTCGTACAAGCCCTGCTGCCTACCACCTCCTCCAGGCTGCAAACGGCAGATAGCTAAGAAACGTCGCTCCAGCTTGCACAAGTCTCTCTCCAAAATAGAACTGCTATCAGGGGAGCTCCTACACACACACTCATAACACACACTTCGTCAACCCACGGCTTCATGCTTTGTGGTGTATTTTCCACTTGGGACTCTGTGTACCTTTCCATACTTTTTCCCAGTCTTCCCTGTCTCAGGGATGAAGATCCATCAAATCTAGTGTGAGATCATTTCACTTGCCTATACTGCAGTACAGGTACGCACCCCAAACCAACAGTTGGCGATGTAACGGAAAGCACTTGTCTGCATTGCCTGTTTTTAATCATGACCTGGAAGGAAGTTGGATTTGTTTTTCTAGTTACCCAAATATAAGATGGTATTTTCTCCCTTGAAAAAAAGTCTGAAAAAGACAAGTAGTCTTATACTCTTGGTTTCGCTGCACCGCAGGCCGCTGGGTTGTCCCGGCGGTCTGTGGTAGAAAGCGTTTCTCCAAGCCGCATCCATTTAGAAGCGAGTGCTTACGTTGCCACGCTGGGTACCGTCCTCTTGCACCGTCTTGTTGTTACTTTGTACTTGTATTCTCTATTATTATGCTGAGAAATCGTCCCTCGCCACTTTGCCGTTTGAACATCACTCTCATTCTATTGCGGTTTTCCAAAAATGAATGAATTAATAAATTATGAATATGAACTATTATTAGTCAAAAATATTGAAAGACAAGTCTTTTGTAGTATTCTGATCACTAGGAGTCAGTAGTATTACAGTGAAGAGACATTACCTTACATTATATAACCTTAACACTGAATGGAGTCAGCCATGGCATGTCCGACATGACATAGTGAAAATAAGCTGTCCTCCCAATCCTTGTGGAAGTGGTACTTTTTGGGCTTCTTACTTTGTTCTTCTTCCCCACTCAGTCTGAAACCGTTCCTCAAGTTTAGAATAAATTAATTAGAGGTTAACTAGTTAACTCGTTAGCATGCTATGCTTAAAGCAGCGGCCGTCTCTTGTGTCCCTGCAATGATCATGTAGTCTACCCATAAGAGTTGAGCAATGTAAACAAAGAATAATCGGAGTGGAAAGGTGACTATTGGGTTTTATGTCTACGGTAAAAAACGTATTTAGAAAGAAATAAACAGGTTTTCTATGCTCTAACTCTGAAAATATTCCATTTATTAATATTGAAACCTACTTAGCAGAAATTTCCTTATCGTGGTCGGGTCCGGTGCCAACTAACCACGATAAACGAGAGACCACTGAACATTTTATGCTTTACGATCACGTGTTTATGAGTTATTACTGACTTAGACCATTTTTTCCGCAAAAAACACATCTCATGCACACCCATATTCTGAGAAAAAAATGTAATGAAAATGCTATATAATTTTATTTTAACAAATTCATTTAGAAATGTACATTGTAAATAAATTATTTTTAAAATGTAATTTTTGTTGTTTTTTTAATTTAAATTTTCATAAACTTATAAAAAGAATAATTACAAAAACAATTCATTTTCATTATTTTTTTATTTACATTTTTCATAAATTCAAAAATATATATTTTTTAGAATTTTTTATATATATTTTTTATTTTCAACTTACATTCAATTATTATTAAATTGTTTTTTTATTTATTTTTTTTTTTGAACGAAAAAGTCCATGTATTAGCGGGGATGCGAGTGTGCGGGGATCCACTGTTTTGTTGTACTTCTTCCAGTGCACTGATTATGGCACAATTGCTTTCTTTTATCATTGATTAAATCAATGGAATACCTCAAAGTCTGAAACAAGACTGCTTCTCATTCAGTTGTTTGCAGTTTTAATGCACAATGCTTCCACCTACAGGTTTGGATTGGAGCAGCTTTAACTAGCAGCAGAATCGACCCCCAGCAGCATTATCTTCTGGCCTTGGTGGAGGTCCTTCTGATTGTGTTGCAACAACCTTGAGGACCTTGCAGATAGGTGCAAAGATTCCCTTGTATTTCTGCATGTGTGTTGATGCCTGTCTTGTTTAATCCTTCATCCTGTGCTTCGCCTGAAAGCAGGTGGCGTCGATATGCAACATGCCGCCCCGCCTGCTTGGCACCACGGTGCACTGCCCCACAGCAGGTGTGTATCTATGTGTTTGTGTTGGAAAAATACTAACCATGTGTCAGTGACTTTGGGGTGTGTGTGTGTGTGTGTGTGTGTGTGTGTGTGTGTGTGTGTGTGTGTGTGTGTGTGTGTGTCTGTCTCGATTTTGAATCCACTCCACCTGTCAAGAGGAGGAGGGTGACCGGGCACAGAACAGATGCTGTCCTCAAAGATAACCAGACTTGACTGTATTACACGATGTGTGTGTGTGTGTGTGTGTGTATATATATATATATATATATATATATATATATATATATGTATGTATATGTATACGTGTGTGTGTGTTTTTACTGCTACTGTTTTTATGCTGTGTGTGCACCCTCTGATCACAGCGTCCCGCTTTGATGCTGTGGGCCCCCGAGCTTTCTTCGGCGCACAACAAAAGGGCGACAAAGAGAGACCGCCGGTGACAGTGGAGGTTGTCGACAGTGTGGGTGAGAGACGACTGCTGTGTCTCTTTTGGGGTGGAGGGGGGAGAATAAAACTAAGCAGTGTCAGCAAGACCGCTTACGTACAGGGCTGGCCACGACATTAGGTACACCTGCATGTGAATCACAGGTGTGGTGGTGGTGGCTTGCATTGGTGTAGAACTGCACCGCATCGTACTGAGAGCTGTTTCTGATATAAGTGTCAAAGAAGGCCCTAGTAAATGTTGCGTTGGAATTGTCAATGGATGCATTTTGCAAGCCTTACTATTGCATATTTGCTCAAGGGGCAAGACTGTAGAAAACACACAAAACACTTCCATTGTCTAAATAGCTGGCAACACAAGTGCGTGGCAAGATAATTGTGTCTTTCTCCAGTCGAGCACGGTATGGGGCTGCATGGGTGCTGCCGGCACTCGGGAGCTGCGGTTCACATCCAAGTTTAATGTCTGTATTCAAGATCCAAGAGTTTTACTGTCATATGCACAGTAAAACAGGCAGTTACACTATGCAATGAAATTCTTATTCTGTTCATTCTCCCAAGAAAAGAAAGAAAACACAAGAATAAGAACATAAGAAACATAAATACCAATAAATTAAGCAACAGAAGAGACATTAATACAGATAAATAATAGAAATAAATAAATAAATAAAGTGCTGTGAGTGTGTGCGTGTGTAGTATTGTCCCTAGAGAAATGTGAGCAGTGTACTCACTTTTGCAAAATACTTTTATTCCCAACTTTCGAGTCTTCCTCCGACCCTATTACCTTCTTTTTTTTTTTTTTTTTAAAAGGAAATTCTTCATCCATTACTACCATTGCTCCCTTTTATCCTTTCAGTGAGTCTGAGCACCTCATCAAACCTAAAAGCCCAACTCGCCTCTCTGCATTGCTGCAAAGCTTCCGTGTCATCAATAAAACATCACAGCCCACTTCAGGTATTTTATCCTGACTGCTGTTTGCATGTTGATTTTTTATTTTTTTTTTGCCCTCAAAGAATCCAAAACTATCTTCTCTGTTACAGCATGACTTGAGGAGAATTGGAAGAGCGTGGCTGTGATCAGGGAAACGTCATCAAATAAATGTTGCAGGCGGGGGACAAGAAACTATTTTGTTGAGCAAAAGCGGCCTTTGAGAGGATTATTGTAGCGGATGTGACATTGACTCATCTTTTTCACCACTAGACGGGCAGCAAACTCAACAAACTGAAGTCTGCAGCTTCGTCATCTGGATTTAGATGTTTTTGTGAGACGCTCTGCTGCTTTGTTTCCGTTTGAGGATATTTTGCTACATTTGACAGACCGCACGCACGTCACATTCTTTGAGCCTCGATGAAAATTATCCAATGAACAACAATAACAACAAAAACTAGATAGAAATTGCATGTGAATGAATGTTGAAATATCATAGAAAGCTTTTGAAATCTATTCACTGACTGAAGATCGAACCATCAACCATCAGGTTTTAGGGCACCCAGAATGCCGTTTCCGTGTGGATGAGAGGCTGGAACGATAAAATACTTTGCTTTTTGACCTGAAAACATTCCAGTGTGGATAACCTCTAAGTAGAATGTGACAGTAATGGAAAATGTGCAATGGTTTTTCACGAGTACGGGGCGCCAAATAAATTGCCTATTCATTTTCAATAGGAAAATTGCCAGAGAAAATATGAAATGACATTAAATGTGGGAATTGCGGGAATGTTTTTAATACTACTGATAGATGAATGAGCTGAACATCTTGATCTGACATTGGATTGGTCTGAATGTTGAGAAAAGGACAAAAAAAATGAGGCGGGATAAGAAGTAGAGGAATACATAGATGCAAAAAGGCGTGCAATGCAACAACAGAAAAACATCTATTTTCTTTTCAGGTTTGGAGGCGCGTCAGGCTCCTGCGGCCTGGAAGTCCCAGTTCTCAGCATCCAACTACTGCCTGTGAGTGTGATTATCTCGTGACCTCCTAACATGTTTCTTAATTAAGTTTAGCAGGGGTTGGGGGGGGGGTGCTCTAGATTTGGTGCTTTTTTTTTCCTCGTGCATTGCATTCGTTTTGGCTGCGGGGAAGTGCGGTTACCTGACCCAGTTTTGGTGTGTTTGCTGTGCAGACTGACTCTCTTACTGCAGCTCACTGGTGTGTCTCTTGGCAGCGTCCTTCTTTGTGGGCTTGTTTAGCGATATCATAACTAGCGGCTATTATTCGTTCAGAAAGGTGGCCTTGGACTCAAGAAGACCTTCGTCTCAATGGGCTTTTGTACCTTAACAGTTGCTGATAGTCTCCTATCGTCCACCCTTCCAAGGGGATACTGTTTGTCTCGTGCTCGTGTTTGTGCGGGAGAGAGGAAACCTCTGACATTTCCTGTCAGCACGTATCGGCAAACACTATGAGACAGAGGTGAGGCTGTGTTTGTTGGAAATCTAATTAAGTGCAGTGCTGCTTTCAAAGCTTCCCACCACCTTTTTCAAAACAGAGACAGCACATCTCACGTGATGAGTAAACAGGATGCCGGCTTGCTGCAAAAGTACGTTTCCATTTTGATATTGACAAGACCCGTGGATGCCATGTCAGACTCCAGGTAAACACAGCAGGTGCACTTCAAATTGTTGCTACCAGTGTTCAACAGTTGCGAGATTCAAACAGATCTTTTTAGAGGGATTTTTTCCATGTCAAAACAGGAGCCCTATTGATTTTGACTATTCATGGCCTCATACTGTAGAGCCGCGGTTAAAGGTCAAACAAGTGCATTTTGGTTTTCAGGCACACTCTACCAGACAAAGTTTTCAACTGATCAGGGATTTTTACTTTGTCAAAACACGAATCCGAATGATTTTAAAGAAATCTGACCCTAAATGGTTTCACAATAAATGACGTCAAAGGGTTTTTTCGGTGCTCTGTCAATTTTTGACAGATCTCACACACTTTCATGAGTTGTTTCTCAATGAAAGCAAGAACCCTTTTGCTTTTAAATGACATTCATTCATTCATTTTTGATGCCGCTTGTCCTTACTAGGGTCGTGGGGTTATCCCAGCTGACTTAGGGCGGGGTACACCCTGGCCTGGTCGCCAGCCAATGGCAGGGCACGCACAGACAAACAACCATTCACACTCGCATTCATACCTGGACAATTTAGAGCAGGGGTGCCCATGAGTAGTTTGGGTCGATCGCATAAACATCACTTCATAGATACCACATGACATCAGTCAGCTGTCATCAAGCTCCCCTCCTGATTCGCTCTTCCTCCTCCACGGCAATGGAGAACTTCACGTCTCAAACTACACACAGAGATGCAACTTTCGTCTTTATTATTCAGATTACGGATAAACTAACTCAGCGGTAAGGTGCCGATATCTATCACAGAAGTTATCCATCGTCCTTGTGGCGGCTAGGTATGTAAAAAACAGTCAATTGTTTGACTGCTTTGCTTTGCGTCATGAACTCGGCTATAGAAATGCGTGTTTTTCTACACTTCCGTTTCTTAAACTATTATTTCATGATGAATTGGAGAAATGCCCGTTGCTGAAAGCTTTTCAATCTGTTGCCTTGACTTCGGCTGCATTGTCTTTTGCATAATCATTTTCATTTCTTGTACTGTAGATCGCTAATGTTTGCTAGCAAATGCCAGCTAACTGGACATAACACATGAACTGTGTGTCTAAGAACGCTACGTAGCTATTTGACGGACATATTACCTGTACTCAGGTTATGTACACAACTATAATTACACAATTACGTGTAATTAGCTTTACTGCCTTATTGAATTGAATTGTGAATTATTTGCGAATGATATCGGCTACTTTGATTACCTGTAAACTTTGAACTCCGAGGCCAAAACAGGCAGCTTTTTAAACCTTGAAATGATGCTTGATAAGGTTTATGCATTTGTTGATGAAGTTTGTGATATTGTTAATTGTATTTCATACGTATATTTGATACATTTTCTAATTGTATAAATGTTGTTGCAGTGCTGCTTGTAAGCTGTTATTTATTAGCCTTGTTTGTTGTTTTGCAGTAAATGTCAGTCTGTAAAACTGTGCCTTTTATTTTAAAAAGGTGTTGTGAGGTAGGCTACGTAACAATGAAGTCACGTGGAAGTGTATGCACCTGATCTGGCTATGTCACAGCCAGCTAGTGGCGAAGGACCCGCAGTAAGCTTGTATTTGTTTGCCTTTTTTTGTTCTTTTGGGTGCTCCACCAGTCAGTTTTTTTTGACAGAGCTTTTAAACTTTCAGGGGTTTTTCGCCTATTGATTTTGAATATGCAACTCTTGATGGATGCTGCTGCTGAAGGGCCAAGTGAAGTGAATGCGTTTTTTCCCGTGTGTGAGTAAATGCATCATAAAAGCTCTGAAGGATTTTTTACTTTGTCAAAGCAAGAAGCCTATTGATTTTGGAATGATATCCATCTCTCGATAGTGTCAAACAAAGTGCAGTCCAGTGCATTTCTAATTTGACTGTTTTTTCATTCTCATGGCATAGACTTTTTGTTCCACTGCGTCAAAGCCAGAAACCTATTGATTTTCGGTTAAATTTGACTCGATGTGGTCATAGCTCAAATCAAAAATTGAAAAGAGTGGTTCTCGGTGTTCTTCAAACCGCAGCTCTCAATGGATCTTAACTCTTTCAGGGATTTGTACTGTCAGAACACGTCTGATTTTTTAGTGATACCACCGTACAGACGCCTGCAGCAGTTGAAGGTACAATAACTGTGTTGCTTTTTTCAGAGCTCAACCAGTCCTAATTTTTCAAAACACACACTCTCAAAGCAAGAAGCCTATTGACTTTCAATGAGATCTGACTCTCGATGGCCATTGTAGCCGAAGTGGAAGTTCTATAGGTGCATTTTGGTTTTCAGTGCTCTTCAGGTCCCAATTCTCAGTGGTTTCTTCAAACCCGCGGCTATTTTTACTGTCAAGACAAGAAACCTAATACCTTGGAATGATACCAGACTCTACAAACGTCCATGGGAGCTGAAGGCAAAGGTCAAATAAATGCATGTTGTTTTCTTAGTGCCCTACCAGTCCCAATTTTCAACAGAGCTAAAACCAAGCAAGAACTCTAATGATTTTCAAAGAGTGTGAGTCTAGACGGCCACAGTAGATGACGTCAGCTTTTCACAATTTTTCAGGAGCTCCAGTTGCAAACCCAACACTTGCACGTTAGGTTAATTGCCAAAGAGCGTGCATGGTTGTTTGTCGGTATGCGTGGTTGACTGGTAACCAGTCCGGGGTGTACCTTGCCTCTCGGCCCCGAAAGTCAGCTGTGATAGGCTGCAGCTCAGCCATGACCCTAATGAGTACAAGCGGTACAGAAAATGGATGGATGGATAAACCTTGTGAAGCCTGTGTAACCTTGCACCCAGAGGTTGGGTCCATCAGATAACGTCCCACTCTGGCCTCAGGACCCAGCAGACAGACGCAGGAAGCGAAATATCACAGTCACGCCTCTGTGCTTTCTCGATAGAGAAATTGGTCCCCCGGTCTCCCTGTCTCCTTTTTCTCTTCTCATTATTTCTTACTTTTCATTTTCCTTGTACAGTTTTCCGTGGAGCTCCGCCTCCCTCACGCCACGGTCGCAGCTGTCTGCCTCAGCTCAGGTCAACCGTCTGCCACCGCCAACCTCATGAATAGAAATGTTTCGTACTGGCAGACAAAATGAAGTTCATTTCAATATTTTGATTGGAATGCGTTCATAGCTGTCGCATATGTCTTTCCAGTCGCCTCAATAGCAGACGTCTTTTTAAGTACCACCGAATATATAATACAACAATATACAACCCAACAATGCAGCCAGTGTGCTTTAACCGCGCTCTTATCACTCAAAGCAACCTAAGCGCCCTTGTCTCTAACACAATGTCAAATTATTATTATTATTATCATGTTTGTCTGTCTGCCTTTTGCCGTCAGCCAACAAACTTTTGGCATGTTTACCTTTAGACTTTGTCCGAAACTAGAAAGCATTTAAGTGAAGCCATCACACCTGATGGCAGTGAAGTTGGTTCGAAATCGCCCAAAAAAAAATCAATCTAATGCTCGATTTAAAAATTTAATACAAAATTTGAGCACAAGATTTGAATTTATACTACGTTTGAGCAAAACAGTTTAATTTGTACTAAATATGAGCAAAGAAATGCTACATTTCTGTACTAAGTGTGAGTATAATATCATATCATAGAAATCATGGTTCAAACATCGCGCCCTCACTCTACTGCGGTTTTTCAAAAATGTATTTTTTAATACATGGTCGCTGTTTTGTGGTTGAACATGGTCTATTATTTGAAAAATATGCATATTTAAGAAAATTGTACATAATTATGGCCTAAATTAAGCTTTTTCAAGCATAAAAATGGCTAAATGAAGAAAAATACAAATATAAGGCATCTAAAAGACGTGATATGAAGTGTAATACAGTATCTGTCACTTGCATGCGCCTTTAAGAAGCGGGGCCTAGGAAGTGACGTGTGACCTCAGATAGCTAATGTTGACTCTTAGCCAAGTGCTAGCAGCAGGTTAGCAGTGAAGAGAGTGGCCAGCAGCAGCTCCTGTGTGAATGTTCATTGTATGTGTTCTCTGCTTGTTAAAAAAAAGCGAAGGTTTTAATTACTGCTCCCTCGCTACATCGCGGTTTACCTTTCGCGGGGCGGCTGTTTCGCTGGCTTTTTAAAGTGCAATTTTTCATTTTTTAGCAGCATATGAATGCGCATTGTACTGTGTCCTTGTGGCGTAGTAGAACGATCTGTCAGTGCTCTTTTTTATGTCTGTTATTGTATTCACTACTGCTACCAGTAGAGGGGGGTGTATACTCACATTGAAGACGTGTGCAGCTCCACCTGCTCTGTGTGTTTACGTACCTGTACAGCATATTAGCAACCCACAGTAGACAATAGCCGGCTAAATGTAGAGCCACAACAGTCCTTACTGGCTCAGGGAGAACCCGCCCATTGTCTTGATTGGCTGTAGATCATTGTCAATCAATCTCCTTTGTGCCGTCGCTAGCAAACTAGTTAACTGCGTGAGCTCTTGCTAACCGCCAATAAACAATAGAAGAAGAAGAAGTAGCTAACCGCCTAAATGAATCTTTGGTTGAAGGAGTAGGACGGGGAGGACGACGACAGCAGGAGCAAAACGTTTTAACAAAACGTAGTGTTTTAACAAAAACACTACAGCCGAACGGCGCCAGAACGAAGCACCGTCAAAGGACTGAATATGCGTAAGGCACTTAATGGTGAGGGGGTTTACAGCCTTGAAACTTATATAATAATTGTAAACAAATAAAATAAAAAAACAAAACAATAATAAATAAAAAATAAATAAATAAATAAACTTTGCGGGTTTCACTGATTGCTGTCTATTTTAGGAACATATCCCCGTGATAAACGAGGGAACACTATATTGCACTCCCCTTCTTCCTCACCCTCACTCTTCCCCACTTTGACTCTCAATCTCATCTCTTTTGTTACTACTTCCTGCCTTCTCCCCTTATCGCCCCCACAAAGCGTTCTGCCATGTTCCTGCAAGCCCACCCTCACCCCTCACTCGCTTTCTCTCCACTCAGCTGGTGGTCCAGCCAGGAGGCCATGCGCACGATTCAGGCGTGTAATTTTTTTCGTTCTCCCTCTTTTTTGGATTTCCATTTCAATCATGCGTTCACAGCTGGAACCGAGGCCGCGCGGGCATGCAGATGAGTAGCGCCGCGCCTGCCCGAAAAGAGCCGGGCAGGAGTTGAGATGCGGGAGGCGCCGGGAGGCTGGAGAGTGACAGATTATGGCGTGATGCACAGCAACTGTTGCTAACGGGAGGGAATAGTTTGTCTACGCTTCGTTTTCTTTTGGCCTCCTGACTGAAAATGTATTTTTGGTTGTCAGCACGTTTTAAATGCAAAGGAGGCCGACACTGGGAGGACGAAAGCAGCAGAAATCCAACGGGAAAGCGAGACGTCAACAAGTAAAGTGATCCAAAATAACGGGAACTTGTCTATCAGAAAATTGGCCAATGACTTTTTCAGTCGCTGTTATCCACGGTTAGCATTTTTTTAGTCCCTCTTTGTCATCACTACCACGCTTCTGCCGTGACCACATCAAACAGAAAACTGGTGCTCACTGAGCTGAAGTCTCACTAAGTCGGTGTAAGTCTTGTGCGATGTCATGCGCAACAGCAACAGCAAGTCTGCATTTGTTTCCTGCCACTAAAAATTGCTGTAAAATTCCAATTTCTTCCTTAAGGCTCATTAATTCTGCATAAAAAACAGGCTCATTGCTGGAGGTAAATGTTCTTTATCGGTTCTTTGTTGGCAGGTAAAGCAGTTATAACGTGCATTGTTGGTGGCGGTGGAACCCCCCCCCCCCCCCCCCCCCCCCCCCCCCCCCCCCCCCCCAACAAAAGCGTCCTCAGGAGCTGCTGGTGGCATTAAAGATTTAATAAGCAGATTAAATGGCCAACACATTCTCTCCCACCTCATTGCCTCAGTGTGACTGAATTACTTTTGCTGCTACGCTCGCCGGTTCAAATCAATATCTGTTATTATAATCAATTGGCAGCAGATGGGTTTGTTCTTTTTTGCCATAAATGGGATTTGGTTGCAGCCTGAGTGGCCGGATGCACGGCGTTTGAGAGGAGTGCATTAGGGGCCTCCTCTTCCATAACAATAACATCAATTAGTGCGCGTGTTTGTATCTGTGCCACGTATAATGGATGCGGAGGGCTGAGCACGTGACTTCCTGGAGCCCTTTCAGTGTTCGGTCGACCCAAAACAGCCCTACGTGTTCACAACATGCACAGCATGACTCAGCGTCGACCACTTCACAGAACTCTGACGCCATAAACACGAGACGGGCCGCTAAGAAGTCACGCGCTCACCGATGAACTCACACTTTGTCATCGCCCGCAGTGTGGGACCGCAGCCAAAGATGAACAGAGGCCATCTATGAGCCGTCTAAGTCCCGGGGCACGCAGGCAGGAACTGAAACCAAACCCCAAAAATCAAAGGTACCACCCATCATTGAAGATTTCAATCCTTACTTTCAACATTGCTGTCATAGTCTAATAATTGCCAAATATGACCTATAAATCGCACATTTACACCCTGAAAGTCACACAAACACACTTTGTAAAACATTAGCATATAGCCCAATACCTTAGCTAAAATTGAAAAAAATGCTGCCAAAATGTAGCATTCAGCTAGGGATGAACACTTTAGTAGAGTGCATTCAAATATATCATTATATACTATTCTTATATCGTTATTATTGTTAGATTTGTGATGATTATTAATTTATTTGTGAAAATGAATGCCTCCCGTCTAATAAACACCTTACCCCCCCATAGATTTCTTGTACTCTCCGCAGTTAAAAAAAACACCCCTACTCCATAGTACAGTAATCCCTGGTTTATCGCACTTAATTGGTTCCAGACCCACCTGTGATAAGTGAATTTCCACTAAGTAAGAGTCTTTGTTTATAAATGGAATATACTTATTTTTATATTTTTTAATTTAATGAACATTACTGACACCTAGTGACCAGTGTAGAATACTACATATCACAATCTGAATGTGTCTTCTGAATGCCTTGTATTTGTATTTTAGTTCATTTATCCATCTTTGTGCTTGAAAATGCTTAATTTAGGCAAAATATACGTAACGTTTAAACGTGCCTAATAATAGGACATATTCAACCACAAAACAGCATGATTTGTTAATCTATTAAAAAAACGTGGTAGAGTGACGTTGCAAAGTGGCGCGGGATTACTGTATATGACAAACTGGTAACTCGAAAAATACATTGTGGCAAAGACAAAATGTTACCCTTTGTTCAGTCGTGTGGCAACCGCATGATGGACGTGTTAAGCTCCGCCTAGTCGTGTCTGTCTTTCTCAGTCTACACTATCTGACTTCTCCACCTGTGGGTGTGTGTGTGGGGGTGCGTGAGTGTCCACTGTACACAAATGGAGGGACCCATCTGTGTGTGGCTGATGAAGCTTGAACCATTACATCACTATTAATGTGGCCCCCCCACCACCACCACCACCACCGCCGCATCAGGGTCAGTGTCCCCCTGAGACGCTGCACTCCCACCAGTCTGCATCCCAGTATGCTAATGGGCCCTTTCCACGTGTTGTCAAAGCACAGGTGGAAATGTTAACGCTAATGACAGCTCCACACTAGCCAACAATAGCCTGCTGTCTGCTTAGCTGAAACTGAGCCTTCTTTGATTCTATTTTTTTGTTGTGACACATCACCAAAGTCTGCAGGTCCGCCCTCGTTCTGTCACACGCCGTCATTATCCTCCTCCAGAATACTGGACCCTCACCTCGCCTCCCTCACCCTCCAAGTCTTACTAAAAAAAAACCCCACCTCCTTCTTTCTCTTGGTCTTCTAAAGCATAATGGAGAAGGGGTAATTACGGCATTAGAGCCACAAATAAAGTACGGCGGGGGCCCGAAAAAGCGTGACACACGCTCATGCGGCCACGTTCAAGTGGCGCCATCAATACGCTCCTCTGTGACTTCGTGGGGGGCGGGGGGCTGAGCTTGGGAGTTGGAATGTGCAAGGAGAAATTGGGGTGAGGAGAAGAAAATAAGAGATGAGAGGTAAAGAAGGCAGGAGGGGGATGCTGGAGGCACAATTAGAGGCACTGCTCAACCTACGATTTGAAATCAAATTTTCCTGTAGGAAGTACGTTTGGTATCAGGGTCAAAGCAGGGGCGGTTCCGCAATGCCGGGACGTGGATGGGAAGAAGACACTGCTGCTCATGCGGTCACTCACCTGATTACTACAATCCCAGGATTCAGGGGTTGTTTTATCAAAGAGCGCACAGCTGCAGCATTATTCCGCCTTTTGTTTGTTTTTGTTTTTTTTAGTAAATTGCAACGGGAATAAATGTTCTGTTGTGGCTGTGGTGCGGTATAGTTCAAAAAGAGGCTTCTCTGTGATATTTTAGCTTTATCAGCTTTACAGATGCCACACCTGCTGTAGTCAATCCCACGTCTTCATCTGCACTTTGTTATTAAAAAAGAGGCAAAACGAGGCCTCTCTGCGAAAATCAGCTTCACAGACGCCACTTCTGCCGGTTCCAGATGATGTAATCCATCCCGCGTCTTCATCGTCTCAGTACTATAGGCGCAACCATACAGAAAATTCGCGGTTTGGCTTGATTTGATATTTTAGTGTCACGGTTCAATATTTTTTGATGCAAAAGAGAAATTTTCATGCCTTTTTCAACTTGTATTTTATTGAAATTAACATTTGATTCAACTCAAAAGTAATTTTTAAATGAAATATATCTGGTAGAGCTACTGTATACCTGCCTCATTTTGTGATGTGCATACTTAGAATTAATAACCATATAAAACAAAAACAGCTTAAATAAAAAAGACATATGGCAGTAAAGATAATTACACATAATTCATCCATCGCTCTGTTTCTAGATTCAGCGTTCATTATTTCCACAGTTCAAGTACACATCCAGTTTGCTATAAACATTACAATTATAAGATAAACAAAGACAATTACGGAAATGACAATACATTTGAAGTCAAGACAATACAAAACCTGCTCAAGCCATAAGGAGTTTTTTTCAATTCATCATAAAATAACAGCAACAATGACAAGTAAATATAGAAAAACACATTTCCGTAATGGAGTTCAGGGCGCACGTGGCACAGTTGACTTTTTTTTTTTTTTTTTAAAGCTTTTGCATCACACCACTGTGTTATTTTATCCGGAATTTGGATCATAAAGATGATAAATGCAAGTTTGCATGCTGGTTGAGACGCCGCAACAGCAGCCACTGGTTTCTTCCGCCTGCTGGGAATTCATTTTTGCCGCAGAGGAGCAACAGTGAATCAAGTGGGGACTTTGATGTCAGCTGACTGATGTGTTCCAGTATTGCTCCATAGTGGTATTGAATAGAGACCACCGTATCCAACGCTTCCATGCAGATGCATGAATTATTGCACCCCTCATGAGTAGGCCATTTTGGCTTGTTTAATCTCTGGAAAAGTCAGCTTTACAGATGCCACATCTGCTGTTTCCAGTTGACGTAATCCATCCATCTTTATCTGTACAGATATTACCTTATGACAGAGGTGTCCAAAGTGCGGCCCGCGGCTGGTTTTTTTTTGTTTTTTTTTAAATTAGCTCGCTGCACATTGTAAAAATATAATGAAACAAGAAAACTTTTTTTAAAATCAGCAGTAGTTTTGCAAGAATAAAGTCAGAATATTAAAATAAAAAAGTTGTGATTTTATGAGAATAACGTCATAATATTCTGAGGAAAAATGACATCATTTTAGAAGCATAAAATTAAACAATTTTATTAAAGTTGTAAATTTATGAGAAACAACGAATAAAGCTGTAATTTTTGGAAAAATTAGGTTGGGTAAAAAATTCAAATGTTATGGGAATAAAGTAAAAATGTTATGGAACTAAAGTCATAATTACGAGAAAAACATTTACAAGAAGAAAGTTTAAATAGTTGGAAAATTTAAAAAACAACAACAGCAGAAAAAAAAATTAAATATACATTAAATAAAAAAAATGTAATTTTACAAAAAAAGGCAAAAATTATGGGAATAAAGTCATAATAAAAGAAGAAAATTCACAAGAAGAAAGTTGTAATAGCAGAAATGGGGGAAAAAAAGCAAGCAAAAAAGTTCGTACTATTACGCTTTTTCACCGACTGTATATCAAAAAGCTGAGATATAGTTTTTTTTCTGGAAATATATATAACTTCTGTATGTACTGTACATGTGTTGCTTTACAAAATATCAACGTTGCATCATTTTTCAGTACGTGGCCCTCGGTGGAAAAAGTTTGGACACCCCTGCCTTATGGTGATAGATGATAGAACTAGGTAGCTAAGCAGACAGTTATGCATTGTGGTGATAGTATTAATAGTTTGTTATTAATAGCTTCTGAAATCCCTAAGAAAACGCAGCCAAGTGTTGACAAGCGGTGATACGGTGCTCACATTTCTCTTGTAAGCCTTGAGTGGACACACACAAAAACACGCTTTCGACCGCAATTGCTTACAGTGCAGAAAGTTGATTAATATTCTACTAAACTGTTTATGTATTCTCATTCAAACCCAAGGCGATGTGTGATGTTTGAGTGCAGTGCAGAGACGACGCCAACCTTGAGTGCACATCCATGATGATGAAGTCCACACAGACACACACACACACACACACACACATTCAGCCCAGCGGGCAGGCAACCGGAGATAGCGAGCGGGTTTGTTTGCGAGAACGAGACGAGCACAGGCGTTTAAGACTTTGAAGGCAAAGAGCTGATTCCTAATTAATTTTTGCTCAGAAAGCTGCATTTACATGCATTACACGAGATTTGTAGAGTGTAAAGGAAAGCCAAGTAAAAATGAGCAACAGAGGGAGAAAAACTCATATTTGTATCTTTGCAAATCCTCATTAAATTGTTTATTCGTGCAGCCCGACCTCATGACCTAAGACACGTTTCCATTTGTAAGCTTATTATACCAGATTATGCCCTGAATCTTGTTGGCATGTAATGCTACAAGAACTGAAAGTCCCTCCTAGCAAGACTAACATGGACCAAGCACCCACCAGTCTGACCTTCAACCTTAGCTACCTCAAACTTCATGGAACAAAGTCCAATCAAATCAATAATGCCTTAATTTGATTTGTTTAATTTTCTCAGCAAGTTTTCCTCATAGGATCTGTTCCAGGGTCACAGTGAATCGTTTTCATTTTTGTTGCCAGCTGTTTAGACAATGGACAACTGTATGTTGAGCCACTTTAATTGGATAGTATAGTTGTACTGCTAGACAAGCTGCACACTGACTTCTCTTAAGTCTATCCAAATTCCATTTCTATTCTATTGTCCCTCTTGAATATACTGTCTACGGTAATCCCTCATTTATCGTGATTAATTGGTTCCAGACCTGACCGTGATAAGTGAATTTCCACAAAGTAGGATTGCTGATTTATAAATGGAATATTTTTATAGTTGGAGCACAGAAATCCTGCTTCTAGATAATGCTTCTACGAGCGTCTAAATATGGTTTTTAACATTAGAGCCCCCTAGATATGAAATAACGTTGCATAGTCACCTTTACGCTTGCAAAACCCAATATAGTAGACATAATAACAGAAAATAAGACATATTAGACATGATAAAGCATAACAGACTCATATACTTGTGCAGGGAGAGTTCCTTGTTATTTTGTGGACAGCGTACTTCCTGGGGTGGCTGTTGTCTCAGCAATGTAATGTAATGGCAGCTGAATGAGACCACGTCAGGACAAAAAAGACACAAGGCACTACAGTATATCCTAGTTCCCTTCGACGGATTTCCTAAAAGCTAGCTACTGTAGCTCTTACCAGGCATGCAGAACACCATCGCCCTCTACAGCACATACTCAAAACAGCAGCTCAGAATTACATAATACGCCTGTCGCTACAGTAACATGACTGACACCTAGTGACCAGTGTAAAATACTACATATCATGTCTTTAAAATGCGTCTTCTGAATGCCTTATATTTGTATGTTCGTTCATTTTGCCATTTTATGCTTGAAAATGCTTTTGTTATGCCAAGACTACACAAGATTTGCTTAAATATGCATATTTTTGGCGTAATAATAGGCCATATTCAACCAGGAAACAGTGATAATTTATTATTTAATTCATTTAGTAAAACTCACGGGAAAATTCAAACTGCGTGGTGGCGAAGGACGACTGTACTGTCATAAAAATGCTTGAAATGTAAGAGGTGTACGACTCTTTTTTTTTTTTTACAGAATGTAATTCAAAATCAATTTGTTTTAGCTTTGAGAAGTCAAAATCCGTCAAAGTATCATATCAGGAGTGCTTGGACACAACATGACCCATGAGTGCCGCCGGCATGGGGAGCTGTGGTTCCAATAAGATTAGCGGCAGAAAAGCCTACACCGATTTGATCCAATACAGTCATCCCTCGCTACCTCACGGTTTCAACATCGCTCCCTCACTCTTTTGCGGTTTTTCAATAATTAATTAATGAATTAATTAATGTTGAAAGACAAGTTATATGTAGTATTCTGTTCACTAGGTGTCAGTAATGTTACTTTGATGAGACAATTTAGATGACATCACCTTCACACTGCATGCAGTCAGCCATGGCATGTCCGACATGATAGTGAAAAAAAAGTTCTCCTCCCATTCTGTGTGGAAGTGGTAAGATTTCAACAATACATTTACTCTAACAGTGGTAAAAAAAACATATTTAGAAATTCATAAACAGGTTTTCGATGCTCTCGTATTCAATCATATTTTGCGGAAATTAACTTATCACGGTTGGGTCCGGAACCAATTGAGCGCGATAAACGTGGGACGACCGTGTGTCATTTTTATGCTAATATTGGTTGGCCGATATGATCCTGCATCCCTACTTCTGACATTGTCTCCCAGTGTTTCAGAAGGTGGACTCAAAGAAGTCAAGCTCATTATTTCGCAGATACTCTCATCCCCGTGATGCCATCACTGATCTCTGAAGCAGTGAAAGTGGAAAGAAAAACAGCAGAAAGTCACACTGAGATGAATCATGATGACTCCATCATTTTACCGACACTGTTGTTTCTGGTCTATTGATCATCGCGGCCCGTTGGCAGTCGGTGTAAACAATATGCCCATGATAGTGCTGCATTCCCAGAGAGTTGACTCATAATACACTGCTGGACTGTGTGACTGTGGTGGAGAACACAGGCTGGAGAGGAGTTAATAAAGATGTAGGGGGAGATTAGAGCGGGCAAACACATACAGGAGAAGTGATGACCAAAAGAGCAATACAAAAGAATAGACAATGATGCGGGGAAGAGACGGACGGAGCGTCTTTCTTTCATCCCGCCCTTCTGATGCTGAGATCAGATGTGCCTTTCCCTAGCAGATTATTGCTACCTTCACCTATCTTTTCGTCTTTTGCCATGTGCAGCTCTCCTAGTTATTCCCCAGGGCTACATGTTGCTCATCCCCATTACTTTTGGAATGAAAGTTCCCCCAACCTCCTCCACTTTTAATCTGCGCTCTTCATTATTCTTTCATCACACGTGTCGCTTCCCTTTGTAGTGCCGCCGCGTCTTGTTTCGCTGAAACCTCACCGCTCCGGGCTGACACGTTAAATATTCTCTCTACGGTTTGTGACACACTGGAAAAAAGGGGGGGAGGGTATGTCACGTAAAACAAGAGAATTTAATGTGACGCCAGATCGTTGGTGTTTTGCAAGAGCTGCCACCTTGGCTGGTACATTTTTATTAAGCGCCGCAGAGCAGCATGGGTGAAAATAAAAATGCGGACAGTTGATGTTACTCAATGTGCAGTTAAATATCAATCACATTTGTCCCAAAATGACACCCGTAGGAAATAATCCTTCCTGAGCGAAACTGTCATCATGATGAATAAAAAAAGTCAACTGCTGTTAATAGTTAAGACCAATAAAATAGTATTAAAGGGATAGTTTGGATTTTCTGACATGAAGTTGTATAACATGCCCAGCAGCAGTGTAGTGCATCAACGGCAACTTACCCCCCCCACTTCGTCCCGTGAGCCGGGGTTTGGTCGGATTTCGGTGAAGAGGAACATAGTTCCAGTTGGTTGTTGGGGCCGCTGAAGTAAGGACTTTGTCTTCTCAAAACAACATGCCTTCAAAAGAGGAACACATTTGCATCACAAAAGTGCCTCCTCGAAAAAAATCTGACCTCACGACCGCTCGGCGTTACTTTGTCTCTTCCGCCGTATCACTGCGCTCTGTCACCTGTCCGTTGTTGTGTATGTGTTCCACAGCGGGTGAAGACACGAGAAGCCGCTGCGACGCTGCTCGTCATCCACGTATATCTTCAGGTGAACCTGCCTGGATTATTTACCTATCACGTAATCTGTAATAACTCAAAAAAACAAAAGCAGCACAAACATTCATTTTAATTGCACATAACGGCACAAACACAGCACAAACGAATGGGACGATTACACCAGAGTTTTGCGTGGAGTAGAGGGGCCAGCTTCACTCGGGTTGAAACATGTTCACAGGAAGCAGTCTGCATGCATATAAGAACAGGTTTCCCTTTATGAAACAAACACTGCAGTAAGAAAAGGGGAGTTATTTGTGTGGTCGTGAGGGTCTGAAAAGGTGGAAGTAGGTCTCCTGGCAGATGGAGGGTTACAGTTCTTATTTAAAAACCAGGGGGGACCAGATTGTGTAAGCACCAATTACTGGGGTATCCCATATGTTCAGCTTAACCAGGAATTCTGATAAGGTGCACAAGGCTCATCGACAAACCTGCCAAATCGTGTTAGAAAAATTTCATGCCAGTCAGTTTACATGTGTTTTGTGGACTTGGACGCTGATGATGTCCCCCATGATGATCACATTTGCTGTCTTTTAAAACCATGTGCCCACTGATGGTCTCTTACAATATGTCTTCATGGAGACAAATTTGACCTGACAGGCTCGGGTTGGTTCATTTCAAAAGGAGACTGTTGGGGATTGATTAGGGCACTGCTGCACTTGAATGTATCCCCGCCTGTCAAGGTATCCCAAAGAGCATCCATCCATCTCGGTGGACAACCTGGGGCATGAAGGATCACCTTTCTGACCTTAGCTGGAGGCACTCCCAGGTGAGAAGGGATATTGAAGCTCATAGCTCAGCCAAGCTTCCCAGCTTCCAAGCGAGGTTGGTGTCGTATATTGTCAACGCAATCTAGTGGATAACAAATGTCTTTTCAAAATTGTATTCCTTACAAGGATAAAGTTCTCACTTTTTAAATAATGAAGTCATTAGATTACCAGATTTACTGTAAAATAGTATAGCTGTATATTTTAAACAATAAAATTCGAATCTTATGGGAATTATGCTATGGTGCTAAGAAGTTTGTCATTTTTTTAGGCTAAAATCATATTTGTTGTAATGTTATGAGAACAAGACTTAAAATTTGAACTTTTTGAGAATAAAGTCATAATCTCCTGCAAATTACATACTGTGACAAGAATATCATAAAAATAGCATTTTTACGGAAGTAAAAATTATATCTATTTTTAGAATAAATTTGTAATGTAACAGGATTTAATAAATATTATTTATTTGATTTAATAACAATATTACGAGAATAAATGAGAATGGTGTGTTTTTTTGTAAAGTAAAGCAAATTATGATGTAACATTTCGAGAATGAGAGTAACGGTTTATTGCGAAAAAACAAAAAAAGCCGTACACTTGTGGGAGTGTAGTTGTATTATTATTTTTTTTAATATAGTTGTAATCTTATGCATACTATGTTGTAATGTTATGAGAGCGCGACAAAAATTTAAATTTCATGAGAAAGTTGGTTTGCGAGAATAAAATCTTTTTTTTTTTCGGGTTTTAAATACAATTTTATAATGTTATGTGTAACATGTTGCAATGTTACGAGAAAAATCATACAAATGTAATTTTTTGACAATAAAATCGCAATTTTTAAGGTTAAAAAATCTGTGATCTAACATGGGTGAAGTCTTTTTTTTGGAACAAAGATGAAGTCGTACGCACACTGCATTGTAATGTCATGAGAACAATACCCCTTAGTTAGGGTTCAAGAATAAAGTTTTAATCTTACGGGAGTAAAGTCAGAGTTTTTGATAATAAAATTAAAATGTTATGCTTACCACGTTGCAATGTTAGGAGAAAAATAATACAGTTGTTATTTTTCGAGAATGAAAGTCGTAATCTTTTGGGAATGTTGTAACATTACGAGGCTATTTGGTTCAGGGCAAAGAAGTTTAAAGTCGTTCCTTGTCTAAATGACGGGGCAGCAGTTGACATACATTCCAGTCGTGCTTGCCTCCCAATAACAGCTGGTTAATATTTTTTCAGGCCCTTTTGGACGAGGTGAAACCATACTCGCAAGCGCTGCTGCGCCCCCCACCCCCGCCCACCCCCACCCACTTCTTTTTGATAGCTGAGCTGGCTGGAATCAACCCACAGCTGTTCTATACATAGCTTCGCCTGGCAGCACTTTATTCAGGCTGCCGAGCGTATGATGGCACCTAGTTTACCCTTTCACCTTCCCCGAATTTCATTCTCCTTTTTTCTCTGCTCGTCTATTCTAGGCTTTCTCAGCAGGAGAAAGCGGGGAGGAGGGTATGCCGCTGATGTAACATCAATACGTATCAATACAACCACTCATCCCCGATATTGACCCATGAGCTATCACGGGTCGTTGTTGTTGTGACATCAGCTCTAAGAACAAGTTGCATGGACTTAGCTTGGTGTAACCTTACGTAAGTCCTATGTCATGCCGCATAGCGGTGTCTTTAGATGATGATGCAGCCCGCTAAGCGCACCATTCTTACGTAAGACTTCCACAGCGTAGCGGTGATTTACTGTATTGCTTCATTAACTAATGGAGCTGCAGGGAGGAGCAGGAGGATGGAAGAGGATGAAAAACAGAGGTGACCGATGATAAGAAACGTGTGACGGATGGATGGTAAAGACTCCAGGAAATGTGACCCATCCATCCAATCACTATCTGGAAGTTATATATATATTTAAAGAAAAAAGTGCCTGCATGTCAGCTATGTGTTATCATTACAATTTGGAAAAGTGCACATTTCTATGTGGCACAAACATCCATATAAGAACAAAGTAAAGTGCAAAGTATGAAACTTTGGGCTCCTTTAGCACGTCAAGCATGAATGCAGCATGAACAGAATATATTACATTACAAATATTAACGGAAGACGCAAAACTTGGAAATAATTCCAGACTGCAGACATACTGAGTTAGTAAGAGTGTTGCTGTTGCTGATGTCATCACTTGTGTGGGATATCATCATTGGCAGAAAAAAACCACACCGCTATGAATCAATATTTTTATTTATTATTGCTTGTTGATTGTGTTTTTAGAATATTGTGGGGTTTTTTATTGAGACGCCAATTGTCCAAGTCCAAAGTACACAGCTGAATTTTTTACTGGCCCGGAGCACATTCTAAAAATCTAATTTAGCAAGAAAACTAAAAAAAAAAAAAACAAACAAAAAAAACAGCAATAACGTTTTTTTTTGTTTTTTTTTAAGTTGTAATATTATGGGCCGCACGGTGGTCTAGTGGTTAGCACGTTGGCCAATACAGGAACAGCCTGGAGATCGGGAAGACCTGGGTTCAAATCTCCCTTGGGCATTTCTGTGTGGCGTTTGCATGTTCTCCCCGTGTGCGCGTGGGTTTTCTCCAGGTACTCCGGCTTCCTCCCACATTCCCACAAACATGCAGGTGAGGTTAATTGGCGACTCTAAATTGTCCATAGGTATGAATGGTTGTTTGTTTATATGTGCCCTGCGATTGGCTGGCGACCAGTCCAGGGTGTACCCCGCCTGTCGCCCGAAGTCAGCTGGGATAGGCTCCAGCATGCCCCCACGACCCTAATGAGGATGAAGCGGTATAGAAAATGGATGGATGTAATATTATGAAAATCAAAACAATGAATGGGTTTAAAATGAAAAAGTTCTAATGTTATTAGAATGAAGTCAACATATCATGGGAATGAAGTCTTATTCCGTACGAGAAGAAAATGTACAAGAAACAGAAAGAAACAGCTGTAATTTTACGAGAATGAAGTGACAAAAGACAAAATTAAGAGAAAAACGGTGTGTTCCAATAAGAAAGAAAAGTCACAATTTTGTGAGAACAATCTAATGTCATTTTTAGTAGCATGAAGTTGAAATATTGAACAAATATTTTACTGTGAAAAAGTCGTAACGTTATGAGAAACAAACTAAAGAAAATAAAGTTGTAATTTAAAAAAAAAAGTGCTGCGGGAAAAGTAATAATATTATGGGAATAAAGTCCTAATAGTACAAAAAGAAAATTGACAAAGATTATTTAAGAAAGAAAAAAAATGGGGGAAAAAAGCAGACACCGAAGTTGATACTAACACTGTAATATGCTGTTTCATCTATAACACAAAGCTGAGATGCTGTTTTTTCTTAAAATATATACAGCTTCTTAGCATATGTACATTTGCTGTTTTACAAAATATCAAAATGGCCTTTGCATCCTTCCATTTTTCAGTATGTGGCCCTCGATGGGCACCCCCGGAGTAAATTAAACTACTAAGCTAATTCATTTATCATCAAGCAGAAACACAATTTCTTTGATCGTTTGTTGTTTCCAACAGCGCGTATCTTCTTTTTACGCTTGCATGACAGTTAAGAATGTTAAAGTGTCACCTAATAAACGCTTTTTCAACCAGCATTCCACAATCGATTGCGAGGTTCCCCTGTGATGGCATGTGTTTTAAAAGTAGGTACACTAAAACGCTCTAGGGGGAGTCCAAGAGCAAAAAAAAAACTCAATCGCATCTTCTTCTTGGTTTAGGAGATTTTTTTTCCAAGGCAACTTTACAGTATAGATTAACTTTGGACCTGCAAAGCTAAGACCACTTTTGTCAATAAGCCACTTTGCTCCCCCCTGCACAATAACAGTATGCCTGCAGCATAGCCTGTAAATACCCAAATACATTGTGAAGGGATTTCATGTCTCGGAATGAATGGTATGTCTGCTAGTAACAGACAGCTTAACCCACTCCCAACAAATTGCTCCCACTTGCTTTGAAAATGAAAAGCATGTTTTCAGCGTGCACGTTGGTGATGCCGGCGAGGGAACTACGAAATACGCAACAAGACAGCTGGAGATTGCTGACCGTTTTTTTTAGAGCGTTGGATGAGGTGATTAGGGTTGGTCTTCACAACAAAATGTGCTTCCTACATGGAGACATGTGCTTTGGTTTCAATTGACAGAGACTTGACACAGAACGGGGCCCCCACGGTGGCCGAGTGGTGATCGTGTTGGCCTCACAGTCAGGAAGGAGATCGGGAAGATCAGGGTGCGAGTCACCGTCGGGCATCTCTGTGTGGAGTTTGCATGTTCTTCCCGTGCATGTGTGGGTTTTCTCCAGGTTTCCTCCCACATTCCAGAAACATGCATGTTAGGTTCATTGGCGACTCTAAATTGAATGGTTGTTCATCTGTATGTGCCTCGCGATTGACTCGTTACGTTTTAATGTTACGAGAACAAGAATTAAAGCGTTTTTTTTTCCAAGAATAAAGCTGTAATCTAAGGGGAATTATAGTTTGCAGTGTTTTTACGAGAATACAGTCGTCCCTCGTTTATCGCAGTTAATTAGTTCCAGACATGACCGCGATTAGTGAACTTGGGCGAAGTCGGATTCAATATTAATTACTGGAATATTTTTGTAGTTACAGCATAGAAAACCTGTTTATGACCTTCTAAACATGGTTGTTACCATTATTAGAGCCCTGTGGGCATGAAATAACACCCTTATAGTCACCTTTACACTCCTGCTATTCTTCGTTTACACAACATTGCGCAGGCTACAGATCACTGAAGAGACAGCTGAGTTAACTAGTTAGTTCTCCAATTTACTTATTCTAAACTTAAGGAAGTGTTTCCAACGGAGTGGGGAAGAAGGACAAAGTATGAAGCCAAAAGCGTACCACTTCCACACGGAATGGAGGGAGGACTTTTTTTCCCACTCCATCTTGTCGGACATGCCATGGCTGACCTCATGTAGAGTTAAAGTCATCTAATCTAAACGAATGTTTCATCAGTGTAAAATTCACTGACGCCTAGTGGCCAGAATGCTACTACGATGTAGCGAGGAACGACTGTAATGTCGGTTTCACCGATAACGGAAATTGCGTCAACTTCATATGCTCTATTTCCGTTTTATGCGGTTGTGTGTGTTTTTGGTGTTCGCAACAACAATGTTGCATTTGTTTTATGGTGTTTCTGCCTTGTTGGTTCTGGATTGTTTCTGTGTTTGGAGGGTTTGGGCGTCACACGTACTTTTGTGATATTTTGCTGACATTATTTAGCTACTTGTTGTCATGCTAACTGATAAAAATCAACTTCCGTTTCTGGAAAGCTCAGTCAGAGATTAGTCAGGCTGGTCTTCCCTTTTTTTCTCTCTCTGTGCCAGCGGGGTGGGGGTGGGTTAGAGGGAAAGAGAGAGAGAGGAGGAGTGCCTGAAGAGGGGAGGGGGGCACCTTTTGTGCAAATATATCAAGAGAAGTACCACCCGCCTCAGATTACTGAGTGCGTGTGCGCGCGTACGAGAGGGAGAGTAAAAGCTTTGCACTTCCAGAAAGAAGACTGGAAAGCTCACGCAGCCTCTCCGCTTGCTTCATTGCTTGCTTGCTTGCTGACTCTTCCAGCTCTTCCAGAACAGAACCGAGGGAAGCAAAGTTGTAAAAAAAAAAAGAAAAGAAAAGAAAGAGAAGACAAGCTGTCATCATGGACGTGATAAGAAGACTGGGACATGCGTCTTTTGCGTGCACCTTGCTGCTCTGCGCATTGCAACGTAAGTCCTCATATCTTTCTCTTAGTTTGGGGATTTTTTTTTTTTTTAAAGCGAGCCTTCACTTGTTTTGTGCACAAGACTGCAAGTGCACATAGAATGAAACACTTTTTTTTTGGTATAAAACAAACAAACAAAAAAAGTTGGTGGCTTAGTTGCAACATAAATTGTGTCCGATGTTGAGATTTGCCCAACAAACTTTTGCATGTGTAGTTTCAGTAATTCGGTCCACTTTAAAGCTGGCACTTCTTTGAAGTAGTGCGGGAAGTCCCCCCCTGTCCACACTTGATTGCACTTGCTGGCGCACCACCACCCAGAGACCCTTTTCTATCGGGACACCGCTGCGGGTCCAGTGTAGCCTAATACATCCCGACACACGAGACTATCCTGCCTCAGCTAACTCACAACTGACAAGTCAAAATATGAGTAGTAATTACATAAAAACTGTTGTGCAAAAATAGGAATGCTCCAGTCATGTGAAAAAATTAGGACACCCGGGTGTAAATATTTTTGCAGCCGAAGGGGTGAAAATTTGTCACAACATGTACTCCTACTGTGTTGCCTGTGCCGTAATTTTCCGGACAAAAACACCACATTGTGGCGTTGTTATTAAACCCCATACAGTAAGTCTGACTTGAAGTTTCTCACACAGCCCAACAAAACACCCACTTTAGGGTAACTTTAGGGAGTTAAAACGAATCGCCACGGAATTTTGGCACAGGCCTTTAGGGGAACTCCGAACACATACACAGTCTGTAAAATGGTCGAAAAACGTGGCCGCCATGAAGCAAACTGTCTTAGCAAGTACACCATTGACCATTTGTCTGTTTGTAAAACTTTGAGGATTTCCAGCAGAAACCACAGGGGGCGCCACAAATGTCATTGACAGTCACCACCGTGGATGGGGTGTCCTAATTTTTGACTGTGTTTATTCCCAGACTGGCTGCATGATTGTGGGTTCCCTTTTCGCACAAACATCTGCAATTTTCCTTCATAGCTAAATGAATACACCAAAAAAAATAGAACATGAGAGGCTAAAGCTGCACTGACTTTCCATTTTTCATGGAAAAAAAACAATCAAACAGCATTTTTGTTGCTTTTCAATTAAGAATGCTCTTTTCCCCCTTCCTCCCTAATGGCTCTCTAGTAGTTTACAGCGGTCCAAGCTGGCTGCCAGGCGGGCGGGGCTGTGCCCCAGAGGTGTAGCACATATGGGGGGGTTAGTGCAAGGTGGGCGGTTGCCTTGAGGTGCGCATTTTTTCAAAAGAAGAAGAAAAATTGCAGTAGCAGTAACAGTAATAGAAGCTCCGGTGATGGTGGTGGCCTTTTTTCCCCTTAATCTTAATTTTAGAGTTGCAGCAGACACACCTCCCTGTTCCTTTACATGTTAAAAAACTCCTGTCAGTCAGGATGGTGCCTGGCTACCTGACTTGTGTACGCAAGTGGACAGACAGATGCACGGTGCGAAAAACTTGTTTTGCTTCACTTCTGCATTGCCAAGTCAGTACCGCGACATCCAAGGATCATACTAAAATGGTGACGCCAGGGGGTTTTATGCCACTGCAATCTGTTCTCACACTCTGAATTCTCTTGCTGTCTTTTACCGAATGATTGGACTGTATTGATGCGGCTATGAGATTCCTTGTATTTATTCCTTGGAAAGCAGTCGGGTTTGTCTTTTATTCAGACACCAGAGCTTCATACATGCAAACCAACAGGTGGCACCAAAAAACGTATCTTCGTCTTGAAAAGGGGGGGTTGTATTATTTATGGTCGTCTTATATTTGGGTCGATACGTCATCATTTGGGCAGTATGTTAGTGATTTATGTCGTCAGTCTTGAGGTAGCAGCTCACCTTTGTGCTCCATACCCCCCAAGCAACACAAACACCTTATTATGGGATGTGAGGGACAGTGGTGCTTTGCTGTCTGCTAACTAATTGAAGGATAGAGTGCACATCTTCTACTCTGCATTGATCTTAATCCTGAAGTCTGCTGTAGTTGCTGGGAACAGAAATGTTTTTATCCGGAAGGAATTTTGGCAAATCTCAGTCCTGCATCTGTTCTAATATTAGCCGCACTTATAGGGTCTCGGTGGGACAAGTTCCTAGTCTCTCACACACACACACACACACACACACACACACACACACACACACACACACACTCGACCTAAGTCCATGTCCATGTACTAAATAGCATCATGGGGCAAATAACACACCAGCACGGCATGTGCACTGTCTCGTGTGCATTTGCAGTATGTTCCCATGCCTTTGCCCTATGACCCACTCCAGACTTGATAGTGAAAGGGGATGCTAGTGCAACGTTGTCTCCAACTTCCAAGGGCAAAGAAGACAGAACTAAGGACAAGGAAATGGTCAAAGTAGTTTTAGCTCACAGTAGTGACTCCAAAGCAGTGGAGAGAATCGTAGTGACAAGCATCAGCCGGGTTGAAAGTGTTAGCGACCACCACGATGTCACCTTTTGTCTAGGACCGCTTTAATTCCTGTAGTCATTTCCTTGCCTTTAATTTCTTCAACCCCACCACGCCCCCCACCCCACCCCACCCCCACCCCACTGCTTCCCTGGCAGCTACCCCCTGTAGCCAGTTGTAATTATTACGGTATTACGACAGAAAAAAGGCTCATTTAGCCATGAGGCGATAAAAGCCAGCAGGAATGCATCAGGGGTGTAACCGTAAGTGGCAATCAGATTTTTCGGTACGGTACAGATGCGGACCAAGTTCCCGGACGGTACACCTTGAGCGAGGAACAGGAAGTGTAACTGTAACTATTAATGCTGCACATCCGGCAATATGGAACTTTAATTTACTACATTTTTGCTAGCAGTTTGCAGTTTTTTTATGTTTCATTTTAAAATCCATTGAAGCTGTTTACACAAATGCTAAACTGTTTTATGTTTTGCATTTTGTACGGAAAAGGAACTGAACCGTGACCTTAAAACAAGGGATGTGATTGTGTCATACCGTTACACTCTTAGCATGCGTTGTTTTGGACGTTACACAAACACTGGAAACTTCGTGTAGCATTGTTCTAGGAAGAGCAAGTCCATGTTTGCCCCGCCTGTCATCCAGGCATCTGGGAGTGGTGGTCTTGGAGTGTCGGGGTTGTAATTATTGAGGTGATTCATACCCTTCATTGGGTGAAGGGTGTATGTTTTTTTGACAGCAACTTTGAGATGGGATAAGTGGCATTCCCAAAGACGTGTCGGAGCCCGCTTTGTCAACTTCGTTTGCGTCTCTTTGCATTCCGCACAAAAGGACTTCCTTTCTTTCCCTAAAGCCCTCCTCTTGCCGTCAACAGTCCGTGTACAAACAAGCAGGCTAACAATGTGCTCCATCGCGGAGGTGAGAAAGGTTTGGGAGTTTGTCCTTTCACAAACCCACTTGTGCTTGTTTGTTTGCGGGGAACGACACGTGAAACCCAATTATTGCAGCCCAGTTCAGGCTGATGATAAACCTCCCTGGTCTGGGTAGCAGCTGCTTCTTTCTTGACGTCCTCTTCTATAGACACACTTTTGGTCTCATAGTCCAGAAAAATGAAGATCCTGCGAGATCTTTGAACTCTGGCTTATCAGAATTTTGTGTCCATCCTTTGTTATGAAACCCTTTTTTGAGATTTGTTTGTGCAGGTTCTGCAATCATCCAGGTCATGGTAATCCCGAAAAGTTGAGTAGCAGGCAACTGGAATTGTTTTTGTTTCATGAAAGAGGGAGTTTTTCCTTCCCTCTGTCCCTAAAGCTCTTGTGATTGTAGCCCTGCTCCATGTGTAAAATGCCGTGAAATAACCTCTGTTGTCCATTGGTGCTACAAATAATGAATTTGTGGCACCCCTGATGGGTTGTGATCAAAATGCTTTGAGAAACATGCTAGCATACATTTAATGCAGATATACTAAAAGTTTTATAGAAATGGTCAATGACTTATGAACAGCTAGTTGCCAAGTCCCACCCCTGATGTTTTGCTTGATGTCGGCCATGTTTTTCCACCCAATTTTGCTTAAAATTTACACAAATGTGATTGTCAGTTCCCGAAAGGTGTGTACCAACTTTCGTGGTGATTCGGCTAAACACCCCAAAGTCACAGTGGGTGTTTTATAAAGCGTGTTGAGCTGTGTGAGACATTTGAAGTCAGTCCAGTTGATAGGACTCAAACTTTGGAGTTTAATTAACAGCGGCGCTATGTGGTGTCAGAAAAATAATAGCACAGGCAACACAGTAGGGGTGCGTGTTTTGATAAATTTTCATTCTTTTGTGTGAAGCCTTTCAGGAGTAGAAGCATTAGCTCACACAAATGAATGCATACCGTATAACCCATGGGGTGACCTATTTTTTTCTCATGCCTGTATTTATAAAACTGTCCCTGACCCACACCAAAGATTTAAACCTACCCTTCGTCCTTTACAAGTATGTATCTACTGTCATGACATCCAGTGGTATTCCTGCACGTTTGCTTGCCTGCCGGCTTCACTGCTTGTGTGCTCGTGTTTCCCCATCAATGACCATGTTTTTTTGCATTTACACCCACATTTATGGCTGCTTTGATGATTTTTAAAGTAGGAATGACCCTCCGCCCCCAGTTGGCTTTGTTACTAATTATCCGAAGCTTATCTTTGCTACAGTGTTAAAATGTTCACATTTAATGCAATTCATTGTCAGGCGAAACAGAAGCATAGTTTCTTATCAGCAGCCTCATAACGTCAGATAGTTTAATCACTGGGGGGGAAGCGAAAAGAAACTGGTTAAGGCCTTTATTGTTGCTTTTTTGTGAGCTTCCTTGTCAGTAGGAGCTAAAGGAAGGAAGGGAGGAAGGCACGGCCATGGAGGGAGATGAAGGCACGGAATGAGAGATGATTAAAGCCAACTATTGTGCTGCCGCTATGGAGTCTTATGCTGTTCTTTTCTCGGGGGAGGACTGTGATGGTGATGGGTAATTTAAAATGCGGCCTTGAAATGAGAAAGAGGCTCTGTGCATCTACAGTACATGTATGTCCTTGTCTCCGATGGAGGTGGGGTTCTCAAAGCTCTTTCAGGAAGAGGAGGTAAAGTGCAGCCAAGCCACTTAGCTGCGCTAAATCGTGCTGTCGCTAGATAGGAATAACCGCCTTTATTTGGAAATGTAGTTACAGTTGTGATGACTTAGAAAGAACACAATCGCGGTTGAGGCTCGGTACACATAGTACTCCTGGTAATGGTTGCGCTCATTTCCATTATGCTGAACAGTCACAATCATGTTTACACTTTGCAACATTGAACATGTCACAAAAGGAGTAGGAAGAAGGAGATCTTATTTCAGCAATTACTGGTACAGTGCTACCTCAGTTAACGTCCACTACGGGTTGCACATTTTTTGGTTAACAACTAAAATCTTTGCTAAAATTTGGCCTTGGCTTGCTTAAGGTGTGGGTCTCGGGTTGTTTTTATCAATCAATCACAGATAAGAGGCAACCCAAGATACGGCAGCAGGCAGAATAGTGAGCCTGCATTGAGAAATACCAATTAAGAATGGGGAATGTCACTAAAAAAAAAAAAGAAGCCTTGAACCGTGGACAGGGAGATCATTTTCCTGGCAGTAGAGAAGAAATCCTAACCCTTCCAACCCTAAACCCACCATCTGACTGTTGGCTGGTGAGGAGCGTCCTCCGGGAGCATCGCAAGCTGTTGCTTTTCAGACATCAACAGTTGCCTCAGCAGCAGTTGTCCAATACACTGCGCCCTCCGAAAGGGCCACCCCAAGCCCCCTCCTCCCTCCCACGGATCACACTTTGGGTTCAGTAACCACCTCATGGTGAGCCTCCATGCTGGATTGGTGGCACAGTTGTGCAAGCATGCTCGCTTTCTCCTTGTGCTTCCTTGGGCTTTCCTCCCCATGTGTGGGACATGCTAGGCGGCGCATTTCTGATTGGTTGTACACGAGACAGCTCGGATTGATACATCTTGATTTGTCAGCTATGTAAATATCATATCTGGGGCTTGAATTATCAAAAAAAAAACATTTACAACTCTGTGTATACATATAAATGGGTGAAAATGTAACAAAACATGCACCCCCCCCGTGTTGCCTGCGCTATTATTTTTCTGACAAATACACGCTGCTATTAAACCCCAAAGTTTGACCCCCGTAAGTCAGATTGACTTGAAGTTTATCACACAGCACAATGTGCTCCACAAACACCCTCTGTAACTTTCTAGTGTTTAGCGGAATGACCGCAACATTTGATCCACAGCATTCGGGGACCGACAAGCACATGCATGTCAAATTTGGGCAATATTGGGTGGAAAACATGGCCGACATCAAGCAAAACGTCTTTGAACTTAGCAAGTAATTACCCATAAGTCATTGACCATTTGACTAATGATTATAAAACTTTAAGGATATCTGTATTACATGTATGCTAGCATGACTTCCAAAGCATTTTGACCACACCCCATGGGGGGTGCCACAGATGTCATGTCAAATCACACATAGCTGCAGCGATATCCCTTCTTGGCTTGGTTCTGCGTAAAAGACGATTGCAGATAACGCCGGCTCTTCTATTAAAGCTATGATGTGACTATTTTGCGGGACGTCTGTGTGAAAGGAGTCAAAATTACCTTCATGGATCTGATTTAGTGAGATCCACACCAAAATGTAACTGGATTCTTCCTTGAGCCACGCCTCATCCCTCTACAAAAGTATCGTGGAAAACATTGGGCAGTCTTAATTTGGAAGATTCATCGAAGCCACCCTAGCATCTGCTTTACTTTTATCATTTAGATTCATACCTTCTTCATTGAGAAATTTTGAGTAATGTTATATCTCTCAAAATTCATGGGGTTTTGCAAAAATTGTCAAGTAGTTTTTGCATTATCCTGCTAAAAACACTCCATGCCATGGCTACAGAAACAGTGACTGGCTCTCACCAACAACCTCTACCCCCTCTCCTCCAGCATGGAGGATTAATTTCTCCACTCCTGTCTTCTCAGGTCCCCCCGGCCCAGTTAAAGCAATAAGATCTCATTGTCAAACAGTGACCAGCCTTGCCGGAGAGGTTAAACACCGCTGCTTAACCATTAACTAGATTAAATTCACAGGGCTGTGCAGGAATGTTCTTGCGTTGATTGCGACGTGGAAGATTGGATACGAGAAGTGGCTTAAGAGAGAGTGACCGTGATGACGGCGGTTTGCTTTTGTCACAGCGGCTTTGTCCATTTGCACACGTATATATGCAGACGTACTCGTGGGCAAACAGAAACCATCGACAGCACAGTGAACTTTCAGTCACCCTGGTGGTTATCAATATGCGATGAAGATAAGCACGACAGAGAATTCCTCAGGCATCCATAGTCGCATTTGGTCTAACCACTCCTTCTTGTCTACGGCACACATTTTAAGAGTGGCTGGCGCTTGGTTTTACAGCCATGTGAATTAGCAGAAGAGACCACTGGTGCCAGAGACAGAAGTGCGTGAAGCGGCGAACAGGTTTTCTTATCTGATCAGCTCATTACCCGAATATTTTCAAAAGATACAGCAGTCTCAGATGGATGATGACTCGTTACTCACACTTGATTGATTAAGTGAGCGATGATGAGTCTTTATGGCTTGGACAGTCAATAGCTAACAACTTATATCAAATGAAAACACTGTACAAATACGCAAAATGAATAGTGACTCAACGTTGGTGAGACCTTGGAGTTGGTCAGTGCCGAAAATGCAGTCTTACACAAGTACCTTGGATTAGAGAATGGCAGCAATGTCTTAAATGCCATTGTGGAAAGTTCTAGTTTCAGTTCTAGTTTAACTTTATTTCAAAATTACAGACAACAAACTTCTCTCCCTGACTAGCAACAAACAACGGATTTGGATTAGCATGCCTGGAAGCAACAAAACCATATTTTAAAGGAAAACTGCACTTTTTTTTGAGTTTTGCCCATCATCCACAGTCCTTATGTGAAACCTGAGCACACGTCTTTCCCTTTTCTGTGCGTTCTAAAGAGAAAAAAACAGTTAGCATGAGGGAGCTAACAATGCACGTCATGGGACAGACGTATATTGTCTAAAAAACGTTTTATGGTTTCATATATATGCTGTGACCATGCAGTAACAGGCACATTCATGATGATATGTCATATTTACAGTATTTTGCCATATTTTGATCATTTTAAACATTACCGGAACTTCTTTTCCTGGGCGCACTGATTTCACATAACCCATGGATAGGAACTAGCGCTACTTCCATCAACAACAGCAGTTTGCAGCTGTTTGCTACTACTAATCATGGCAAACTTTGTGAGAGCCGCCGACAACGGCTACTTTTGGACAAATGAGGATCCAGACTCTTATCTTTTCGAGCCTGAATGTACGAAGGATGAGCTACAGGTTTTATAGGTACACCAGCATGACTTTCTGTGTATGGCGAGGACGACATTGTTGCATCACAACGAATTAAAAATTGTTAGCGCTAACAAGTGATTGAAACAGTGATAGAAACATCTTTCCGCCTACCCAAAATAAGCTGGAAAAGACACCCCAGACCAGCTGGACCAGACGAGTAAGTCACCATGGTATTGATTGTGATACATGGAGCTTGTAGCGCATAATATCACAACACAGTCCATCTAGCCGTGTATAAACAAAACATGGAATGTGGGCTAACACTTACAGATACATCTACTTACAGATAATTTGGTTGTCTGTTCGTAGTTGTCCATATGCTTCTTCTTGTTTCGTAGTCAGTCCATATTAGTTTCCTATCGCATTGTTTTGTAGTGGGCTCGCTACCTCTTGGTAGTGGCATGCCTACGCTTCGTGTTAGCTGCTACAATAACAATGTCGCTGTAGCTATGTTTACATATAGGTCAGCTATGTAAATAGAACATTGTTGGCGTTTTTTGGAGGCTTTTTTTAGGGCTTTATAGTCAAAATAGGTGTGTCCTGTTACGTGCATTGTTAGCTCCCCCATGCTAGCTGCATTTAGATGCTTTCCTCTCTCTAGACGTGTACTTATGTTTCACATAAGGATTGTGGATGATGGGCAAAATTCCCCCCCAAAAAGTGCAGTTTTCCTATAAGCAGCTCTTCAGCTTAATTGAGCTTTTTTGTCTCCCAGTTGGGTCAATTAGAGGGTGTAATTGACAGCCTGCTGTATTGGGTCATGTGACAATAAAGGCAGCTGCAGGGTTTTGGGGGTGTGGTGCACTTAAGGCCAGTTTTTGCACAACAGTCCAGTTTGGTAGGTGGTCTTTCCCAAAATATCACACCTGGATGATCTCCATCCCACTTTTCAGCCAGGTGTAAGAGTTCGCTTACACAGACAAATGTGTACAAACGTGAAAAAATTAGGAGACGGCATCCCAGAGTCAGATAATTAAGGTGTACTCACACTTGGCCAATGACTTGGCGCCTGGGCCCTGTTCATAACTAGAGTTTGGCAAGTGTTCGAGCTCTGATCCATGCTCAAGGTCCGAACACTATCCACCTTTGCCATGACTGGAAGAGGTGGGCCAGGGCGTGGCACTGTCACTTGCACGCACACATGCACGCGTGCAAAGTAGTAGAGTCATTGAATGACTGTGATTGAAAGTGATTGCTCTTTGCAGGTTCTTAATAACTCACTCACCTAATACAGCAGTGTAGAAGTGATGGGACACGTGTGAGTATGCCCTGCATGACTACATGCATGTTTGGTGTGATGTACAGTATGTCGGATAACGTCAATGCTTTCACCACAACCGGGCTTGGGAAATGACCTTCAGATGGTAAACTTTGCACCACCATTTTGGCTATCAACATTTACACAGGTGTTGTTCCTGGTTTGTTATATGCGATAAAAAAAAAGTCAGCTAAATCCCAGAGGCTGTTTTAAAGGCGCTTATGAAGGAAGTCATGCGCTCGATTGAATGAAATCCGAGTTGCTAACCATGACTTCATGTCTACTTGTATGGGAAAAAACACGGGATGTTACCTGAGTGTTTGGCCGGGGCGGAGTAGTTTCACAAAAAACAGGTGTCGGTTTTCATGGCCTTGCAGTCAGGAAGCCGCCTCAAGGACATAACTCGTCTTTTTATTGAGGGTTTTACTTCCAGGAGGAGCCCCTGTGAGGCAACCACCATGGGACAGAAGTTGTCTTTCTTTGCCTGTGTGAACTTGACTTTGTGAGGGAAGAGTTTAACTAGCATGCGCTGACTGCTAATGCTGCCCAAGTCTCATCCTGTCCTTTAACTGAGTTGCTTCTCTTTCGAATTTTTTTTCCCCTTCTCTTCTCTTTTGAATTTTGTAAAAGTTATTCACTCTGCTGCTCCATCATTTATTTGCCTGTGAGGTCCACAGCTATTAGGACCCTAATGATACAGAAAATATGTGTGTTTGTTCTTTTATCCTCATTACTCTGAACAAGACAAGACAAAGGATCCAGAGAAATCCCTCTGAATCTCACAGTAAACAGGGATCTCTCTCCAGTTTCCTGTTTTTGATCCATCCCAGAAGGAACAAGCACAAGCCTGGCTCCTGCTCTGTATGAATATTTAATCCAAAATCAATAGCATCCAATTGGGTTATAACTCCATCAGGCTAAATATTCCCAATTACGCGTCTGTACATTGTGCAGAGCAACAACAGCGGCAGTGATGGATGCTTATTGTCGGGCTAATGTCGATATCGCCTGTTGCTAGTAAACGGGGCTAACGTCATTGTAAGCCCCCCGTTTGCCCCGTCAGAGGCTTTTTGTAAGTTTGAAGGAGTAGTTTTAGATTTAGTTAACAAGGATTTATCTCGTCAAGTCTGTGTTTTGAGGATTGTGCGGTGGGTGTATGGTCTTTTGCCTAACCCCCCGTGTTTGAGCCCACTGCCCACTTGCACATGACACACTTCAACATTAGTCTCTGTAGACAATGATGAAAGACGTGCCGGCTCCCCATGTCAATTAGCAATCCAGGAGCGTGTGTGTCGTTTTTGTGTGTCTATTGAAAGCAGTGTGCGCCAGGGTGGTGGTGGTGGTGTAATGGGCTTGGTTAATGGTCGGGGCAGACAGGACACATGTTCAATAATAAGGGCTGACAAAGGATGACAGGTAGTGGGGGGAGGAGGATGGGGTGTTTAGTGTGTTGCTCCTTTTCAGACCATGATGGGATTTAAATCTAGAACACAATCATACTGTATATAAAGCCATACTCCATTTTTTTCCTCGTATGGTAGTCGGGGCATTTTTTAAATAAATTATATATTGTGCTTATTACATACAGTGCTTAAGGAATGTATTAGACCAGGGGTGTCAAACTCATTTTCATTGAGGGCCACATCGCAGTTACGGCTGCCCTCAGAGGGCCACTTGTAACTGTCAGTTTTTATGAATCTAAATCTAAATATAACCTCATAATATTATTACACAGTTGCCCATGCATTAGATTATTATATTTTTACTAACAAATTGATGGATAACTTGCTTCGAAATGAGAGGTCTAGTGAGAATGTCATAGTGACAAGCAGACATTCAAGTATTTGTTTTTGAGAAATGCTTGGAATATCTTGTTGCATGATTAGATAATACTGACGTTTGGAAGAACCGCATGCAGTGCAATTTTTCTGTCAAAATAACACATCAAATACATTTAGAAGGGCAGAGGTGAAGTGCATTATTGACATGCATTATTCCAAGGGTTTCGTGGGCCGCATAAAATGATGTGGCGGGCCACATCTGGCCCCCCGGCCTTGTGTTTGACACCTGTGTATTAGACCATCACCCAATGTAAGGGTTATGCAATACAGTACGGTAGTTGCCCTAGATTAGTAGCATTGGAGCTAGTTTTGTTATCCGTTCCATCACTTTTTGAATTTTCGAAATCAAATGTTTTACAGAAAAATATACATGGCACATGATTATTTCTTGATTAATTCTTGATTAAGATGATCAAATGAGAGTTATAGCACATATATATTTGTTTGAGCAACGCCATGCAAAATGTGAGGTTTGTTTTGTTATTAATTGTGTACAAAGGATACTTTTTCAGATTGTTGTTTGAGAAATAAATACTGTAACAGAAATAACATTTTTAATATTTTATAAAGTAGAAGTAACCCTAAATGTTCATTTATCCCTTTCATTCATCATCCATATGCATTTAGAATTGTTTTGGGCCTGTAAAACTATAAATACCTGTTTTGTGTTAAAATTTTTGAGAGTCAACCACTGATTACACCATAGACGAGTGATGTCATTTCCGGTCCGGTTGCCATTTTGTGTAGCTAGCTAATAGGATGCAAGGAAGGACGTATCGTGATAAAAATACATTAAGAACACAGATGGACTCCTAACATGACAAGACGTGCACCATCTTATACGCTAACCGGAGAATGCATGCAAACCGAGGCAAAATTGTGGCATCAATTTTCGACCTTAACTGAAAAACATGCTAACCTAGACGGACGCTAACCGAGGTTCCATTGTGTATACATTTGTTTTAAACTGAAACTGCAAGAATCCCGACCAGCCGGGGCGGAGCTGACATAAAACAGATGCACACCTTGTGGAGTGAACTCACGCTAATCAGTGACAAAGACGCCGTCTCCACACAGCGTAAGATAATTCAGTACGTGCTGCTGTTTTGGTTAGTGACAGACTTCAGTTCATGTACATATGTGAACAGTATGATCTGTCTGTCTGTCAGTAGGGTCTGTTTTTTCCTTGAGGGCTAAAAAATAAAGTGTGGGGCTTAATTGTTTTTGTTGTTTTAATTGAGACGTGGTGTCTATTAGAGCTGAGGCTACCATTTGAGGTAATACAGTGTACATGCTGCCTATCGAATGCCTTGCTTATTGCTATTAATGACAGGTCAAATTTATCTATGATATCAGTTGATTTTTGTTTTAATGCCACTTCAGTGTTGCCAGCAATTCACTTTTTTGAAATGCCTTGCACTCCATACGCATCAGACTTAACCCTCACAGTCCCTCCATGCTGTGGGGCAGCAAAACAAACGGTTGATGCTTCCAGAAAAATCTTTGAACCTGCTAGTTTTGGACATACAGGATGTGTGGCACCCCTCCATGATAACAACACTTCAGATATTGTTTTAAAACATCGGAGAAGAAGTTGCTGCAGTATGTTTCCATGCATTTTTCACTGAGTACCTGAACAAGGACACATTGTTAAGACATTCCTCCAGGCTGTTGGAATTCAGGTATTAATGGTGGGCTCAGCACACACACACACACACACACACACACACACAAACACACACAGCAGAGAAGGGGAATGAAATGGAGAAGGAAGTGCAGAGGGAAGCAAAGTAAGGCACCGCCAGAGGTAGAGGCGATGAACGCCAAAGAACATTTCACCTGAAGGTCTGAGCCTGTCATGTGCCACCAGAGTGCTTGAAAACACAGCAATGGGAACATGACTTGGCCATGTGTGTGGGCATCCATCAATTAGTGAATCATGTGAACATGACTGGGATTTGAACAAAGGTTTTGAATAGGCGTGTGTGTGTGCGCGCGCACGTGTGTGTGTGTGATGGCAGTACCAGCTGCTGATGGGACCGTAAGCTGAGGTGGCCTCCCTTAGCTTTGACCATGCCTTTCTCCATCTCCATCGCTCGTATTTTTCACTCATATGTCCTTCATTTAATTCTTGCCTTGTTTGCATTGTGTCGCCAGCTGGGAGCGCGTGTGATCCAAGCTGTCACAGTTAGACCTCCTTGGCAAAGATCCCCCACGTTCCTCACCCACACAGTACCACCCCTACCCTTCTAGGGCCCATCTGTTTGTGTGGATGTCTGATGCCGGTTCAGGGCACCTGGTGTAACGGTTCTGGCCAGCCTCGAAAGATTCTGCAAAATAAGCAATACAGTGGAACCTTCAAAGTCGAACGCTCCGATTTTGGCCCAGTGGGTGGCCAGAGTCTCCAATCCAAACATGACACTACTATCCACGTCTGCCTGTGGAAACAAGCGTCCATATCTGACTGAGCCAGGCTGCGTCTGCGGGTCCGCTTGTAAACACGCCACCCACGGCTTGTGTTTGTGTTGTGCTAGAGTGTAATATGACGTATCAGATAAATATAAGAAATGTGCTGGATTATATGCAAATGGCCACCTTGGGCTTCCTTGGACGCACTATCACCTTCACCTGCAGCTTCCTCAGCAAGCCACTTGTGTTTGGCTTCCTTATCATGTTGGAAAACTGCCATTTGACCCAGTTCCCCAAGGTAGGCGATCATGTTCCGCCACACAGTATCACAGTACATGTTGGAATTTATGTTTCTCCTCAATGAACCGCAGCTCCCCAGTGTTGGCTGCACTCATGCAGCACCATGCTTGACTGTAGGCAAGACACGTTAACCTGATACTCACTTGCGTTGCTAGCTATTTAAACAATAATGACTGTGTTTTTGGTCATTTTCCATGGATAGCAAATCTATACAGCTGTACAAGCTGTACACGGACTACTCTAAAGTTTATCCAAGTTTATTTTCTGTAGTATTGGCACTTGCCAAGATATACTGCCATAAGTTACAGTGTGTGAAGTAATCAAATTCGCCACCATATGCATCATCACTTGTCAAAGTTAAGGTTGTTTTGCTGGTTTTACAGTGCTTAACTTGTTTTTACACTTGAAAAGCACAAGTAAAAATGCCAAAAATGTGGCGCATTTGCCATTCATCATTTAATATTCAGTGTTTTATAGTTTAATATGAACAGTGGTTAACTTATTTTTACACTTGTATGACCCATGTATTGACCCTGGAACAGATTACAGTATGTCTTAATCATTCCCTATATCGGACAAACGGTGTCCTACAACAAACAGGAAATGCAGTTAATCATACAGTGAAACGTCTTTCGCATTATGAACGTGAAACCCCCCCCACGATGGCCATAAATGATGCTGGAAAATCCCCATAGGAAGACGAATCAGTTTGCCAGACGCGTGGCAGTTGGCAGAAGAGGCGAAGCAGCAGGATTTGGATGCTGCTGATATCACTCTTTGCTCAGCTGCTGCAGCTTCCCCCAACAAAAGAGGAAAATACATACTGTCAATCGAGACTACATGGGGGGATACCAAAATGAAGGGATTTTAGTTATTATGAATAAGAATATCCATCCATTCATCCATTTTCTAGGTTGCTTGTCCTGCTGGGGTCGCGGGGGAGGGTGTATGCTGGAGCCTATCCCAGCTGACTTTGAGCAAGAGGCAGCGTACACCCTGGACTGGTCACCAGCCAATTGCTGTGAATAAGAATAATCAGAACTATTTACTCTTATGAGTATTGCTGATGCATATTGTGTTGTTCACAAAAAATTAGGGGAAATGACCCCCAAAAAATGCAGGAAATGACAACAAATTTCCTGAATCCTCAGTTAACAAACAAGATGAATCTAATATATCCCCAAAATGTCTCTAAAACAGGAAGAAAACTTGTTTTTATTGCATCTCACCAAAATGTACTGGATTTTTCCTGACCCACAAAGTTTGATAGAAACTGGTTTTATCGTTTATTCTTGTGTAATCCTACTAGCAAATAGAATGCGATCAGTGAAGCCCAGACC